>NC_044281.2:53912296-54533008 GCF_004027225.2 Strigops habroptila | reverse complement strand
TATTCAAAAGGGAATGTGTGAAAAAGAACAGTGAAAAAAAAATGCTGGCTGGTGTGCTGTGCATGGATCTTTTAGGGGAGTAAAACCACGTAAGCTGCAAGCCTCTGAATGTTTTGGAGAATCTTTGAAGCTCTTTCTCTCCCTCTTGGCTTTCATAACTGTGTGCTATCAAATTGCTGCTGCATGCCAAGGACCTGGTGCTGATCAAGATCAATTTTATGTAAACTGTTTGTGAAATGGGGGAAGCACATTTTGTGGTTACACAGGTAGCCTATGGGATAACCTTGGAATCACCGTAAAATCTCTTCACTTCAAAATATCACTGTCACAGAGTTCAAAATATATTTTCTGGTTTTATTCCCAAATAAAAAGATTTTTTGAGGAAAAGTTGGATGTCTCAGCAAAGATTTCACATTTGCTTTTGGTTATGGTGGGTGGGAGAAATTGATGGTGGTATTTGTCTGCCAACTCCTGTTTACCTATGTAAAATGATCATAGAATCAACTAGGTTTGAAAAGACCTTTAAGATCATCAAGTCCAACCATTACCCCAGGACTGCCAAGACCACGACTAAACCATGTCTCTGAAGGCCTCATCTACATGGTTTTTGAACACTTCCAGGGACAGTGATTCCACCACTTCCCTGAGCAGCCTGTTACCCGATTACCCTCTCTGTGAAGAAATTTTTCCCAATATCCAGTCTAAACCTCCCTTGGCGCAGCTTGAGGCCGTTACCTCTTCTGCTATCACTTGTTACGTGGGAGAAGAGACTCACTACATCCTCCTTTCTGTAGCTGTAGAGAGTGGTAAGGTTCCCCCTGAGCCTTCACTTCTCCAGACTAAACAACCCCAGTACCTTCAGCTGTTCCTCATGAGACTTGCGCTCTAGACCCTTCACCAGCTCTGTTGCCCTTTTCTGGACCCGCTCCAGCACCTCAATGTCTCTCTTGTAGTGAGGGACCCAGAACTGAACACAGTAGTCAAGGTGTGGCCTCGCCAGTGCCGAGTAAGTGATGACACAGCTTTGACTGCTTCATCTTCCACTGAATACTAAAGGCTGAATAATTTTAATTGGGAGGAAAAAGCAAACACGTTGACTATTTAGAGCAGAGTATTATACTTGTCTGGTTTTTGACAGTTCAAACTGTCAAATTTTTCCACTCTTGCAACTGCACCCATCTTGTTTCCAGAGCTTTGCCTGCCTTTCACCAAAATAAAGAGAATTAAAACAGATTAAAAAGAAGAAAAAGCACAGCTCAAAAAACATGAATCTCTGATTTTATTCTTGAAGTGTGTTTTTTGTCATTTAAATTAGTACTTATTATCCTAACATACACTTAGGCTGAGTAGGTTGCCCATGCCAGTGCATGGAAGAATTGGCTGTGGAAATGAGAAATACATGAGACCAGCATGTTACAAAAATCTTTGAACTATATGGAGAGACTGACATTTTTTATTGTCAGTATTAAGGCAGTAACATCTCAGCCACTGGAATTTCTGTGACATGGCCAGATACCTTTCTTGATTTTCGTGGCTCACTCCTCCTTCAGACCTCTGCTATTTTTTGTGATGGGCAGAATATAGATTCTAGGGTGTCATTTACTCTAGCAGCTCATCGTGGTGAAATTTCTAATATAAGCTGCAGCTAATTGCATGTTTTGTTTTCACAGCAATTTCCGATTCTTGATGATTGCTTTAGCCTATGCTATACCACTGGGTGTTTTCTCTGGCTGGTCTGGTGTTCTGGATTTGATATTAACGCCAGTTCACGTAAGCCAAGTAAGTATCTCCTAAGTGATACTCAGGAGCTGTTTTGTAAGTAAGTGGCATGTTTTTTTTTTTGCACTAGCATACAATTTTATCAGGTTCTTAAGTTTGGACCACTTTCCTCCTGAAATGTTAAACAAAATAAACTGTAGCTTTGGCATCCCAAAGTGTCATGATTCTCCCTGCTGACTCTACCAGCAGAGGGTATTTTCAGAATCATACAAACCTTTGGACAAGAAGGAAGAGGCAGGTAAACAAACAGGAGTATTGTTGGCTGCTGCACCTTTAGTAGAAGAAAATAACGTTTACCAGGTAGAAAAGATGAAGTGGGGAGAAGAGGATTTCTAAGCTTTTGATAGAGTATTATAAAAGTCCAGAAGTCATTACTCAGATTCTGTGAAGAGAGGTCACATTTCAAGCATAGGCTACTTAGTCATACTTTCTTTTAGTGAATTTATTTCCTTTTGAATATGCTAGAAAAAGTCTACTCAGATTGTGGTTGGGGAATGTTGTTAGCAATTTGCAGCTTCTCACACCATTTGTTTTGAAAGTAACATTTTATTATCTTATTTTCTTAGCTTTAACACATTTCTCTCTTTGTTTTGGTTTGCTTTTTTTTTCCTGTCAGGTAGATGCAGGCTGGATTGGATTTTGGTCTATAGTTGGAGGCTGTGTTGTTGGCATAGCCATGGCAAGGTAGGAATAATTACAGGTCCTTCTCCATTTCTTCAATTGCGATTGTCATTTAGCTTATCCTCTTAATAACATAACTTGTTCTCTGTCGTCTTCTGGAGGCTTGACATGCAAAATGCATTCTGGGGTTATGATGTTTTTCTTCTAGAGCAATAATTTGAATGTTCCATGTTAGTGGTTGCTGGGGGTTGAGAAGTCCACATACGTATACCTCAAAAAGTCATACTATTACTGCTGATAAGTGCTTCCTCTGTGTTCCTTTTAAACATAGTTCTTGTGAATTTAGTTGCCTGGTGTGACGGAGAACCCATTGTAGCACATTTGGAAACCGTTAGAGAAATGAGCATCAACATCCTTCCAGCAACACTTTGGGGCATATTGATTTCTAAAGGGGTATTGGGAATGTAGCACAGGCAGCCTACCCAAAATAACAGTACATTCCTCCACAGAGAAATTAGTCTGGGCCCGTTTCGGCCAGGTTGCTGGATTCCTGTATGGCCTAAAAATTCTTTCAGGGGGTACTTAAGCAGTGAGTTTATAAAGCTGATTAATACCAATCGCATGTTCCCCTTGCATCGGGATAGCTAAGCATTATCCTGGCTTCTCTATGTCCACTCTTCAGACTCCAGCTCTGCAATGAGTTTAACACAAGTGCAGAGTCGGTCATCACTGCAGTCATTGTGAGTCTGTGGACCAAGAGAGGCATCTTTTAGGACTGAAATTGAAGCGCGCTCTCGTTTGTTTGGTTTTTTGTGGGGTTTTTTTCCCACTTGCTGTTCATCATCAGAGTACACAACACACAAAGAAATGCGAGGTTTCTCATCTGACATTTTGCAGGCTGCCTAGCAACTGTCATGGAGGGAGAGGAAAAAGCTCCTGACGAAAGGAAAAGAACCAAGCACTTCCCTCCCATCTGCTCCAGATGCAGGCCAAAGGACTTAATCTGTTGAAACAAAGTTCATACTGTGATTTCCTCTATAAGAGTCGCTTTTGAGTAGCTATGCTCAGGTACGAGGTTTTCTCTCTAAGAGAAGTTGATACTTAAAACCAACTGCTGTAAATGGCACAGATGCCATAGCAGGTTACATGCTGAAGCAAGTAGCTGGCCAGTTTAATCTTTTCCGTTATGAGTTAATCTCTAGGATATTTACAACATTTCAATAGTAGAGGGGCACCCTTAGCAGCTCACTTAACTTTGTTAGGAGAGAATCTGCTGACTCAATGCCAACATGCGAATCTCAGTCTTCATGGTAGATTAATTTATTTAATATATTGCCTGGGTTAAGTTTCAGGAAATGCTGACAGTCTCTTTTAACTGCTTCAAAACTGATTTCAAATCTTTTTGAATTCCAGTATTTTGTAGCATTCAGAGCTTTACTTTTAAGCAAATTAAAAAAATACCAATAGCCTGTCTCCAAATATGTCTTTCTAACTCGGGTGATACACGGTTCAAATGGGAAGGTTTGCATACAGAAAGGGAGGGAGGAGGTGATTTGTCATTCATGATGGATAACTCTCCTTCCTAGGCTTATTCAGCATTTATCTGTGTAGGCTTGAATCAATGACGAGTCTGACTGTAATCTGCTGAAAGTTGTAATTAGGAAAATTAAGTAATGATTCTTGTCAAGGCTGACAAGTTGATGTATTTCAGTGTCGGAACTGTGATTTGCCAAGCAAGCAGCTCTCTCCCTTAACCACCTCTCAAGAAGGTGTTGCTTTTGGTTTGGTTTTTTTTTCCCCTTTTTTTCCTGCTAATTTATCAAAAGCAAAAATGGTGCAGTTTAGGAATTTGCTCCTTCCATTTTTGTCAGTGCAGATTCTACCATTTAGAGCTGTAACAACCTGAGCTTTGCCCTGGAGTATTGGGTCCTGCGCATCACAGTAGGTGTTAAATCATCTATTTTTGAAGTAATGCCCAGTTTGAAATTTGTTTATCTCATTTTCAGAATGGTGCAAGTTTTCCTCAGCACAATACATAAATCCTCCTGCTCCCCACCCACTGCTGTCCCAATCACTGAGAACTTAGATATGTTTAGTTAATTTGTGTGATGCATTTTTATAATTGAAAAGCCTGGGCTATTTTCAGCAGCTGGCGGGTGCTGTACCCTTTGCTGGCAGCTTTCAAATGATACTGGTTTGAAGAAAAGCAGTGTCAAAGAGTGACATTCATGTCCTTGCATGGAAACATAAAATCTATTCCTTTTTCTCAGATTTTTTTTTTTTTTTTTTTTTTGCCACATTTTCTAATGTTCGTAGGTATTTCTGAGGTTTTGTCCTACATGGCTCAGTTTTTCGTCCTGTTTTAACTTGCAGTGTAGTCAAAATGCTGAATTGTGTTAATTCCCTTAGCAACAGAGAGGCTTGTCATCATCACAGGTTTGTGATTTTAACTGTACTACCCAGCCTAGGGCTGGATTTGCTGGTTTGCAGGAGACTGTTACCACCAGTAGGCTCAGAGGTCTGTGTGGGGGTAAGTGTACACCTTCTCTCCTGGTGTGCCTACTTTTTTAGCAGCTGCAGATGTCCCCTTACGTTCTAGATAATGAAGAAGGATTTAAACAGAACAGTGGGGTTGGAAAGAAGATATGGGGACAGAGGATAAAAATAATTTCTCTCACTTTTTGATTGAAACAAAGTATTCTGAAGAGTTACTAGATTTACAGTCATCTTTATTGTCCTGTAACCAGATAAGAAGCAGAAGTCCCTCAATTTCCAAGCTTAGGCTAGTCTGCTATGTCATTTTTTTCCTATTATTTCAGTTACTGGCTGAATTCAGTAGCTTCATAAACCGTTAAGTTTGTATTTGACCCTTCTGGAGTCCTGTGTATCTGAGAGCTCCTTGGAGCACACTGCTACCACTGATAGCCAAAACAGGTTCTTTGTGTCAAAAAGAGTTGCAGCTACTCAGTAGAGTACTTGCTCTTAGTACTTGTTCAATTTAACTATTTTGAGTGGTTTAGTTGCATATCATCGTCCCATCCCCACATATCCCTGGTGGTAGGATGGAGATAGAGGACCCCCTAGAGATCCCTTTCAGACCTGTTGTATGTAAACATCCTTCCCTGGAGGCTTATATTTCTCACACTGTGTTTCATTAGATGGGATGTACGTAGCTGCTCTTTCCTGTAAGGAGAGGGAATAGTGATGTTGTCTGCAGGCAGGCAAAGCGGGGAGTCTCTGTGGAGAAAGCCGAAAATTTGCACTTTAGATGCTGCTTTGACTCTTTTAAAATAGCTGATTCTGACCCCAGTGATCCTAAAGAATAATTAAAGAAATTGTCAAACTACTGAGAAGAGGTGATCCTGATTGCTGGATTTGGATTGTCAGAAAAGAACAACAGTAGCAGCTGACCTCTGACTATTGCAGATTAATGCATAAGCTACTTGAACGCTGCAGTCATAAACTTTTAGGATGATGTGCAGCATTGATCTTCTGCTACTGCTTATTCAATTACTCGCTGCTGAATTCAGTGTGGAATTAAAGCACCAGGAGAATCGAAATAAGAGGAAAGAAGTAGGTTTTTTGGATATTGTTTTCTATTTTGATTGCAGTACTTGTACATCTCTTATGGTATATGTGGCACTAAAGTTCCTAGTTCTCAAAATGTCAGCAGCATTATCTCTTTTATCAAGTGAGCCATAAGGTATCTCCCTGTAAAGTGATCTTTGTCAGGGCAAAGGTGGCAGTTAGCTAACAGATCGACAGATTTCATCATGGACCAACCTAGGTGGATTATGCTGCCATTAGCCTAATCAAGGTAGGAGGCTATGACGGCAGAAGATACTCTTTAGACATGCATTCCTAACCTGTCCAGCCCAAAATCACATCTGAGCAGGAGATTACAGAAAATTACTAGTGGATAAATGACATTGCCTTTTCTAAGAATACATCTTTTTTAGTAGCTATGTGGTAATTCCTTTTGAAAAGAGCAGTTGCGCTGATAATTAAGCTATAGGAGCGCTGCTCAAATGCATTCTGTCTCCTTGAAAGAAAGAGGAAAAAAGATGATAAAAGCAATTGTCCTATCAGGTGGTATAAAGGTTGTATTTTCCTCTGTATAACAGCCAGATTGCCCAAGGACTTGTGGGGCTGTCCTCCCCCCAGACTGTCAGTGGGGAATGTGTAGGAGTGGAGTGGCACCAAACTCCAGGTTTCTGGAACATTTCAACCCAAAACAGCCACCAGCAGAGTGACCGCTGCGTGGAGTTCCTGTTTTGGCTAAGCCACCAAGAGCTTCATTGCCAATGCATCCATGGGTTCAGAAGCTGTTCCTTGTCATCTTCATTCTAGGGATTCTGGTATTTGGAGTTCTGTCATTTCCCACAGGAATGAATCTTGATGCTTAACTATTTCTTGAATGAAATACAGCAGCCTCCTGATATGCTAATTGAGCAGTGTGTCTGCCAAGGGAGACTGGCAAACGCTGACAAAACAGCGATGTAAGTAGTGGTGTGATGTTGTGTCCAACAAATGTAGAAGAAAAAAAAACCCTTCCAGTACACCAAGTGTTTTCAGTTGATGCCTCTAGAATTGTTCTGGTTTGGTTGTTACTCTGTGACAGCTAAAAAATCCAAGGCTCTTCAGCTTGACAGCTAGAAATATTACTATTCTATAAAAATGCCTTTTTTCTATTTCTGAAAATGAGAAATTGATCTTAAATTGTTTTTATAATCTCCAAAATATTTAATGAGAATATGGTGGATTAATTGTTAAGCATCACATTTAAATATTATGAAAATCAGCATTTGTCCTGGTCTGATTTGTGCTTTTATTTTAGATTTGCAGATTTTATCAGGGGCATGCTGAAGTTTATACTGCTGCTGCTTTTATCTGGAGCAACATTAGCATCAACCTGGTTCACTCTCACCTGTCTAACTAGTGTCACTCATCTGCCTTTAACCACAGGTATTGACAATTATTTTAATTCCTATTATGATAATTAGTGTATCAGGCAAATATGTGCAGTCTTACATCAACTTTGTTATAACTTGCTTTGGTATCTTTAGTTATACAGTAGTTTTACCAAGACTACTGAATCTGAAGGATCTTTACCAGCTTTGAATAACTTCAACAAAAAAGATTAAAAAATAACAAGACCCAATAATAAAACCCCAGAATTTACATTTAAAATTGATTTTTGGGACTGAGTGTTTTTCTGATTTGACTGGTTTGGAATAACAGAGGTGAGAAATAAACCAAGAAAAATCAGATGAATGCAAGTAGTGCTGTGTGTAAGAAACAGTGACATGTCTGGGAATTTAAAGTTTTGAAACTTACATTAATTATTGGAAGCACGTAATGCAGTTCAAACCAAGGTGACCCATAGTATTTTCAGCCATCTAAATCTATCCCTGCGCTGTGCTGTCCTCCCTTTTGCACCTGCATGAAGGTTCAGGGAACTCTTCCAGCCCAAAATTAACTCAGCTTGTGCCTCAAATAGATGGGGAAAAAAGCTGTTGGCAGGGGTGGGGGAAAAGCTCAGAGGTCTACACAAGCTGCCAGTGATCTGTACCCTTAGTTGAAAACTGGCACTGTTTAGTTCTTAAAAATCTGTCCTTCACCTCACTATCTGCACCTAAGGACTCATCCCCTGTGATTCCAAAACCTTCAACAGAGTAATGCATTACAGTAAAACTAAGCCATCGAGATTTTTAAAAATTATATATTAAAGAATTCCGTAAGTCCATTTTAAATGAAGTGCCATCTTTGTTTATAGCAAGTTTATGCATTATAGGGGAAATGAAATTTTTTTCCCCCATTTTAAATAAAGAGTTTGGTGTGGACGTAGTATATAAAATACTGTTTTTCTCAAATTAACTTTGCATTTCAGTAAGTGTCCTTGGTGCATCGCATATGTCACAACTAAAAACTAAAGTGGGTACAGCAAATTGAAATACATGATCAAGTCAGAATAAACACCATCTGGATGGATAGGTCAAATTTGTGATTTATCTTGAAATTTCAACTTAAAAAAACCAAACCAAACGACACAAAACCAAAAATGTAATTTAATCGATAAACAAATCAAATTTCATGGTGGCTATTGTCATACCAAATGGCTACACTTTTCCATCAAATCTAAAATAAATGCAATAAAAGCTTATTTCTTGTGCTTGCCTGCTTCATCACTGCAAGCCTGCAGTAATGTGAATTTTTACAATAACTCTATCCTATGAATTGATGCAACAAGCCAAACACAAAAATGTCCCTTCGAGTCTATGCATAAGAATGAAGCGGAAAGGTTTCAAGAGGTGAAAGTCATTACGTGTGTACTCACCAATGATCCAAAACAAAAACTGATGGAGCTCTGCCTCTGATTTTATTTTTTTGTAAAGAACTCAGCATGAAATGCAGGTTCTAGAAGAATTCTTATATGTTTATAGCATGTAGGTGCATTATGGTGGGAAAGGTGATCCATTGTCAGGTTATAAAAGTATGTAGGGTATTTGGGGTTTGATCTAAAGTATCCTAAGCTAGCATCCCTTGATAAAATTCCAGGGATTGGGTTGTTCTTTTCATGCAGTTATAATTTCTTTTAAAATGGATGGTTCCTTAGATTGAGTTGTAAATTACATTTTAGAGTTTTCTGTTTGTACTGTTCTTTTATGTCATTGTAAATGATAAACCCTTTTCTATAAAACTCAAGCTTGTTTTGAATAGAAGTGCCAGCAGTATGGTGCATTCCTCAAAAAAATGCAATCTAAAGCATCAGGGCCTAATGTGCAGCCACCAAATCAGATCTCTTTTTTCTTTTGTGGCATAACATTTAAACTTCACAGAAAGGTGGGCAGGGGTTCATATCAGCCTTTTCTCATTAAAGTTTGTATAAAATAGATGTAATGTGCCTATTCAATTTATATCCTTGTGCACAGAAAAGCAGTGGTGTATTTTTATGAAATATGCTGTTATGGATGAAAACACACAAGCTATTTAAGCTAATTTATAGGACTTCATGCTAGATTATTCCTCAATGTAATGATGCAATATGATGATGACCTCTGCTTCTCACAGTAATTGAGAGAAACGGTACATTTGAATTGATTTGGATGATCTTTTTTTTTCTTCTTCTTTTAATTAAAAGTTTGAGATGCAGATTATATCAGAATATAAATATAGGAGGTCAAATGCAGACCGTTGACAGCTGCTTGATCCACCATAGGTAGACCTTACCAGTGGTTTCCTCAGGTCCAAAAATAGTGTTTTCCTTTAGCATGTGGATATTGTGTGGCATACATGCTCATTCCCCTCTTCTGAAAACCCTCTGCCTGTCTCTCACCTGGTCTCCAGAGTAAGCACTCAGGTTGGTACATTTGCATGGAAGCAGGCTTTTGA
This sequence comes from Strigops habroptila, assembly GCF_004027225.2. Taxonomy (NCBI): domain Eukaryota; kingdom Metazoa; phylum Chordata; class Aves; order Psittaciformes; family Psittacidae; genus Strigops; species Strigops habroptila. The sequence continues at coordinate 54,523,216 of NC_044281.2, read as the reverse complement.
AATTCTAAAAAGAAGAGGAAGTTTGGCCAATTATCCACCCTAAAGGGAAGGGAAGAAAATTTCTGTAAAGGTTTGTTTTTAAAATACGAACCAACCAACTCCCCTCTTTTAATCAGTATTCATTGTAGCAGTTGGAGTAATGTCTGGTTTAAATATTGGTGGAAGAATTGTATTTGAAAAAATAGTCACAGCAAAATGGTTTTTCCTGCACTTGTTTGTATAATATTCTCCTAATTCCTTGTAAATAGGCACGACATCATTTAAAGATATTTCCTACAAAATGTAATTACTTAAAATGGAGACCTTTAATGCAGATATTAAAAATCAATGACTGCTTTGTGTTTTCTTTCAATGATAGTTCAGCATTGTTTGTATTGTGTAATGTAATGCCTGCATTGCTCTGCATTATCATGATATCCTCCATTTTTCTCCTGCCACAGAGCAAGACAAGTTTTCTGTCATTTGCTGACTTCTTAATGTATCTCCGAAAGATTTTTTTAAAAAGTGTATTTGGAGTCGTGTATGAACTAGAACTGCCAGTGTGGGGGAAGAAAAGGAAAGGCGATAATGATATAGTACCATCATAGCTACCATATGAACTGTCTACCTCTCATCAGCTAATCACAGCTCTTAAAAACCTTTGATTCTGGAATCAGTTTATATTTTAAGTAAGCTTGAATTTTCTTTTAAGAAATCTCAATTTTAATGTATATTATTTGCATTTTTCAGCAAGTTTCAAAGACAATTTTATGTACACATGGAGCATTAAAATAGTTTTCTCCATTGAAATCCCAATGCAGCTGCTGATCTGTTTCTCTGTGCCAAGTTCATTGTTAGCTTGCTTTGTACTGAACTTCATTATGTGAATTTATGTACAATGGGATACTTTGACCCAGCATAATTGTGTAAGGCATTGTAATGCCAGTTTCAGATTCTTGCCACTTTGTATTGCTGGTAGTATCTCTGGATACAAATACTAGCATTTTCCAAAAATTGATATGCAACGCTAGCTGCTTGCAGCTCAGATTGAATGTTTTCAGCATAGCATATCACGAATATTCTAATATTTATGAGCACATTCAGCAGAATTTTGCTTTACAAAATCTTTCCTAGTGCTGCACGGCAGATACTCTGAATACAGTGGCAACTCCTTGAGTTGATGACTATATTTAGGTTAAGCAGCCTACCCTTTATTTTCAGGTTCAACAGATCGAACAGTATAAACATATCTGTCTCCCTGTCCTCGTCTAGAAAGCACAGTATTGAAAAAGAGAGATGTTAATTATTTAATACTGGTTGGTTTATTCTTTGAGTTTAATTTCTTTACTGTAAACAAGATATGGTTGATAAGTATAAGGCAGGAGGACCCAGAGGATATGACAGTAGCCTGAAAACATTTCTTTTTCTAGCTTCAGCACTAACATGCTTCTGGCTGTGGGCAAATCATTACCCCCGCTCCAGCTGTGCTTTTCCCACTCATAAGATGGGAATGACCTTTGTCTTCCTGAAGGCTTCTGTAAATCCACAGATAGAACTTAAAGAAGAACTAATTTAAAAGGTTCGTTTAAAAACCCGGTGTTAAATAGTGTACAGTGCTTGAAATTTGGGAGGAGCATTTCAGGGATGAAAATCAATAAATCTGGCCACAAATCCATCAATAGCAAGCCTCAAATATTGTATGATTTCCAGCCCCACTCTCCCAGCCCTTTTCTTTTTTTTTTTTTTTATTTTGATGCCCACTCAGTAATTTCTTCACTTCTTAGTTCTCCAAAGTGAATGCTCTTTACTTGGTTTCAGGTTCTTTTGTTTCTATAAACGAATTCCAGTAAAAGTCTTACCTTGAGGGAGTCACATTTTTCATGGAAAAACAGGGGGACTTCTTCCATGACTATTCTTACCATGGCCAGTAGCAAGAATTAAATTATAGGGAAGTTTAATTCCACTTTAAGACATTACAGAGTTTGGTGGGAACAAACTTTGTTTTGTTCAGATCATTTGTGGGCATACTGATGTCAACGAACATGCATCCACATGAGGCATTATCCTTCATTTTGGCATGGATACTGTTATAACAGTAATAAAAAAGTGCCCTAGATCTTTAAATTGTATGCTGCACCCAAGAGAACATACTCGGTTTTATTTACTTTCCTGTTTATCCATATGAAATTTGTGTGAGTCTTGGCACAGTCTGTGTGAGAACTGTTACGAAATGTACAGAGTTCAAGAGTTTCTGGCAGAGGACTTTGGAAGAAGATACTGTACCACCTGCTTGCAGTTGATACTGCTCTAGAGTATCTGCATTTCGTTTGTAAATTTATGTGCAAAATACTCTTTTTTTTTTTTTTTTTTAATAGAAATGGTAATATTTCCTATTATTTGTTAAAAATAATCCAAGATGTACGTGCCAATGGGTTGATAACTATTTACATCAGTGGAGGCCCTTCCATTAATTTCATTTGGATTTGGATCACACTCTGTAGTTATACATTTAGTGATGGTATAATTTAAGAGTAAGTTGGTAAACATGTTGCAGAACATCCTGGGCACGTCTGGGAGCTTATTTGGATGTCAGAGATACTTGAGACTCCTGCTGTGTTGCAAGCTCATCTGGGGACACCAAGTGCATGCCATCATTTAAATCACATCCGTTTGAATTCCCAATTTTTTTCCTTTTTTTTTATTTTTTTTTTCTTCCTGGTAGACAGCTTTTGCCACAGCTTGTGGCTGGGAGAAAAGAAAGTCTTTTTCTGGGATATGGGCACATATTTGCCAACTGGTAGCTGAAGACCTGCAGAGTATAAGAAGCCAGGAAGGAACCTTCCTTCTTACTGCTTTTTCTTCTTTTTGTGCTAAGCCACTGGTATGACCATCAGTCCCCAGCTGGTACCGTGCTTAATCTAACTAGTAACATCTCTATTGTTATTATTGAGGCACATTTCAATCCTTGCTTCCATCCATCCATACTAATAGTATGACATGCTTCCCCAGTGTATGCCTATCCAAGCTAGTTGTTTGTCCTTGTTAGGCTTTAGGACATAATGTTAGCTTCTTGGTAAATCATCTCTTTTTCTTTTTCTTTTTTCTTTTTCTCTCTTCTTCCTTTTTTTTTTTGTCAGTGCTTTCATATCCTTAGATTCATTTCCAATGACTGTCATCAAGATAGTCTTAATTGAAAAAACATTTGCTGTAACTTTAGCAGCTGTTCTTCTATGGTATAAAATCATGGTAATTGTTTGTGTTCATTCAATACAAGGCCGCTGTAATGAAAAGTAAATGGTCTCTGTTAATGGGTCATATTCTCCTTGCTACAGTATCTTGTTGCCCGTGAGCTTAAATATGAGATGTGCTATTTAGTGGGTGAAACAAAAGGCAAAAGCTACTTTGAACTCTTATTTGACTTTTTCCTGTAACTTATTTTTTCTGAAACTGCGTATCTTAACTTTGACTTTCTGTGTAGTTGACCAATTGGATTTGTGATTTAATTGCCAAGTTAATGGAATAAGCTTATTTGTATAGCACTCAGGAGGACCCTGGATGATTTACAGAAACATGAAATAAAAAATATTTTTCCATCACTATAATATATCCTCATTAAGGGAGGCTTACAGATGTGTACCTCTCCTTCACTTTCAGAGCTGCTTTTTTTGGTCTACCAGTTAAAAGCTGTCATTTCCACTAGATCTTAGAACCGAAATTAGCATCTACTGGACCCTGTATTCTGCATGTGCTTTTGCCTTGACATTTCAGCTTATTAATTCCAACTATGTGTGTGCATATATGTAGACTTTGTTTTATAAGTATTACCTGTCATCTCAGTTTTGGCGTGAACATGTGAGGCAGGTAATACTTTGGGGAGAACCAAAAGGTAATGCTAAAGCTGCTTTGATCATGGTAATATGGAAATGTGCCAGTGGGTGTATTTGCATGACTGAAGCAAGGTGGTGTGACAAGGAAGTGTAAGGTTGTAGTTTCTAAAGTACAGAGTTATTATGCTTGTTTCCTTATGGTCTAGTCATCTTAATACAGTTTAGTGAGTGATGAGCAATGATGTAATTCAACTAGCATATTTTAAACTAACAAATTTATTTTGAAGGCTTCTGTTTGTTTGATAGAAAATTTGGCACCTACTGAATTGACTATAATTTGAAATCTTGATCTTTTAAATGGCTGCCGATTTTAGATGCACATTTTTGCCTTTATCAGATGTGAATCTCAAGTTTCCAAAAATTACACGTCTAGAGTTTCTCTCTATTCAGAGGCACGTGATTCTCCTTTCACGGCTGTTGTTCTTCATGGAACAGATTTCAGTCTTCCAGCAGAGGTATTGCCTCTGGCACTCTCTGTATGCAGCTCCACTTTTGGTGGTGCTATTGTGGCTTTCAGCAGCTTCACAGCTATTTCCACAGTTTGAGTTTCTGATACAGAATTACAGGCGGCTACTACCTTCTTTTCTGTGGGGAAAGTTCTGAAAAAGTTCTCTAGAAGTTACAAGTAGTTACAGATGTAGATATAGTCAATTGAGTGTAACGAGGGACAGGTGTTCATTTGTCTTAAAAGATTCTTCTGTTTCATTTACATGTTGATTTCTCAAGCCAACACAGAAATTTCAAGTAGCTGAATATGTTCGCATTTGCTGTCTATACCTGATAGCAGTTAGAGGCAGAGTAATATGCAGTGGTTTTGGAAGTAAACAGGAGTTCAAAAGGAGGTTCATGAAATTTTAAGTACTGGTGAGGACTTGCAGCAAAAATCTCTGGATCTTGTAACTAGGGAATGAGTTCTTCAGTGTTAGCTAGAAGAGCCCATTAGGAAGAGCATTCTTATCATAGAACAGTTTTGGAAGGGTCTTTCAAAGCTCATCTAGTCCAACCCCCCTGCAATGAGCAGGGTCATGTCCAACTATATCAAGTTGTCCAGAACCACATCCAGCCTGGCCTTGAGTGTCTCCAGGGATGGTGCATCCACCACCTCTCTGGGTAACCTGTTCCAATATTTTACCACCCTTACAGTAAAGAATTTTTTCCTCATATCCAGCCAGAATCTCCCCTCTTTCAGTTTAAAGCCATTACCCCACGGCCTATTGCAACAGGCCCTGCTAAAAAGTCCTTTCCCATCTTTCTTATAGTTCCCTTTTAAGAACTGAAAGGCCTCCCTGGAGTCTTCTCTTCTTCGGGCTGAACAACCCCAACTCTATACTGCTTTGGGGTTGTTTTCCTTTGTCTCTGACAACTCTTGAACATACCTTGCATCATTTTCTTTGACTTGTTCTGCAGTTTATAATAAGAGAATTTGAGAGTTGGGAAACTATTTATTCCTTTTTTTTCTTCCTTCCTTTTTTTTTTTCCTTTTTTTTTTTTTTTTTTTTATTAACAATTCAGAACATTCTAGTATATTAAAAAAAAAAAAAGCAGGGGCCAGCTGTCCCTCCTGAAGTCATGCCATCTATATCATCTTTCTGGCTGGGACCACTGTCCTCTCTTTCCTGCCCAGGCAAATCCTCTGCAGAGAAAGAAATATGTCTTTGTGCCTTGGAAGCAAACCACATTAAACAGAGGATCTGATAGACAGTCCCTTCTGCTTTTTAATGCCTTTATCTCTTTTCCATGATTCTTCATATTTTAAGAAACATGGATTTTTTTAAATATTTTTTTAAGCTGGACGTTTCCTGCTTCCTGGCAGTTTCTCAGTTGAAAGCTTGGGCAGAGCTGTTTCACTTCTCCCCTTCCCAAGACAGAAGAACATAAATTAAGATGAAAATGCAGTTTCTATTTTATATAAAAATATATATCTAAATGAAAAAACCTGTCTAAGAATTTCGTACCATACTGCAGTGAAAAGATGCTATAAATAATTTTGCTATGACTTTGTAACACTTTTGTATCTGAAAAATTTTTCTTTACATTTCCTTGTCATTTTGGTGGTAACTTCAGAAATTATTCCAGACCTCTTTTTTTTTTGCCCAAGCCTTCTTATATTTTCCTTGTACTTTTTACTTGATCAGGAATCTCAGGTTGATGAGGTTGCAGGTCAGGAAATCGCTCCCTTCCCAAGATAGCACATTATTTAGATTTCTAAATAGGTACTACTATAGCATATTAAGCATCTATATTAAGGTATTAAGCTGTAAAGTACTTGGCAGTGTCAGAAACGGTACAACAAGTATCTGTGGCTACTGAAGAAATATCTGTATTCTTCTGTTGCTTTGTCCAAGAAAAACAATTTGTTATACAGTGGTGAATAATCTGCATTATCAAATATGTCCTGTTCCTGCCAGGTGCTGGGTGCCCTTCATTTCCTTTTGAAGCCAAAAGGGATTCAACATGTTGCAGCTCAGTCCGTGCTGAATACTAATGTCTTGATATCTGGTAGATCATTAGTATTTGTATGTAAAATGGAAGCAAAATTAGTTTTGACCTTTAGAGCTAAGTCAAAAGTTTAATCCATGTCCATTTCCAATTTGGTGCACTAATTGCTGCCTCTCCTAATTGTGTGGAGGACAATAGTTTGTGTTCATTTCAGAGGTAAATGAAAATGTAGGTGCTGCTTTGCATTCATAATTTTGTTGGATTTTTACTTACAAGCGAATTTCAAATCGCTGAATGTGTCTTCGTGGGTTCTGTTTAAAAAATAATAATAAAAAATAATGATAAAAGAAAAAATCAGAATTTCTGATACTACTTCCCCCCTGCCCAAATCAATGCACACATTCTGCCTAAAACTAAGTGGGATGTGATATGCTTTGTGATACACAGAAGATAAAAATGATTTTATGCATTTTTTGGTTTTTCAAGTATTAGTATTCTTGGCAGCTCTGAATAGGGGGAAAAAATGCCAGCATGCAATTAATAAGTCTTTTGTTTCCATTACAGCTACACTGTACACGTCCTGCATTTTGTTGGGTATATTCCTCAACAGCAGTGTACCAATATTCTTTGAGCTCTTCGTGGAGACAGTCTACCCTGTTCCAGAAGGAATAACCTGCGGAGTTGTCACCTTTTTGAGTAATGTGTTTATGGGAGTGCTTTTGTTTTTCCTCACATTTTACCATACAGGTAAGAAATATAAGCTACTTTGAAAATATAATTCTCAAAATATTAAGCCATAACCTTGTCAGTAAAGGGAGGGTTTTCATGTGCAATTTCTGTTAATCAAATGTTTGAATCCCTCTGTGTAACTGCAAGGGAGAAGAACTTTAATTGTTCTTTTCTATATGCATGCTAAAAAACCCCAAGTGGTTTAGTGCATGCTGCATATACTTACATTCTGCTTAGAATTTGGTGTAGCCAGAAATCACGAAGATACCATTATCAAGGTTTTTATGAAGGCCTGAGCAATGTGACCATTAATATCTTTGTATCTGTGGGTGTTTAAAACCACAATAAAGTGAATTCAATCACATTCTTCAGGGTATAACTGTACTGTCCAGGAGGGGCAGAGCAGAAATGCTCCATTTGTGGTCAGCTCCGTTCAGTGGGTTGGACTTGCCATTGCAGGGGAGAGAGCATCTCTTGACCACTACTCAAAGATGAAATATTCATTCCTTTAGATAATCATAGAATCATAGAATGATTAGGTTTGGAAAGGACCTTAAGATCATCTAGTTCCAGTGGCCTAATTGGGCACAACAGTGTTGTGCTTGGTATTTTCATCAATTTCTTCAGACTTTCTTATCTCTCAAGTGTTATTTGATTCCTGATGATTCATAATCGTAACTTTGAACTCGCTATTTAATAGACTACAATATATCTTGTTACGCTAAGCTGTAAAGTAAGAACCTATCTTGCCTTCAACAAGTGATCTTTATTAACGGTTTTCAAAGGTGCAGGGTTTTGATTTGTATTTTGTTGTTGTGGTAAATGTTTGCTTTATGATGCAAGATTCGTAAAGCAATACTTTATTTTTGCTTTGAAAGCATTAGAAATTGTGAGGTTTTATATATTATCGTGAGTGCATGTCCTTCTTAAGATGGTGTCTTTTATAACCAAGAGGAGACTGACAAATTTCAGAAGGAAATGTGCTTGGAATGTATGGGGGTTTAGGAGTGGTGGTGTTTTGGGGTTTTTTTGTTTGGTTTTTTTTGTTTTTGTTTGGGGTTTTTTTTGATACCGACATTGAACTGCATTATTGTAAAATCTGAATTCCATCCCTGCTAGCCCTGGATGGCGTGATATTTGGTCTTCACATTTTAAAGAATGCTTTTATGAATATTAATAATTGGTGTGAACTTTGTTCACATACACTGTTATTTCCAACATTTACACCTGAGCTGAAAAGATTACACAGAATATTCTGAGAATTTTTTCAGCATTTTTCAGAGTAACAATCCAGTGTTTGGAATTACTTGATAATTGAGGATGGGGATACAGTGTCTCCTGACTGAAGAATTATGATAAAGTGAACTTGTTCCCTCATAGATAGGGTATTTGGGGCCATCTTTTGTCTCTAGTATTTCTTTCCCTAGCAGGTATCTGTACATGCAGGTAAGGATAAACCTGAAATTAGTGTATCCATATACTTGGATTATTTTCCCCATTTCTTCAAAGGAAAAAAAGTTGTTTGCGCTTAGTAGAATCCATTCTCTGTGATGCAGTTAAGTACAAGAATGCATGTAGTCACCGGAGGAGATTGATGCCAGTGGGTGCTATTGGCTCATTTGAGAAGGAGGAAAAATCCTTTAGAAGGTACATAATGATCTTAAACACTGCCTTTCATTTGATTCAAATGCATTCTCTGATGGCATTTAAGAAGCTTACAGATAAACCAGAACTCCATCAAATTTATCTTGTTCCCTTGGTCTTGCTTTTTGGGCCAAATAATCTTTCTGTAGTTTTAATTCCAATTTCTCTACTTTTCTCCTGGTACTCTGATACTGCAAAGGCTGTGAAAGAGCCAAGCCCTGGAAACTTTCCAGTGCACTGAAGATTTTGGTCCAGCTAGCATGGCGGAGATGTAAACCTTTCTTAAGCTCAGCCTCTCTACTAGTGCTGTGCCCTGAGGCCCACAGCCTCAGCCTGTGGATGTGGTTTCCTTCACCTTTTCTGCAGGGACTTCCAAGGGATTAAAAAAAAAGGCAACTCAACCTTTAGCTTCACACAATCAACATGTTAGCGTGCATCACCAGTGCTGTCACAGATTCTGTGTTACAAAAGACAGGAAGCATTCACAAGTTAAATTTGGTCTTTAGGATATTTGGGTTAAAGTCTGTTTAGTTCAATTAAGCAAGAGTATGATAAGGACAATAAATAACAAAGGATTTGCCTATTGACTTCTGGCATCACATAACACAGTTTTCTCCAAGCCTAGGATAATTTTGTTATGGTTTTAATAAGATTACTGCCTAAACAATACTGTAAGGTGATTTAGTGGAAGAGGGAGGGTGTTGTTGAAGGTTACTGGTTTTGGAAAGTTGGCGGTTTTTTAGGCTTTCTGACTTTTGTCTTTTGCATTGTGTAATAGAAATTATGCTTTTTCTTTTAGCAATATAAATCACAGATTTAAGAAAGTAGCAGTGCTGAAGTCTTGATTTTGATTAACTCAGACCGTGAGGGAGAGTTTAGATTCTGTAAAAACAAATAAATGGAAACAAACAAACAAAAAGAAATGAAACATCATCTCCAGTAAAATGAATGTTTCTTCAGTAAATTGACAGATTAAAAAAAGGAAATTGTGGTGCACTTTTTAAAAAAAAAAAAAAAAAGCTGAAAAACTGAATAAAAGTGCTAATTAGTAGTCAAATGTCAGGTGACAGGATTTCTTGAATGTGGAACACAGGCTTTTAAGAGCATTAAATGTGTACATCTGAACGTTATGTGTAACATCTCAAAAAAGGCTTCTGAGGAGCTGTTTTTGCAACTAGTTTTAAATTGAATTGATCGTACTACTCACAAGTTTCTTCTGAGGAATTGGTTTTCTCTCCTTATATCGTATGGCAGGTTTGAGTCAAAATCAAACCCTGCTTCTTCTTACACTTCTAATTTGTTTTAGTTTTCAATCCATCAAAATCAAAGAACTAATGAGTAGAGTCTTCAGGAGGGGTTTATTCTCCATTAGCAGTGATAGATTTTTTTTTTTTTTTTTTCCCCTCCATTCTCTCCATTGACAGGTTGAATAAGGAGGATTAACATTCGCTGGAGGCACTGGTTTATATATATAAATACATTTATAATATATAAATATATTTTTTTTTATATATGTATACGTGTGTGTGTACATATACACACACAACTTATATGGATGGCTCTTTAAGGTGTCCATGGAGAAGTCTTATAGACCATGTTAACCGTCTATCAGTCTATAGGTGTCAGGATTTTGTTCAGAACACAGTAATTTCCTTCAAACCCACCATCAATCAAAGTTTTGGTTGCTCTAAACACCGAACATGTTTGATAACTCTGAGTCTGTTTCTTGCTTTACAGAGTTTTCCTGGTTCAACTGGTGCCTGCCAGGATCATGTCTGCTCAGCCTGCTCCTCATCCTGTGCTTCCGTGAGTCCTACGACAGACTCTATCTCGATGTCGTCGTCTCTGTGTGATAACGCTGGACTGGTGAGGGGTTGGAAGAGACTGGAAGTTAACTTAGCAGTCTGCACATCTGCCTGGATTTGCACAGTGGAACAGCAGAAAAACAGAGAAATTACAAGACTTAATCGTGACTTTATTACAGAGGGTGAGGGACAGGTTGTTCCTACGTTCAAGACCACCTTGATTTGTGATAAACGTGGAACCTGAGTGGCGATAATGATGCCAAAATGCACAAAAGAATATATCTAATGTATAGGTCCTGGTGCCAGAGCTGGGGCTCTCTATTTAAAAGGCTGTTGATGTAGCAGAGGTGTACAGTTTGTGTGCGTGCGTGTGTGCCAAGTCACAGTTATACAGACCAGAGTACCAGTCATCTTTGGAGTCTTCTATCAGAATATAAATAGTGAATAATCTTAACAAAAGGGAAAAAAAAAAGAGATAAAAGGCAAAAAAACCCCCACTTTTGTTTTTTAAAAGATCTTCCTTTTAAATCACTAGTCGTTTATATAATGAATGTCCATTAAGCAGTTAAGCCAAAACAATTTGGTGCTTGTACACTACATTTACATTCTAATAAAGTGATTTCTGATAAAAGACACTGGTACCAGGGGTTTTAGCCATACTAAATATCCCAAACAATCCTTGCAGTTGTTAGAGGTGTTTGTTATCACCCTGGAGCACATGTAAATGATAGCTTTAGCTGCCAGTGAAACCCAACTTTCACCCGCAGTTGCCTCTGGAATACCACTGTGGTTCTGTATCTCCTGAATACAAAGCATCTGTGGTGTCTCAGAAGTTTACTGGAGAGTCACTTCTTTTTTTACTGTGAAGACCTGTTTGTGCCACTGAATACTGTGGAAGTGGATGTCCAAGACCCACTAGTTCTCTTCTGATACTCTAAGGCATGTGTGGTTTTTAGGATTAGTTTATGACTAAGGGTGCCTAAACAATAATATTGTTTGCTAGCTCAAGTCTTTAAAATCACTGTTTGCTAAAAAACAAGTCTTTCTAGTTGATGAGGTGCCCTGATGGCGGAATGACAATGAGAAATAGCTCGTGAGTTTTGGCATAATATAGGAAATATAATGCCAGCTCTTTTTATCAGTACTAATCTGTGGTCGTTCTGGCCCTTACTTGAACAAAAATATTAAAGATACTTTGAATAGTTTTTTAACTCAATTTTTAAAGCTGTTAATAATTTCTTAATTATATTCTTAGATTTCGGTTCAGCATCATTTACAGTATTTCCATGTGTGTGTTTTGTGTTAGGGGAGTGTGTTTGTGTGTGTGTGTGTGTGTGTGTGCGTATTTATATCTATGTATACACAAATAAAACTTATATATATTATATATAAGTTATATAAGGATATGTGTTTACATAGGTTTATTTTAAGTAATCATGTCTCTGGATGGTGGTATGCTACTGTTTGTAACTTAACCAGTAACTGCCATGAATGGAAATGCATACATATGCTGTCTGTGACATGAATTTTTTTCAGGGGTGAATGATTTCCTATCGTAAGTTTTATCACAGGGGGTGTGTGCACATGTTGGAGGAGGCTGGTGTGCAGGGTTCCGCGTCTGTAGAAGTCTGAATCAAACACCCTTTGCTCCTGTGTGGGCTCTTCTCTGCCACCCTGGGGTGACACCGACCCTGGAAGCTCACTCAAATAAACCCTGAACTGAGCGCTACCTTTCAGACACAGATACATTCATTCTTTCTGCTCTCCTTTTGCAGGGAGAATGTGCTACTAATACCTTTAACTCAGGAGTGTATCTGTGCAGTACAATAAAATGAGGTGTTCCCTGCTTTTATGTTTTCAGAGCAATGGATGTATTTACTGTAGTAACAGAAAATTGACTTAGCTCAGTGCCCATATCAGCTACTAAATGATCTTTTCTGTCTTGAAGCAGCTTCTTTGTAGAAATGGATCTAACCTACATTGGGATAACTAAATCAATCTAAGCAGCATGTTCAGATCCACTGGCATCATCCTTTTACTGTTTTTCAGATGAATGGTATTAACTGTCCAACTTCTTTTTTACTATGTTTTAGTGCCTGGAATAGTTTCAGTATCTAGTAGCTGCTGCTACTTATTGTCTCCTGAAACCAAGGATCGCTTGCCAAGAGTCTGATTGGAGTTGCATTGTCATGGCAGAACTGGAAGCTTGGATGGCTCTTTAGAGCTCTGCTTCTGCAATTCACTGTAGCTATATTAAGATTAAAATTGCACAGCTCGGGCACTGTCCTGACTGACAGAGGTTTCTAAACCTTTCACTGTCCTAACTATTTTAAGATGGAGGAGCACTTCAGGCAGTATTCAGACTATAACCTATTTTGCCTCTGTTCCAGAAAGCATTGAACAATTCTAAATACTTGTCTGCTGCCAAATGCACACTCTATACAGTTGGGGAAGAAGAGCGAACACCTTGTTTTAAACCCTTCTGATTGTTTTTCTCAGTGTGAATTGCTCACTGCTCTCCTGAATTTTGATGCTTTGGTAGAAGTTTCTGTGTGTGGTGGGTTGACCCAGACTGGACACGAGGTGCCCACCAAAGCCACTCTTTCGCTCCCCTCCTCACCAGGACAGAGGAGAGAAATTATAACGAAAGGCTCATGCGTCGAGATAAGGACAGGGAGAGATCACTCACCATTTACTGTTGAAGTAAAACAGACTCAACTTGAGGAAATCAAATCAGAGTAGGTTAATGAGAAATAAAACCAAATCTTAAAACACCTTCCCACTCCTCCCTTCTTCCTGAGCCTAACTTTACTCCTAGTTTTTCTACCTCCTCCCTGCCAGCAACACAGGGGCATGGAGAATGGGAGTTGTGGTCAGTTCATCACATGTTGTTTCTGCTCTTCCTTCCTCCACAGGGGAGGACTACTCCCACTCTTCCCCTGCTCCAGTGTGGGGTCTCTCCTGCAGGAGACAGTCTTCGATGAACTTCTCCAGCATGAGTCCTTCCCACAGTTCTTCACAATTCTTCCTTCCTACAGTTCTTCATGAACTGCTCCAGCATGGGTCCTTTCCATGGGGTGCAGTCCTTCAGGAACAGACTGCTCCAGCGTGGGTCCCCTGCGAGTCACAGGTCCTGCAGAAAACCTGCTCCAGCGTGGGCTCCTCTCTCCATGGGGCCACAGGTTTTGCCAGGAGCCTGCTCCAGCATTGACTTCCCATGAGGTCACAGCCTCCTTTGGGCATCTCCCTGCTCCAGTGTGGGGTCTTCCCTGGGCTGCAGGTGGATATCTGGGTATTGACCTTGGTGTCTGCAGGGCTGTTTCATATTCTCACTCCTTTCCCTGCCTCTGTTGCACAGAGGTTTTTTCCTCCCTTTCTTAAATACATTGCAGTAGAGGCACTGTCACTGCCACTGATGGGTTCAGCCTTGGCCAGAAGTGGGTCTGTCTTGGATCCGGCTGGCACTGGCTCTGTTGGGCATGTGAGAAGCTTCTGGCAGCTTCTCACAGAAGCCACCCCTGTAGCTACCCGACTACCAGAACTTTGCTGCACGAAACCAATATACTGTATTGGGCGCTGTAGTGTGTGGTCCTAGTTACAGTCCTCAATGCGTCTGCACCAAAATGGAGATGTTATCCAGAGCTGAGCAGTGCAGCAGGGCTCTGCTGGAGACCTGCACTTAGTTTGCAGTTGAGGCTCAACCAGAGTTTCCAGCAAGTCTGAGGGAAATCTGCCTGAATGAAACCCAAAGGATTGCTCCCAAATTACTTGAAGTTGTGCAGGACACTGCTGCATTCCACACACAGTGTTCAGGCTTAAGGATTTTATTTGATTAGCAAGTCTGGCTCCAGGCAGAGGTGAGGATTGCAAGTGTGCTTGCTGAGATCTCTGAAAAATATTTTATCCCCATCGGTGGCCAGCAGCAGCATCCTTCTGTGGAGGAGCAGTCTATTTCATGTCAGTAACTCAACTCAACCCATGGGAATATTTTTTGGATAAGGGCTACCACGAGGTCTCCCCTTGTTTGGATTTACCAAGAGTCCAAGCTGTAATGATAACTGCACTTTACTGGAAGTTAGAGATTGCAGGGAGAGCCCTAAGCAGTGCTGATACAATTGGCAGTAGTGCAGAACAGTATTTCTCTTTAATTAGTGAAAGTTCTAGGTCTCTCTAACTTCTGAGTCAGTAACCATGGGGGGATTTGTCTGAATGAGGCATTATCTTGCACTGCCGCGGAGTAGCCAACACTGGATGCTGCTTGTGCTGTGACTGCCAGCAGAGCAAGGTGCCCTGGGCATTCACAATATTTGTTTCTCTTTATGGCCTGTAAGTTCAAGGCCCTGAAGAACACTTTTTTCCAGCAGAGCAGAGCCCCCTAACATCTAAGTAGTTGTGCTAAGCTTTATGTTGAAAATGCTAGGAAGGATGCTCTGCGGTGGCTGCTCTCGCTTAATAGTTCTTCGTTTTCAGTATGGGCTGCTCCTCAGGTTTCTGCTTGGCTCGGTAACAACTCTTAGTTCAGCTTCCAGTGCTGCTGGGTTTTCTTCTTGTGAGCTGTGGAGTTGTGCAAGCTTTCATGCTGCTAATGAGGAAGCTCAGGGTTAGTAGATGTAGGCTCCACTTATGACACTGTTTACTGTCTCTCGTCCCTGCTGTTACCCATTAATTTCCTTTCGATTCCTTCACCCTCCCGCAGGGCCACCTGCTCCCCTGAGCTGGAGGAATGGAGAAGAGCTGCCGTACTCCCAAGCCAGCTTTAGAGAGATGGATTGGCCAATTGTGTACTTAATATACATAAAAATTGTGATTTTTAGAGAATCATGCAAGCTGGAAGAAGTGCAGACCCAAAGGATTTTGCACATATGTGAGCAGATAGTCTGTTATGAGCAGACTATAGTTTGCCTGAAGCTTATAATTTTAGCTCCCACACCTAGAGAGACCAAGCTGACAGGCACCGCGCATGTTAGGTATTCAGGTTCACAGAATCTCAGAGTTATTCCCAGCCATCTGACAGAGCTGAAATGGATGGGAGTGGGACAACTTTAATCTTGGAGTAGGCTGGAAAACCTCAGGTTGCGTCAGTGTTTGTGCTGGTTATTCGGGGCCGGGGGATGGGGGTGCCAGGCTGGTGGATTGAGTAAGAGGAGGAGGTTGCCAGAGGGCTTTTCAACACTGAAATACTGCATTGAGTTGATCAAATCCATATAAAATTTGAACTTTTGTGGTAACAGGGATGTTGATGCCTGGCTTGTTCTATAGTAAACTTAGTGACTGCATAGCCATACACTGCAATATAAAGACGCCGAATTGATTGATATTCATATATTGGCTGTTCCTAGAAAGGGAAGTGATTCTTAATTATGTGGATTGACTGAGATACAAATGGGAATTGCACAGTGGGTATAACTGTCCTTTGATACTATGGCAGCAGGGTTCTAATTGTTCGTCTTCATTTCTTCCATTGGGTCACTTGCAAATATGAATAAGTATCTATGACAAAAGCACTTTTATATTTAGTTAGTTTGGGGGGGTATGTCTTTTAGATTAAGTATGTGTCGTTGTCATGACTTAGCAAGACAACAGCTACACTGGTATGAGAGCATACATGAATATTGGGCATTGATTTGGTATTTGGTGTTGGTGCCTCCATTCTCTGTTGAAGCACCAGGCTTGGGGAGCAGGGATGTGGTGTGTGCGAGGAGGTAGCAATGCTTGTGGATGCACAGTCGTGCAAAGGTAGATGCTGACCCTCCGAAAACAAACAAGAACTTCATCATCTTCTGTGGGTCCCCCCATTGGGGCTGGGAGGAGGAGAAGGGGAGCATGTGTAGAGGAAAAGCTGCCTTGGGGCTGCTGCCTCCCTTCCAACAGAGGAAGAGCCTCCAGGCCTACTGCTTCACGTGTGAGAGATCATCAGTGGCAACACGGGCTTCGTTCGTTTCCCTGCAGCCATTTTGCTGTGAGGTGGGTTGTGGGTGGCAGAGGAATAGCTGCCTTGCTTCCTCCAGGAGTGCAATTTCAGGCACTAGAGGAGCATTGCCACAGAAGATGATGTTAATCTGCTTATAGTTTTTGCAGTTTGTGTTTCAAGGCAGGTGAAACTAATAGAGAAAGAAATGTAACTGTTCAAAGTTTTGACAAGCAAAAGCAAATATTTGCACAGATACTGTGCTGGCTCCTGCCTTTTACTTGGGATTGCAGAGTGTTGGGAGCAATTCGTGCCCTCCTGGAGTGTGGTCCTGCCCCTGCAGCCCTGGCACTCGTCCTGCTGCTGCTCAGCCCCGGCAGTGCTGCGGCAAGCTTTGTGCCTGGACCCGGGGGGGCAGCGACTGGGGCAAAGAGGGAGAAGGGAAGTGCTGCATCCAGGGTGCCCAGCAGTGCGACACTGGTAGGCACCCAGGTTACTTGTGCAGGGGGGATGTCTTCTGCAACCTAATTTTAGAAGAGTCTCATTTTTTACTTCCTCAAGGATGAGGTTCTGACCTTCATTTTGTGTTTGTGACATGATTTGTGCTGCAGGAACAGCTGGGGCACATGGCATAGAGGTGCCAGTTTTCCAAGGTGTGGCAGAGAAGGCAGGTGAGACTTGCTCTCTGCAATAACAGTTTTTCGTTTTCCACTGTCTCTCTCCTCACTAGCTTCCCCCTTGTGATTTCTCTGCTTTTATATTTTGTCAGACTTGTCGCACTCACTTTGTATTATTACATGAGGAAAATACCATGCGCAAAACCTTGCTTTCTCTATGGGGAGCTGATCTCTTTTGGCTCAGGCTACTTCTCTGACCTTAGCCCATCTGTTTGTAAAAGCCAAAAACACCCCAACCCCATGTTTTCCTTTGCAGAGGGCATGTGCAGGTTTGTGTGGTGCTGGGATGGGTAGCGAGAGCCTGGGCTCTGTGCTTGCTCAGTCAGAGTGGCTCAGGAACCTGGGGAAGAGATGCTCGTGCATAGGGTGCCTCGCTCTCCCCATCTGTGAAAGGGGAGGGGGATGCCCCATGTCCCTCCCCAGTCAGGGGAGGTCAGGGCTGGGAAGCGCTTTGGGATCCTGTGAGGGATGGTAGCTGGAGCAAGGGATGGGAAATGCCCTGGTTAATGGGCTGTGTGTCTTCATCCTTTTGAGTCTTCTGTGTGGAGTGCAGACCCTGGTTTTCTCTGCCTGGCCAGCATAATCTATAAGGCATAGACAGTATGTACTGTAAGGGTAAAAACTCCCTCTGGCAGAGAGGTTACATTAACAAACTGGTGGAAAATGGTTATGCTTAGGGAAGGGATGCTCAGAGAACTAGTCTGCCAGGGGCAGATGCCCCCAGGCTGTATCTGGCACTCTCTGGATGTCCTGGATGTGCCATCAAAGCCATGATGCAAAACCAGAGCTGGCTGCCTTGCTCCAGCCACTGCCTGCACCTCTCCTGCCATGCCCTGGCCTTTTGGCTGCCACTCAGCACCTGGGCTGAGCAAGCACAACAAGGCACCCCCCAGGTAGCCAGCCACCGGCTGCTGCTCCTCCCGGGCACAATGATGTGTTTTCCAGATACATTTATTTTCTCTGCCTGTGATATTTGCTAGATTAAAATCTCTTTTTCCCTTACCAAGTTTAATGTTTTTTGCTGTGCATTTTAGAAACAAGTACTTGATAAGGTGGGAAAAAACAGCTTTTAATTAAGTGATGCACCTAGCAGGGTTTTTTGGGCTGTGTGAACATGCAGAGAAGGAAGAGGGTTTTACGTGTTGGAGATCATCTTTGTAAACTATCCTCGACCTGTAAGACTGTTAAATTTTACTGGTTTGTATGCATTTTACTTTTGTAATTTTTTAAATGATTTGATAGAATTTTATTTTAGGGCAAATTCTACTTTTTGTATGCGATATTCTGATGTATTTTTATGTTTGAGGAAATGATGTTGAAACCACTGTATACTTGTCATGTAACACATCCACTGTGTCATTTCTTTTTAAAACTGGAATCTGACCGTGAAGTGCGTGTTACTTTACATACTGGTTGTTGCACATTAAAGAGGTTACTCAGATGTGCTGCCATCACTGCTCATTAATTCCAAGAAAATACAGGGGAATAGTTTATTTCTGCTATAATATTGCCAAAAACCACATCAGATACTGCTACGAGATGGGGGTTGCTTAGTCAAAATGAATGTGACTTCATCCAACACCCAACCCAGCCAAGAGGAGGATTTTCATCGCTTTTGGTGAGGCTTTAGGGTGGAACTCTGACCCTACTGTTGCACCAAGGGTCCCCACAGACTGAGGGTTGTGGGGCGGGCTGGGGCAGAGGGGGCCCCCAGCAAGCAGGGGAAGGTGCTGGTGGCGATGGCAACCCCCACTACCCCACCACATCATCCTGACTCTGATTTCAGACTCTGCCTCATCTGGGCTCGCGGCTCGGGATGCTGTTGGTTTTGCTGGTTCCCACTGTTAACATCTCCATCTGGGCTTTTGGAAAGGAGACCCTTCGCAGTAACTTTCCTTGTGTTTATTCTACATTTAATTGAAATGGACCCAATCTGGGATCTCTTGATCCGTGTTTATTTTCTAGGACCAGCTCTTCAATAACGCCCTGACTACTTACCAGGGCAAGTTTAAAATAACCTCATGTCCTATTAGTGCTGGGAAGAAATCTGTCAACTCTCATATCATGGAATAACTGGGCCCCACTATTCTTAGCAACAGTCTCTTTCCAGGCTATATATGGGAGCTTAAGGCTCCTCTAATGATACAGTCCTGGTTGTATTTATCTTTGCAGTGTTACGGAAATCTCCATCCTTGGGGGGATGAGAGCTGAGGCCCATCTCAGATCCCTACTGTTGTTCTGTGTGTTGGTGAACCCCCTATGCTCATTCTTTCTCAGAGTTGTTTTGGGGTTTTTTTACACTGTTTCTACTTTGCTGTTGTCAAAGTCTGCTGTTTCCCTGGCACAGAAATGATTTATTTTCTCTTTCCCGATCAGCACATCCTGGCTGGGTGCTTGCTGGTGGCTCCCTCTCCAACCACGTTGGAGTTACACGTGGGCAGATGGGCCCTGTGGGATTGCTGGGCTTGGGGCTCGGCTGGATGCAGGCACTCGGTGTTGTGCCCAGACGGGAGGGAACCACTCAGATACCTCGTTTCTAATGGCCATGAGACCAGCAGAGACTGGGGAAAAAGTCGGGGCCACTTGTAAATGCCAGGTATGGGTGATTTGGCATTTCTGGGCTGCGGCCCAGCACCGGGGGATGCTGATGCTGGGGAAAAGCACCCAGCAGCAGCACCCAAATGCAGGTGGGCCTGCCTTTACTTCTTGCTGCAGGTCATGAGGGCGAAGCAGCTGCAGTGCTCCACCTGCTCCACGAGCATGGTTTGGGCTGCAGCTGGGAGTTCTGTCAGACGCCAAGGCATTCTCCTGTACCTGACACACGTTACTCTGCACCCACGGCTACATGAACACAAATTTGCGACGAGGGGATTTTTTTTCCTACAGCTTGGGCTTGAGCAGGCAGAGGGGAAGCCCAGTGGGTGCATCCTGCCAGGACTCCTCATGCAAGCTGCCAGGACCAGCATGCTCTCCTCTCCCAGTGCGGGCCAGTCACCCAGTGAAGTCATCCTTGGCTAAGGACTGCAAAATCCATCTTAACTCTTCAAGAGCCAAACGAGCATGGGTGCATGGGAGCACAGCAGTGAGGCAGCACCGGCTTGTCCCTGACTGTCCACAGGAGGCTTTGCAGCAGGTCCCATGGCTGCAGTGAGGTTTCTTTATGGAAGCTTTCTGCTTTGCTCCGTGCCTGCAGGTAGGTCCAAGAGCTGGAGGTGCTCTGCCGGTGCCACCAGGATGGGGCTGGACCCGTTCCCTGGGGGCTGCAAGGGCTGTGCCCTGAGTAAGCCTGTCCATCCATTTGTCCATCTATCTGCTTGGCCAGAGACCTACAGCTACGATAGGTACCTGATTTAGTTGCTAAAAGGCGGTGGACAGGGGATGCAAACCTCCCCACAGGCAGCACACAGGAAAATGCCACCTTGATTGGACCCTAATAATTGAAGCTCAGACAAGCAAAAGCAGAGGAAACACTGGTAGCCGGCAAAGTGACCCTACTGTGTTCTGAACCTCAAACTCTGCCCAGGACTCTCCTAAACCTGCCTTTGGTGGCAAGAGCTGAGGAATGGGATTATGGGCATAGTTTTGCGATTGAGTTTCGGTGCTGAAAGAGCATCTCTGGTGGGCACAGGAAAGGACAGCTCTGACAGGTTTGTAGTGAGTGGATGAGCAGCAGAAGTGTGAACTAGAATAGCACAACCTCATACAGAAATTACTTCAACTGCCACTAAGTGCAGAAAAGACCTTTTTGAGAGAGATTTTCAGGTCTCAGCCTATGCTAAAGCATCACAGGCCGCCCTACACTCACGTGGTACTCAGAGATGACTTTTTTTTGTTTGGCTGGAGCAGGACTGTGTGTCTCTGAGCTGGCGTGCAGAAGTGATGCTCAGAGCACAAGCCTGTACCTCTTAGCTCCAGACCCTCCTTGTCTGCTGCAGCACCCAGCGTGGCAGGGACTGCCAGGGACCAGCTGCACCCCAGGATGGGCGGCCTCTGCCAGGCAGACAGCTTTGTCTCTTCCAGTGCCAGAAGAGTGATGGATCAGCAGAAGACGGCAGTAATTGCCAGGAGGCTTTCAGGCAGAAAGCAAGGCTCTCACCCATGGACAGGCTGATGTAAGTCAGCATGTAAATCAGGTACAACACGCAAAAAATTCAGCTGAGCTCCTGAAGAAACCTATGAACAAAAAAATGTTGTTGCTAAGAAATGTGAAAATAGAAAACAATAATGTAGCCTCTGCCAGGGTAATAAAAGTGTATCAGCGTTAAGTGTGCTCTCTCGTACAGATCGCTTGCTCGTGACAGTAAATTAAGTACTGCAAAAATGGGTACAGTTTTCTCTGTGGCCATTGATGCTTCACATCATGGAAATAGCAAATGTTTCTGATGGCTGTTCATTACCCTGCGCTTGAGAGGGGAGCAATCCATTGCTGGCTCCATTATTTCCATGACAGCAAGGAAATGACTATGGGAGGTTTAAAAATGAAAGAGTACAGCAAGGTTAGATGGATCGAACCTCAACGGTCTGTTGCTGTTCACCATGGTCGATGTTAACACTGGGTCTGGGAGGGACCACGCTGTCTCCAGAGTGATGGAAAACCAGGACTACCTTTTGGTTACAGCTAATTGCTGGTTCATAAACTGTGAAGTTTGACCTTGAAAGTCTCCAGAAAAGCTGATTTGCAGCATGACAATATTGCAGCACAGCCCCTCATCCAGGAGACACCTCTGCCCCACATCCAGAGGACCTTTATGCGTTTGCTGAGTACTACATCTATTTCAGTTTATGCAAGGATCCAGTGACTAGCATCATCCATGTTCTGTAGCAATACACACCATGGAGTTGATTGATAGGTGGACGTGGCTGATGTACACAATGTTAATGTTTTCCTGTCATCTTTATAGCTTTAAAATGAAAGCAAGCTAATCTTATATGCACTTGAGTCGCTGCCATGGGATGGTCAACACAGAGCCAGTCACAACAAAAAAATGGGTGATAAAACTATGGTCACAAAATAAACCTGCCTATGAGTGCACCAGTGCAAAGCAGGAAAAAGAGAGAGCTATCCAGCTGCCGAGAGCCATTTTCATTTCAACATCTCAACACACAAAATTACCTTGGCCTGATTCAGTCCTTTCCCCAGAGGAAAACAGTTTGGTTTGCAGATATCATAAGTAGATCGAACGGTTGAAATTTGAGCAAAGATGGGCTGGGGAAGGGAAGGCAGGGGGGGTTTTCCTAGGAAATCAGCTGATGTTTTACCCTAAGGGTCTGATTTCCTCCATCTCTGATGAGATAAGGAGTTAATTGTCTGTCCTTACCTCACATGAGGGGAGGGGGAGGGTGTGTGTGTGGTGGGGTTGTGTTGGGTTTTTGATTTTGGAAGCAGGCTTGGGCAGTGCTGAACTCTGACGCCTTCTTGGTTAATTCAAACCTCAGCTTTTTTAAACAGAAAGTGCAATGACAACTCCACGAGTGGCTTTTTCTGAATGAACAAAACAAACCATGTCAAAATGCTTTGCAGCTGTTAGCAGAACAGCATTTTTAATGACTCTCCAAAGGTTTTGGTAATTGAGCTGTGTGTTGGGGAGTGTGTGGTCTCTCGGCTGTACGCTCAAGGGGAAAAAGCACAGGAGAAGCCATGGGAAGCAATGCTTTTGCAGAAGAGTGTCGAGCACATTGAGGACGTGCTTGCTCTGTGCTGATCTCTGCCGTGGGGTAGCTGCACTGAATTTAAGCTAACTCAGAGGCTGTTGCTGAGCTTGGGGACCGTGCCCTGCCTGGTCACAGCAGCAGGGCCATGCAGGCTCTCATAGATCAGTGAAATGCCTGTGTGGGCAGAGGGAGATTCAGGAGTTGGAGCCAGGTCTTCTGATCATGTCATGGTGGGGGAGTGGGGGCACTGGTGGGGTGCTGGGCACTGGTGGGGGTGCTGGGCACTAGTAGGGGTGCTGGGCACAGCAGTAGGAGACTCACTTGGGGTTTTTTTATACCGCCACAGCCTGAGTGCTTTCCGAGGAGGGTGTGTGCATGACGACCTGCCCAGCCACCGCTCCCAGCAGTGTGTGGGGATCATGCACGAGAGGGTCGAAAGCCTTGCTAAAAATCAGGCTGCTGGTTATTTCCTATTTCTGCACTATCTGCAGGACGTGGTGCCTGTTCAGAGGAGGAAATTAACTCGATCTAATATGATGTGCTCTTGATAATGCCCTGCTGCCAGTATGCAGTTGCTCAGCCACTCTGCAGTGGTTACAGCTTGTTCATCCAAGTCCTTACTCCAGTGTTTTCACTGACATTAACTGGGCTGGGCTGCAATTCCCTGCCCATCCTTTCCTCTGTAACACCAAGTGCTGGCTGCGCCCTTGCCCAGGCAAGTGCCCCACCAGCCATGGGTGTTTCCAAGTCTTGATGGGAAAGAAAACACCAGCAGAAGGACTTCATATGGAGGGACAGGGCTAGGATAGGTTTGTCAATGCCACATCTGACTAAGAGCATCCCTAAAGCTTTTACTGTAGGGTCCTGGAAGAAACACGTAGACATGAATCATGAGGAACCTTCTGCTTTTACCTGTTCCTCCATTTCTTATACTGACCCCTGAATGGTACCCAAGGCAGGCTGGATGGGGGCTGTGCAGCCCTGGGGCTTTGGCTTAATAAAAACCTGGTGGGGAACCTGCAGGATAACAAAGCTTTCACTGTTTAGCTCACAGGTAAGAGTTAAGGAAGGAAAAGCATACAGGTGAGGTGAGAGACCAAAAGTTCACTGAGGCTACAAGTTAAACTGTAATGTTAATGAATCAAATTAGCAACTAGAAAAAAATGTTGTGGTAGACAGATTTTAAGGAAATTGGAAATAGGTTCCAATGTGCTACTTTGTTCTAATTGCTTGCAGAAGTGTCTTGATGCAAAACAAAACCTTTCAGAAATGACCTCCCTGTCTTATCGTGCAAACTAACTGGAAAAAAAAATCCATCTTACTCACAGCAAGTTTGTTTTTACTGATCTTGTGCCTCTCAATTACTTTTTAATGGCCTGCATTGAAAAGAAATTCCTGTATGCACACTTGAGAATATGAAAACACCCAAATGATAGCTTATGATTTACTAGGATTAAAGTATTATGTATGCAGGTGTAGCACGTTTCAGGTTATTAGTAATCCAATCTATTTTTTATGACATTATGGTGTAATTTTCTGTATGAAACTTCAATATAAGTCTTGAGCTGTATCGGAACATAAACTAAAATGTTCCTGGCTCTGTCACTTTTCATGGTCTTTACTTTGATTAATAAATGCAACAAGAGCTATAACGTTCTTCCATATGAGGCTACAATCACCCTTCAATCAAAACGTGTCCCTCAGCTTTTTATAACTTCTCACATCAATATGGAGGGCTTGAGAAGGAGCAGCAGTAGGATTTCATTGGAACTGAGCACATACACCTGAAACGACCTGCGGAAGCCGATCTCCTTCTCATGGTGAGCAGTTGTGTGCTTGGTGTCACATGTGGAGAGCTGGGGAGCAGAGGGGAGATGCGTACAGCAGAACTGGACGTGGATTTGGCACCCCGAATTTCAGACAGATTTGATCTTACCTCACTGGGCACCTTACTCAGAAATACTGTTTTTCAAATGCACCCCAGGTTTGGGGTGGAGCTGTACTCTGACACGCAGGCTTCTGTAGGAGGGGAGTTGAATTCCAATGACAGACTTCAGCAGTTCACTCAGTAACACAATTTTGTAACCACATAGTCTTCAACTCATGACAGATATAATCCAACCCAGGCCTCAGGATGCAGCTGGAGTGCAGGCAGGGAGGAAGGATGTATTCTGCAATTTCCCATCCCTGCACAAGCAGCTGAGTGAATTTTGCATTGCCCTTGGCCACCAGCATCAGGAGGAAGCTCCTCCACGTTCCCTCTGACCTGTCCTGCCAGCGCTGCTCAGGAGCCCCAGCCCCACCGTGCAGCAGCCACAGACGGAAAATAACTCACAGGCTTCTCAGGTTGGTCTGTTTTATTTCTGAATTATTCTTTACATTGTACAATATATAAAAATACAGAGTACCCCAAAAAAATTCACAGTGTCTAAAGGCAGTGATTACAGTCTAGGTCACCTTTATACTAAAGTACCATCAAGTTCAATTGCATAGGAAGGGTGATGTGCCTTCACAACAGAGTCCAATAATACTCTCCAGGTTTTGCTGTTTTAGGGCAAGCATTCTGTGTTTGCATCATAATTTCCCATGATCCAGTATTGCATCTGTCACTCTCCCACCTCAACTACAAGCTAAATCCTATCATATCCATTGCACATACCATTCAACCTCCCTAAAGCTTTCTCTGTGGGAATGATCCTAATTAACCGCATCGCTTTTAGGTATGCGCAGGTTTGGATGTCGGCTAGGGAGGGGTGTGTGGATAGAAACCACACTGGCATGCAGCTGGCTGGCTTTTATGTTGTTTGACATTTTGTTACTAAAAAACATTTTTGCTTCAGTTATTAATGGCCCATCCACGCCGACCTCTGCTTGACTCCGTGGCATGCGAATTAACAGCATCCCGCTGACGGAGGTTTCAGAACTAGAGTGCAGTGTTAATACTTTTCATGATCAGATTTGTTTAAAACCAAATCGGGGCTGGGACTTGCAGAAAGCCAAATGCTGCTTTTACAGCACTGAACCTTCTCAAATAGAAATTTACAGCTGAGGCTGGAGGCAGAAAAGGGAAAAAATCAAGTTTAAGACCCAAATTTGAGTTGAATGCTATTGAGCGTTTAATTTTGTGGCTCTCTAAATAAAGGGATGCTGGTTTTGCTCCTCCAGCCAGGACTAATGCAGATGCTAACATCTCACAAAGGGCCCAAAGGAGGAATTTCCACACAGAACAGCTGAGACAGGGTAAGTCCCACAAGGACCCAGCTCCAGGGGGGCTTCTGTCCAGTTTTGAAGGTTCTGGCAATCAAAATTTGTGGATTTTCTCACCTACCCCAAATGTATTCTTGAAGCTGCTTGAAGTTTCCTCCTAACAAGCTTAAGGGGAAGATTTACCTGTTCGAGTCTGGGCCTTGGACATGAAGGCATTAAAGTGATCTGTGGGAAAAAAAAGAAATCCTTCAAACCCAATTTACTGGGTATTTCTCTGTTACGCCAGGCAGCTCCAAGGGGTGCTGAGCCCCGCCATGTGTGCAGGCTGGCTCACGGGAGGCGTCAGGGCAAGGAATAGATGCAGAGCCTTGCCCATGAATGCTGGAAGCTCCAGAGACACCCACGGCACCAGGTAACTGACTGCCATGGCCTGGTGTCTTTTTTGGGCCTCTGTGAAAACAAAAAGCCATGGGTTTACAGGGTTCCTTTTCCCTAAATTTTGTACTAAAACCTCCTAATGCGATTATAAAGCAAGGCTTATTATGCCGATCAATAACTCAGAAGGCAATTGCTATCTTCTTTAACATGGAAGTTGACATTTTCTCTGTTCTAATAGATGATGTCTTTTGCTCTAATGGTACAATATTTGTTACTCCTACTTACTATTTTGATTTTCTTTGCACAATTAGTCCCTACTTATAATTACAAAAACAATAGAGTGATACATGAGAGATATGGGAAGCTTATTCAGAAAATATAAGCAGTAACAGGAATCTTTTTCTTAATCATTCTTAACCAGAATGATTTAGCGGAGAATCAGCATATCTAACTAGAAAAATCAATTTTCCTTTCAATTAAAAAATTATATTTCATTTACCTCAAAAGTGTTGGGTTTTTTGAAAACCTAATGGAAAGGATGCTATGTTTTTACAGGTTTTTTCTTCATTTTGTCCCTGTGAATTTGAACACCAGCACTGCCTTTCTTATTCTAAGTTTCCTCTGCAGGCATTTTGTTAAATATATATATCGTGTGTGTATATATTATAAATATATACTGTATCTATCCACTGATAGATGTATACACTATTACAAAAGAGTAAGCTGTTACACAAACTTTACATTTACATTTTATATATATATATATTTTTATATATATATAACTTTCCCCCACTGTATTTGGTACAAAGTATAAATCAATCTCAGTGGACAGCAATTTTCTCTCCAGGTGGGCTTAACATCAGATTAACACTGGAGGCGTCAATTGTCTGCATCAGACATGAACTCCATTCCTACTGTCTGTTGATTTCAAACCAACCATCTCATTTTCCAAATGTAAGGCATTAGGAACAGTGGTGGTAAGACAATGCAATTTCTTCTATAGTATCTGTACAGTTCATATATTTAAGAGCAGCCTGGCTCATATGCCGAATTCAAGTAAGCCTTTAGAGCAACAGTGCCTCTTATAGTGTGGTATCATCATCAAGTGGTTTGGCACAAGTTATTTCTGGTGGGTGACAGCTGATCAAGTAAAGCCCAACAGCAATGGCACAACACAGCCTGGATAAGGCCATAACGCACACCCCATCTGGAGGGAGAAAGGCAGCCACTTCCATGGAAAAGGAAGAATGGCCTAATTAAAGATGTTTCCGCTACATACTTGGCTGTAAGATTTCCATCATATTTTACATAATACATATCTGAATCCTAGCCAAAGGTTTGCAGAGAACCAGTGTCTCTAGACCAGCACAGGAACTGCCCGGGTTCCCCTTCTCTGTCTTAGAAGTGAAAGAAAAAGTATAGAGAGAGCAAGATGAGTCTTTTGGAAAGCAATGCTCCTGAACTACATGCATTTCCAGCGTACTTTCACATGGCCTTACAAATAGGGAATTTTAGCAACTTTAACATCCAGCTGCAGGAGCAATTCAAGCTGCTACAGATATTACAGACCTGACGATCAAGGTGCTGAATTACCTCAGCCAGAATATCACTGTACATGGTGTCATTAACCTGCCATGCATTAGAGGGCTCATAAAAAATGCAACCCTCACACCGCATTAACATTGTCCTTAAAGAACCGCACGCTCTGGCAAATATTGAGTAATACGTGTTCTGATTAATTTTTTTTTCTGTGCTCTCTCTCCTCTCTCCTGGATTCTACTTTCTGCTCAAATGGAGTCTATAGACCCTTGCTGTGATTGCCAATTATATCAGAAAGGGCTGAATCCATTTGGATGGCTGGTAAGAAGAAATGGCTTGATGAAACTATAACCACAGGCACCACTCTCAAAGCATCTGCCCTCCAATAGCCTACAAAATATCCACCTCCTGAGTACAATGGAAGTAATGACCTATCTTGGTGAGCTGAACATTTAAAGAAATTCAGCTGCTATGTGGCATGTTGGGGGGGAAAAAAAAAATCAGTTTACATCATGTTATTCTGTGAAGCTGAAAATGGAAAAATGTTTTAAGGAGGAGGGGGGAGAAAAAGAAGGGAAAATAGAAAATTATAATGATTGCAAAGTTTGACTTGCTCACATCCCCCCAAACTCCATCTGCAATACTGCCATGTACATAGTAATTGCAGCATGTATCAATACAAGGAATCTTCTGAGGGGGAAGCTTGGAGATGGCTCTGCTTTTACAATGGCTAGAGTGATCTTGGGAGCCAATGTTTTCTTCTGAATCACATAAATAAAAGCTCAGAAAATCCCATCCTGATAGTCTAATGTAATAATTTTCAACCCCTGGGCTTGTTAGAACTACTTTAAGTCAGGATTTTTTGAGTTGCTGAGGGGCCACGGAAACCAGTGAGGCAGGTGATTACGGCACGAGGCACAAAGGCAGCACTCCTCAAATGGGATTTAGAAGCCTAGGAAGAGCCTCCCTCCAGGCGCTGGCATTTGTTACCAGTGCTCTCCTTCTACCCTGGTGATCCACTCCCACCGCTCCCATCGCAGCCATGCTGCCAGGGGAGTTAGGGCCACTGTGCCTATGTGGAGGGTTGCAGCAGGCTGCTTCAGACAGAGCTTCAAGGTCTGCATAAGCTCCTGACCCCACTGCTTCAAATGTGAGTACATCTATTTAAGGGATCCTCTCTCTCTCTCTCTCTTCCTCTGTTCTCCCTATTTCACCCAGTGAATAGAGCAGAAGCAGGATGAGCTGCTAAATTAGAAAAACAACTGCTGAAAATGATGGGCACCACTGAGCCTAAGGTGTTCCCATGGCAGTGCTAATGACCTCACTTTACTACAAATATCCCTACAGCCTTCAATCACTGCAAACTGAAGTTGGACAAAGTAATTTAAAAATGGGAGGCCTCTTTATTCTTGCCTTCTGGTCAAGCCACCATAACACAGGCTTACAGATCTGTGTTAGCTTTTCCTTGCAGGAAAAGCAATATACTTGTCACTAGCAACAGAGTCTTTCTTCATTTCCTACTGGCTGCCTACATGAAGGAGCTGAGTACACAGCCCAAGCTGGCCTTCCAAACAAGCAACTGCAAAGGAATAACACTGAGAAACGATCGGTGGCAGCTTACAGCAAAATCTGAAATAAAGCAAAGCCAAACGGGACTGCTGGGAACATGGCCGAGTCAATGGCCACGCGCGGGCATGGCACTTGCTTGAGTAAGATGCACACGACAAAGCCAAGCTCGGGACCACAGGGAGCTCATGCGTGTTTCAGGGTGTACTTTTATCTCATGCTCAGTATTGCAACATTCTAAAATCCTTAGCATCAGGAGTTCATTATAAATATTAAGAAACACTGAATGATAACAGCAGTGAACTTGTTCACGTTGCTAACACATTGGATGTAATTGTACATTAAGCACCAGCAATAAGTTTCCTTTTTGCCAAACAATTATGTCAGACAAACATCTGGTTGTAGACAACATGGCTTCTGCATCAAACTAATACAGTTCTTGTAGACACGGTCACACACATACACAAAATTACATTTCAAGGCTGGATATACTGTTTAATAATGCTACTGCCCCAATTTACTTCAATAGCTGCAGCAGCATTTGTTCATTGTGTTGTTTTTTGCTCAGAAAAATTAAAGAGATATTGGCAAACAATGCACATTACTCAGCTGTGCTACTATTTCATAGAGTACTGACTGGAAGACACTGTAAGAATGTGCAGCAGACTTTCTGGGTCATGTCAGACTATGGAAACATTCCGTACAAAAATACCCTCCCTCTGAAAAGTCAGAATTATTCACTCTTTGAAAGTAAATGAACTAAAAACCAACAGTAAAACAACAGGAAAAAATTAGCCCAAAGCACGGTGATTTCCCACAAGAAGAGCATGGCCTCTAAAGTTGCCTTTCCTGGCAGACACAATCAGGATCAAAGCTAGAACAAAAAGAGTTAACACTGTCTCAGAAAAAAAGAAAAAGGAAGAAAGAAAAAAAGCCCATGGCTCTTGCATGGCAATCATCACATCTTCTTTTTTTTTTTTCCAGTGATATAAACATCTTTGTTTGTTAGGCACTCCAAGTTCACGTCTCCGATGTTATTCCAACATTTACTTTCCTCAGTGTCTCACTGCCTGTATAATTTTCTTTCAATTAAGACTGGAAACATTCTGGAAAGCTTCTTTGTGTAATGCACTTTGTTTGTGTGTTGTTTCTCATCAGCTGAACTGCATATTACCAAAGAAGGCTGCAGAAAGTATTTCCTGTAATATGAAAAGATTCTGTTGAAGATACAGGGAACACTGCCCTAGAAAGTCACTTCTTTTTTTTTTTGTTTGTTTGTTTTTTCCAGAAACATAAAAAAATGAAAAATCTAAAAAGGAAAGAAAAAGAAAAAAAGTTGTTGGCACGATGGAGTCCCGCTCAGCGTCTCATGAGCTGTGTGTCATCCAGTGCACCATTGCTACCCTGTCTCAGGAAGGATGCGCCTCACCAGACAGACACTCCTGCCCCAGGAGGCCACCTCTTGCCTTAGGGTGCACCCACATGTTGTGTGCTGCTGTGTGGTGGCCACCGAGCCCAGCACACAGCCACCTCCTTGTGACAACGTTGGCCTTGGACAACAATGCTGATGTTCCAGCCATAAACAGTTGCAGTAGTAAGAGCCATCTCCAGCCAAATATCCACAAAAGCACTGCAGAATGGTCCATATGTGTTTTTGTCCTTGTAAGGAGATGTGCTGTTTACAAGAAATACAATTAACCAAAGGAAAAAAAAAAAGACCCTACTGTACAATATTTACATCTAGAGGCTGAGCCAGTATTTGGTCCATAAAATCAATTTAAAAAAAATTCATATAGGAAGTTATCCAGTCTTATAGGATCTGTCCATCATCAGCTGTTGGTAAAGGTCCTTCCAGGTGAGGCCTCAGGCCTGTAGTCATATTTATTCAGTGTACTGGGATAATAGGTTGTCGTGTACACATTGGTTTGCTGCAACGGGTAGAAGTTGGTCCTGTCATCTGGTATCAAATTGTTCTTGTTAAGTGTCTGTAAAAGAGAAGAGGACATGACAGGGATGGTAATGGTGCCACATAATTACTCTTTTCTGCCTGCAGACACCTCCCTCTCACGTGCCTTCTCCATCAAGGTCTCTGTTGCAGCCACCACCACCTTCCCTCCAGCTGGGAGAGTAAGACAGTACATCGTACTCACTATGGGGCTAGTCTGTGGGGGACCACAGCTCCTGCCAGGTCTCCTTTGGTGGACCTGTGGTTAGCTACTGCTAGGGCCAGAAGCCAGAGCCTTCTCCAGAGACCTGGAGTCTCCTGGTAGATGGCATGTTGTCTGAACATCATCATCACACAAAACCATGCTGGGTCTACATGAAAGTTGGTGATAAATGGCAGCGCTCAATCTAATCTCTTCCAAAATGCTCATGTTACAGACTGCAGCTCCCTCTCAAACCAGTTGCCAAATGGCAGCTTTTTCTCTTTGGAAGAGCAGGTGTGCATTTACCTGATCTCCATCTCCATTGGTAGATATCCAGGTTTGGACCCCCCGATATTAAGTGTGTCACTTCTGTAAGCTACAGTATAAGTAACAAATCATGGTCACTTTTGGAAAAACTAAAATGACTTAAAAAGATCAACAACCATGTAACAATTGTTGGCAATAATAACATAAAATTGAGAACCACAAATGCCCCTTTTACCATAAAAATTTAGAATTCTTTTTTTTTTCTCCCTCCCCTTTTCCCCCCTCCTTCTTTGCTTTTTGCAAGAATTACTATTACTCTTTCCCCCCAGCAAGCAGGTGTCCCCTTCTCCCCAGATTAAAGCCCATTGCTATGCCAGCTGTTACCTATGCACAAGGATAAAATCCCATTTGGGTGTGTGTGCAATAATTTTATGGAACTTTCTCCTGCATATTTACAGTCATCTGATTTCTGTGAATTTGGCTGAGGAACTTTTATGACAGTTTTTTGAACTAACCCCTAACTTAAATTTCTTATACATATCTCTGGCCTATGTTGCTCCTACGTGCACCTTTAATGACTGTCATCCAGGGAACTCACTCCTTTGAGCTGGGAGTCAACACCAGGTGTGTTTGCTACAGCCTCATGATTGGGGCACAGCACATTTAAAGAGGGTATGAGCATCTCTCCTGTCTGGAGCACAGAGATGGAAAGGTCTAATGAGGTAACTAGTCCTGGGACCTAATGGTTGTTCTGCCACAACCCAATGCTGGTGGGGGAACCACTTTACCTCGGTTCCCCTTTAAGACAAACACCTCATACCTAACCCAGCTCAGGGCAAGATGAAAATTAATTAACTAATGCTCAAGTCCATGAAATACCCAGCTCCACTGGCTTTACTTGACCCAGGTAACTTCAGCCCCCTACACTTTAGGCATTGTGGCTCCATTGGTAAAAACTGCCTTCTGGAGAAGCCCCTGTTCCCCCCCAGCCCCAGCAGCACTGGGGCAACCTGCCAACAGTAGGTGCTTAACTTTTAGGAGACTACAGCTAGTGAGCAGGGTCTCACATTGTGTATGTGCCCATTGCACAGCCAGGGTGTAGCCACATCCTGGCTATGACTGCTGAAATGGTCAGAGCTATTCCTAGGCTCAAAGAGAAGACCACAGGCAGTACATTTATCTCCCAAATTCTTTGTAATCAAATAATTTTACTGCATGGGGAGGGGAGGAGGAGGAGGAAGAAAAGAAAATGCTTTCTTCAAATCCAATAGCAGACTGATAACTACAGCTACCCTGGGAGATGCAACTCCCAGTTTCATACAGGATGTTAGGAGGAAAGGTTTTCCTGTGGCAAAAGGACCCTGGCAAAGAAATTTCCTAATTGCTGAAGTACTGAATAACTTTTTTGGAAATGGGTACTACTTGAAACATCTCATACATAAAAATTGGAGGAGACCCAGCCTCCTCCTGGTCTCACTGCGATCTCTCTCTGCCTGGAGTCTCTAAAATAAGCTCACAGTGTATCACTTGTAGGAAGCAAGGAGGAAATTGTATAGGCATGCTCAAAGTGACAAATATTTCCAAGGAATGAGAATTTGTGCCTTTCAATATGAAAGGAAGAAAAGAAGTGTCATGCTTTGCTCCCAGTCACCCAAAGAAATATTAAAATAGTGCAGGCAACAGTCTGCTGCTTTGTGCTGGAGGCTGGGAAACAAGGAAGCCAGGCTCAGTCCTCCACTGCTTGCTATGCTTCCTTGGGAAATCCAATTAACTGCTCTGCGCCCCTGTGTCTTCTAACCCAGCTTGGTAAAAACATTTGAGATCCTCTGTAAAAATGCACTTTGCTATGTGCTACCACTACCTGGGGAGCTGTTCTCTGGCAAACACTACAGTGCATGCTGTTTCCTGTTGGTGTCTCTAGGCCAGGATACCCACTGCAGGGAGTGTAACCCCACAGCAATGGTCCACCACAGGACAAAATGGCTGATGCCCACTGCTGCAATCTCTGGACTCTCTTGAAGGTGGTCCAGCATCCAGGCCTTGTCTGGGTCACTTGTTGGGACAGTTAAGGTTTACGACATGCCAGGATTACCACCTCTGAAATTTAGTAACATCAAAATCCTGACCTAAGATCAGGAACATCTTGATCTGAGGACAAAGACCTCAGGATTCTACTTTTTTTTTTGCTTTCAGTTGTAAAATCTGTATGTTTCAACGTGTCCCATGGTGTTTAAAACTAGCCCTTTACAGCAGACTTAGCATTTAATTAAAACGATTTGCATTTTTTCCTTTCTCTCTTGTCTTACTTTCATATAACATTTAATTAGGAAAAAACCCACAACTGCTCCTTTGCTCTTTTTGGTTTTATTTTTGATGGAGAGCTTATATCTTAGGGAAATACCTTATGAAAATGGTTTAGTGGAATTTATAATGCAATTAGCTGCAAGGAATTCGTCTCCAGAAATGCTGCCATAGCAGTACCGTCCTAAATCAGCATGATCAATGTGCACTGCCTTAACATTTCCCCACACAAACTTATTGCCTGTCTCATTTTAATAAATAGATTATTAGGTTCTTTGGCTCTAGAAATTGGTTGATATTTTGAAAGGAAATGAGGCAGCGGTGAATTTTAGAGATGTACACACACACTCATGCATGCACTGCAGGAGAAGAGGTTCAATCTCTCTGGGTGGACTCCTGTGCTCTTTTACTCATCTCTTTAACGCTTGCTCTCATCCTGCAATTCTTTGTTGTGACAGAGATGGTCAATGACTTTCCCTTTGGGAGATATTTCCCCAGAGCTATATGGGTTATGCTGTCAGGATCAGAGCCTCCTGACAACTTGACCACACTGGAACTATTGTGGGGATGAAAACAGTGTGCTGTGCCCATAGGTGTTCCCACCAATATTTATCAGTCCCAATGGGAGAGACCAAGAGTCATCACTACCACACAAGTACAGTCGATCACAAAAACACAGCCCACCTCCTACAAGTGCCTCTTCAGCCACCTCTGAGCTAAGCCCCAAACGTTACAGTGGCCAAGAAGTGGTTGCTGAAGACAATGCCCAATTAATCCTCTTAGAAGGGAGAATCTTTCGGTGCTTTTGCAGGGACTTATCTGTGGCTGCAGTAATTAAGCTGACTAAAGCAGCCCAGTGAGCACTAGAGTTCACGCTGGCCTCACTAGAGGACTCAGAGAAGGTAGGAAGACTTGCTTTTGCTTCCTGAGCCCTTCTGCATTATCATCTTGCACCCTGCAGGGAGACATGTCAGTCACCTAAGCACCCACCAGACCTTACTGATGACACTTTTCCTGACGCTCAACCTGTATTTTCCCCTTCTTGCTGCCTGCTCCCTTCCATATCCCCTTGACAGCAGCTACCTCCTCTTAGATCTGATTGCTCAGTAAGCCAAAAGCCTAACCAACATTTATTGCTGAAACATCACTTGGTGCATAATCTCTGTGCCATACACATCATATATTTCAAACACTAAGGGAAATGTATTTCAGGCCCTCATTTTGGTCTTCTCCTGCCTTGAGAAGAAAGAAACTTCTGGTAGTTGTGCAAGTATAATATTCCCCATAAAAAGTGAGGCCAGACCCTAAGCTAATATGAAAACCTGTGAGATGTGCTTAGAAAAAGTGTTTCATTCAACCAGTAACTAGAAACTCAACATGCATCAGTCAAATAGTTTTACCCACTTCCTCCCTTCCAGTATGAGCCATGCCATCCTAGCATATTCGACATCATTTGTTCCTTCTGGATTGTTCACTACTAACTTCAATTCAAGAACCTATTAGCTGAAAGTAAGCCACCAGTATGCACTAACCCGACCAAGTGGATCACTCAAAAGCAGGTACACCTTCAACTGCTTTCTTCAAAAGATCCTTTATTATGCTGCGTTGGCATATGACTAATAAAAAATTCTCTGACCCAGAAACTCTGCTTTGCCAAGCAGGGATGTTTTCAGATGGACTAAGATGGATATGGTTTTAAGAGAACGTAAAACA
Organism: Strigops habroptila; assembly: GCF_004027225.2. Classification (NCBI taxonomy): domain Eukaryota; kingdom Metazoa; phylum Chordata; class Aves; order Psittaciformes; family Psittacidae; genus Strigops; species Strigops habroptila. Next base: position 54,487,378 of record NC_044281.2, on the reverse strand, counting down.
GCATCAGCTTTCTCCATTATGTATGTGTGATCTGTCAAATAATTAAAAGGTCCGATATTGTTGCTGGTGAATTGCATGTCTATGCCAAGCACAACAGGATTCTGAGTATCTAAATATTTACAGAAGCATATAAACAATTTGTTATCACTCTTGCTATTGTATTAGCAACTAGTTAGAACTGGAAGAGTCTGAGGTAAAAGTGTATAGATATTTCCCCTTGTGTGCTGCTCTGGCCCCTGACATTCATACTGGAGGCAAAATAGGGACATGCGCTCACAGGCTGTTTCTCCCAAGGCAGAGCCAAGTGCTGGATGTGTTAAATATGACTGTATTGTACCATATGCATACATTTACTTTTGCTCAGCCTTCTCCATTGATATTTTTAGCCTAAGTAAGTCATCATTCAGATTTTCCATTTGTTACTTTTTCTCCAGCAATGCCTTGCCACTACTCCCCCAAATTCTGCCTCTGCTCCAAATTATTAAGTCATAATCCACTGACCTACTTGCTTACATTATCCCAGATGAATCAAAACATCTTCATGCATAATAGTATGGGACTTTCAGAACTAGTCCCATCCCACAGCTGCATGTATAAGCTGTATAAACATTTCTTACACACATAAACAGATCAAATATTTCAATTTTCAATAAACACTCACAAAAATTTCAAAACTTGATTTAAAAACATGAGCATCTCACCGTCCCCAATGAAAGGAATTTCATATAGTTTTTGAGAAGCTAAAGTGAAAAGGATGCTTCTGAAAGCATCTGATACACATACAACTAATACCAAAAGATCATGTTTGAAAAATCATGGCAGTCAGTTGAAGTTCCTGATGACTGGAAAAAGGGAAATATAACCCCCATTTTCAAGAAGGGGAAAATGGAAGACCTGGGGAACTACAGACCAGTCAGTCTCACCTCTGTGCCTGGCAAAATCTTGGAGCAGATTCTCCTGGAAACCATGCTAGGGCTCATGAAAAACAACGAGGTGGTTGGTGACAGCCAACATGGTTTCACTAAGGGCACAACATGCCTGACCAGTTTGGTGGCCTTCTATGATGGGGCTACAGAACTGGTGGACAGGGGCAGAGCAGCTGACGTCATCTACCTGGACCTGTGCAAAGCATACGACACTGTCCCGCATGACATCCTTGTCTCTAAACTGGAGAGACATCAATTTGATGGATGGACCACTCAGTGGATAAAGAACTCGCTGGATGGCCGCACGCAAAGAGTTGCAGTCAACAGCTCAATGTCCAGTTGGAGACCAGTAACAAGTGGTGTCCCTCAGGGGTCGGTGTTGGGACCAATCTTGTTCAACATCTTTGTCGGCGACATGGACAGTGGGATTGATGCACCCTCAGCAAGTTTGATGATGACACCAAGCTGTGTGGTTCAGTTGATATGCTGGAGGGAAGGGATGCCATCCAGAGGGACCTTGACACGCTTGTGAGGTGGGCTGATGCCGACATCATGAAGTTCAACCAAGCCAAGTGCAAGGTCCTACACCTGGGTTGGGGCAATCCCAGGCACAGCTACAGGTTGGGCAGAGAAGAGATTCAGAGCAGCCCTGCAGAGAAGGACTTGGGGATGTTGGTTGATGAGAAATTTTACATGAGCTGGCTTCAGTGTGTGCTTGCAGCCCAGAAACCAACCATATCCTGGGCTGCATCAAAAAAAGCGTGACCAGCAGGTCAAAGGAGGTGATCCTGCCCCTCTACTCTGCTCTTGTAAGACCTCACTTGGAATATTGTGTACAGTTCTGGTGTCCTCAACATAAAAAGGACATGGAGCTGTTGACCAAGTCCAGAGGAGGGCCATGAGGATGACCAGGCGGCTGGAGCACCTCCCATATGAAGACAGGCTGAGAGAGTTGGGGCTGTTCAGACTGGAGAAGAGAAGGCTGCGTGGACACCTCATAGCAGCCTTCCAGTATCTGAAGGGCGCCTACAAGGATGCTGGGGAGGGACTCTTCATCAGGGATCGTAGTGATAGGACAAGGGACAATGGGTTCAAACTTAAACAAGGGAAGTTCAGGTTAGATCTAAGGAAGAAGTTCTTTACTGTGAGGGTGGTGAGGCACTGGAATGGGTTGCCCAGGGAGGTTGTGGATGCTCCATCCCTGGCAGCGTTCAAGGCCAGGTTGGACAGAGCCTTGGGCGACATGGTCTAGTGTGAGGCGTCTCTGCCCACTGCAGGGGGATTGGAACTAGATGATCTTAAGGTCCTTTCCAACCCTAACCATTTTATGATTCCATGACTCTAAGAAGAGCCATAAAGTAGTTCCCACAGGCTGACATGCAATGGCAAGATTTCCTTAATCTTCTCACTCAACTTTATGGAGCTCAGCATTCTATTTCAGCTCCAGATCTTCTTTTCTATTCTGGCAGTGGCATGGGGAAAGAGTCAGTAAGTTTCCCAGAGTTTTGTAGGTTAATCTTTACCAGGTATGCAGTACCACAGTTGCCGTGAAGTCAGTGAGGAAGGACAATTTCCCCCAACCTCACAGTTTCTCCACTATTTCTCTGCCAACAAGTGTAATTTCAGTTCTATCACCTCTTACCATGACACTTGCCTCTTTGAAAAGGTAAAAAGAAGAAAGAAAAAAAGGCCTGACCTTCCTGGACAGCTTCAAACCACTCTGTCTAGCATTTATGTTTAATTTATCATCACATTAACTTCCTAAGAGCCTGAAAAATGCAGCGTGCACCTTTCCAGTGGGCAGGACTCATCAGAGATGTGTCGCCTGTGCCAGAACTGCATACTAGCTCTTTCCCATCTTGCAAGTTTGCGATGTTGCAATGTTCCAGTGCACTACAAAGGAAAACTTGCCCTTTCCTTCATCACAAAGTGAGTGCAGGTACTAAGGAACTGAGGGTAACAAGTCCAATCCCTGCTATCCCTGGTCATCCACTGTGGACACAGGCAAAAGTCTAAAATCAGGGTCCAGGTAGCAGACAGCAACTGTGTAGTCAACCCATTCCTCTTAGCAATATCCAAATGAAGCCCATGTGCATCCTACATCCTGCCTCTGCAGAAATCAAGGCCAACATTCCCACTGAACTCAGTCTCACAATTAGCCCTAAAAGAATCGAGGTAGCCTTTCCAATTTTCCTTGGAACAGCATCTAACAGACTTCCTGTAGCAACAGTGGGATGGCCATTACTCCCCCTCATTCCCCAGGAAAATTGAGGGATAAGGGAACTGTGCGATGATGTAATGAAGCTAAGAGCCAACATTTAGATTCTTTTGCGCTCCTTTTAAGTAGTTTGCTTCTTGCAGTGAAATCAGATGGAGCAAAATGCCTTTTCAATGCAGATCAGCTGGTTTATGGTGTTAGCCATGCCTTCTTGCTACACAATGTTACTTTTTGTGTTCTAGGAACATTAGCCAAATGACTTGGGGTTGTGGAAATATGTTAATATTATGAAACTTTCCCCACGGCTTGTACATCTCTGGAAGAACCAAGGCAGAGATCTCAGAATTATACGAACCAATAAATTGGGAAATAATTAGCATAATAATCACATTTCAACAAAACAAACCATACAACTAAAATAACCTCTTTCGGCAATAATTGACACCAAGAAAACAAATGACGTCTGGCCCACCCACATGCTCCTTTTCTTCTGATCAACTGGATGCCGCAACACTGCTGTGCCTCTCAAGCTATGCATTAGAAATGACCCTGGAAAGACAGAAAGTTGCCAGAAAGACCTTATGAGACCCATGTATTTACCACAAGCTAAGAGTGATTTTTAAGAATTTACTGATTCTTCTTTCTGATCTTTCTTAAAGATTTGCTTAGTGTCTTACACTAAACAAACTATCTCATCTGATGCTTTTATAAAATCTCTTGAGCTATGCCTACTCTGAAGTCAAAGGTAGCAGTGGCCAGGGTTTACGTATTGAGTTTTTTCTGATGAATTCAATAAGGCTGTTTGCAGGATTTACAGTGAAGTGTAGATGTACAGATGAGGAACCTAAATTCTATAGAAGAAGGTTTTTCCTCTCAAAAAGAGATACAAAATATCCCACCGGGACACTAAACTTACGATTGCATGTGATTTTTGGATGGAAGCTTACCATATTTTTAGACTGGAAATTCTTTGTTCACTGTTATTGGTAAATACATTAAACAACCCCCAAATGATGGCAGCATCTGTAGATGTGCTTAGGCTGACAATGGAACTAACATTCAATTATAAGAAAATGAATAGCTACAGTTTTCTATAGCTGTTTGAAAATCGCTATTTTATCCTTATACTTTGGAGGGAGTAAGGTTATATTACTGCCATTTTAAACTTATAAAAACCTTCAGAGTTGGCAACATAAAGGACCATTGTCAAAAGATGCTTTCATACATCTCTGACTTTAAGCACATAAGTAAGACTACAAACTGTATGTAATAGTAAGGCAAACTGAAGTGAGTCCCTGCTTAGAGCTAAATCCAGGTTTAAGTATTTTTCTGAACTGTAAACTGAAGTCCAAGGAGTTGATGCAAATCTTCCCACTGCAAGTGCAGGTGCCTAGCCTAAAGCTTGCTGTTTATCCCTGGCTTGCTAATAATTTGGTGGTGGCAACACCCATGACGTGGCATCCAGACACAAAAGAGGAATTCAGGTCTGCCTCAATCTGCTTCCCAATATAGCTGGTGCACAGGATATAGCAGACATGATCTCAGCTGCATGGGAAGGTGTAAACTGTCTCCTTGCTGCACTACTATGCCTTGCTGTATGCCCTTCCTGGGTCCGTCATGTATACAATAGTGTTACTAAAGAGGCTCATCTGTTGAGCTACAGCACATACTCTTGCACATACTCTTGTACTCAGACTAACTCACCAAAGGTATAACCACTACCTTCTAAAACTAAGGATCATATAATACCAGGTTGGAAGGGACCTCAAGGACCATCTGGTCCAACCTTTCTAGACAAAGCATGGCCTAGACTAGATGTCCCAGCACCCTGTCCAGCCGAATCTTAAAAGTGTTCAGTGTTAGGGAATCCACCTCTTCGTTGAGGAGATTATTCCAATGGCTGACTGTTCTCTTTGTGAAAAATTTTCATCTTGTGTTCAGTCAGAATCTCCTCGGGAGTAACTTGTGTCCATTACCCCTCGTCTTTTCCATGTGTTTCCTTGTAAAAAGAGAGTCTCCATCTTCTTTGTACCACCCTTTAAATACTGGAATATGGTGATAAGGTCTCCCCTGAGCCTTCTTTTCTCAAGGCTTCAAGGCCAGCTCTCCCAGCCTTTCCTCATAAAGCAGGCTTCCCAGTCCTTTGATCATCTTTGTGGCTCCTCTCTGTACCCTCTCCAGCCTGTCCACATGGTCTCTGTATAATGCGGACTAAAACTGAACACAATATTTCAAGTGTGGCCTGACAAGGGCTGAGTAGAGTGGGATAAATAGTTCACATTGTGTGGAGATGATCATTTAGAGCAACTGGGCTATACTGGCGTTCAGCTGATGGCAACTAGTAAGGCCACAGTGTCTGTCTGTAGGTCTGTCCAGGGAAGGTAGTTCTCACTGCCTCACTGCAGCTACGTTGGAGCTAGCAGCCCTGAGTTTTCAGATGGTCTCAGAGCTGCTTATTCTGGTGAATTATCAACACAAATCATGCAGCCTCGTGCCAGCCCACAAAGCTACACTTAGACTGAGAATTGCAAAGGTGTAACTGCAGTGGCAGGGAAAAAAAAAAAAAAAAAGGACTAAAAATAAAAATAAAAGTAAAAACTGGGCCTAATTTGCCATCTGCTAATTCCATTCAGTCTCTTATAGTCTTACGGCTTTCCAAATATCTCCCACCCTCTAAATAGATGCTTTTTGATTATTTTCCGCAAGATTGCTTTGTTTTCTCACCATGTTGCATCTCACCTTGTTATTTCCTCTCTACATTTATAATCTCCTCAGGTCATTTTCTATTATTTCTATACCAGTGGCTGTTTTTTTGACACACCTCCCAGTTTAATATCTTCTGCTGGTTTAATTAACACACTGACTGCACCCTCTCCAAGGTCATTAATGAAGATATTAAATAAAGCCAAACCTTGCATTACTGCTTGGGGTGCCCCAAACAACTCCTCCCCATAGCTCCATATGTTCCCATTAATGATTGCCCAATGTTCACAGTCCACTAGCCAGGTTTCAACCTCTGTAGCAGCATTCCCATCCAAGCCAATTTCTATTTACACATGTCAGCTTATTTAAGACACAAATACCATCCTCTTTTCTTTAGGTGTATGTACCAGTAAAGCTACATTTTTAACCATCTGAGAATCTGCCCTTATGCAGTTCAGCCTTGTGCTTTCTGTTCATTCTCTAATGCCAAAACTCTGTGTAAAGTGATCATGTTTGATTTATTCCTGCTCAGCTTTAGGTCCTGGCTCAGCTGTCAGTTCAGCCCAACCACCTTTCATTTCATCACGATATGTGATATGTTGCCACTCAAATATTAATTCCAATTTGTCTGCATATTAATACTGACACAGATTTGTTTCATTGAGTTTCCATCGCTGTAACTGAAAGTACAGTCAAGTCAATCCCATTTGTTTCTCCTGGTTTCACTCTCCCATATGGCCCTCACTCTGTCAAATTTTAAAGACCAAGCAGGATTCAATATGCTTTGTTGAATGGGGAAGGTCCAGGCATACTCTATCAATTGTGGGACTGTATTATTACAGATATTTTGTCTTATCCCCAAATCCAACTGGTGTTTCCCACACAGACTTACTGGAGTTACTTGTGTGACTTTTGTGTTTTGGACATCAGTAGCTTAATAATGACTCAATTAGCTGGGAGGAAATTGTCCTGCTTCCTTACAAACGCTTTTGTATTACTTTTGCATTTCATGGCACTGGGGGTTTGCCCAAGATCCATGGTATTTATAAAGGTAATTGGAGTTGTTCATTAGCTGGTTCTTACAGACGCTGGGACGTGGTCCATCTAGATTCCTTCTTTCGCAGATTTTCAGTTCTTTCCTTTATTCGCATACTTTGTGCCAAATCTCAGGATGATAGTAGAGCTGACTTAATGAAGATTCCCTCAGCTATAGGGGAATGCAGGCAGAGCTACTCCTGCTTACCCTACGTCAAACCTATTGTGAATTTATAAATGATGCATCAGGCAATGGATGTAGCATTGCTGCAGGCAGTGCAGCCTGTGCTGTGGCAGCAGCCAGTACATCCTGAGCAGCCCTGAGCTCTAAACTGGTCTTTAGGACAGGGCAGTCATGGTTCAGGAAAAAAACAGCTCAGGTGTTTTGGCTGTTCTCTCTCAGAATTGAAAAACTCATTCTGGACATTGAGCTCTAGTTCTGAATACTGATACAGCTATCTTTATTTCATATGCATGCAGCTCAATTTCTTTATAATTCTACTTAAAAAGTCCATTATTTGCTGGTGGAGCTACTCCAGTAGAATAGTGAGACAGTGCCCCTCCAAGCATACCACAAAGGTTATACATTTTCTGGTATTTATTGTTTGTCTAATATTATCCTCTCCCTTTAGCTCCCTGGCTCTTTCACAGCTGCCTTTAAACTCTTCTGTAAACACATTATTAATTTTTCCTGCACATCCTGGCAGTGCTGAGGATTTCCCAGCTCAGCTAATGCACATAACACTGCCAGCCAGAGCTTCAAGGAGACAAAGAGGGAAGAACCATTTCAAACACCTGGACCAAGGGAGAACCATTAATTTTTAGCAAATAAGACTAGGGTATATTTGAAATATTCTTCTTCTGACCAGTAGAGGGAAGTCATGTAAATACACAGCAGCCAGTGCAGTGCGATTTTGTTATTCCCATTCCTGCAGTTCTTCATTTAATTCTCTTTCTTCCAGCGCAGGTGGGTGGGGGCAGATACATGTTAACCTCTGAGAAATTAGGAAAGGCAAATATTGCAAGAAAAAGCTAACATCAATTATTAGATCAAATAGTGTAGCTGGAAAAATCAGATAAACTTTTGAACACATCTGTCTGTCTTCAAGTCTGAAATGGCAGCTCACACCTGCCAGCTTTTTCCAGCTATATTCATTGATCTAACTGAAAACAAAACAAAACTTGTCTGCCTATAAGCCAGTCTTGCCTGTATCCATAGATTATCACAGCTGCAGTAATACAACCCCAATGGAAGGCTAGTTTGAGTATCCGTGATGACTATCTCAGCCTGTAAGAAGACAGAGCATGGAGGAGATACACCTGGTTGCACAAGTAGAAGGAGAGAAGGCTGAGTCAACAGAGAAAAACATGACAGGATGAGTATGAAGCATCTACTCCCAGTGTCACTTAAAGCTTCTCAATATGGCTTAAAGAGGAAAACAAAGTCATCCCAAAAGCTGGACTCTCTCAAAATGGTGGGGGAAGAGGAACAATGTGGATTATTACCCCACAGTGAGCAGCAACAAGCCCTGTGAATTAATGAAGGGTTTCTATGAAAAGTGGATGGAGCAGGAACCAGTTCCCATTGGGGGACCACTGTGAGCAGCTGCTTAGCATCCCAGAGGGAGCAGGAGCAAGGTAACATTCAGTTCTGAATTGGCAGCTTCCCCTACTCTTAAATAATGTATCTATGAGAGGGAGATATCTGTGATTTGCACACAACAACCCACTGAGCCACTGCTGCCATGGGCTGAGGACACCTCCAAGAGATGCACATCACTCTACAGGCACAACCATCCTAGGACAGCCACACCTCCAGGCATGCTTGACTGCTCAATTTGACTTGACCCAATGATATAGGGGAGAAAAGACACTAATGTATTTTGACCGAGACGCACCACTTAATCCTTTTTTCCCCATCAGTAAGCTCTCTTTGCTTTCACTTCCTAGCAGGCATTATGTAAATTGAGAGTCCCCTGAAGTGATATTTACGACTGCAGGATCATACAAGAAAGGGCACAATGCTCCATTGCCAATACGACCCCCTATCCCTACTATTCTTTTTCAAATAATACTGTACTCAAGGTAAGTACTAAAAATATGTATTCTACCATTCAAGCACTTAATGTTCTTAAATGCCACTTTGTTCAGGGGAAATAGTCTTTGTTAAGCATGAAATCCACTAGGAACAAAATTTATATTTCAATCTGATTTACTATATATTTTTATACATATATATGTATTTATTTTTTCCAGCTGATTACATCAGCTAAATCTCTCTCTAAAACACCATGTAGCTAGAGCAAATACTTAAGGGAGGCTGTTCATAACTTACTGATGATGTTGGGTATCATCAACTGCTGGCTTATATCTGAATTTTATAGCCACTTCCTGGGGCTTGAATGATGCACAGGAAAAGGGTCACCAGGAAAAGTAAAATGCTTATATCACAGGGCTATCAGTGTATGTGCTGCGATCACTACAAATACACGGGTTAGCCAATTTTAGTTGAAGTAGCAACATATCAAATTAAGCGATAGGACACTGAAGCCCTAAGTTTTCCATAGCAGAGAGAAACAAACATCCTCAGAGACCAAGGCTGACTTAGACATTCCTCTAGGGCACTTGACAGTAGTTAAAATTCATTTAAACTTGAACCACTGGCTATCTCCCCGCTATAAAAAAATAGCGTGATTTTCAGCGGCAATGACCATCAGCAGAGAGAGACATTTACAGTACATACAGGGATCCTCTTTCCTATACCCTGAGCTTTATTTCTTTTTGCAGTTGTTGAATGCCACACCAAACATCCAGCCTCTTGTTTTATTCAGAGAGATTCCTCATCCAAAGACAGAATTGGTTTCTTTTTCATAACCCTCAAGGTTGGTATTTTATTGCCATGAATTATTTGGGATTAGTAATGGAGTGTGGAGCACAGTGTCCAGAGTCCTTCACAAGAGGTGTATGCTCTGCACTGTTATTTAATTCTCAAGAGCATTGTCCTCACTTTATTAAAAAATACTTATTATAATTTATACAGAGTCCCAAGTCATCTACTGAATATTCCCCCCATTTTCTGGCAGCTGCATATATATTTGCTCTATAATTTTGGGCAAGTGCAGGACTCACAGTCCTACCAAAATTAATGTGTGTTGTTCTGATGTCCTCCTAGAAACTTCAGATATCAGGTGATACATCAAATATTTAGCTTCCCTCTTTCATTGCTATATCCTGCAATCTCACTCAGTTCTCACCTCCTCTTCCCCCCACAATAAATTTGCTTATTGACATAAATGACTGTTTTGCTTAAGCACAACTTCAGTGTTTGGCCCTTAACTTATGTGAGAGCAAAGGTGATGTCCAGAGCAGATGCAATGCTCAGGTGCTTCCTCAGCTTATTTGAGGCATCAGTACAGAAAGAATTTGACCACATGACTCATGACTAAAGCTGTGTTTAAGGAAGGAAGGACAGAGGGAGGTTTGTTCAGCACAAGCGAAAAGAAAATCTGCAGAATCATCATCATAACTATCCTGCAAACTTACATTTCTCACTAGTCCCATCTGGCCTGATCCAAAGGCCATCGGATTTTGGATTTGGACCAATGTGCAGATGCCTTTGTCTGTCCAAATCCTGTGTAGAATAAAATGTTGGCTTTCTTTACTGGCAGAGGATTTAGCAATAGGAAGTTCAGTCCAAACCCTTTCTCCATGTGTGGCTGTTCCAAGAGCTCCCAATTCACCAGGGCTCAACCTTGACCCTACATCCTCCTGTTTCTACTCCATGATCATCTGGCTTTCCATCAGCATGACTCTAATAAGTAACTGACGTAAGTCAGTCACTGAGCAGCTGAAGCAAGATGTTAAAAAAGAGGATCTCCTCTCTGCTTTGATGGCCAGTTATTAACTAATCACAGTGGCAGTGCTGGGAAGGTTGTAGGTGGTTCTGTAACCCATCATGCCAAAATGTGAAGAGCAGGTAATTTTTATTGCATTATGCTCTTGTTCTGCACAGTCTTCAATATTGTCAAAGTGCTGTATGAACTTTAACCAATTAATGAAACATGAACTGCTTATTAGGTGACCCAAAAGGTCTCTCCCCTACGATCTGTGAATAATAAATCAAAATCAACATGCTGCTGGTAAATGCATATGCATGAAATCTCTGAAGACATCATGGCTAAAATAGCTAATAATAAGCCTCACAGCATTCTTGAGAAAGCAAAACAGCAAGGGAAAAGAAGACAGCAAAAATAAAACACTCTTCTGCAAAACACTGCCTACGCAAGTTAGCATCAGATAAATGATCAATAGGTCACCATCATGAATGATATTTACATCTGATCTGCATTACTGCACTGCTGTGCTGAAGTGTCCAACAAGACTCATAGTGACTAGCACTTCCTTCACCAAAATCTACCTTCATATAAAACTCACCATGATTTATGAGTTTTCATTCAGTGCTGTACATTTGAATGTAACACTGCCAAACTTTCTACTGTGTTCACCTGCTGTTTGGAGAGCAGATATACTTCAAGATGAAAACAAACTAAAGATGGTTGCAGAAAGCTTATTATTATCAAAGAATGGAAAATAATAGACTTGTGCATATGGTCAGCCTTCTGCTACCATCATGCCACTGCGTGTTATCATTTTCTGTTACTGAAAAGTAGTCTACACACCTTGTATTTCCTTAATTGTGGATTTATTAACTCTTTAACACACACACACCCCTACAATGATTCTTTTCCTTTTATTACCTATAAAATGTTTGGGGCCGTTTTCTTAGTACCTGCTGAATAGAAAATTACTTGGGTTTAGAATCTGGTATTTCAGGTGTTTCCACTTTCTTTCACACATACACATTTTAAATTCAGATGGGCCCACATCCAAGCTTAGTCCAACCCTCATTTTCCAGAAGGTGAATTTTAGCTCCCCCATCATTTGAATGTTAATTGTGCAGCATCACAATAAAACCACACATGCTCCTTGAAGGCATGAAAAACTCCCTCCTGACCCTTAGAAAAATCTGCCAGTTATTCCTAAATATAAAGCTAGCTAATAACAAGTTCTGTAAGTAATTACACAGCACAGAGCACACAGAGCCTTCCTCTCACTGCACTAATGCTATATGCATCAAGGGAACACCAAGGAGTGGCAAATTTGTAGTATTAAATGAGCCATTTTCAGGCAAGAGTTTAAAAAATGGGGGCCAATAGAGAAGATGAACATAAGGAAATATTCAACAGGAATAGAGAGAAGGAGCTTCACTTTGTAACAGATTTTATCCTTTCTGTATACCTCTTTGCCTCATTCTCCACTCTGAAAGTGTATGACTTCCAGTTCTTCTCGTCAAGTAGCCCCTTGCTCCTAAACATTTAGTTTTGGTCTGTACAATGACTGAAGATTTATGCACTTGAACTCTTTCACTTCCTAACATTCTATAAATAAGCCCATCTGGTCTATCTCTCCTTGTGTTCAAGTCCCTTCTCCCCCAGCCTAACTCATACAGTCCCAATTAGATAATGCTTTCCTTTAAATAAACTAGACTTTTCAAAACCTGATCTGATGCCTAAGCTCTTTATGTCCCTCAAAAGAAGCGTCTAACAGCTGCTCACTGTTACTATACACTAGATCAAGTATTCTGAGATGGATCTATCACAGAGGTCAACTCCCTCCTGACACTACATTAACTAATCTGCTGCTATTTTAAACTTTTCTTAGCTTTATTACTTCTACTCTACTGCCCCACTTGGCGTAGACATATTGCATTAAATGACCCATTTACTCGATCCATCAAGATCATTCTGTGAACAACTTCATCCTTCTAAATTTTAACCATTCTACCTATTTCAGCATCATCTGATAACATACAATAGCACAATATAAATAATGAAGAAAATGTTAACACAAAGCCAACCCTGTAACTACCTGCTTTTGGCCACAAAAATAAATTTGTCTCTTTTCTTCATTGTTTGCTATGTAAGAAACAAGGGGATACTCTTGACCATCTCTTTACTCCTGCAAGCCTTTTTCATCTGGGATTTCCTATTGACTTTGCCACAACTACTCACATAACTGAAAGGATTACTCTCATCGTTTGACGCTTCCAGGATCAGGTCCCAGTTCTTTACCTGTCTTAATAATTTATCACCTAACCCATATATGCAGAACGTGCAGAATAATACATCCTGTGGAACTTTGTTAAAAGCCTCTGAAAATCCCAATATGTCTGCTGCTTCCCTCCTATCTAGATCAATATTTATTTAATTTAAAAAAGGAATCCAATTTGCTTGACATGATTTACTTTCCAAAAATCCATGCTGACTTGCATTATGATGCTGCACCCTTCTTAAACTGTAGCCTTATGCTTCTAGGAAATGTGTTTTTGAGACTACAGTTATAGGCAGTGGGACCTTCTGAGAGGCTGCAACGACCAACACAAGGAATTCAGCACATGCTTATTGCCAAACTGGTCTGTTATTTTTCCAGCTCAAACTGTTTTCCTTTAAAACACCAAACCAACATTGACTCTTTTCAAATGGTTTGATACAAGCTCTTAGTTCCCAGTGTATTCACATTGCAAATTGTGGCCATGTGTATCAGGACTCATCTTGTGCCCAGCATTATACAATCCCTACACAGAAACAGTCCTCGACACGGAGGGAGTTTAGACTATGGCAGCAGTCCCACTGTTGATCTTATTGCTGGGTCTCAGTTAGAAGCCAGGACAGATCACCAGAAGCAGACAATCAAAATGTCAACAGCACATAGCTATATGATGGAACAAGGAGCTGCAGGGTTTCCTTCTGTTTTGCGTTCATCTCCCAAATAAGCTTTACACTGTTCAAGTAACCTTAGGCAGGCTGTTCCTCTCGTGGTGACATGAATCTCTTCCACCCACCCCAGTGCTCAGTTCTCTGATCCCACACTTCACCTGGAGACTGATGCTCAAATACAATGAGTGCTACTGTCTCCATGTAATGTCTCCTGTACTCTTAGCCCTATCTGCTCAGATAATGGGTGGTGCTCTCTTCAGCAAGCAGACATGCCAACAGAGTTTTCCACTTCAACACTCATTTTCTCTTAAGGCTTCAGCTCCCAGTTCTGCTGCTATCATTGAATTCATATCATGGCTGACTGGGGTAAATTCTGTTCAGTACCGAGAGAGGGGGCAGAACCCTCTCTGTTTTCTCATTCTCTCCAATTTGGCAGTTCCCAAAGCATTTCCAGAATCTTATCCTACCAATAAGTATTTTCCCAGCTATTTGCCTAATGAAGTTTCCATTTTTGTTCTTCCTCCCCTCCGTTTCCTCTCACCATGCACTAACAATGCACTGAACTGAGCTCTTACTGATTTCCTAGAGGACAATTTGTATAAATACAATAGTCAGAATGGGCTGGAGTATCTTAGTAGGTACTTGCCAGACTGGCATTCATCATGACTGTGAAACAGAACAAAATCCCGTTGCAGCAATGGGACTTTTTAACCCTTTTCTGGTTAAATGGTGACAGTATGGCTAAATGTCCCTTCAACCATATGTGTAATGCCAGTAGCTGGGCACAGACACACAAACCTACTCAATTCCAGCTATGACATAAATACAGAATTTGCTCAGGTAGTATCAATCTGTTCATGGTATTTCTCATCAAGTACCCTACCTTGAACTCCATAGGGGTGTACTTCTCATTCTTGGGGGTTGTACTGCCCTTGTAATGGAGATGGTTAGGAGTGGTTGGGTGGATAACGGTTGACTCCTGGGACTGCCTCTGACAGCGCTGGCAGTACACGTAAATCACAAACGTTAAGAGGCTAGAGCCAAAGAAACAGGAGACCCCAGTGGCAATCAGATGGATGAGACTAAAACCTGCAAAAGAAATTACAAGAGATGCTATTTTTAAAGAACAACCTCTTTCCCTCCCATGACATGACCACAGGTGCAAATCAGAGGTATGACATCTCAGGATCAACATTAATAAGCTGTTGAAGCCAGAGTCTTACATTCTAACATAAACTGACATAATCTCCCTGCAAATCGCTCTCCCCACTGCAGTTCTGCCTAGTACAGCTTAACAGGTTCATGCATTGTTTTCTCAAAGCTCCCTCCCTGTCTCTCCTCTCTCCCCTCTATTGATATTGAAACTAAACATTATGTTAAGCTGACAGCTAAAGAAATGAGCCGTACAAACAATGCACATTAATGGATTCCAAAGCATGTGCATGTCATGGGAATAAGGGGATAAAAATGCTCAGTGTTTCTCTGAAGGGGAAGGAAAGGAAGGAAAAGCCCTTTTTGTCAGCTGCCCAAAATGCCTATGGCTCTGTGTGTGGGGTGGGGGAGATACACATTCCTCCCGCATGTAATCCAAGTGTGCTTAGCATTCTTGCTTATTCACAGGGCAGCATTGCTTTGGCCATGTCTGCACTACCTCTGAGGTGTATTGTACAGTGAAATAGGGGTCCTCATGGTAATGTGAAAGATAAGGTAGACAAAGGAAAAGGGGGAACTGCTTGAAAAGCACTTCTTCGTTGGCTTTCTCCACAAACTGCAAAGATAGGAAGCCAGCTGCAGGCAGGTGCCAGTAGGGTAGCTACAGTGCAAATATTTCAAACAGAAAAGCCCTTGGACTATAAAAGCCTCCTACAGAGATCTCTCCACATGGGATTGCAGCAGCACCCTCCAAGGACAGCGCTGACCTCTGGAAGCAGCTGTAGTTGTGCATCCCATGTGCTGGGAGGTACCTAACTTGCCACTCTGGCTGGGGGAGGAAGACAAAGTCAAACAGTACTCCTTCCTCATTCCTCCCTCACCTCAGAAAGTCTCAAATCCCATGGTAAAACCAACCATCAACAGATCTCCACTGACAACAGAACTAACACTAGCGACCTTTGCATCCACCAGGTTAATGAAGCAACCAGTGGCTATCTTGGATGGCAAAACTTTATGACCCTGTTTTCTTTTGCTGTGTGCAGGTGAGAACCTACAGAAACAGGTTCAGCAACGATGAGACCAAATGCTACTGCCTTTCCTCTGCCTTTGCTCTATCATCTTTCAGAAATGCCAATGGCCCCAGTGCCTGGGGGGACCCCTGACTGCTGACCCCCCAGGGCAGTTGTCCCAGGGGTCAGCCACATCAGCTTGGTGGCAACTGAAGCAGTAAAATTCCCATAATACTTAAAAAGCCAATTCATTTGGACATACTGCTGTGTTGACTTGACTGTGTGCAGAGAAATAGAAGGGACTACTCAGAGAGTGGCTTTAAACGAGGTTCATTCTTAGTCTGATCATGGTGTGCATTTTTTTGGTGCCATCTTAACATTTTAACTGATATGCTTTTCAAATAGAGAATTCTGCCCATTAGTCTATGGCACTCCTCTAATCTTCAGTTAAAAAATATCCTCCTGAGTTAAAAAAGAATAAAACCAATAGAGTTCTGCAGCAAAGTAATGTACTTCAATCATAATTATAGTAAGGAACATACAGAATTTATTAGACTGATGAGCTACATTTATTTTTTAAATCCCACTATAAAATTCTATTGCAAGATTACCACTTTCTATTGTGTTTTGGATGATGGTCCAAAACATTGGCAGAAAGATGATAATTTTCTACTAAATGTTACAAGACTTTTCCAACAAGACATTTCCTTTCTAATAACCTCCACCTGCTTTACATCACTCATGAGAGCTAAAACACAGAATATGCAACTGTGCTCAGTAAAGCCACATGACACTGTGCCACATTCTCCTCTTGCCCAGCTTAGCTTATATTGCACTGAAAATTTCATTTCATTGCTACATTTGCAAGTCACTACAGTAGGAAATCCTTTCTAAAACGTAAAGCTCTCTTACATTTCACTCTCACATTTGAAAGACATATCTGATTTTTCAGGTGACGTTTAGCCCTGTTTTAGGGAAAAAAAACCCCAGATCATTTTGTTTGCAGCATGTGAGTCCCTTGAGTAGGAAGCTTTCTGGTTCATCATTTTGAAAACATAGATTTTCTGAGATGCATCAACGGAATTTCTGTTGATTGACTTCTTTGACAAATATTGTAGAACACTAAGTAATAAATATTAGCTATGGTAAAATGTAGATTGCAACAGCAAATACAATTGTGGTAAAAGAAGGAAATGTGGGTATAGCACTTAAGAGTACAGTGCAAGCTGTAGCAAGGAGTCCTGGATGTGAAGCAGATAGATACCTTGCACATTCTGAGGAAGAAGGAGTGATGCAGAAAGCCAACTGCTACATTGCAGGTGCTGAAATTCCATTGATTGCCCCACAGTACACAAAGCAAGAGGCCACCTTTCTGTGCCACAGGTGGCATGCCTTTTTTTGCCATGATCTCTGCAGGGAGAGGAGATTTTGGCAGCCTGCAGATCATCTAGATTTCAGGAAAGCAGGGATGTGATGCTAGCAGGAATTGACATAGTCATTAGTGTGAAAATAGCATTTTAAAATGTTGAAGGAACCTGCCATTTTCTTCTGCATTTTTACTATAGGGGCTCTTAGGGCAGTGGAAAAATGACACTAATGACTGGATCTTTTCAAGTTACATGCAGAAAGGAGACACAATTTCTATGAGAGGTGAGGACCTGCATGAAAAGAAGTGCTTGGAGGACAAGTATAAACTCTAATCTCATCCTATATCAGCAAAGGATCTGTCCAAGAGGCCCTGTTCACTGAAGTCTTTATAGGTTATTTAAAAACACCTGCTTCCGAACAGCTGGAGGCTTACAGTGGTGGAATGAGGAATATCCCTTCCTTTCTCCAGAACCATTTACCCTGTGGGTAGAGAGAGACAACCAGTGTGCTCCCTGGTAATTAACGACCCTCAGTGGTCAATCCAAACCCCAAAATAAATAAAAATCTTGGAACTGAGAAGTGGACATGCAATACATTCCTCCAGTCTGACTCAGACAGCAAGACTCCAGTGGAATTAAGGCTATCAGCGGGATATGAGCTGTATAGATTAATGGTTTGGTTGATACTGCACAGAGAGAAAAGAAGCCAGGTTAAGATAAAAATAAGATATATTGTTAGTAGTACCCTACCTCCACAGTTTGTGCTCTCATCAATACTGGAGGCTGGCAGGATCACTAAACAAAGAGAAGAAGATTGGAGAAAGTTGTCATTTTGCCATCACTTTACTTCTTCAAGTAATTAAACCCCCTGTGCTCCAGACACGAGAAGGTGCTCGTGTGTTCTGCAGCAAGCTGAGAGTTTCTCTAAATTGAATGGTAAACTCGGAGAGTGAAAAACATGCAACAAAAACTCTCCAAAGACCTGGCAATTCCAGTACTGCTACCTGATGACTCTTTGGCTTCTGCAAATTAGGGCAAACAAGATAGCTGAGAAAACCATGAAAATGAAGAATATCATTGCCTAGTGATCTCAGATTTTTAAGTCAGGGCACAGTAATCCAGAAAAGAATACATGGAAAGGGCTTATTCATTCTAGACCCATATCAGATATTTGGCCAAGAGATTAAATTTCCACAAAACACAGGGTGGAAGATGTTGATGACCATCTGTCTATCAACGGTATTGCTCTGTAAGACCCTGGATTAATCTTCCCACTTCACACTGCAATTTTCTCCAACTGCCTCACCTTATTTCTTTGCTCTTTTAGGATGCTTCTTTTCATACCTGAACTCAAGGACCTTCTGTTGCCCATATCCATGCTGAGTACAGAGTTAATTTTTATAATCCAGCCTGAGATGAACTATGCAAGGTTAAAAGCTTCAATTCAGGTGAAGCCGTACCAGTTAGTTATCACAGATCTAGGTAATTCTCTTTTAAAGAAATGTTAAGCTGCCTTAAAGGAATGACAGTTAATCTGTGCCTGCCACAAGGGAGTTTACAACATGTTTGTATATTTGCTTGTTTTTCTAGAAGCATTCAAACCCAATTTTTAATAGGGAAAATCTCAGCTTAATTTGACTGTCTTGGGCATGAGTTGCTCTCCTGTATTGGCCCACCTTCTCCCTCCTGTACATACCAGGAATTTCATTATACAGGCAATCTTGGTACTGTGTGCTGTTTCCGATGCACTGAGAAGAATCTGGGCTGTGTACCTCGCAGTAACGACTGCGGTACTGGATGCCCTCTTCATTACACAGGCTCCATTCTGACCACTCTGACCAGCCACCTGAAATCCAAGATCGGGAAAACACACAGACAACATCACCAAGAAGGAAAAGGATCCTTTGTTGATACTAAACTTATCTCATGATGGAGGATGTCTAGATCTTTGCTAGGCCTCTCTCACACACCTAATACAGAGGCCTTTGTTGGATTTCATTTTCTCAATAGAAATAACAGTGCAAGCATCATATCCTACTTGTCAGGTCGTAGTTTTCTTAACACGTACTGTACCAACCCTTGGTGGAGCACTGCACAGCACACAGTTTTCTTAAAAGCTGGTGTATCAGCTGCTGTATCAGCTCTACAAGGAGCTGGATGGGGCAACATTGCATGAGGATCTCCAAGTTTTGAGGTGGCCTCCCAGGGATACCTCAAGCAGCTGTAACAAATTATAGCACTTAAAAGTTTTGCTGATGTTCCTAAGGGTAGGAGTCAGCCTGCACTGGATCAGAAATATACAAAGGTGGTTCAAAACCAGCACAGATGTAAACCCTGTCCTCTGAGATCTAGCACATGCTTACCTGCCTGTCTGTGTAAGAAAAAGGAAAGATTGTTTCTTCAGCAACTGTACAGATTGAAGACTCCTTTTTTTTGTCTTGTAAGCTTCCACATTGAAAAACCAAGCTCCTGCTTTTCCAATTACTTTAAATGGATCAGCCGCTAACAAAATCTTGCCTGTCTGGCATCAGAATGCCAGGGAATGGGTTAGTGAACAAGTAAAGAAAAAGGTGATGCATTGCAGTTTAACACAAGGATGTCTCCTTTTTCCCAGCTCAGTAGACATTTACTTAATGGACAGAAAAGCTTCTAACTGGTGGTGTTTCTGCTTTACTTTTTAAACATTTCGCAGTTGTGCCACCACCACCCAAGCCAGCTGGAGCAGGGACAAGAACTGGCTACCTTCACATGGGTGCGTGTTGCAAAGAGCCTCCTCGGTATGCAGACCAATGCAGATATCCTCTCCAGCAGATGGAGCTGGATTGGTGCAAGTCCGCGTGCGTTGGTAGTGTCCTCCTCCACAGGTGGCTGAGCAGTGAGACCAAGGAGTCCAGCAAGACCATGAGCCTTTCACTGAAGGACAATGAAAACCAAGGAGAAAGAGGTAGATG
Organism: Strigops habroptila; assembly: GCF_004027225.2. Classification (NCBI taxonomy): domain Eukaryota; kingdom Metazoa; phylum Chordata; class Aves; order Psittaciformes; family Psittacidae; genus Strigops; species Strigops habroptila. The sequence goes on along the minus strand of NC_044281.2, from coordinate 54,467,240 downwards.
CTGTTGATTACTTCTCTCACGGTGACAAAGCTGCAGAGCCCCAGTATCCCACCTTCCATATGCAGCCTGCCCAGACTAGCTATCAGTTTCTTGCACTCCAGGACATTTTGGCCTGACAACAAGAACTTTGTATTGAGAGGGGATACAAATGTGCTGCAATCTGAGGATGCAAAATGAAGTCTGTTCACAAAAAGACTCTGCATCACACAGTGCCAAAATAGAAACTATTCTTTAGGGTAGTCACTGAGATAATCTGCTCTATTCTGTTCTACACCCTTTTATAAAACACCATTGTTATCATTATATTGTCTCTTGATGCTTCATCTACAGCAACAGCAGATTTACTTGGGAAAAAAAGTGCTGTACAACCTAAGTGGAGCTTGTATGGCACTTTTCTGTGGGGGCCCTGAGTCCTCAAGTTCCAACCTTCAGGAAACAGAAACTCAGAGGCTTTATTTATTGCCCCTGCTCAGATCGGGTTGAACTAGATGACCTTTAAAGGTACCTTCCAACCCAAACCATTTCATGATTCTATGATCTCAGCACAACCCCATAACAGGTTAATAATAAAACTAGAGAGGGATTTGAGATGCCTGATTCCCACTCTGCTCCTTGTCAGGCTACTCGACTGCCTAATTGGCAGGTCCACATGCCATTAATTCAGAAGATAATAACCTGATGACTTGGTGCAAGATAAACCCAATATTTGTGTATACACATTGAGTGAGGCAGGGAAGGAGGGAGACACAGAGAAATAGTAATCATGCACTCAGAACAGATTGTAAAACATCATAGTGTCCAAGGGGAGAAAACAGCACAGAAAGGCACAGACATTAGTGAAAAGCCACTGAGAGCTTCCAGAATAGTACTAATAGCTGCCTTTATAGTGCTACAGTTATTTTCTTTTTATAGGCCATAGAGTGCAATATTTGACACTCTTACTATGCTCCTGCCGCACATTCTGGTAGTATCTGCATTGGAATTTTATCATTGTATTGAATTTTAGAATAATAATAATACTATTATAATATAGCATTTTCAAGTGTAGGCCACAAACTATATTGTCAGAGGTAGATAATTGCTAGAACTGCAAAGAGGCAAGGTAATTCATGTAAGATCACTTAAATTTGGTTTAGATAGCTATTACAAAGCAAGGAGAAGGGTAAGTGAGAGAGAACACATTAGTCAATGGTCTATTATTACTATTCTGGACCAGGAGTGCAACATAAACATGAGGACAAACTTGAAAACCAGGAAACCAGGCAAGAATACTCCCTGCTGGCCGTGCAGGAAATGGTAACTGATGTCAAGAGTAGATGCCCATCGCAAGAACAATACGTAAGCAGGAGAGGGGGAAGAAACAAGTGTTCACAAGAAGAACCACCACATCAAGCATCTGTACACAGTATTAAGCCACATTTATTAAGTCTGTCTCCTCATCAAGGAGCAAATGCACTGTGATGCCCCTCACTGGATGGAGCATCAAACCTTCTTGAAGGAAAACATTGCTAGACAAGCCACAATACTATTTCCTCTAGAGGTTGTGGCTGTGTTACCCTCTGAGCTGAGGTGAAACATCAATCAGCACTAAAGATCACATACATGGGTCATTACAGTAGCTTTAAAAAATTAAGGAAAAAACCCCCAAATTAAAAAAAAAAAAAAAAAAAAAAAGGCAGCTTGGAAATACCAGTTTGTTGTTTGGGTTTCTTTTTTTTTTTTTCTTTTGTGGCTCTACCATTAAGATGGTGAAGAACACCTCTGAATTTCATGCAGGAAGATGATCATGGTTACCTGGGCAGGGATGCGGATTGCAGTCTTGGTACTCCATCGCCGACCCCACACATGGCAAGCCACCATTTTTAGGTTCAGGGTTTGTGCATGTTCTCTTCCTGATCCTAAATCCCAGCTCACAGTCCCTGGAACAGGAAGACCAGGCCCCCCAAAAGGACCAGCCCCCATTGATAATCCGTGCAGAGGTCTTACCAGTCTTGAGGAGGTCATCGACAAGAGCTTCAAGGAAAACAAACAAGACACCATGAGATCACAAACTGATCAGTTGTTGGGCTTTTAAAAAGGGTTTCAGCTCATGAATAAAATCAGGATTTATGTGCCCTGGGGAAGAATTTCTGCTGAAAGCCCTTAGGGGAAGTTTTGTTCCACGGGGTTACAGCTAAGCTAGACACAAAACCAAATCTGTACACACACAGAGTCTACTGATAACCCTGATAAATGACCTTTCTGGGCAGCAAACTGTGGCAGTCAAAGCTGTGTCCTCAGGACACTGCCTTGCATCACAGCAGTACTGAAGGGAATAATCCCAGAGGCAATGCACAAGGGGACCTCCAAAGAGACGCACTGTACTACAAAATGTCTCTTCTCTTCTTCTCTGTACCCTCATTACTTGCCTGTTGTCTTTGGTGCAGCCTGGCAGTAGCAAAACCAAACCTATACACTGCCACAGACACAGAGGTTACAATGGTATTGATCTCTAAGCCACAGGGCTCTTTCTTCATCCCTGCCATTCTGCAGTAACACTAGTTGCGCATGTTGGGATTTATGTAGGCACAATCAGGTTCTTATTGTTTTAAGAGGACCCCCATTCCACCACCATCTCGGCTTGCTCTACAGTGCCCCAGAGCTGGCAAGACGTACAGTCAGTATCACACACTGCTGAGCCATCATTGGGGCAGAATCGACTCTCAGTTTTCTTCCTCCCAAATTGCAGCTCGTGGGGATCAGACAGCTGGGCACGACACGTGTAGCGGAAGCGCTGCTCCTGGCGGGCACCACTCTGGGTGATGTTGACAGGCATCCAAGGGGTCCAGGGTGTGTTCCTGCGCACCTCTGGGCAGCTCTCTGGGTTGCATGTCTTATATTCCTGCCAAGAAGGAAAACCATTCTCTCTTATTAAATAGCAGCAGCCTAACTGACATAGATTTATGTATGCTCCAGAAAATAAGGGGATACCCTCTGGATCTACAACAACCTCCATCCACCTTATCTGACCTCGCAGACACAAGCCAGCACTGGGCACAGCACACAGGCTGGATGTGGTTCTGGGCAACCTGACCTAGATGAAGATGTTCCTGCTCATTGAAGAGCGGGTGGACTACATTACCTTTGAAGGTCTCTTCCAACCCGTACTATTCTATGATTCTATGAGTATGGATGTAGTGGTGGTGACCTCTTATAGCTTCAGGTGATCCTTGAGAGTGAACTATGTCTGCTATTTTTATCTCTCCCTCAGATTTGTGTCTCTTTGCTGACTCACTGTCCTGTGGGGCTTTGAAAGCTTGGTACACTACAGGCAGGAGGATAATTCAGGCAATAGATAATAATAACAGCAAACAAGTTTTATGCTATGATCCTGAGATGCTGCTCTGAGGTCAGTGTAGAGAAGCCCTATGAGGACAAAATGTCAGTAAGGTTTATTTCTTTAAAAGTTTATTGTTTTATTTTCAAGATGGGTTTAGATTATCTTTTTTTACAGCTAGCTTTGTTTAGTTGGCTTTTTGAAGTGTCTAGGAGGGCTATGAACCATATGCCATCCTTGGTGCAGAGCATCCCTTGAGCATGGACAACATTCTGGCTAGAAGGGGATAGGGTGATTTGGGGGTCTTCACTATTCTTGCCACTAGTGGGAAGAATTCCAATGACAAACATTACATTCTTGTTTAAAAACAAATAAATAAACAAGTCTTTTCTGGCAGAGGGAAATAAATGTAATGCTTCAGGACTTTATGATTCTAGAGTAAATGCCAAACAGCTTGTGAACAGATGGGAGGTTCCAGATCAAATCTGCTTACACTGAAAGAAAACTCTCCACAAAACTAATCAGAACAGCTGCATGAAACAGCTGCCAGAATAGGAAAGGGAAAATAAAGAGAGAAAATGGGCAGCCATTACCTCACTGATGGGTGAATTAGGTGTTTGACCTGTTGTTTACTCAAGTATGACAGTGAGACTTATTTCTGCTGTGTGTAAGGCCTCCTTGACTCAATAGGATCATCCTTAGAAGTAGGACAGAAGGAAGAAAATGTACAGTGCTTTCCAGTAAAGGACTTGATATCTAGCCTACAGAGACCTAAGGAAGTTCTCTGTCCCTACCTATCTATCCATTCCTGCACACACACACACATACAGACACACACTCCCACACCAACTTCACTGAGTTGGTGAATCTGCCACCTCTCTGCTTCCTAGTTGATTTCAGCATCCTTTTCAGCAAAAGCTGAGGATAGCATTTTCTTCTAGCTTGAGAAATGAAATCGAGACGGGGAGAGGAGTCAAATATCAAGTTCGTAGATGCTAGATGTCAATAGGTGCCCCTTATGCAATGTCAATAAACAATACATACCACAGCACAGCCCGGACATGTATTTCCATTTTCACAAGACCTCTGCCTCGAATGAATCCCTCCACCACAATTCACACTACATTTAGTCCAAGGGCCCCATGAAGACCAAAAAATTGGCAATGGACATGGACTGTTCTCATTACAGAATCTGAAAGAAGAAAGAGCATTGCTCAAAAAAATATCCAGGTCAGCACATCCGAGGGACAAAATGGTGATGGACCAAGACTGCGCACTGCATTTGGATGCAACTCATGCATGCACAGAAAGCCAGGAGAAGGCTGACACAGCAATCAGATTAGCAATATTTCTGTTCACAGCAGAGAACTGTACCCTTTGTACAGAACAGGGAGTGGTTAACCAGGCTAAAATCAGTGAGACAGTTGGAGTAAATTGTCCAGATTGGGTTTTTGAAAGTGCTCTAATCTCAAAACTTTTATGCACTGAATTCACAAAAGAGCTCATAAGCTGAAGCCCACGTGTCAGAGAGAGTAGATGGTAAATATTTTCAATGGGATTACTAGTGGAAGGTCAAATCAACAGTGATTTGTCAGCAATGGCAGGTGCTAAACATTGACAATCTTCTCTTCACACGATCTGGCCCCTACTGTTGCCTGGACCCTAAGAAACCAGTGTTTGCAGCTGGAGCTGAATTAGATACTATCTGCATCTAAATGCTGGCCTTAAATTAATGCTATTTCATGTTACCTTTTCAAAGGGTAACTTTAATTTTGTTCAGTTTTTTAATCATTGTTCTCAAATTGAATCACACAGGACTGCAATTGACTCAGATGTAGTCTTTGAAACCCAAAAAAGGACCATTGTGAATGGCCACGAATCAAACCAAACATTAAAATGTCCTGAATCAAGGCAGTTAAATGAATTGCCCTTTGTATTCTGAGAAATGCAGAGAGATCTATCTTAAGTGACCACTCAATGGACAAGCAACAGCCAACTGCCAAGCAGAGGTGGCCTTTAATGAAATGTCAAACCTGGAAACCAAATTGGGGTGCCTTGAAAGCTGTGTTTAATGTGGGGCTGGGCTTGAAGAAGTGTAATAGTGCAGATGGCTCTAAGGTTCAAAAAGTATTGTCTTTTAGTGATTTTGCATGAAATTGCTGAGTTTAAAGGGGGTGGGGGGGAAAGATGTTTTTCTGATGTCAAGCCCTGCAGTCCTGAGTCTGTAAGTTAAGCTATATTTTGTCTTGAACTTCTTTTGGAGCATCAGCATAATTATTATGGTGCCTGGAATCGTACAATTGGCAATGAAAACTGCACATATTCAACTGCCTCCTCAGGGATGGATCAGAACAGTGTAACTATATCTATAAACTCTACACTGCTAACAGCAGACACAGCTTCTCCTTTCGTTGAGGAGGTCAGTCCTTTAAGTGGGGGACAGGAATACTTGTGAAAGTCTGAAAAGTCCTCCCTGAGAGTGGAGGCAGCTCTGAAGCCTCTGACGTTCATAGGCTCATCGAAAGAGAGTGGCCATGCATGTGAGCAACCTCATCCTTCCCAGGCTCTGGAATTCCTTCCGCTTTGTGCATTCAGCCGAACAGCCTTAATCTGCATTCACACAGGAGCCATCACTTCCAGCTGCCAACATTATAACCACAGAAGTGAACGCATGGTGTTGTGGACATCTCTTACCTTTCTTCCCTGCTCTGTCCAACGCAGACCCTGCCGCCGTACCGCGGAGCAGGGTTGCTGCAGGATCGCTGGCGGACCTGGAAGCCTATCCCACAGGAGGTGCTGCATGGAGCCCAGGAAGACCAGGGTGTCCAAGCTCCATTTCTAACAAAGGGGGCAAGAGAGAACAGAGCATGGGGGTGACCTAACGGTCTGCCCACATTATGCTGTGCTTAACAACAAAACAGATAAGGCATTGATGGGGGAACCACTGGAGAAGAGATTATTCATTTCAACCAGACCAGTCAGTGGAGATTCAGAAAAGAGAATTTCAAAAGTGCTCAGCATTGGCCTAGCTTTCCTCCTATTCAAATCTCTAATAGTTGGAAAGGAAGAGAATGAAGCCAGTGCTGAATGATTCTGAAAACGCCTCATAGCATTTGCTGACCAACAGTGTGGCTGCTATAACCCTCCCTGACTATTCCCCCATCTTATCTCCCATGTCTCATAACCTCACTTTTCTGAGACAATGGTTCATCCCAAAGTTGAGCCAATGGCTCATCTCAGGAGTTGTATCTCCTGAACTCTTCTGCACAAAGAGTGCAGGTTTTGAGGCTCACAAATGCCAGTTGTGCCAAAGGATATAAAAAAACAATCCTCTGCTACTTCAGTAGGTACTGATGCTTTAAATCTCTTAGAATCATAGAATCGACGAGGTTGGAAAAGACCTTTACGGTCATCAAGTCCGGCCATTATCCCAGGACTGGCAAGACCACCACTAAAACATGCCACTGAGGGCCTCATCTACACGGTTTGTGAACACTTCCAGCCTCACCTACACGGTTTTTGAACTCTTACAGCAATACTACTGCCAGCTCCCATGATTTTATCACAAACCTCATATTTGGTATTTTCCTAAAGCCTTCGGCATTGAATCCTATTAAGTGGAAATCTCAAATTTCATTAAAAATAACAATAATTGCTTCTAGCTTTCATGGCCACCTGCAGACGTCACTGTAGTGTGACCTTAAATCTGTAGAAACCAGAGGCAATTAAGAGCTCAGAGGCAGGATCAAGTTTCATGGTTTAACGAGTGATCACATCTCTGCCGAGCAGTGCTAAGTTAGCCTGAAGCAAATGTGATGTAAAGCCCCTTAGTTCACACCTCAGCAGAGATGTTGGCAAATGCTCTGTGCCTTGCTCCTGCGACAGGCTGAGCACATGCAGGCAGCTGGCTCCTGCGACGCTGCTGCCATGCAGTGACTCAACCGTGTGTTTACACAGAACCCAGCATTTCCGTCTTTAAAATCGTGCATTTATTAAAGCTCACCTTCCTTTGACTTGGCAGCACTACTGAACGTTGGAGCATGAGAGAAGAAACTGTATCTCATCTCTTCTGTGCTGCAGGTTTCATTTCATATGGAGCCAGTGGCAATGCTCCGTCTTACACAACTGCCTAATCTTCACACTTCACTGCCTTAAGCCAAAAAATCTCATTTGTTTTGTTGTTTAATAAAGAAAAACCTTTCTAAAAAGTCTAGTCAAAAAAACAACTCAGGTGCTCTCTGGTTCTTGAAAGCTAAGCTTGAAAACAGATGTTAATTTTCAAAGCATTTACTGAACTAAATTAATAACACTGCTGGCAAGAAATATTTTCTGGCATAGCACCGATCAGGGCAGAGGATGAAAGTTAAAACCCACACTGCCCTTCACACTTTTTGTATTTGTTATCAACTCTTGCCTTTTCTTGGCAGGTTTATTTCAGAACCCTCTTATATGTTTCTCCCCTCCTCCTCTTGTTCTTGCATCCTTCTCCCTCCTTCCCTTCCCCTCTCCTGCCTCAAACAAGGCCAAAGCACAAAAAAACCCCTTACAGAAAAATCCTATTATTCCATCTTATTCTGCCGTGTTTTAACTCACCTACTGCCTCCTTACTCTTTAACCCAAAAGAATGTTTATATGTAAAATCATTTAAAAAACAAAATCAAATGGAAGGTCGCTGTTATTCCAGAAAAAAAAAAGGGGGGGGGGGGAGGGAAGTAATTTCTACTTAAAACTCCTCAAAAAAAATCCAACCATTCTCAAAATCTATTTGTTTTTCAAGATTTTTAACAGAAATAAAGATACCTTCCATTTTCAGATCTCCTGCATGCTAATAGAATTTATCTTTAAATATCCTGCTCCTTTGCAAAAAGAAATCGCAATGCCATATGAAGTCAATTAAAGGAAATTTGAGGACTGAGGCGGATGTAGGATGACCAGATGTCCCTATTTTTCAAACCATGCTGTTTTCCTACGTCTTAAGCCTGAATAACCTATTTTTCATCCCCTTCTTAGAAGCCTGCATCTTTTGCCATCAGAGCAGTGATGAGAACCCCACCCTGCTGGCACGCTTTCCATTTGCCACTGACATAAAAAGTCTGCCTAGCGAAGGCTTCGCTCAGCCCATGGTGGCAGCACAGATGCAGGAATGACTGCATGCCTTTTGGTAGCACAGCCCACAACTGGAAGGAGAGATACCAATTAAAACATGAATATTGCCGAATTTCTGGTCCCAAGACCAGCACTGATCTCCAGGGATAAGTCAAGAGACAGCTGTCCTTAATGGAATTAATGTTTATGGAGAAGATAAAGTAGATAAAAACTATATTGACCCAATATTTACCAAAATACTGGCTGGCACCACACTGGTGAAGTAGTGCTTACGCTATTGCATCGTCTTTCCTTGAGTCATGACATGATGTAGTCCGAGGGTGGTGGGGTAATATGGACACAAACACTGTGGCTATGTTTGGGCACCTGACTGGAGGACATTTAGCTCCCATACTGCTCAATCTCAAGCTTCAAGCTTCCCTGGAAAGGCAGCACTTCAACACAAGCTGAGCTACATGCGTTGTTTGAGTTCTGTCCCCGGCAGGCATGCCTCCTAAGCACTGCTCACTGCCAGATGATGATTTGTTGCTTTCACCTAGCCAGCGTGCTGCAGACAGTTCACAGACTCACATAACAAGGCAAACAAGCCCTGCTCGGAGCTAGGCTAGGCCCTGTCTTTACAAGCATTGCTCTGAAGGAGCTCTGCTCGCTTTTGGCAATGCAATCTCAGAATCGAAACTCCAAACAGTTGTGAGCTGCTTAGATTTTTTTTCTTTAGCTTACTGCTGTTCAGATGGCTAAGAATTACCTCTGCCTCACCTCCTCGTGATGGGTCACTACTCACTATATGGTTGAGGGAAACCAAGGCACAGTGTAGGGAAGGTTAAAGTGTACACTAATTTGGGGTGCTCATCTTCTCAGAGCCCTTCATTTGTCACTGACTTCAAGCTGGACCTCATATACGTCAGTTTGGCTGGGATGCAATAACATGGGCACAGAAACACAAGAAGGAGCTAAGCTGTGGACAGGCACAACAGCTCTTGTTCCCTTCCTAAAAATCAAAAAGATGCTGAGGTACCTTGAGCAATTTGCCACCTCAATCCTGGCCCCTTCACAGCTGCGACCTCCACAGCGTGGACGAGGGCTGTCACATGAACGTGACCTACACATACAGGAGCCTGTGCTGTCCCCATCCGAATGCTCACACAGTTGCCATGGGGACCAAGGCCCCAATCTTCCATTTGTTGTCAGGTTTTTCACCTAATTTTAAAAGAAGAAAGGTCATTAGTAGCAAGTTTACATTTCTGGAGACAGCCCCACAATAGAAAAGCCAAACAAAGCTGCCAGGGAGATTAGGATGCAGCTTAGATGGGAGCTGTCTGTGCTTGTGAGCAGGATTCAAAACAGCGGGTTGCTTTCAGGCAGTGCCACATCAATATTTACCCTCCAAATTCCACCCCGCATACCTAACATGTGCTCACAGGCACCCAAGCCAGCCCTGCCAGCACCACACCAGGAGCAAGCATCTATTTGCCATGCCACAAAACCACTACACTCCCTCGATGCACACTGCACAGCTTCAGCTTTTCAAGCAACACAACAGCCGGTGCTGATCGTCCCCACTCCATTATGCTCCTGCCTCTGCAGTGCTTGGGACTACTCCTGCAGAATATTTTCTGAGTTAGTGTTCGCATAACCATAGTGACCAGCTCAGACTGGGGGCCTCGCTGAGTTTGGCCCTGTCCAAACACACAGTAAGAACCAGGTCCCTTTCTAATCTGTAGCCTAAATGGCTAAGATGGGTGAAGGATAGAAAGTGAAGGAGATGGTGGTGACTAGAATTAATGCTGAGGATCACACAGTGGGCTTAAGAGCAAGAATTCATCTCAAGGCAATTTGCAGACCGACCACACTGCTATCTGTTTCCTCTGCCCTTTGCTTCATGTCTATACAGCCCTGAACAGGCTGGGACTTGAGCTTCCCATGCACTGTAATGAAGAAGTACAAAATACAGTAGTCCTGCAGAAAAAAAGCATGAGAAAGAGAAATATTTCAGTCCAGGACTGGTGAAGACCTTCCAGGAGATAAGGTGTCAGAGCTTGATCCACTGTGCCTTGTTTTAACCAGTGCTGCTAGGTGAGCCCTAAGCTGAGGACCGAGGGAGAAAACTTGCCACCTAAGTTGACTTGAGAAGATGAGTGCTGCCTGCTCCTCCCAGGAATGCTCCCAGGCCACCGCTGCCTTATTGTGCCTACTCCACCACTACTGCAAAATCCAACAACTCCAGGATCATGTCTGGAACATACCTGAACAGGTGTTCATACCCTGAACACCCTTGCTCTGGCTTCCCAAAGTGCAGGGCCTCACAGGCAAGATGGCATGGATGGTGGATTCCATCCATGTAGCTCATCCCCACTGGTGTCACCCATTGGGTGCTGGGATGCTCAGCAGCTTTGGTAAAAACACTGGCAAAGGCAAGACTGGACTTAGCCTCGGTGCCGCATGCAACGAAGGGTGATGAAAGGAAGAGGCTGTGACCCTGGGTGAACAACCACTGACAAACCCCACTGTGCCATGCTTCACTGAGCACTGCAGTCAGCAGGATCAGTCCTCTGGACTGCCCCAGGGGGGAAATAGTTTCTCCTGCTTTACAGACAGGGAAACCAAGGCATGGAGAGGCTGCAAGCCTGTTCCAGAGCCATGCAGGGAGCCAACCACAGCCACAGGAGTAGTGCTTTCTGACACTTGTCCTCTGAAACATGCTGCTCTGTGCTTATTCTTCAAGTCTGGCTCTACGTTAAACACTCACAATGAACCTCTGGTGGGCTGTCATCTTCCCCTCTCACCCACCTACTGCAGCATCAAAAATGTGCAGCAGTGGCATGGAAGTCATTTAGATTGGTTACTGCACTCATCAGACTGCAGTCAGGGGGTTTCAAGCATCTGGTGTAAACTTTTATTTGCAATAGATTATCATGTCATTGTAAAAATTTGCTCTGGGCTGCAGGTTACCAGGCAAGATGCCCAGACAAGAGAACACTGAGTTTTGTTGTTGTTGTTGAATTTGTTGTTTTAAACATGCATGCAGTCAAAAATCAATACAGTTGGGTTGCTAAAAGTCAGGAGGGGATCAAAAGAACTATACTTTGAGATACTTAATACTAGATTTTTATCTCCTTTTTCCTCCTGCCTTACAAAAGTCATAATCCAAGTATTGGATCATTTCTATTTATTTTTTGAGCCAGAAAGCCTTGCTGATTCCAGCAGGGAGTTCTGTTCCGAAATCAATGGTATGATATGGCCCATGGCTTCAATTAAAAAAAAAAAAAGCTGACAAATAATTATTGGCTCATAAGTGATACTGGGAAGCAACCCAAAAGTTAAACAAATAAGCAGCCATAACCAAAATGCTGAGATTTATAAACACGTCATGTTGTGAGCGTGGGAAGTTTTTATACTTAAGAAATTACATATGGATTATTATTCCATCTTTAAACTCATAAAAATAGCTTCAAAAGAGCAAACTTCGGAAGTGGGATAAAACCCCGTACGCATTGATCTTTCTCAGGAATATCTTTACGAGGCAAATCCTTTGTAGCCAGCACAGTGCCCATCAGACAAGAGGACATCTTTAAAAACACATGTGATCAAATGCCCTTATCTTACCTGACAATATTACAAATTCCAAAGTTCTTGTATTTTACAAACTGTCATACTCCCACCAAAGGCATCACTTTTTCATTTCTTCCTTACACCATCTAAAGGCTTAAGTGTAGGATCTAAAAATTCAGACTGACCATTCCTAACCCCCACTACCAGGATATTTTCAGTGTTTATTCTCATATTACAGATAAGACTAGAAGCATTCCTTGTTCTTTTTATTCATCTATGCTTCCTCTGAAGATTCAGATGTCAACTGCTTATAACTTTGCCAAGCTTTAATTATTTCAGCTGGAAGTTTCCATGTTGGCTGTTTAATAGAAGCTGAAAATTCTTGCAAAGTTTCTGTCAAAATATTTCAACCATTTTTAAAATCAAATCTAGGGATAAAGAACGTCCATAACTAGCAACCTTTTCCATGAAGCGAACTAGTTTTCAGAGCAAGGAACTGAACTTTATGTCCTTGTAACACCTTTTTGCAATGCCCATGAAAAGCCATTCAAATCTGTGTAGATTCTATCATTGGGAGGTGGAGAGGAAAATACTTAGTTTTCAGAGACTCATAGATTTTGATCCTAGCACACCTTCTCTGTGGATTGGGCATGCTTCACTGTGGGCCAGAGCTGGATTATCCTGGGCACTGCAGCTCTGAGTAGCTGAGCCCACATAAATCGAGAGCAGGGTACAAGTCTGTTAGGCACCCACAAAAAGGAGCGGAGAGTCTGGCAATGATTAGCAAAAAAATGGGGTAACATAAAGCAGATGCCAGATGACTGAGACAGGGGTTTGCTGGACAGACAGAGTGGGACTCGGATGAAAACCTGTGAGGAAGAACATCATTTGGCTCAGGATAAGAATGACTGCACATTTCATTGGGAATATTCAATTCCTGACTTGCCAACCACCATCAACAGTGACCCCATGAGCTTGGCTAATGGAGTTTGTTGGCCAAATCTGAAGTTCCTTTCCTGCTGGTGGCTCATGTTGGCACCAGTAAGATGCTACAAAGTAGGATGTGGGGGTTTTCAGTTTTTCTAAGACCAAAAAGCACCTCACTCCTTTCTCCCAAGCCTAAGAAGAAACAGCATACAATCATGTATTCAGGACTGCCTGATATGACACATCACATATAGGGAAAAGAAGAGCAGCATGTGCAATTTGTGTCCTATCATTTCTTAATGTTGAAATGTTTGACACTGCAACTTTAGCAATGAACCTTTGGGAGGTCCTGGGTGTTACCTGGTAATAACATAGATTAACACAGTACCCAAGGTACTATGTTAACACTATATGATTAACCCTCTATCTAAGGTCCTTGAATATTAAGGCTGGAAAGTGGGAATCTGTGGTACGATGCAGTGCTGTGCAAGGATGTTCAGGCTAGCTCTGAACGAGCATGTTTTCACAAGAGCAGCAGTCAAGTTGTATTAGTGTTGTGGTTGACTCCCACAAATGCCTGGCCCCTGTAGGGTATAATTCAGTAATATGCCAGTTCTGCCTTTAAAAGTTGCCGCATGACAGTCTCTCAGCTGTGTCAGGACATCTGTTTGTGGGCTAGGCTGCAGAAGACTCACTGACATTATCTGGGTTAGGAAAAGTTTATCTGGGAGGGGTGCCTTTAAACTACACCATGTCACACTTGTCTGTGATCTCACACACAGCTGCACCAGCACAGCTGAGTGCCTGGTGCTCGGCCTAGGAAAGTGGGGTGAGAAAAACCAGGACTTCCTAAGACAGTAATTCACCCAATTAAACTTCCAGAAAGGTCTTTTTCAGAAGAGAAATTTGGCATTGGGTTACTGCATTCCCCTACCTTTTCAGTGGTCATTTGCACATGCTAGACTCTTGCCTCTGTTGACCACAACCTTTATGCTGCACTGAACACAAAGAAATACTTGGATATTGCTGATGTAGGTGCTTAAATGAGCTATCCCGCTCCATGCCAGTGGTGGATTCATTCCAGTGAGGGACAGAGGATAAAGAAAAAGAAAGCACTTGAATGTGGATTTTAAAGAGCTTGGCAGCATGTCAGCTCGAAGAGCATAAGGCTGGTGTATGCATCAGAATGAAAGCACCTACCAGGAAAATAATCTACAATGGAAATGTGAAAACAAATGTAAAACTAGCACCCAAGAACAGCCAAAGTTCCTGAATATTCTGCGCTGGATTTTTATGACCTTGAAACGATGATCTGGAGTAGCCTGTTCCCTAGCGCGCACCACAGCAGACATGTTCAAACTAGAGGATTAACACTTCACACACCTATCAACAGACAGAGGCATTAAGCAGGACGAGATAACAGCATGGGCAATCAAGAAGCACTGCATCCCAGTTCAACGCAGGAGGGTTATAAACACACAAGCCTCTGAATCCAGCAGTGAAAACCTTAAGCCTGCCAAGCTGAGGATGGATTGAAGTAATGACTAATATTTCCTAGGAAAATATCTGAGAAGTAAGGAATATAAGAGGAATAAACATCCCGGAACCTCCAGACAGAAATAGCATACTGAAGATATAACCTATCCAGTCTTCTCTCTCTATCTACCAGACTTAGCAGTATTAACATGCTAATTGATGTTAGATAACAACAATGGACATTAATGAGAATTTCCTTGTACTCCCTCCACCCCCCATTTATTTAACAAGACTGGTTTTCCTCCCCAGCCACGTTGCAGGTACCATTCAAACAGCAGGAATTAAATATGGCCAGACAGTTTCTGGGGATCACAGCCAGTAACTGGATGTTGTCATCAGAGAAGAGTAGGTGGGTTGGAGGGGAACTGGAGAGCCAACTCAAACTGATTCAAGCAGAGACACTTTTCTCCTTTTTTTTTTTTTTTTTTTTAACTGCTGCCTCTTATGGAGATCAGGACAAGGAAAGAAGAGAATCTCCTTGCAACATCACATAGATTTGGTCTTTGGTGTGCAAAAGCGAGGTTAGAACCCAACTCATACTCCCTCTCTTGGCTACACTCCCCCCTTCCCCTGTGTTCTCTAGTACATACTGTTATCTTTTTGTTCCCTCTGCAAACCATCTATGCCTGCCCTATTTCTCTGCTGCTGTCTAGACGCCTCTTCCTGCTAGTGCAATGCTTCTTCACCAGTGTTGTCCCCTGAGGCCAGCTCAGGGAAATTAACTGAATGCAGCCCAGGGAGGCTTTAGTTAGCTATTCTGATTTTCCTGACCTGCAGGGAAGCCAAGGAAATGGTGCAGACAGTGGAGCAGCCTTGAGAAAACTCAGGTTTCACCTGGGGCTTACATGGTTCTCAGTAGTACCTAACAGCATGATGCAATCTTCTTCACTCAAGGTGTGGTGGGCATGAGGAGCACTGAATGCTTGCTTTGGATCCCTCTTTTAGAGCAAACACATTCTCCCTTCTACACATACACACACACTCACACCAGTGTATATAAAATATTTCCACTCCTTCCACTTACTGGGCACTCAGTAATATTTTGAGTCCACAGGCTCATGTTGGAGCTGTCCTCAATGGTGGTGCATCGCTTCTGCTTGTTATCCCAGCCACAATAGGGGTCTCTGGCTCCTAGGCATTCCCTGCATGTGCAAAGAGAAAAGATTAAAGCTCTTTAAGACTGTCTAGCTCTAAAGACATGTATTCAAGTATAGTGCTTGTATATGTCAGCTGTCAACTGCACCAAGGCTCAGCAGAAGAAACAATTTCTTCTAAGCAGAGGTTTACCTGCTTGGAAGGGGAGAAGAGCTGAATAGAAGGGTGATAGGATACAAAGCAAATATCACTCATAGAAGCTGTAGATTAAAAATCAGTTCACTCCTCTCCAAGGCCTAGGGAAAGAAAATGACTTTACAAATTTCAGTCAAAGAACACTTGTCACTGAGATATCTTTGTGCCACCATGTAATCACTCAGCAGGCCAAATCTCACACAAAGCAACCTCTGTGAGTATGTTTTCTGACACTGTGTCCATCCAAAGGGGTTAGACAAGCAGAATTAGCCAATGGACCAGTAATAAAGGCTTTCTATTAGTCCTGGCCTTTGCTGGAACAATGGTTTCATTTATAATCCTGACATCAAGATGTCAGTTTGGAAAAGTCACAGCAGAACATTATTTCTAAGCTTTTGGCTGCTTTGAACACTACCGTATTCATTTTCCTCCTGAATCCGTATTTACAGGCTAAGTGTGTGTTCCCAACATGTGAGCTGCTAAAGAAAAATAACCAGGGTTATTACTGCCGCTAAACAGAGAAGGTCAGTCACAGAGTTAGTCTGTACCAATAAAATTCAGCTGTATTGGTAGTTCCCATAAGTTGCTTTCAAATTGTTAATTTTCATTAAAAGCAGTAACAGTACAAGCCACATCATGCATGTATTAGTGAAAGATGAAAAAGAGAGGACTAAACCTAAAAATATTTGCAACACTATTTTTTATTCCAATGATCTATTCTCTTCTATCACACAAAATGCTGACAGGATCTTTCCAGAAGTCCCAAATTATTCGAAAACTGTCTATTAGACAGCAGCAAGGGACCAAGGGGAAAAACGCAGTTCAAGAAGCTAAACAGAAGAGTGATAAAAGTTATTTTAAGAGTAAGCATCAGTATGATAAATAAAACATCAAAAAAAAGAAGTAAAATGCAATGAGATGTGAGCTGTTCCCTCCCAGAAATCTCTGAAATCCTATTAGCCTGTAATCAGCTGCAAATGAAAAGGCAAGTCCCTTAAGCACAGCTGAAAATACTCTATCATCTGTACTGACTCCAGAGCGATTTGTCCCAAAGAAAACCCT
Organism: Strigops habroptila; assembly: GCF_004027225.2. Classification (NCBI taxonomy): domain Eukaryota; kingdom Metazoa; phylum Chordata; class Aves; order Psittaciformes; family Psittacidae; genus Strigops; species Strigops habroptila. The sequence continues at coordinate 54,450,451 of NC_044281.2, read as the reverse complement.
AAATTGTTTTGCTGTCTCATACCCATTGCTTTACATATATATAGACACACACACGTAAATATAATATATTTATATTATTAGTTTCCAGTTTGCTCCTACATGGCAGCTCCTACATTTCCTCTACCAAAGATCTCACACACAGAGTTGTAAGGAACATAACTTTCTCTTTCATGCTTTAGGAAATGACTGTATCACATTTTTCCTTCAGCTGATTTAGCACACACAACGAAAAGGCAAAAATGATTTTGTCCTAGCCCCAGGCAACAAAACATCAAATATTTGCCTAGAAAAGACGTGGGATCCTCAGTCCAAGCACACAGAAGGGACACATACTGCTTTGCTCTTTATTCTGGCTAAGGACCCCCGTCCTGCTGTTTGGCAACCCACACTACCCTCACCCATGACATGGGGCTGCAGCCGCATCCAGAGCTGCCGTTGCCATCCAACAGCCCCTTAATGAGGGCAGCACCCAGTTAACTGTGAAGCAGGTCATCTACCCACCCTCTTGGTTGCTCGGCACTTCAGTAGGAAACTGGGCAGTTTCTAGAGAGAATAGAATCATAGAATCGTTTAGGTTGGAAAAGACCGTTAAGATCATTGAGTCCAACTGTTAACTTAGCACTGCCAATATAAGAGAAGCAACAGGGGGTGGGGAAGAAAAAGAAAAAGCCCCTGCTTTTAGTTAGAGCGCCTTTTGGTCAGGCTTTCAGACCATGACACCACGTACACACTATTGTTTCCAACTGCATGAAGCCATTTTGCTGGGCACCCAGTGAGCTGAGAGAGGTCATTGTAATTCATAACAGAGAAGGCTGTTGTGAGCATCACCCTATTATGATACACATTTTCTCTGAATTTAATTTATAGGAAAACATGTGCTGCATAAATTCAGGAAATAATCTCCATATGTTCTGTGCTGCAGCCCTCAGCCACTCTGCAGGCTGCAATATATCCTAGTTAGGCACTGACCACTTTGCTGGCACTATCATAATGTATGTCATGTAGCTAATGCACTGCTCTTGGCTGAGAGCGGCAAGCTACAGATCCCTAACGGTCCACTCAATGAATCACAGCCTGAGGTCTCTCTTGCTGCCACCACTGACCCCCAGCTGATGGGCCATCAGTAACCGAGTTGCAGAGCTGCCAGAAGGCCATGATGCTGAGCCCCAGGAAAAGCCCAGTACAGCCCTTGCTGGTGGGAAGCTATGGCCATCCTGTGCTGTGCCATCCCTGTGAGCTGCACCCTGGGTGTAATGAATTCCTACCCAGGCCGGGTTCTGCTGCATTGTCAAAACACGCACTCTGTAATTTAACAATCACCAAAGCCCAGGACTTCTCCCCATCTGACGGCAGGCCCTCCAAACCATTTGAAATCTAAAAACAAAATAGATATGCTGTCTGCCTCCCTTAGGAGCCCACTCATCTGCCTCAACTCTGGTAAGAAACCTATTATAACAGTTGACAGCAATACACTTAAGGGTGAGGAGGAATGTATTTACTTACACAAAATTTGTTCCATTTTTTTTCCTTTTGTAAGCAGGAAAAGCATTAAAATGTGCATTACCGCAAGAGAACAACATTTCTGGCAAGTACTTTAAGTGAATACTTCAAAATCCACCCTAATTTATATCCTTACAATATCTTCAGAATATATATCCCTATTTATGTCATTAAAAGATAAAACCACACTAGCAAACACAGCAAAAGACAAATATATGTATGCATACATGCATGCACAGATCGAAACAGTTCAGAAATAATACTGTCACTCTTAGTAGATCGGGAACCACCATGTAGAAAATGTAAAGATATCACAGCATTTCCCTGTGCTCAGAACTCAAATTGAAATGTTTATGGGTAAATACCATTTCGTATTATAAGAGCACTGAAAAGTGTCACACAGGCCACGGGACACAAAGTCTTGCAGGGCAGTATGTAAATACTGTTAAATAAGATACAAATGAGTCTACAAACTATAATGAAATTCTGATGTTTCAAAGGCCATGGTAGTTCTGCCACTGGCTCACTGGGGCAGATTGCACACCATACATACAGGGGATACCACACTTAGGTCTCCTCAGTTGCAGGCTGGGAATGCGTCAAGGAACTAATGACACACTGTTGTCTCCCATCATAATTCACACAGGTAGAGGGACGACATTATCCCAGATGACTACCCAAGCATAGCAGATTAACATTGGCTATATTAATGCTAATGACATAGTTAATGAAATCCCACAAAGTGGGATGCTTCTGGAAGTTAAGATGGTGATGATACCACATGGCCTGTGCCCTTGTTCCTCACTGGCCATCTTAGTGCATTTGTTGAGCACTCAGGAGAATGCCTCTTGATGGATATCTAAGAGGTTGGATTTATTATGACAAGGCATTACTATCGATAGCAATTCACTTTAATTTACCACCTCCTAATAAATGTGTTATCTGAGGCATAAAGGCATACACTGGAATACTAAATTGAAAAACAATTCCATTTGTATCTCCTATTCAAGGTATTTTTTTTCTCCAGTTCCTTTTTCTCACTTATTAAGGACATTTGCATGAAAATAAGATCTTACTCAAGAGCTCACCTGCTGCCTGCTGTTTGGGAGCTGTAAGCCTCCCTGTTGTTGGCTGTTGCAATCATTTCTACAGCAGTGATCTGGGATAACAAAAGGATTAAGACTCCAAGTGGGGCACTACCCACAGCCCACTGAAGTCAATGGAAACTCTTACCTACCACTCAAAAGAGTTTTTTATGGGGCCTTTGAAGCCTGGCAGTGCTGAGCCTTCATTAATAGCATGTGCTGTAAAACGGCTTCTGCTTCCAAGATGCTGGTCCTGCCCAAGACGTCCTTTTTTGTGGAAAAGCCTAAATGATGTCTTCGTTCAGAATCTTCATTAAAGCTTAAACATGTGTAGTTCAAAAGTTTTTCATTCCTACTTTAATTTGCTCCGGGTCTAGATAACTTTATCTTTTGGTCATTTTCCCCTGAGAGTTAAAACTTTAGACTGTGTAATAAATGGATCATCAAATCAACAGAACCAGGCCCAAGAGATTAGGCTTTGACAGACCAAAGGAAAGCAATAATTACTAGAGCTTATTCCCATTCTTACTACCAGACAGAAGACACACAAATATGCCCTTTTGTACCAAAAGCCACAAAACTGTCATGCAGAGCATTCACACTTAAGAACTCTGCTTCTCTCATCTGCCAGGATGTGCTTGCTCTCCCAGTTTTCATTCCCTCTCTTTTCATTTACCCCCTTCTCACTCCTTTTTGATGACTAAAAGCAAATAGGAAAGAAATGACAGGATGTGGTGATCTGCAGAGGCAGAGCTCTAGACCCAAAGACTGAGAAGCTCTGTTCCCAAACTGTTTGCTCACAAAACCCTGCCACTGTGCCAGAGAAGGTTCTGCATTTTTGCTGATGAGTTTGGAACCTGCAGTGGCCATCATGTTCACCAGGGACATATGATAACTGTCATAGGGCCTAGTCCTTTAAACCCCCATGGGCATCACTAGGTAGTTCATTAGAGGCACAGAGATAGTAGTGCTATCAACTGGTGAAGTGAAAACATTGATATGCTTGATCCTCTAAGGCACTGAGCAACACTCATTTGTGCTCAGCATCTCAGGAGCATGGGCAGCACAGGAGGTCACCTTGATCTTCTGGGGAATAAGACCTCAGAATTTCACGCTGTTTTGTTGTACTCTTTGAGCACTTAACTTCAAGGGAACAGCACTTTGCAAGCAGTAAGGAGGCTTTAGCTGTGTCTGTTAGTTGCAACCATGAGGCTGTGCTTGGCAGACAGGCATTTCCTGACAAGGTTAGCTTACTGTCCCCTTGCTATCAACCTGCAGAGGGGATGAACTAAACAAATAATCATACTAGCTTCCAGTGGATCAAATCATAATTACTGACAACCTCAAACGCCTGTGCAAGGAAGAGCAGACTTCTGTCTTCCCTAAAGTCAGACGGCATGAAAAGAGAAGAGTAAGAATCAAAAGGATGTTCATGGCTTAAAAAAATAAGATTCGAAAGGGGAAAAAAGCACCAGACCTTCAAACAATCCCTCTAATTTTGATACCTTTAAAAATTCAAACTGCAGAGATGAGTTAGTGATCTGTACAAATCCATTATCTTTCCCCACTGAGAAGAGAAGCCAAGTGGAACTGAGCTGCTTTAGTCAGACGCTGGTCAAGTAGCAGCTTCATTTCTCAGCTGGTGAATACAGCGTATTCCGTGCCAGATGCTACTGCCCTTTCTACAAGACAAGTAGCCATGTACTTCAGAAGCAATTCATGGGGCTATTTGCAGAGCAGGGCACTACTCAGGAAGGGCATACCACACCTCACAGGTACCACCACAGTGCGGGCTATAGTTTCTGTTAAACTGGACAAGGTTTGTTTTTTTGGCATTTGATATTGGACGCAGAGGCAGAGAAACTGAAGTGTGTGTTGCGTGTTTGTGTGTAATTTATCACCCACACATGCTTAGCATCAGTGATTGCTGCTCTGCACATGATTTGTTTTGAATGCATAAATTAAAACCATGGTGTAAATGACCTCTAAAACTGAAGTCCATTTATGAGCCAAACACATGCAACTTATTTGAAAGAAGCAGGGCACAGAGAGAGGATTTTCAGAGGCTGTTTCATCTCATTTTCCTTTCCACATCAGGGACCTTGTCTTGCTAGTTTTCACCTCCTGCTCTACCATTTCCAATATCACTTTAATCAATTGTGTTTCATAGATTATGGCCTTGCACAATCTACACAACAAACTATTCAATTTCTTACTTTCTGACATCCCATTCCATCATCTTTTAGCAACAGTGACTTCTTTATTGGCTAGGTGTTTATTTTTATTTTTAAAGCTGTGAAATTAAACAACATTGCATTTATTCAAATATGAAGATTAATGCCATCCCAAGAAAAATTCTGATTAAATCTGGATTTATGTTTACATCAGTAAAGCACATTATTAAAAAAAATGAATAAGCATTCCTCCACAAACACTATTAGAAACTCTTGTCACTGTGCCAAACAAAACTGACCTCTAATAAAAACAAAAGTACAGAGGGCCTCTGACTACCAGTGATGGGATCAGTCATCCACAAGAAAACTCGGATACTATTAAAGCCCTAATGAAAGGAATAGCCAGAAGGAATTCCTGAATGTGGGGCATGTTTGTCTGGATTGCAAAGCACAAGGCTTTTGAGCCTTAAGAAAACACGCCCCCCAAGGCTGCCATACGGACAGAGGCAGAGGGGACTAGACATCCTTTTGGAAAGGCAGCTTGGGCAAATCAGTGCTCTCAAGTGTTATTCCCTGTCTCTGCCCTGTGTCAGTCAGTGTCTGGAGGCAGCTGTCAGATTAAGGTGTCCTCTGCTCCTGCGTTTCTGCTCTGTGGTTGCAGATCTGCGACTTGTGTGTGAACATGGCAAACCCCTGTAGTCTGCTGGCGTAGGTGGATACATGGAAAAGGGTGGTGTAGGCAAGAGCAAATCCACTGCAAAAGACACAGACGGGTGTAGCTTCTGCAAGATGCTGATGATTTAAGAATATAAACTATGCAAAAATGGGAATTTAGGAAAGGAAAGAAAGCTGCAAAGGCAGAAAAATTAGAAAGAAATGTGAGTGATGATGAAGAAACCTGAAAACAGTCTCCTGTTGTCACTCAGGCTGCACAAAGTAATCCATATTCAGCAGCTTCTTTGTGCAAGCTGGATTTTGTTAAACTCTGGGTGATTACTTTCTGCTCAACAAGATATAGATTCAACTAGACCTAGCCTTTGTAGATTAATGTATGTGGAAAAGGCAAATAAATATTAGACCACCTACTGCACCCTGAGGATCTAACACATCTCTTGTCCAATGCAGGACTATTTAGCATTGCATAAGGGGGAAAATGGTCCTGTCAACATACACTCTATTGCTTTTTCCCATGTAGTCATAAATATGCCATCAAACAATGTCCATTCTACTTTTTAACAAGGGACATCACTTATGTAAATGGATATACTTGAAATCCAGCCCTACCCCTTTGCAGATTGGAGTGTTCCCATAGGTCTACAGTACTTGGGTATTTTGATATGTAAAAGACACCAGACAGTACAATATATGTTTTTCTACAACCAATATATATTTTATGTAAATGGATATACTTGAAATCCAGCCCTACCCCTTTGCAGATTGGAGTGTTCCCATAGGTCTACAGTACTTGGGTATTTTGATATGTAAAAGACACCAGACAGTACAATATATGTTTTTCTACAACCAATATATATTTTATGTACTTACGTGTACTTAAATTTTAAACTTAACCAACAATAACAAATTTGCTCTGGCTCCAGATACTTCCTCCTCCCTGAACAGCTAAAACAGCACGTCATAAAAAGTTGATGACGTATCTGTAGTGATATATTCATTCAGCATTAACACTGGACCCATTTGAGTTTTACACTGCAAATGCTGCCTGGAAGCTTGAGACATGAAGCAAACCAGCTATCACAGCAGTAAGGCTGTAGACTCTGCCATGTCGCCAAATACGGCCATTGCCTAGAACACAAATCTTATGACCTAATAGTAGCAAATTGCAAGAATTGATAGATGCAATGGATATCTGCCCTGGGGCTTGCTGGTAGCTTTCGTTATTAATCTTGTTTGTATAACAATAGCATCAATGTCATCCTAACATAACACATTCCAAGAAAACTACCTGCTTTCCTGTCAGTCAACACTGTGTTGAAACTAATTTCACATAGCCCACCTAGCAGGCATCAGATGATAATGACTTTTAGACATCATTGATCTGAGCTAGCCTAAAGTAAGCCTGCTAGAGGTAAAAGGATCCATACACTAAACTGTTCCCAATGTTGCGAGCTAAGTCATGTTGGCAGTATGCTTTAAAAATAAGGAGCAAACTAAAGCCCTCAGCACGTTCACCCTCCCTGCTTCTTCCTCTCTCCTAGCAAATCCAAAGCCCCCCAAAATAAATTGGCTACCTACTCATGATAGTAAGGAGACGAAAGGCAGTGAGCCCTGAAATTAGCTGATTTTGATTGGCTTTTTCTGAAGTGACCTTCATCTGTTTCAAGAGTCACATAGACCTGGACTCTGGGTACTTCTGAATACTCCTTCTGCCACAGTACCATTCACATGGGGCAATTTACATAGTTTGGAGCTAAAAGTGGGAGCGTGAAAGTGTACAGGCAGCTTGAAATGAATGTAAAGCATGTCACTGGTTTGAGCATTTGATAGAAATGGGAAAAATTTTAATAATTTATCTGGTTTAGAGCAGAGCCTCATTCCACTCTTTTATCCTGTGTCCTCTCTTTTTCAGTGATGCAAAAACCAGCAATCTCAGCACAGGCTTATTTCTCAAACTCAGCCTCTTGCTGGTTTCCCTACTGGCCCCACATTGCATTTCTCTCCTCACTGTTATTTGTGATTCCTTCATACTTAAATGCCATCTACAAAGTATGCTATTTTCTTTCTTCCATGCCATTAACAATAATGTCAAATGAGATGAAACTGAAAACCAATCTCTCTGGCACCTTACTGGAAACATGCTCCTGCTCACTGCATTACTGCTTACCCTTGCCTTCTTTTTTTTTCCAATTTCAGACACACATGGTCACATCACTTTCCCAGACCATTCAAATGAAGCTCTTCAACTGCTATCCTGAAATCCAGGTTTCTTAGACCTGTACCATACCCTCGAATCTTAAAGGTCCATATCTTGTAAATAGTGTGGATGTGCTTAACTTTACATATATAAACAGCTACATTAAAGAAAATGGGAGTAATTGCCTGCTACAGCAGATGTAAATGTGTTTTCAGGATAGAGAAAACAGTATAATTTTGTACTTCTATTTAAAGAACACAGATCCATTTAATCTACCAAACTTCATTCTTTCCAAGAGCATGGTTCCTTTTGATGTCTTCATTCTCTGTCAGTGGGAGTCTCACTATTTACTTAAATGCAACCAGAATGCCAAACCAGATGTTTAGTGATTTATTCTGATGTATTATTGGATACTGTGGATGACAAAACATTGGGCTGAGCACCCTCCTTTTCGCCTATGAAATCTTCCAAAGCTTTTCGGCATTACTGGTGGTACAATAATTAGCTAATTCCCTCAATTTTGGAGAGGCCGCATCAGCCAAAGCAGATGGAAATTGATGATTAAGCTGTATCACAACATTTTTGTAGGCTGTTACCTTTCCTTTTGCCTCTATTTTTGGAAGAATGTTTGAGACACTGGGCATTTTTAAAACTCTCGGGGAGAAGATTTTCAAAACAAGATCTGCGCCAGATTTTCAACAGTCTCAGCTCAGAAGAAGGGGTTGGATTTTCAAGGTCTTTGATGAACAATTTAGCCATTAATGTTTCCTCAGCATTTCCTCAGCATTTCCTCAGCGATCTACTGGATGCTGGGCTCCACTGAACAACAGTCTCTACTTTGTTCCCTTCCCTACCTCTTTTAACATTTTCTCTCCTATGGTTTTTTACCCAACAATAGTTCCTTGTTTGTCCTTCGAGGAACTACCATCATTCTGATGAAGAGGTCAGAGGATTTCCAGCCCATATTCAATTCACTCTTTCCCCCAAGCTGGGAAATGTTTAGATCTTTTCCCAGTCTGTATTATTCCTCTAATTAAGTTCCATAACAGTTTTGCTCCTGAAATCTGGTAATCCTGTAATTCTGGTTTTGCAATCCTAAATTCAAATGTTTCATTCCTTTGTTACAGAGGATTTTGCACCATATAAGGAGTAAAGAAAAGAAGAAAATAACAATAACCACCAAAGCAATCCTTTGTGTGATATCTTAAGCTCCTTATAGCGTAGTGTGGACATGATAGCAGGACGGTGCTTGAAGCTCCAGGTTTGCACTTTGGAGAGAAAAAGAGGGCAGAAAACTCTGCTTCTTTACTGCAGCTGCTGACCCTTTTCTTCCGAAAACTCCCTGAAGCCATTTCAGGAGTTACTCACCTATGTGTACTTAGTTGACTGATCACTGGCCCAGAGCTATTTAGAGGTGAATTGTGTTTCTCACACAGATCTCAAGTCAGCAAATAAGAGTACTTGTCAGCTGAGTCATTTCTGCTAGCTTTGCATTAAGCATCCTGGCTGGAGGGGATGTATGGCAGAATTTAGTCCAAGTAGGAGGGCAAAAGCTCAGTATCAATCAACAGCAAACTCCCTGCAACTGGGTCAACAAAGCAGGCGGAGTTCAAATGAGAAAATGTCATAGCTGCATGCAAGAGGAACTGGCTCTCCACAGAGCCTCAGAAGCAGGAGTATCTCCACTGGTATGAGGCTGACCTGAGGTGGCACTCACACAACCTGATGGATAACTACACTTGAGCACAGCACGGCAGGGGGAGGACGGGCAAGCCAAACTACCCTCAGAACCACACTGTACATCCCAAAATTGCAACCTGCATGATGCAAACTGCAAATTTTACACAGAAAACTGGAGGGAGGAAGAATATCAACATAAAGTTCATTAAAATAAGCTGCTCAGGACAGGGAGAGCAGAAAATGTGGGTACTCAGGAAACCCTCTGGTCTCCTTTCCAAACACATTTTCTTTTCCTTATTTGAATGTGTAATCAAACAATGGCTACAAAATCACTCCAATGGTGTTTCTGCCCCAGGGTTTCTGTCTACTCAGAGGTCCACAGCCCTGGTGCTGCAAAGGCGCAATACAAAGAGATCACGAAGCGTTCCCTGCAACAACCAGCTTCATTTTCCTGTTTGACTGCAATTCCTAAAATCAATGATCTCACCTCACCCTTTGAAAAAATCACTAAACCACCCCTACAGAGAGGCCCCACCTGAAAATAATGCTCCAGAGCTGAAGCCTGCACCTCTCTGAAATTCAGATTCAGGATTTTGTTCAGACACATTCTAGAGATATGGTGGTGTTGGTGATAAAACTACAGTGCTGGCTCTCCAGATATCCCTCCCCAAAGCCTGGGGGCAACTTGAGGTAAAAATCCAAGCTCATTTGAAAATTACAGGAAGGTTACAAAGATTTCAAAGCCATGCAAAATCCAGTATCAAGCACAGCCAAGCTACCACCCTTCAAAGCAGCCTTCAAAACAAACGTCATGTTCAAAGGGCTTGTAAGATTTGCTCGCATTGGACATTTTCCTAATCGTCTCCAGCAAGAGTGGGGAATAGCAGCACTGAAGCTGCAGGAAAACACACACACAGAGCAAGGTCCCTGCAGCCAAGTCCAGCCTGTAAATTTGGGCAGCTGACATTACAGATGTCTTCCAGTTGCCCTGTTGCTAAGACTGGTTGTTCTGAAAAGACATATTGGGATAGGTCGGTAGGCACACACAAAACACTGCTCAGACACCTAGAAATATATTGGGTCGACGAAGTTCATCAAGACATAGGGCTGAGTTACTGGTCACCATTTAAGAGATTAAATTGGTGCCGTGTCAATAAACAAACAGTAAAGGAGATGGCAGAAATCTTTTTCCCTTTCCATCTGCTTTTTCCTCTGCCCCATTTCTGAGCCTTAGTACCCAGGGTTTTAAAGCAACACAGCAGAAAAGATCGCTGGAGGCGATCAATGCTAGGATCAATTTTCTCTCGATACATGATCGACTGTTCCAGGGAGAAGTGAGAAGGCAGGGTGAAGTCAAGAGCTCTATGAGAAGGCAGGGTGAAGTCAAGAGCTCTATGTCAGCAATCACAAACCCACATCAGCCCCCAGGGTGTAAAAAAACTGCAAAGTTTCCTGATAACATAGGGCAGAGCCAAAGAAAAACAATGCTGCGGTATTCCTGCCTGGGAGGTGCAAATTCTCCATCACCTCCAAGCTTCTTGAGCCCCCATCAAAACGATTACATTATAAAAACTGCTGAAACCAGAGCTTTTCAGGGAGGCCAGTCAAGAAGTCACAGCATGACAAGTAAGTATGGGGTGTTGTAGGGGTGGGAGCCCTTCTTTCCATGGTGGCTGTATATTGGCATGTATTAAACACAGACACAACAATAACCAATAAATCACAGCCCAGGAGAAGTGCCAGGTGGAATGCACTGGAGGAAATTAAAACATTCTTCTCGATACATTTCAGTATTGAAAGAAATACAAAGAAGACCAAGTTGACTTATCACCTACATAGCCAGGATGCTAAGGGGAAAAGGGTTCCAACATTTGCAGCTGAAAAATTTGCAGTTGATTAATTTCCTACCAAAATAAAAGCTAAGCTTAAAAAATAATATCACAAACAACCTTTTACACAAATAAATAAATAATGGCCTTCCTTGGCTTTCCTAAGTTTTCTTCTTTTTTCCCACCTTTTTTTCAAATGGACATTCTCTCCACAAGACTCAGCCATGGGGCAAAGGATCCATTGCAATGTACACAAGTACACTACCTGGCCAGCACCAGAATTCAACAAATTTTGACCTCCCACATCGCTTAACAAATGCACCCACCATACTGTCAGGAGACCCTATCTCGTGTACTTTGGTATTGCCCAGTGGCTGCCTTAAATTGCTTAAAAGTATCATGAAACTAGTCAGTGGAGACAGAGGTTGAGCCTCCATCCCCCAAAGAGCTGGACCACTTCCTTATTTCACTGTAAAATGCCCTGAGAAAGCTTGTTTTACGAAAAACCAGCATTGGTACACAAGCTTCCCAGCAATTTCAGCCAGGACTCAGTGCCATACAATGCATAAAGGCTGCTTGTGGCCACCGGCAGACAAGGGAACCTCTTTGGAGCTGGGTTTTTGTTTTGCTGGGATAAGCTTATACTAGCAGGGGACTGCCCTGCGGCCCTCAAGTCCTAAATAGATGGTGCTCCTGTGAGGTACCCCCAGCTGCCCTCCAGCCACTGCTGCTATTTCCCTGCTTGTCCCTTTTTTAGGCAGTTGAGCAAAACTCCACTGTTTGAGTTTTAACGGAAGTGTCAGAAAAGTACTTACGCAGGCTGAAACTGGGACATGATCTGTAAATTACTGGAAAGCTGAACTCAAGATTAGGAAAAAGAAAGAAAAGGAAGGACTCATTTCTTTTGAAACTGGATGTGCATACCCACATAAATATTCTCTAACTGAAACTCTCCAGGGTAGCCTGGAGAGGACAGCTGTTATGTCCTGCCTTTTTAAATCTCTGCTTTTAAGGGCTGTGAGGACAGGATGGCATTTTCCAGCTGTGGCTCTCTTTCTCTTACTAAACACTTTTGTGTCAGCCTGTCTATATAAGCAACTAAACCTTCACACATTAAACAATTCTGTGTCAAACTTGCAGTAATGCCCAAGTTATATTTTCTGAAAGGGACAATTAGGATGTTCACTGAAAATAGACAGAGATGGCATTTTTATACTCAGACATTAATTTAGTACAAGCTGACAGATAAACTCTATTTCTGAAAATAAAATGATGGTGACATTTTCTATACCAGGTTTTTTTTGGCAAGAGAACCGGGACATCTTGCAGTAGGCCATGAAAGAGGGAAACCATTTAGATGTTGCTAACAAAATCCTTCCTCGTCTAGCACAGAGGGTATCAGTTTCAGACAAAACTCACATCAAAGAAAGCAAAAGCAAGAGAGGAGAAGGAAAAGTATTTTTATGAGATGTAAACAAGCAATTACCCGCAGCAGACCACACTACAGACTCAGGGATATTATTTGAGTATATGTCTCAACCAGTTGGTATCACACTCTTTCACCTGCTTAAATGGAGGAATGCAAAAAACTACTACACACATTTTTGGGTGGAAAACTGCTCTGGAGCCAAGGCTGACAATTTTAAAAAAATTTTTTCCTGCTTCCTTTAAAAGGTACAATCAAGGCACAGAATCTATCCAGGTGTAAGAGTTGTCACACACAGTTGACATGAGCTATTGGTTTCCAAAAGCAATAACAAGTTGCCACACAGCCCAGGCCTGCCTCGTAAGACGTTTGAGAGGTGATCACTTGGATAAGCCAGGACAGGCTGGCCGCAACCCAAATTCAGAAACCTGCAGCCATACTGCCAGTAAGAACCACCAGTAAAACACATGAAATTAATAAAAGCAACACTGAAATGTCAAGTTAAAAAAAAAAAAAAAAAAAGTAGTATTGCAAGCCCTTCTTTGGTAAACATACAATTAATTTCTGATGAGGACTAATTAATATTTACAGGAAAAAAAAAAAAATACTGCTCATTCTCATTGCTCCCGTCATGATTTTATCTATCAGGAGATGCACTTTCAACAGTGTCTTTTGTCTTGTAGTAATGAAAAAAAGCCTCCTAAACCGAATCAGACTGGAAGATGTTTCCCTGGTGCTTTTCTTTTTAACCTGAAGTGGAATAGATCAGAGCTGTAAATTTGCTTACCCTTCTGTTCTGTACATGGAGCATCTCTCCAGAGGAATTTTTAGCACTCCATTATTTAAGCCCACAAAGAGTGACCTGTCGCTGTGCAGGATTTGGAGACTCTTGATTGCTTCCCGTTGTCCATCAGGGAGGATCTGCATTTCCTCTAAATAACAACTCCTCAGGCTCCTGTTAGTGGTAGAAAGGGCCTTCAAGATGGTGCCATACTCTAACAGAACAAGAAACAAGGCACAAGTAAATCTTGGAGGCATTGACTTCATTTCATACCTGCCTAAAGAGTAAAATATTACTGTCATCTTTACACAACTGCTTTAAACCTAGTTTTGGTCACCTCCTGCCCATTGGTAAAGAGAGTTCCTACATCTTTACAATCCCCAGCAGTTCTCAGACATTACAGAAACTGCCTGTGACTGTGTTTTAATGGGAACCCAGAAGGATGTGAACCATCTGGAAAGCGAGCACCTGGAAATATTTCCCAGTTGGAGCACTGAGGCAGAAAAAGAGTCTGGTCCCGTCACCGGTGAGTTATACAGCAAGGTGACCTGAGTTAGCAGGGATCATTTCTGGTGCCTTGAGTCTGTATTTCTTTTGGTTTATGGCGCAGATCGGTGTGATCTGATGCCATGACAAATGACAACGGATGCAGCAGCCCTGCTAGAAATCACAGAGGCCTCAGTAATGACTGCATGGGTCATGGATCTAATTGAGCCTCTTCCTGGAAGAAGCCATCTTGCCAGCTTGACAAGGGGATGTTATGGCATGAGCAGTGCATATAAATAAACATACATGTTTGTGTTCACAGTGCTCTAGTACCTAAACAATTCAAAGATCTGATAAATTGTGTGAGATTCATGATGAGGAAAAGGGGGCAGCCACACTATTTTTCGTTAAAACCCCAAAGAAGTCTGTCAGCCCCAATTGTTCCAGAAGCTTAATCTTTCTATCCCGGTAACTTCTGTATTGGTGCCAAAGCTCCGCAATTTATAGTACTGGGGTTGGCTCCCATGAGATGTTTTTCCTTCACTTGGGAGGGCCTTAAGTGTGCCACAAGACTGAGGCCCAAGTTTGGGCTCGTTTTGTTTCAGGACTAGGTTTGTGTTCAGGGCTGCCTCTGAGCAGGGCTGTCTCCTCTGAAGCATTTGACTGATTTAAATATTTCAGGTCCTGCAGAGCTTACTCTTCAGCCACCTCTAACCAGGGCCAGAAAGGAAATATGAATAAGGAGGCGAGGTTATGGCAGTGGACCTTTCTACACAAATGTCATGAGGCAGAAAGTATCTTGGCTTTCTCTTAGGCTTTGTAGCTGGGACTCCTCACTTAAAATATTAAGATATCAAAATGGCAGAAACATGCCGTATTTTCATTTAAGTACATTCTTCTCATCATAATCAATGCCCATGACTGGACAGTGGGAATGTTACTAGAAGACATCCAAAATGATCACATTTGAAGTAAGTGGTGGTAAAATTTAGATAAATTATGACACAGTCCTGGAAGGTGGTAACATGATTATGAGGCAATGACTCTGCATTCAGATGTGAGATTAAAGTAACACTTATGGAGGCAATCTATCTTATTCTAAAGCCAAAGCTTCTGCGATAGAGGGTAACAACATTATACCCACGAGGCTGGCCATATGCTCTGATTAATCAAACTATTTAATTTAATCTCTATCATTAGTATGAATATGGGCTAAGACAACCATTTATAACACTTTGTCCTTCTCCAGCATCTTTCCTTTACCCAAGATAACTACTCTTTTCAGAAGAGGCAATGTATCCTGCTAATTAGAAGATGGCAGTAGAAATCAAGAGACTAAATCATATACGTAAGGCTACCACTGGCTCCCTAAGCTACCACAAAAAGAGACTTGCCTCAGCTTCCCCATTTGCATTACATTTCAATGCATGACCATTCCTGAAAGCACTGGGAGTCATACACCAGTAGGCACACAGAAGTGCAAAGAAAGACATAATTAAAACCTTGGGCAAGCCTGGAGGTTAAGTATTATTATTGCTTATTTAGAGATGAGTATGTCATAGCACAGAGAGGCAACTTACGTGCGCATAAGCACAGAGCAGTAACCTTTGCTCTTCCGCACTGTAATGTATTAGCCTGACTAGTTGAAACATGCTTTTATAAAAGGGAGGAAAATGCTATTGTTGTTTTTAACTACAATGTAGATTTATGGTCTGTTTACTTGGGACTCTGCCTCAAGTCCTCCATCCTGCTTTTAATTTACTTAGGCAAACTAACTTCCACACAATCTTGTGTCAAAATGATATTGAAAGACAACTGTATAATAGCATCAAAACTGGACTCCCAGGGCTGCTAGGTCTACGAGCAAGTGGAGGGAACTTTCTTAAGCCCTGATGCTCTTACCTGTTCCAATATACATCACATGGTAGAGAGTATCCTTCCCCTGAACAATATCAACCACCAGTTTGGAAAATCGAATGCTGTCCTGAGTCACATACGGATCTACAGTCACTGGCTGCACGACATCATTCATCAGGAATAAGCGCTGCGCATCCTGCAGAACTCTCTCCGTCAGGTTCTCGTTAGGGCTGTCATCGTTCAGCGTCCCACACTAAACATGGAAGATTGAACTTCAGCACCTGCATTTTCTCCCCACTCCAGCAGCCCAAGACCAAACCCTGAAATTCTTCTGGAAACCCATGTCCTGTTGATTTCCTGGGAAGGTGGGTCTGTGTGAGGGTCACAGGATCAGGCTCTCAGCCTTATCACAGGTCCTTAGCTTAGCTTTGGCCTGTAGCCCACTCTTTAAAAATGTTTCTCACAGCAGGTCCACTGACCAGCAATGTGGTGTTTCATTCCCCTGGAATACTCTGCAGCCAGCAAACCAGAAGGGTAAAGGCATTAACAAACCAAGGAGAAAAAGAAAGAGTTAAGACTAGCTGTAGAAAGATTTAAAGCCAGCAGAGGAAAGTTTTTGTGGTGATAAATCCTTGAAGTATTTCAAATAATCTTCAGGGTCTACCTGGCACCTCAGTCTGTACAATGCACAAAACCTGGAGGTTAAAAACCCTGACAAATGGGTTGGTTTTGTATCAAAGAACCCAACTCACCACAATGCTTTTCTCTGATGTGCTGCCATCTGAATAGACCCCTCTGGTTTAATGTGAAGCAAGGCAGGTTAGCCACTAGCTCCCCCCTTCCCACATGCAGCTCTTCAATGCTCATTGTGAATGGCAGATCAAGACATTTCCATACATCTGCAAGCACCAAGAAGTGTACTGAAATAGGACTCAATGCCCTTGTCCATTCAGAATAGGGGGGAAGAAGAGAGCTCATGTCATGTCTTTTAAACACCATCGTAAGTCCTATCAGGTGGATAGCGCGTTTTAAAGCCTGAGTTTCTATCTATCTCACACTTATCTCTAGAATTTTCAAAAGCCAATGCAAGATTATACTCTCCATGCAGTTTTGTGATCCATGTCAGTAGCCAGGGCTGGATCTTCACTCTTCCCCACCATGTCATGCATGGTGGGCAGATGACTTATTACTCCAGAAGACAGATGGATGAGTGGTTATTTATCTTGCTCTAGGCCATGGGAGTCAGTGGTATAACTAGAAATCTTGCCAACTCCCATACTCAGTTCATGGACAAATTCACTTCTCACTAAGCTCATACCTGAGTAATTTCGTTAAACAAAAAACCCCACAGATTTCTTTTTCTTCATTTTGGGTCCAGGTGTTTTGGAAGAGAAGTTAGTATACAGCATATTAGGACGTTGATTTACAGTACTCCAGCTACAGTGTACAAATATCCCATGTGCATACTCTTGATATGCATCAAAGCAGCTCTGCAGTGTGGCTACCTTTCTCAGGTGCACCATGCAAAGCTTCTCTTACCAATGTGCTAAAATGAGTTGACAAAAATTCAGCTCACATTTACAGAATAAATATGGATCCTAATGGCTGGTGTACTAAGCCCTACAATATTTTGGAGCTTGTGTTAACCAGGTGAACAGGGTGATACTAATTCCCACCACGTATGAACATGGTCACTTTCTTATCAATTTAAACATCTTCCTGAGTAGCCAGACTAAGGAAACATCAGTGGGGTTCTGGTGTGTCCTCAAGTGGGTTTTAATGTTTTTTTCTATTGCAATTCTTTTAGCTCATGACTCATCCCACATTCTAAAGAGTTTTTAAATCACTCTTCTGCCCTATTCAATACTTCTGGTTTACACTACTGTCTTGCTTTGGATGCTCTTCTCCCCACTTACTCTCCTTTCTAGAACATCACTGAAGGAGTAGTCTCAATGGCAGGAATGCCATTGTTGGCCTTGTTTTCTGTTCTCATCAAGTCACAGATAATCCTTTTGGTCTATTGGCAGCCTGTGTGCTGACACAGCATCCCTCTGGTTTGGTTTTATTTTGTTTTGTTCTAATATCCTGATTATCTGCATAGCCCTGATCCTCTGTATCCTTCGGTATTTCTCCTTCCTCTTTTGCAAGAAAAAAAAAAAAATACTCTGGCATTCTTCCCTCATCTTCCTTTGTGAACACTGAGGCAAAAAAATTAATTTAATTTTTTTTTCGATATCTGCCTCTTCTGTCACTAAATTACCCTTGTCATCTCCTGAAGACCCTTCACTGACCTCTTGTTCCTCCTGTACTTGAAAAAGATCTTAATCTCTTCTTGCAATCTTCCTTTTGTCCGCCACATACCTCCTTTTCCTTCGCTTATTTTCCTCTGACCCTCTTCTTTCATGTTGCTGCTGCAATCTTTGCACTCCACATTTTATCTGATACTTTTTGCTACATGGAAATGCTTTCCAAAGCCCTTTTCTGTTCCTCCTGGGTTAGCCCCACAAGGGACAGAAAGTCTTGATTCTCAGTTCTTAGTCAACATTAATATTCTCTTTAAAAGAAAAAAAAAAAGAAAAAAAATTTAAAAAAAGGAGAAAGCCTGGCCATGTTTGGCATAGCTGGGCCTTCAGCAAAGCTTTGTTTCTTGGTTTTGAGTGCACCAAGCTGAGGGGTGATTGAGAGCCCAAACCTGTTCCACCTTGTACAGGAAGAAGCCCCCACTCAGATGCTATGAGGGTATTCAGGGGGAGAAATCAGGA
The DNA here is from genome assembly GCF_004027225.2 of Strigops habroptila. NCBI lineage: Eukaryota > Metazoa > Chordata > Aves > Psittaciformes > Psittacidae > Strigops > Strigops habroptila. The sequence goes on along the minus strand of NC_044281.2, from coordinate 54,431,999 downwards.
TCCTCAGCAGGAACCCAAGCATGTCCCTGCTTGCACTGTGGACCTGTCTCCCATCTGCTCTCGCTGTGATTTCAGATGACTGCGGAGTCCTTTTTGGAAGGTCCCTGGCATCACCAGCTTGAAGGCAGATGGCATTTGCAGGCAGCCTCAGCACCTTTGCCATCATAAAGGAGAGCCAGTTCACACAATCGGGATGAAAGGATCCACCATGGGGAAGTGAGGACAGAAAGACAAGCCCATCCTCCCCAGGATTTCCCAAGCAGGAAGGGACTCAGCTGTAAAATCGGCTCATGCTTCAGAAGACTTGGGTTCAGTGGGGCTGTCACATGCATAATCTGCACCTCACTGCCCGAATGTGTACATAAAGCAACTGAAGTTGTTCTATAATTTTCAAATTGGCATTAATTGATAATCCTGGAAAGCTGCTCATTCATAAAACTAAAGATTTTTAAGGTGAGACAGAACATCTGTGACCATCCTCATGTGCCCTCCTCCAGCAGTTACTGCTGCAACGTGTCCAAAACTTCTGGCTACTGTGTCTTGGAAAGACATCCATCTTGCACTGAAACACTGTTAGCCTTAGGGGCCCTATCAAGTGATGGAAAATTCATCACATCAAAACACAGCAACAATGTTTAATTAGCTTTCTTGTTTAAAAATATAGGTTGTCTCCATTCTAGTTTGTCCAGCTTCAGCTTTCAATCCTTCCCAGTTTCGGCGGGGACATGCCTCTATATCCCCTTGTGAGGATCACATTCGCAGAGTTTAAGTGTCAGTGATGAGCATAACAGAGATTTAAATTATTAATTATTATAAGAAGTCTGAACATTCTTCTTATTGGTAAAGCCATTCCATTTTTGCCACAAATCCCACAGTCTCAATAACATGTGGCAAGGCTTTCCAGAGACTAAAACACTCATAAATGTGGAGAAATACAATTTATCTGCACCATGGCTCTACCTGGACCAATGTTCACAAATGAACCCATTGGAGTGACAGAATGTAAAAGGGACTGGAGTAAGCTGAAGGGCAGCAGCAATACCTGGAAATTAGGGATGGGGTTTAACGTTGGCAGCCAGGCTGATCTTGGGTTTTCTTGGTAGCGGAAAGGGCCATTAAATGCCTGAGTAATGGCACTCAAATTGAAGGCACACACTGCTGAGGCAGCTATGCTGTTTCTGGAAAAGGGAAGAAAAAAATCAATTTAATCATTAGAACATTGGCATTTTCATCATAACAGACATCAGGCTCCACTCAAATAAAATACATGCAAATTGCTAGGTAGATGTACCGTGATACCTATCTCATAGGGAGTAAAAATAAATAAATAAATGATAAAATGTAGATGAGTTGCATGACAATTTTGAGAATGAATTTTAAGCTTGGTTTTAAAATGTCTGTGATTTAAGAGCCATGGAAGCAGTTCGGACAAGAAAGGTGAATACAGTTTAATTTGCATGGGTTATTTGTGTCTTTTGTATTTTTATTCTTTTTTAACAACTCATCTATCTTTATTGATTACAAACAACCTGGTTTTTAATCTCTTGGTGTTTCTCTAGGTGAATTTTTTTTCGTGCTGCAGAAATCTTCAGCTATAAAATATATCCCCAAATATTATATATATATATAACATCATACATATAAATAAAATATGCACATGCATGCAAGGGAAGGGAAAGGGTGACACTGCGAACCAGGCTGGTTGTTACAGCAGCTCAGCACGCAAAATGATCTTGCTAATACGTGTTTTCAATGATCACAGTTCACTTCTTTGTGTTCCCAGCTGGGAACAGCATCTGCCTCAGGCAGACGGTTCACCATGCACGCACTAGCCAGGGGAAGCATGGCTAGGGAAATGCTGCTGTAGAAAGGACTCTCTGGAAGGGAATTTGTTTTAGGGATGCTCTGCTGCCTGGTTAGACTCACACACAGATCAGCTGGCCTTTGCTGTTCCATTTCAGCCATGGAGATCCATTTCTGGAAGGTCCTGAGCAGGCTCAGCTCTTTTTGCCCCAAGAGGGTCAGAGGTTTCTTCCCAGATGGTGAGGGCACCTCAGGGAAGCTGGCCCAAACAGGGACCTCTGCTATATGGTAACCCAAAATTCAAAACTGCTCCCTGCTCTCCCCTTCCCTCCTGCTTCTTTTTTTGCTTTTTCTTTTCCTTCTTTCTTTTTTTTTTTTTAAAGAAAAGAACAACATTTAGAGAAAAAGATATCCGAATAAAACTAAAAATAGGGCTAGCACAAGAGACTGACTTGTCACAGTGCCTTTTAAATAACCCAAGCTCTGCTGTATGTATCTTTCTGCTAATTAAAGCAATTTGAATTCTCTGAAAAGAACACATTTTTTAAACTAAACCAATAATTACACTCTCTTGCACAAAAAAGAAAAAGCCTTGCTCCACAATCCCAGGCTGGAAAGCAGAAGAGCAGATTCTTTCACAGTATATTTCTTCCAAGCAATACAACATCAAGAAGAGCTTTCTGCTTTGTCTTCTCATTCTCTGCTCCTGCCCCTGTCTCTTACATCCCCGGAGTGATGGAGTAGCTCACTTTGAACATGTCAAAGCAACACCAGGCAAACCTTTCTCCACTTTTGTCTGAACACCGCTGACGCAGTGCATGCTCACAGACGGCAGCTCTTAAGGCAAAGCTAATGATGGATGACAAGTAAATGCCTTGAGGGACACATGGGAAAAAAAAGAGAGAATGAGAAAGAAATGAAAAAGGAAGAGAAAGAATATAACCCCACTAGTTTAACAAAAATAGATATTTTTAAACTATATTTTTAGGGCCCTGCTAAGGACTCCATAGTTTAGCCCTTTCCCTTTGCTAGACTGGAGAAAGGAAAGAGGCTTTCCATTAGATCTGTGGCCTGTTTTCCTTTCCATCTGTGGCCTGGCATATTTCCCATCCCTCACTATGAGAAGCTTGATCCCAGTCTCAAGTCAGTGACATCAACTTGTGCAGCTGGCTCCTCTGTTGTCCTGGTGAGAGGTGCAGTCTCTTTTATTCCCACCTCCTACATCCTGTGATTAACTAGGTGGTTTAGAGAGAAAGTTAAGCACAAAGAGATTTTAACATTGTCTTTACTACCTCCCAGAAAAATTTTAATAAAAATATCTTAAATATTTCATCAGCAGCTTCCCCAAAAAGCTCTCTTTCCCACTGATTCAGCTGGGTATAACATAACATGAAACAATAGGTCTGTATGTGAGTGTTACCACAACCACTAATACCCCTTTGTTATAAGATGACCCTAAATGCATTAAACATGCCTTTTCAAAATAAAAATACCTTTCAGAACAAAAAAAAAAAAAAAAAAAAAAAAAAAAAAGAAAAAAAAAATCAAAGTTTTGTGATGCACTGGTGTTTTATTATAAAGAAACTCAGACAGGAGCACATAGCAACCCTCTTTGGTATGCAGAGCTCATGCAGCAGGATATAAGTCCCAGGGGAAGTTAAAAGAATAGTTACAATTATTTCTCTAGTCGGATGAAAAATTGCAACATTTTCTCTTTGAACTCTCAAAAGAACATCATATTGTAGACCCAAAACGCTGCTTGACCTAACTTCAGCTATTATCAATAACTTATTTTTTCAATTACACAAATGTTACATATTATATTGTCCTCAGAAGATACAAGAGAGAATGTACATCCCTAATGTATGAAAAGTGACTTAAATGTAACCCAAAGGAGACAGGTAACACTCATTACATCTCACATTAAACCTGGGAGATAGACACAGCAGAAGAGAAGTATTCCAACCACAGCCAGCCTATGTCTCCCCCCTAATAGTCCAAAAACTAGTTGTACTGATTTGATAAATATAATACAGATACTAATAATTTTCTCATTTCCTACTTCTGTTCTTGGCTGGATGAATGGAAAAATGGACAGTTAAAACATTATTACTATGGGCATAGAAGTCCTCTCTGATTGAAAAAAACCCACAAACAAACAAACAAACAAACCCCAAACTCAGTATAATCTCAAATGCCCAAAGCAGTAGTAAGGTTTCCTCTTAATGTTCAGGATGTTTGGTTAACATTCTCTAAATGTTTTTAGAGAACAACTCGTGCTACTTTCAAACCCAGGACAGATTTTCCCCAAAGTCCACAATCAAGGTGCAGTGCTCAGCCATGTTTATTTTTTGTAGTTGCTGCTCCACTGACACACTTTTGGCTGACACTGGCAATGGTAGCGCAGAAGCAAAACATGGAAGATGGATGAGGGTGGCCAAACACTTACCTGCTTCCTGGCAGAGGAGGTAAGTGTTTACAGGGTGGGAATAACATTCAGGCTCTGTTGACTCTCACAGTGAAATTCCCAACAATGTTTTAGCTCAAGAAGTTGGGGCTGATGCTTTGTGAGTTCAAGGGCTGAAGTTCAAGCCCTGTCACACCAGCAACTGACACATTAAAATAGGAAGGCCTGTACTTCAGTGGGGCTTCACTTTGGTTTGCTGTGGGCTTCTTGGAAACAGACCCTTATTCACATTGAACAGTACTGCACTGCACGCAAAACCCCCAAAGAAGTTGGCTATGCAGCACGAGGAAGGTACTTAGAGTGCTTGTCGTGCAGAGCAACTAACTCAGACTTTCATTTGCTAGTTTACACATCAGGGTAACACCTCCCTGGAGAACACCTATTATTGGAAGTCAATACCATGCAGACCGGCTGTAGCTTGAAACTTATCATCCTAGCCTTGGGCTTCAGAGAAAAAGTTATTTGAGTTTTCCTGACTTAAAAATATACATTATGAGTTTTTTAATATGTTTTTTAATTAACTCCTCCTTTGTGCTTTCACAGCTACACTAAATCATTCCAATTACAAGTTTTTTCAATATCAAGCCAAGAAGAGGTGATTATGAAGTTTCAGAAATCATACCTTCCTCTCAGAGTTTAACACTGCTTTTGATTTGTGGACCTGAAACAATCTCTAGCAGAGGTACAGTGCCCCTGGGAAATGTCAAATGCTGTGTACCCCACATGATCTTGTTACTATAAAGTGTTGTTCAACAGCAATTTGCTGATTTCAGTCTAGGCTGTTGTGATCCCAGCTGCCTCATTCTCCTCCCTCCAGTCCTCCTCTCTCAAGCACATGCACCTGTCCACCTCATGGCCAGGCCCAATCTTCATACAACTGTGTCAGATTGTCCCAACAGTTAGCCTGGCTGAAACATAATTACGTTTTTCTGTTGGGTCATTTTTAGACCAGGTCTCTAAACTACACAAGCAGCATTGCTACTACAAAAAGTCAGAAGCCTGTCACAGCCCCGGTTTATATCAAATTAAGTTACCCTAGAACTGCACAATCACCTTTTACGGACTCCAGGAATCTATGAACCACGGATAAAAAACATTGTTCTATAGGCTATGTTCCCATGATGGATAACACAGACCTATCTATTCCCTCAAGTTAACCAAAGGATCTTTCAAAAATGATTACTCAGAGTATCTGAGAAATCAGGACATTGTCAGTCTCAGACTGCTGGGAATAGAAGAAGGGCAGTAAAACAAGTGCAACTTACACATTAGTAGTGAAGACACCATAGATCAGATCTTGCTCAGGAAGGTAGAAGGTGCTTTGCAGTTCATTATAATAGAAAGGGATTTCTCCAGCACGGGAGCAGTTCAGCCTGGCCTTCATGAAAGTTGTCCATGTGTCCTCCAGCAAAAATCTTCCTCCGATGTCATTTTTGCAAACCCTCGCCACACGAGAATAAACTGTTTTCCCACAGTCGTGTTCTACTGCATTCTCACGGAAGAAGAAGTAGGTGAACAAACCAATGTCGTAGGCAGCAATAAAGTTAGGCTCTGAAAAAAAAATCCAAACCCAACATTTGAAAAGATTTATACCAGTCAGAAATCAATCCGTGCTCACTGACCTGCTCAATGCATTGTGCCACCAGCTCCCTTTATGCAGGCTGTCAAAGCTGGGACCAGAGGGAGTTTGGAGTCAGCAGAGGACATAAAAAAAGCAGATGGAAATGATGATGTATGGGGATACAGCTCTAGTTCCATACTTCAGATCTTGGAAAGACCTCATTGTTTCCCAACTTTATTGGCAAAGTTGCTACTGATTTCAGTGTTCAGTGCTTTGCATATGCATGACTATTCTCTGTACCTATACTCATTTTACAACACAAAGCTTAAGCCTTCCCATTGGGTTCCTTCACTTCTGAAGTGCACCTTCCAATGTGTTAAATATGCTGTGTGCATCCACTGGATTCTCTAGATTGCTCACTGAAACATTCAACCTGTTCTCCCAGCACAATCACATCTGGCTTCTATCACAAAGCCTTTCCAGTTTCTAGGCACAAAAGATTATCTTATGTCCATAAAACAAAACTGTGCCACAGACCGACAGTATTGAAAACAAGCTCTCCTTAATTATTTTTGTCCTAGAATTATTGTTATTATTTTCACAAGAATTGGAAAGAACGTGGAATTGGTTTTGTAGTGAGTACTTTAATTGGGTATTTTACAAAGCTTTAAAGTATACAGTCTTTTATCTCAACAGTTTCTTTGGCAAAAGGAAAAGATCAGCCAATGAATATTTGACTAAACAAAAAAACCCCTGTTGGTTTTATAGGGTGCTTTTTTAATGTTCATTTCTGAGCAATGCTCAAAGGAAGAAGAAAAAAGGAAAGTACAGAATTCCTTTAATGCTGCAGCCCAGGAGTGAAAGGAGAACAGAGCTATGACAGAGGCAGAGGAAGGCAGGCTAGTGCTGCTGCAAGGCAGGTTTGGGAGGCAGATGATGGTACAGAGGGGAGGGCACTGCAAAGCATCTCTCATCAAACTTCTTCAAACAAACAGTGAACCTTAAAGGGACTGTTGTGATCACCATGTGACCTTCTATCTAACACACACCAGAGAATTTCACCCTGTAATTCCACCATCGGATCCTGTGACTAACAGGTGAATTGGACCACATCTTTCAAAGGAGATCTGATCCTACTGGACGATGTCACATTGCTTTACATCCATCACTTTCCTCAGTGACTTGTTCAAATGACTAAAGACTGCCCCAGCTGCAACCTGTACTTCTTTTTCCATTTGACATTTTCTGGTTTCAGCTTCCAATCACAGGCTCTTGTCATGACTTGTCTGCTAGATTAAAGAACTTTATCCTGCCAGAAATCTTCTCTTGAGGTAAGTACTTCCACAACATGAGCAAAACACCTTTTATCTCCTTTTCAGAAAGATAAATAAATTGAGCTCCTTAAGTTTCTCACTGTGAGGCAGGCTTTGCAAGCTTCAAGTCACCACATGGCTCTTCTCTGAATCATCTTCCTCTTCAAGTTTTCTGTTTCTTGTTGAAAAGTGGACAGAACATGATGAAATTACTCCAATGTTACCAATGCTGCACAAGGGTATAAATCCAAGAGTCATGTTAGTTTTTCCAAACACAGACTAGAAACTGTGCTTCTGTTTGTCTTTCCTTTAACTCCCCTGTTCCAATGTGGCTTCCTTCTGAATTCTTCATTCATGCGCAGACAAGAGGCACATATTCCTAACGAATATATGGGTTATGCTGCTTCTTGGTTCTAATTCAGAATCTGGCCTGACAACATCCTTCATCTAAAACTCCGATCTCCATACTGACTTCAGTATGCCTGCAGAAGCCTACTTCAGCCTCGTTAAGCTGCAGAGAGTTCACAGTCCCACTGCTCTTATCTTTGATTGAAAGGTCCTGAAATCCAACAGACAGATTCTGAATATCCTGTCAACTCACCTGGGTCAAAGGATAGAGAGGGGATACTGGGGTCTCCATCCCTACAGTCTGCACAGACAAGATGTGCTTTGCCCCAGTCAGAAGGTGTGAACTCAGTGCAGATATTGCTGGTTGAAATTCTATAGCTTGCTTGATGAAGGGTATTATCACACTGGGGTAACAGCTGATTTTAATAACTATAAATCCACAACAGCATAGGTTCACATGGAACAGAATGTGCTCTCAAATTTCTCATTTTTGGACTGATCTTGCACTGAAACCAACCACTTTCAGCTGCGGCAGTGGAAAAGTAGTGGGTGCTTAACACTGTGCAGAACTGGGTCAACAATATGATGTGATGCTTTGAGTTCGTTTTGATCTTCAAATCTCTGAGTATTTTTCTTGTTAAAATGATGTATTTGGTCATCTCACAAGACAGAGACCCATATACATGTTAAGGAGCCTGTAAGACCTACTCTCTCTATTCTAAATCAACCTTTCTGAATTACTTCCAGGCTATTTTTAAATGTCTTCTGGGCTGCATTGATTATTGCACCAGAAGCCCTTCCCCATCGTAACTCTGGATCTCAATATCAAAACAGAGAGAAGATTTACAAGCCTGTCAAGCTGACTCTAATACACCTCTTGCTCAGATATGATTCACATGACTTTACCATTAAGCCATTTGGAGTTGTATTGTGCTGTCCTAAGTGGAGGAACATTTCCAAGACTGCGGTAAATAGCAGGATCCCGACCAGAGAAATCAATTACAGTTGCAGCATAGAGTTCTCCTCGTGATGTAATCACAGCTGTCGAGTTATGCCGAGGGTCGTATGGGCACCGAGCCACTCCATTAATTCTGTCGATGATTTTGCTAAGATTTCCTACCTGTATTTAAAAGGAGAGAAGAGAATTTAAAGAGCATCTGGCTTTCTTACTCATATAGAGAATTCTGTTTATCCATAAGCACCTAGAAGCAAACCCCTGATTTTAAAAAAACAGGCAGCTATAAGAATATAATGTCAGTGATGACTGTAAATTGATCTTTTACATCCATCGTTTGCCAACATAGTATGAATGTAATGTCAACGATGACTGTAAATTGATCTTTACATACATCGTTTGCCAATGTAAGAAGTTGTGTCTGAGCCCCACTAATCCCATTGCTTTGTAAGAAGGGTAATTCCATAGCCAATAAAGCCTGTAGGCCCCAACCCACTCCGTGTGATCAGGTGCTCCTGCTGCCAGCACAGGCTTCTAATCTTCCACAGACACCACCTGAATGCATACTGATATTGAAAAAATACAAAAGTAAACATTGCTCTGGACCTGCTCCTGCCTTCCTTGAAGCCAAAGGGAGTTTTGCCATTTATTTTAAGGAAACATTTAAGTATTCAGCTCAGGGGGTACTCACAGCAAAGCTTGTCTATATTGCCCATTTTCAGCAGGATACCAAGGTTTACGTAACCAGCACTTTGTCCAGATCCAGCTCACCCATAACACGAGTTTTTTGCTCCCCACCTGCAGATACACCCACTGCCCCAAAGCAGCCCAAAGGGGCTCACAGAAGAAAACCAAAATAATTTTAGATCAGCTGAACGTATTGGAACATATTCTCTGCAACCATGATGCCTTGCCAAATGCTTCCCTAAAGCATGCATCCAGCCCTCTCCATCACTGTGAAAGAGGCAAAACAGACCTGTCGACTGGAACACACTGGTGAAAAGGCATTGGTGCCACAGGTAAAAACTTTCTTGCCATAAACAATCAGCACTCGGACGTAGTTTTGGCACTCTTCCTATAGGGAAAAAGACAAAGGATTTTTGAAAAGGGGACTGTAGGGCTATTTTACATTAAAAAAATTACCTGTATTGCAGCAGGAACACACTTTCCTTAGCTCTAACAACTCAGACTGAGGTTTGTTGCATTAAGCAGTGCACAGATGTAGGGAGCAGTGGTCTAAGTGAGCAAGCCAAATTTGCTGGTTATCTCTATAATCATAGCCCTGAACAGTCCCTGGATAGGATGCTATCCATCAGGTTGACTCTCTATTAGCTACGCAAGTGCCTCGTTCTGTGCTCTGCTTAGATTGGAGGAGGAATCCTCCCTCTTTTCATGATGATACTTCTGACCTATTTTTCCCAGTAATGCTGCAGCTTTGAAAATGTTACCCAGACACAAACTCCAGTGAAGGACAACAGGTCTGTCTACACTATAATTCACACCAGTGCCAGCAGGAAAACAGCATGAGCTTCTCTTTAATAGACTAGGCTGGTCAGGAGGAGCTTGAACATGCTGTTGCTTCCTGCCTCCCCTGCTTCCACAGGGATTGTGTGCTCAGGATTCTCCATAGTAGAAGGAGTTTCTTTCAGACCAGGGCAGTGAGAAACAGCAATTCCCCTCTTCTCAGCTGCATGACCACTTGCTGGCACAAATAGAAATCTCCCTTCACATACCAGTCCCCAAAGCAGTGGGGCCCCTTTCATCCCACCTGGGGTAGGGGTGCTAGCACAAGGCTGCAGTTGGCTTTTTTCAGAAAACCTCCTTCATGTTGTTAGAGAGAGCCACAGTCTCACTCTCTCCCCACAGCCTCATATCCAGAGACCTGTAGACTGCAGATCAGGCTAACTGAGCATCTCCGGGCAGTTAAGCAATGTGGGAGGAAGATGCCACATAACGCAGGGACTTTCTAACAGTACACACAGAGAAACAGAGGTGTAAGACGAACGTGCAGCTCCCACAGGCAGTGCAAGAGGCTCAAGAGCCACCTGCCCCAAGGTTCATCCAAACAGCCCCAAATGAGAGATGTCCAGTGAGCCTGGCACCAGCCTGCCTGCCCCGTACTCGGGGGCCACCTCAGAGGAAAGGATATGAGCAATGGCTAATGAGTGGCACCCACAGGGCTCCATGTGAAGAAAGTCTATTATGTGCTACTGTAAACAGAAAAAGAAACTTGTTAAAAAACAACCACCTCAGCTGGGTTATCCTGGCTGCTTTGCTTTCCTCCCTCCAATAGATCATAATTTGCCACTAAGCTGAGCCTACAGATGCAGACACCGCTTCTCCTTCTGTAAGCAGCAATCACTCTGCAAGCTTCCCTGTCTCATGCTGTTGATCATTTCCCTGAAGACTTCATTTGCAAGATTCAGCAGTGTAAAAAACCTCCCTGTCATCTGGAAAGGAAGAGGCTTGCTTAGCTGGATTACGTGGTATCTTCTTTCATTTGCTGTATGGAAATCAACTCACTGAAGGATGGCATTTAACAGAAACCCACCAGTGTTAGCCACAGACAAGTGACTGCATGGGCATGACATGTGGGGCTTGCTTTCGGACAGGAGAAGATCACTGGGACTGCACTTCAGAGCCAGCCCAGGAGCACTCGCCTAGCCGGGGCAGAGGCTACAGAATGCCATAGAGCAGGCGCTGCCAGTCTTGAGTCTCAGCAGTGCATCAGGGGTCAGATACATAATGCCTGGCACCTTAAAATGAGAGCTTAAATTCATAGCTGGGTCAGTTCAGCACTTCTTATTTCAGAAGCAGATCAGTCATGGTGACTGATCATCAGTCTATCAAATAGGACCTTGAGAAGCTCTGTCCCACCGGCTGTGTGTTGAGAATAGAGGTCTCACCACTTCCTTTAATAAGACGAAGGGCTTGCCAGTCCCTCTGCTCAATCCTGTCATTGCTATGTGGTGCTGTGAGTCCTGTTAGTTATTCCCTGCCCTAGAGACGTCTGCATTTTTGAGTAGGTTAAGTAATTCCTCTTTCTGTAGAGCAGTTATTGAATTCCACATAGTATTAGGACCAGTATACATTTAACTGCAAAGTGCTAGAAATTCTTGAGGGGATGCTATTAAAAAAAGATATTGGCTCCTCTCCCAATACTGTTTTGTTTTCAGAATATGATTGATTTGGCATCTAACCCAGAATGCATGTCTCTACCCAAATTTCACACAATAAGAGAGTACACATCTGCGCCCCCTCCACTTCCACCTTTCTCTGCTTTGTGCAGAGTCTGAACATAGCTTCTGACCTAAACCAGCTAATACCATTAATGTTGCTGGACCCTTTCCTGCCGAGGTACTTCAAAATATTCCTAACTAAGACCCTGTCCTGCAGAAATCCAAAATGCTAATTTGCAGAATTCTCTTCTCTGCACATAACTATATTAAAGATTAACAAACTTCAGTTTCCATAAAAAACTTCCCAGCTGAGAATATAGCACACAAAAAAGAATTCTTCTGCAAGGTCATGTGCTGGATGGTCTTCTGAAATCTACTGGCAGTGATAGATCTGTTGTACACCTTACTCCAAGGTGTAGTAGCCTGGCTTGGTAGGGATGCTGGAAGCTGGTAAAATATTGTGTTCTTTTAGCCTAACTAAGGATGGTTCTATTTGTACCCACTCAGTCTAAGGCAGAAGTTATTTACTGAAACAGAGGAGAAACCATACTGAGCAAATATATCTGCTGCTGTCTGAATCTGCACCTGAATATTTAACCTGTGACTTCCATCCCATTCCCAACTGCGGTAGCAAAGAGCAGGAGCACAGTCAGTATGGATGTGGTGTTAGATTGGAAACATTTGACAACTGATATTTTGAAGGGAACTAGATGCACCGAACATGCTAATGATTTCATTGGCTGTAAAAGGCAGAAACTCAGGTGACTAATGTTTTCTACTCTGTTTAAAAAAAGATGCTACTAGGTGCGGGCCATATCCTATGTTCCTATGAATGAACTGAGTAGGTGCTTTCCCTGGACCTGCCTCACTGATGATGGTAACTGCACTCCATGCTCCCGAAGGAGAAGCAGTGATAATATGTACATTTTATACATTGGTCTCAAAGCAATTAATTCAACTTAATGTTCTGAAACAGATGTACATTATCTGCCCTGTTCTCTCAGCTGGGTGAACCAACACATGTAGGTGCTAAAGGACTTGCCACGGTGACAAACTGAGTCAGAGCTGATCCTGAAGGACAGCAATGAGAGACCACACCTCTCTAACCTGCCTGGCCTGAAGAGGAATGCTGTGCTCATCTTGTATTTCTTATTTCTGTACTCACTGCCAGTCACATCAGTCTATGAAAACCTTCAACAAAAGCAAAGACGAAATTGAACCACTTAAATGCTCCAGCTTGCAGGATTTTTCTCAAAACACTGTTGGTGAGATTTACATTAGATCCTCTTTCTACCCTGTTCTCCAAATAACTAGCAAGAAACAGCCCCCTCTCTGTGTTCTTTGAACCAACCTGGATTTGCTCTGAAAAGTCATTCAACACTCTGCTCTCTGCCACAATTCATAGCCAAGGCAACTGGTTAGTAAAATGATCTCACAAACCCCTACAGAAAATAGGAGCTCTTTAATGCAGTTTCTTCAGTATGACTGGAAAACTCTAGGCGTACAGGAGGTAAAATTCAGATGGGCTTTAATATAGCTGGAAAATCTGGCAAGCTTGAATCCAACTCTGTCCAGACGAGTCAATATTTGGATCCTGTTCTCACATTATGGAGGAGACAGTTAAATCTGTATATGATCAGTCTGCAAATCTCATCACCAGAAGATATTATCTGGATCAAGAGATCAAGGATTTAAATAAAGGGGGAAGACTGGGTATTTATATGGTTAATGAGAATAACGCAGTTATATTAATTGGGATTATTATTAAATATATGGCAGAGCTGACAAAAACCTCTGGCTCACTGCCAGAGCATGAAGCATATTTCTGATTTTCCTACAAATTGCATGTTACCCACCTTGGTGTTTTTGCTCCTTCCTCAAAATTACCTGGCACTGGTCCCTTTTTTGAGATAAGGGCTTAAATTGAGCAGGTAGCACTCTTCTCCAGCCTAATGACCCTTGTTTTCCTAGAAAGGCAGAGTACATGACTTCTAGTGCTCAACCCTACAGGGCACAAGTTCTCACCGTCACTAAGAGAATAAACTTCACTGGAGCCCCTCTCTCCAACCCCACTCAGTTTAAGCCTATCTATCTTCATTTTTTGCAAATTTTAGATTTAAATGTGTCTGTCTGTGAATGCTGTAATGTCCATGACTGTGGACAGGACCACGTTTCTTTCTAGCTCACAGAGATGTCAGGCTGCTTTGAAAGCACATTTCAAACCTGAGAAGCAAAAGTGGTGCCCTGTTACTCCCTTCATTCGTGTGGACAAATGAGCAAATGGAGGGGCTGAACTCCTGTGGCTTTGGTTTGAAGTAAAATTCAAAAAGACATTTTCAGGATGCTGTGAATAAGGCAGCTGTAGGTGCTTCTTGAGTCATTTCTTTTGTCATCTCTGAACCCTGGAGTTCTGAAATGTTATAAACCCTTAATCTCATTGTACAGATATATTTTTCTTTGAAAGCCTATAACCATATATAGGCAGTACTTTAATTGGCCTTCCTTTTACTTTGAATAAACCACTGCAGCCCTGTTGTCAGAGATCTCCTTTTTCATTCTTTTTTTTAGGCTAACATTATTTCATCACATACTGATATATTTTAATCACAGATTAAAAACAGTCACATGCTGTATGAGAAAATTAGCTGCTTCAGATGGTCTGCCATCCTCAGTAAAAAAACACAAACTCCTGGAGTGCAACCTGGATTTCAGAGAATCAGCCAGCAGAATGCCATGTTACACCTTTGAGAACATTTTAGTGTGCAGCAAACATTTAATTTATCTGTTGCAGTTCATCACAATTTGTTAGAAAATAATCAAGACCTAACATGTTCTCAAGCACTGTTATTCTTGTGCTTTCAGATACCTATATTTATTCCTTTGGACAAACAATTCTATTAATCAGTTTAAGCCAATGCCCTGACCAAGCTCTTTCTCGTTTGAGTGCAATAGATAGGAAAGAGAATTGCTAATGATTTTTCCAGCCAAGTTTTCTTTAATGAACTTCAAATCAAATTTGGGGGCTGACTCTGCATTGCTAGCTTAGCAGAAGTACTAGGAATGTAAGTTCAGATCTCTAGGAACAGTTACAGAGGGGGAAAAATATCCGACCACTTTCCAGTTATTTCTATTTGCTGGAGATTTATATGGTGCCTGTCCTACCTGGAAGCCGCTAATTCACAAGTGGTGTGGAGATACCCAGCTCCACTAGATAACCAGAATGCACATCCTTTGAGACACAGAGCCACTTAAAGGCCTGAAACAGTTGATTCCTCCATAAGATCAGCAATGTCTGCACCAAACCTGTTTAGGTGGGCCAAAGTCTTAGTCTAGGATTTCCCTGTCACCTGGTGTGAATCATAAGATGTCCCCCAGCATAAGAACATCATACAAAAAAAGGAAGAAACTCTACTGGCAATACAGTGGGACCACCAGTAGCTGGATACCTATCAGACATTTCTCTTGATTCTTTCTTGCTCCAGAAGTGTTATTAGTGTGTCATCTTTCTCCTGGTTACACAAAACTCTTAGTACAGCACATAAGAGCTGCCATTTTCACAAATAGTGCCTTTTTCTGTTCTGAAATGATAGTTTGCAGCTTTTGGAAAGTTAACAAATAATTCCGTGCTTAGATGAGAGAAAGACCAAAGTGCTCATGTTTAGAAAGCCACAACTTTCCATGTCAGGCAAAATTCCTTAGATGTGGCGGATGTGAACTGATAGGCAGGGACAAACCAAAAACAAACTGAAAGCTGGGGAACTCCTAATGAAATTAAATAAATACATCTCTTCCCCTTCTGCTCTATCCATCACTCATTTTAACTACAAACTCTGGGTGATTTCATTTGGAAGACAGAAAGGAAGGCAGCATAGCACTGTCGGTTCTCTGCATTGTCTCTCAGTAATGTGGATGCTTTCCAGGGGACAATTTTAAGGTGCTGATCATGATACATTTTATAAATGCTGCAATAATAAGAATGATTACTCATGGAAGCCAGCATGGGTCTCCAGAGACATGGCAAGTAAAGCATGTACAATTCTTTGAGGAAATCACAAGTTTTAGTTGATAAAAATAACATAAATGAAAGAGACTTTTCTGAGGTGTTTGTTTCAATATCACATGATACATTGCAGAGTTAATTTCAAAATCAGGTTCCCAAACATATACATTAATGGATTAAAATCTGATAAATTACTGGGCTGAAAAATGTCCTCAGAGTGAAATCATTCAAAAACTTCCTCTTCTAGCAGGGCCCCAGATAGGGTGGTACTAGCCCAGTACCAACATTTCGCTTAACAAACATTTGTGGATAACTCAAAGATTATGAAAATAGTAATTACCAGTGAGGTCAATGCCTCACTAAATTATAGTGATAAATGCTAGGATGGTTGGTGAGCAGAACCCAACAAACAAAATACATTTTTGTAAGATATTATGCATTAAAGAATAAGGGACAAAAGGGCTCTGTGCACAGACTAGAAGATTATATCCCAAGACTAGCAACTGTGAAAAGGATTTAGTGGTCACAGTGGCTAGGCAATCCTGCATCATCTCCTACAGTAGAAGAGCTCATGAAACTGCCACATATATGAACAGAGGAAGGTGAATAAGAAGTGGAAGACTGTTTTAATCACACTCAATCATTAAAAAGATTGACAAGGGAATACAGGTGAAAAATTGGAGTGTGCAGAAAACAGACAAAAAATATTCAAGGGCTGTAGAAAAATGACTTAGAGAAAGAGGCTTGGAGAACTCAGCTTTTTACTTTATCAGAAAGCCTAAGTATTGAATTGACAAGAGTATATAAGTGCCTTTGTAAAAAATAAATATTGGTAACTAAAGGGCTCTTTAATCTACCAGAGAATGGCAAAATGAGACCCAGCCGCTCAAAACTAAAGCCAGATCCAAAGGCGAAATAAAGTACAAATTGTTAACAGGGAAGGTGATTTGCCATTAGAACAAGCCAGCAAAGCACCCAGTCAGCCCATTTGCTTCAGGCCTTCACTTCAAAACTTTTTGCCTTCCTCAAAAAGGTGCAGCAGCCAAACACAAGTTACTGAGTTCAATTTAGGAATAGGCAGGTGAAATTCGTGGTCAGAGCTACACAAGGTGTCAGAAGAAATGGTACCTTCTAACCTTAAATCTGGGATCTAGATTTGTCATCTCCCTTTTCTCTGGCCAACAGGTACTCAAATGTGAGGTAACCATCATGCCATAATAATTACACTTCTGTGATATGCATTTTGTGGCTTTTATTCTTGCACTTCTTGATTTCCTTATGTAAAAGCTCTAAGCATTTTAGGAAGAGTTTTTTCTAGGCAGCAGGGAGAATGTGATTTAGAGACTCAAGAGGCAATGAAGGGGAAAAAAGGCATTTTAATACACTAGGTGGCTTGGAAAACTTCACCCTAAAATACATACATTATTAAATGGGCAAGGAAAATGGACCAGTCATATAACTTATGCAAACTACATTGTGGATTAATGTAAGAGCCAAAGGTCCTCCTTATTTCCGGCCTCTATCACCACACATCTAAGTGCCTGACAATCCATAACATATTTATCATCAAATCATCTATGCTAGGTAGAAAACTGCCATTAGTCAAGTTTTGACAAAGCAGATCTGAGGCAGACAGAGCACTGCATCTTGTACCACCACCATTGCACAGCAGAATCAGAAATGTTCGCATTAATGCTGCCCTCACTTGCTGCGTTTACCCAGCCAAGGGCAGAGATGCTGGGTCAGAGCTGGATTTCTTAGCTGGAGCAGAGCACTTCACCAGCTGGCCAGGCTAACCTCAGTATCTTTGGAGCTAGTGTCAAGTCATTTATCTGCAGCGTAAACAAGGAATGTGTAGACTTGCCCCAAGAGGGACACACAGGTTAGAGTAGATACAGACTTCGGAGATCTGAGTTTACTTAGCCACTGGCAGAATCTTTCTGCCTTTGTAGCTCTATGTCTTCTTGTCAGACTCTTAGTCAACATCTCTGCTTGTCATTAATTCTATGTCAAGAAGTGTCTAACAATCTGCTTCATTATTGTTCCTCAGAACTTCACACCCATGACCACTGCGCCCACCAAACAGTTTCAAGGATCAGAATCAACATAAACGCAGCTGTTCAAAGCATTATCCTCATGACAGTTTTGGCAAACTCTGCAGTGTGAGGAGGCAGCAACAGAGACCATTGCTTTCTTTTGGCATGACAGTAAAAAAGATAAATTGAAATTATTCTAGAATTTGTCCTGTCAAATGCATGGCTTTATCCAGGGGTTGACAAAATAATTCTGGGTTATAAATTAAAATTCTTCATGAACAATAGGATACAACTTAAATCTTACAAACTTTACAATGGAAGAAAAGAGAAAAATCCTTTCTTTAACATATTTTGAAATACAAAGACTACAAATTCCAAAAATCCTCATGTCTTGGGTTTTGGAGTTTTTTAGTTTTGTCCAACTTCTATTGGGTTGTTCTTTTCACAGCAGGCTGTGTTTGGTGGCCTAACCCATTCTGCCCCGTGGTGTTTTCCTGCATAATGTAGATCCTACACGAAACTCTAACAGATGTTCTACACTACCATGCTCTACAGCTACATGAAGCAAATTGATGCTAAAGTTCAAGATAGCTTTTTCGTGCATATACCATTTAATACAGTAACCATGTAAAGGTTATTATATAAAATGAATGTGGCCAATGGAAGATCATATAATCCTGTATTTAAAGCACTGAACTGGAACTTGGCAGAATTCCAGCATTTTGGGCCAGCCACACAATGACTCTCTGCTTGACTGTCCATGTCTAAACAAAGATTGTGCTTACCCTCTCTTATCCTTTGTCCAGCTCCTTCGGTTTAGGCTGAGAACTGCTTGTGGTGAAGTATTAAGGACAATAGGACACCCTATCAGTTGAGGCCTGAAGATTTTTTAACAGTACTAACATCACATTTGAAAAATCAAAATAATTCCTGCTTTAGATGGCTTTGCTTTAGCTTCTCAGAAGAGGGGCAGAAAGGACTTTGGGTCAGAAATGCCTGTAAACTCTGAACCTCTGGGACAGCATGCATTTATTCAAGCAATTCTTTCTTTAATCTGGAGTTTAGAGACTGCACCTGCCTCCAAAGGAGCTCTGATATTGCACTCAACCAGACTGCAGTGCGCTAGCAAATTCAATTCTCATGTTCCAGCGAATTAAACAAAGATGAACTCTAACTGCAAACAAGCATTGAAGCCCACGTGGCTGAATGCCAGCAGCTCACTGCTGAGTGCCTAGACTAAGCCAACCTGCCCCACCTCAGACCCCACTGAAAGATGTTACCCCCCAGATTGCCACCACTCTGCTCCTTGATGTGTCACAAATTATGTCCTCTCCAGCAGCGAAATCACCTTTAAATTTCATGCAGAGCAAGTCTAACAACTTGGACAGGGGGTCTTTGAAATGGCTAGCTCAGTGGTGCTTATACACCTATATTGGTAGATCTAAACTGCTGAAAACTTACAAGCTGAAGCTGGTGTCAGATGCTCCCTGTGTGAATTTCACATGATGCAAATAAATTTACCCATAACATCATTGTAGCAAAGAAAAACTTACCTCTGTTTTACCTTTACTTTGACAGGACCTCCTGGTGTCTTCATCTGAACCCCATGCTGTTGCCTGCACAACAAAATGCACAAGTCACATGATATTGCCATCAGCCACCATGCCTGGAGACTCCCAAAACAAGAGCAAGTATCTCCAGCCAATTTACACAGCCCAATTTAAAAGCAGTATTGTGACAGTAAACATGTATCCCGCTCCTACTGTGCTCACAGAGCACACAAATGATAAATAGATGAGAAGTCCAGAGATAGAAGCAACGGGAATATTAACAGAGGACAGACTTTAATTTACATGTAAATACAACTTCTGATCATTATTCAACTGGAAGGTCCAAGACATAAGCCCCACACACTTTCTTTTCAAAGAGGACAGTGCTGTATAAAACCACCAGCTTTCATCACCAAAATTAAAACCTTCCCTACAGCAAAGTCCAGTAGTTCTGCACAAATCTGCTGGTCTCCTTAAATTTACCCACAAGATTACCACCTTCCAAGTAATCCTGCAGCAAAGTAAGCTGGATAAAACAACAGCTGGGAGCTGGCAGTTGAAACTTGGAGAGACGGGAAGCAGGGAGAAAGGTTGGATGGTGATTTGTGACACCAGACAAGTTGGGTCAGATCCTGACTTGGAGTAAAACGCATTAGGGCTGAGGGCACTATTAATTGGGAGCTGAAAGCACGTGGGACCCCTAGCTGGCTCTAACCGACTGCTTTGGAGCAAAGAGGCCCCTTCCTTCACAAGAAAAGTCAAGACCATCAAAGCTGCATTAGAGAGAAGTTTCAGATTTAAAATATTCAGCAACATACCCAACCATTCAGTGCCCTCTACACTTTTCCTCCCTTCAGCACTTTTTATAAAATAGTCTTAACAGATTCAAGCAGGTATTGTTAGCTGGAGGTGAAAATACATATAAACATCCATACTATACATAATACATCATTCTGAGTACAAGAAAAATAGCTGTTACATAGGGAAGGGCCAGGATCACAAAGTTCAGCTACAAATCCAAAGCTCCCCTAAAAGAGCCAGGATTTCTCTTTTTTTTCTTTTCCTTCCCCCCAGTCCATTACCAACACAGGAAATGGCTTCAAAGTTTGGTCTGGATCTGAACTCTTCTTGAACCTTCTCACTGCAGCCAATATATTTTTTTTTTAACTCTGGGCTTCCACAGAAATTATCCCCTTGACATATGATAAATCCTGGATTTTGCAGGAGAAAGATGGGAGACCACTAAGAATGGGATGAATTTTCCCACACCCTGAGCTCAGGTCCATGAAGACATTCTTACAGAACATTAAGAAATGCCACCTCCCAGGAAATGCATTTATATACAACATTTGGGTAAAGGATATTTCCACCCCATTTACACAAGAGGAAAAAAAAAAAAAGAAAAAGGTATATTCTCCATTAGCTGAGCATTCAGTTCAATTTGGCTTGAAGCAAGACTTTATGAGCACAGGCAAAGATCTGGTGGGAGAAGGGAAGAGCACAGATCTTTCCCTGGAAGTTGCTTGAGAAATACCTCCCATGTACTACAGTCCAATCCAGGCTGAAGGCCAAAAGCTTGTGCCTCAGAAGTGTTTTTGTGAGAGCTGGGATAAGACCTTGCTAAAAAGGATCATCTTGCCATAACCTGAGAGGGAATATGTCACTGAATGAGAGAGCTCATGTCGATAAGCCACCACAGAAGAGTAAGGAACTTTGGTGACTCCCAGGAGCCCTTGACATCTGCAAAACAAAATCTGTGCAGCGGCATTTTGATCCCCAGTCTCACATCTAGTCCATATTCGTCTAATCACAGTACCCTGCACTTTACATCAATTTTTGTCAACCTTAACTAAAAAAAAAATAAAATCAGAAAAGAGACGTCTTATTAGATGGCTCTTTTCCCATTTCAAAAACAGACAGAGCACTCCCATTATACCTCCCAGTTTACCTTAACAGTGCTTGACAGGACAAAATGAAAAAAAAATTATTGGTTACTTCCACAATCAATGCTGCTTCTCTGCAAAAACTCTCGGTCTTTTGGGATTGCAGCAGAGCAACAGAGAAGAATTTGGCCTCCTAGGGGACACCTAGCTCTTCCTGCCAGACACCTGCACTGCAAACCTTTGGGGCACGCTGAAAGCATAGCTCGTGACAGAGCACTGGTCCCCTCCAGCTATGTTCTTGGTGCCTAAGTGGTTGGGTTTTTTTATTAGGTAACACTGCCCTTCAGCTTTCTGAAACACTACCTTGATGAGTCTAGTGATAACAGAAGTTCTTAGTGATGACCCAAATTATAGCAACATGTTGCTTGTGACTGCACCATTAGTCAGGGTGCACTTCATTAGAGCTAAGTGAATAATTAAGCAATATGGCAATCCAGAGCACGTTTTACAAGTCCCACGCATGTCTTTGATAGGACAGGGAGGAGCTACTTTGAGGGCTGAGTAACCCAAATGACTTCTGGTGGCTCAAAGAAAACATTCACAGCCCTGCAAAGCAGAACATCTTGTCAATAATAAAAATATAATTGCAAAGCCAAGGAGCTAATGTGTGTTTGAATAATTGTACTGCCTGCGAGGTATGAATACGCACCCGTCACCGAGCTATAGCCTAGGCAAGTCCTCCCAGAAGCCCACACACATCTGTGGTCGTGGCCTGTGTGTTGAACCTGGTAAGAGGTCCTGGCAAACTCAGACTTCTGAGCCTGGGGCTTTCACACGAGCTTTCCATCATTGTTTAGTTTCTTTACTTGACTAATCAGCTGTCTTTTCAGATCAAAATGTCCCACTCTTGTCATCTCTATTGTCTTGGGCTTCTCTGCAAACTCCCTGGTTAATGCTGGTGCTCCACTCACTGGTATGTCCAAGCCAAGCCCCTCTTTCCCAGATGAAATCTTCTTCCTATGCCTTTGGTTCATTTTTCCACAGTATCAAACTATATCCTGGATATTTGACAGAGAAATCTTCAGAAACATCTCTCTCTTCTGGAGAGATGGCATGGGTTCATAGAAAACAGCCTGGATGAAGACGTGACAAACCTGGGAGCAAGGCTACATACAAACACAGGACAGCATGTACTTCCTCCTAACTGCTCTCCTACTTGCTGTGTGCTTAAGCAACCAAGCAAACACTTCTTTAGACTGTCCAGACATAAGCAGTTCCTCCCCTTACATCCTTACCAAGAGCACTCCAGCTAGCTCCTCATGCTACCTTCCTACAAACTCTCCACCATCTCTTCCTTCCTGCATTTCCAGAAGAAATGCAGTTTCTAACAGTGTTCCCAGCCACTTGAAGACCTCCTCTGCAGCCATATGGCTTAGTGCAGAATGGGGGAACACCAAATTTGTATGCCATATAAATGAAACCACCAACTCAGGGCTGCAGCTGTTCTGTAAGACAAGACCCATGCAAACCACAAGCAGGACTGCCCAGCCAGCTGTCCAGACAGGCATGAGAGTACTGGCAACTTTGTCCCTGAACTGAAAATGCAATTAAATGTGCTTTCCTTCAGCCTATTTGCATGGACAGCTGGTTCTTCACATCTCTATTTCTGTTCTTGAGTTCTATGCAGGCAGACTTAAAAAAAAAGCAGAAAAAAAAAAAAAAAGAAAGAGTTTGTGTGTTATTTCTGCATCTTTAGCCACATGAAGGAGAACCATCACAGGAGAAGCAGTCATGTGCACAACCACATGTACCTGGTGCCACACTGCCCAACTAGAAATTAACAGAAATGAGCCACAATGGTTAAACTCAGTGCGTATCTAAATATTCAAATGTCACACTCAGTGACAGAAAGAGCTAATGTCTCTTCTAATAAATTATGAGCATCACGGTTTGCTCCCAGTTCAGACTGCAGACCAACAGTGCTTAGAAATTCTAGCTCATCATGTGCTGTCAAATCAGTTATATAGCATGCACTGCTGAAAGAAGCTTTCTAGATACATTTATTTAACTACATCCACATGTTGGCATCCAAAGTACCTGCCTGTCACAAGGAAGTCCCGTTATCAGTAGGGAAGAATAGCATTTGTGCATCCTCAAATGCAGATGTGAAAATCTCTTCGACTTCTATGGACCAGCTTTTACATTCAGGCCAGCAATTTATAATGACTTCAAACACCACATATGAATTGATTAAGCATACGCTAATCCCTGCACTGTACTTGCACAACAGAGGTTTGCAGGTTTTCGTGCAAAACCAGAACATTGCTTTAAAACTGTAAAGCGAAGACTGGAAGAGAATAGGTTACGTGCATATTTATCGGGTAAATTAAACCTGTCTTTTATTACAAACCTATCCATCTGTTACCAACCTCACTTCCACTAAGTAAGTACTCTGTGCAAGATACTGGCAGCCGTGCATACCTGCAGGCAGACCCAGAATCATGTTGTTCTCTCCTATTAGGGGGGAAGAAAGTGGAATAGTAGAGTGCACATTTTGTATGTTTGGAAGGAGCTAAAAAAAAAAACAACCCCAAGTACAGGCTTACTGCAAAAAAACCCCCCAAAACCCCCAAAAACCACCAGGGACTGATTCTGTGAGATGCTCTGCATTTTCTAAAAGTACAGAGTTCCTCAAGTTTCTGCTAATGTCAGCAGAAGCAGAAGTAGCACTTTGTGTCCCCGGCTTGGGCCTGCAGGGATTGCTAAAGGCAGTAGCTTGCATCTCCATCAACCTTCTGCAGCACCCACAGGAGACTTCTCAATCTGCCCATGGAGTAAGAGTTGATTCTGGTTCTCCACTTGTGCCATGCAGGACACCCTGAGCAGAGTGTGCCAGTCACATCACCCTTTGCTGAGTTATGCATGCGGAAGGAGGGCAGGAGGTGTTCTGATATGACAGTTATTGTGCACTAGAGACCTGAGCTGGCAGTGTAATTTCTTTGCCTGTGTATTTATTTACATCTTCCTTTCCAGTAACTGTACAAGACACTAGTATGGTCAGAGAAATGTACCTCTGGAAAAAAAACCCAAAAACTTGCTTTGAAGGCAGCTTCCTGGATTCCTTATACAGGCCCCACATCTCTGCATTTCTTATTTTCATTTACAAATATTTTTTTATCAACTTATTTCACAGCAAGGTATGGAAACTTTTCTCCAAGACTGGGGAGAGAGGCACATGGACAGACCATGTTTCTGCTCTGCATTTAATATCTTCCATATATTCACATATGCTACCTGTCCAGTTTAGTTTAACCACATGCTTAGGGACTTTGCTAAATTGGGGTGCAGACCAAATCCTTCACTCAGTGGCTGCTCAGAGGCCAGTTCATTCATCTAGAAGATGTCAGACCCCATCTTTTCATCAATACTGACGAACAGATTTCAGACCTCTAAAATATCACCCATAGATTCTTGCTGATAATGAAAAATCCATTTTATAAGTTTATTTCTATGTTTCTATATACTTTGCAGTCTCTATACAAGACAGCACCAGTATAAATCTACTCTTCCCTGAGCAAATTCTACACCATTTAAAAGAAATTAATATGTGCAGGGTCTTTCAGCACTTAGAAGGAAAAAAAATCTTTTAAATAAGTTCTATAGGCTGGATCCAGAAAGTTCATGAAAAGGTTCTTGTTTAACTTCGGCTTCTATGATGTGTGCTGTAAAAACATTTCTATAACACTTTAGCTATTTCTTCCCTATTAAATCCTCTAGGACTTCTCCATAAAGACTTGCTGCTTTAGTCTAAAAGTGGAAAGTTAAATTCCCTTTTCCAGCATCAGCTTTCTTCTTGAGGACAAGGCACATATATTATAAATCATATCTTATTGAAATCTAACTTCTTAATAATAAAGCACAGTAGCTAATACCCTAGAGGCCATTTCTGAAGTTCCAACACTGGTAATTTATTAAAACTGTGATAAACATGTCTGATAAACAGATAACTAATACTGAAAGAACATAATTCCAAGCTTCAATAAATAGTTCTGCTACATACTGCAGTATACAAATTAAAGATCACTGCTGTGTGCAGTGACAGGTTTGAGGAATGATCACAGGATTCAGTCAATTCATTGTGGGGAGACGAGAGGGCTTGGATGAAGAGAATTGCGTTGTGTATTATCAAACTATTAATTGATTTCCCTTAAATGATCTCAGATCCTTCGAGATGTGGTAAAACTCAAGCTGCTTGCTTCATTTAAGCAAAGCACCCATAGTGCTTGTCCACAGAGTGGCCCAGTCGCACGGCTCTTCTGGAGTGGCTGGACAGTAAGTCACCTGGAGAAGACCTCAAAATGTCACACTTAGAAGGTGGAGGTTGACAAACATTTAAAAAAAATCCACCACTGAGTTCCAGTTCCCATAACCTTAATCTCTGAATCAGACCTTCTTTCTATAAACAAAAGTCTCACTATACTGGGACTAATTTTGGCCTGGCATTTATTTGCTGCTGAACACAATTGCTCACTCTGTTCATGTCAGAGCAGAAGTGGATGTTACATACAGGCATAGTAAAGACGGAATTATTCATCAGGAAGAAGGACTTACTCATTTTAAGAATGGATCTTTAACTGAGCTCCAAATAATACTGTCTTTGGATATTCACATTTCTCTGTCTTATCACATCCTTACAAAAGAAATGCAATAGTCTGAGGGAAGTTCCTCTGCCCTGGCTCACTTACTGTACAAAAAATTACAGAAATAGTGTACATCTGCACTCAGCAGACAGGGAGGAGAGTTTCCAGGAGGACTGAATACATTCTCTTTGTTGATTTCATTCTAAAGCCTCACTGATTTAGAGTCGTTCCTTCCACCTTATGTTTTCAGACTGTATGCACACCCAGATGGAGCATTGCTACAAATCCCAGCAGAACAGGGCCTCACCTTGCAGATATGGGAGCTCTACTTTCTTTGATCAAGTTATCCCAGCCAAGGAGCTGCTCTACATCAGCTGAGTCATGGTAACCCACTCTGTTCATAGTCCTCTCTTATCTCAAATGCAGGGTAAAACACCACAGTTTTCCTCCTGCACAGAAAGCACATTCATCCCAGTAAGCTCTGCTGCAAGCAGTAAGTGGGTAAACTCCTGTACCTCTGATGTGTGTCTGTGCCTACAGAGACAATCTGTTTTCAACTGCGTATGTTAGTTTTTGAGAGAAAGTTTTCAGCTACTTTGAGTTCTTCTTGGATGGTCAATGCTACTGATTTTTTCTCTTTCACAGCTTCAGAATTACTTGCATTACAGAAGCACATAGAGGCATGAACTGAGATTGTGACCCCATACTTCTAGGCAATATACAAACATGCTGTGGGAGAGAATTTCTGTCTGAGAGCACTTACAAGCTAAACACAGACAACACAAGCACATGGGAGGATAGGAGAACCAGCAGCAGAGGTCAACTGACTAGGAAAAGCCACTGAGCATGTCAGATGCAGAGATGAGCACTGAATTTTACTCTCTTGAGGACTAAAAACTTTCCTGTCCAGCACAAAATGAGTTCTTAGTGTTTATTTGCTACTATCACAAAATGCATCCACTGAATCAGTGGTGCACAGAGTGAGCAGGTTTATAAGGATTAGAACAATGGGCAAGATGCCACATACCCTATTCTCTTTTTCTGACACCTTGGGGCAAGGCCACAGTCTCATGTACGAGAACAAATTTGAATTTTGGTGCCTCCAACTTCCATTTGTCCTGCAGGAGATTCCATTAAACAATATAAGGTCTGTAAATCAGACACTCCTCTCTCTCTTCAGTGTCAGGTAGGAATTTACAACTCCAGACCATGCATTTCCTTATCTAAAAGGAGCATTGTATGAGGCTTAACAGATCATGGTTTCTACAGCATACCCAAATGGAAAGCACTGTACAAGTACAAGCTTTTATTATTAAAGACAATTTTCTAAAGCTTTAGTAAAGAACATTTGATACCAAGTACTAAAACTAACATGGTGTTTTCTAAGATAAACAATAGTTACATCCAGGTTACAACCTGTACTTTTTCAGCTTTTTGGGAATTTTAGTGTACAAAGGGCAGTTTACAATGGAGCAGCCAGTGCAACCTTGAGGAAGTACTGTGAAATTAAAATCCATATTTGGAGCAAGTAGATTAACTTGCCAGTTCTTTCAGCATACTTTCAGCAACCGTGGTGTAAAATTTTTGTAACTTATGCTGAATTCCACAAAAAAGAGAATTTAAGCCTTTTTCTTTTTTTTTTTTTTTTACAGGAAATTTTTTTTTTTTTTTTTCTACAGGCCTGTGCAGATAGACCCTTGCCAAAATGCATTGCAAACAAAGCGTAATAATATATGAGGCATCAGGTAGCGCACGGTGGAGCACCGAGAGACAACAGAGCATAACCACAAAACAGGGAAAGGTTGTGGCTCACCAGCCACACAACTCACTGTGAGGTTTTCATAACCAGAAGAGTTTATCAAGGACAGGATGCTTCCGAGACACAAAGGGCACTCATGGGAGAAAGCAAGAGAAGGCAGCACATTAATCAAGTGGGAGAGAGATGCTGGCTTCATAAGCTGCTTCAAAGTGGGGTGAGCCTCTTACGGGAAGTGATAAGCAAGCCTGTGAAAGACCCTTTAAATTAATACAAGCACGAATTATAGAATCATAGAATACCAGGTTGGAAGGGACCTCAAGGATCATCTGCTCCAACCTTTTTTGGCAAAGCATGACATAGACTAGATGGCCTAACACCCTACCTGGCTGAATCTTACAAGTGTCCATTCCTAATGTAACACAACAAGAATTCACCCAAAGAGAGGGGAATCAAAGGAAAGGTGCTAAGATACTGGTGATCCAGCAACACAAGGAGCTATGGATGTGACACCATACCTGAACAGAAGGGCTTGCAGAAGCCAGGAATGATGTTCAGATTACAGATTTTAGCATCAGATTGGATTGCCGTGCTGTCCATAAGGGTAAAAAAAAGGAGTACATGTTCTTCTGTGGCTATATGCTGAGCTTTGACAGCTACATATTTATACAGCAATGTTAGATGAACATGCCAACATGATACTTTGGAAGAAAGATACAGCTCTGAAGAAAAGAGATAAAGATGGCATTGGATTTTTCTTTCCGCTGTCTATAGTGTTTGTATATTTATCATTCCCTCTAAAGAAAATGTCAGTATGCGACAATGATTTCATTTTGCTGATACTCCATTTTGCTTGAAAGTGCTTAACACTGCAATGATTTAGTTGCAAGAAACTTATTCTATTAAGTGCGAAAAAGTGTGGGCAGGGCAAAATGCAAATTGATAACCTGAGTTAACTGGGATGTTTGGCATGCTAGTAAAAAAAGACCTTAAAGCTCTCACCTCTAGCCAGTTTAGAATGAACAACAAAATCCAGAACTAGACAATAGCACAGGGAATGTTAATGAAGGGTGAGTTACAGTGTTACCTATTACTGAAGAGCAAAAGCATACAGAAACTGAGACAAGACTTTCAGCATACTGGGTAATTAGCAGCCACAGTGGAATTTGGTTTCTTGCCATGTCACATTCAGTTAATAGCTTATGACAACAAACATTTACTAAAAGTACTGGAGATGACAGAGACATAAGATTATATGAGAAATCAATAAAATAACTAAATCAAGAGGCTAAAATACACTGAGTCAAAAATTATTAAAGAAAAATTCAACTGCAGTCAAGCAGATTGGAAAAATAAGGACAGCCAATGCACATGTGGGTGCAGTTGACACCGGCCAGGTGGACACCACACAGCACTATTTCTCACACCACCAGCACTGTTTATTCTGTAAAGAACAGGTTTTATTGTGGTTTTTTGTTTTTGTTTTTTCTTCAGTTCCTACAAACAAGGTTCAACAAGATATTTCTAAGAAGCAAGCCAATGAACAGAGTCACAGCAATGACTGCCCTTGATAAAGTGAAGGCACTTCTTTCTTTGAGGCTCCTCTACCGCCAAAATATGTCCACTGACACCCCTTTATGTTCTTTGGCAGAGCCGCCATTCAGAACTAAATCCCTCCTTCCTCTTTGTGGGCTCCACTGATGGATGTGACAAGACTTCTAAGCAGCCTCTTCTTACTGTTTTGCACAATGATTTCTGGAGTAGGAGGTTCAAAAACCCTTCCAATGGACCAGCCCATATTCAGTACAAAATCAATTTACCATGGCTATAGTCTCCTTTGTATTTCTGCATCAAGCAAGGAGATTTCATTCTACTTTATTTTTCTGCTCTGGGTTTCCTTAGCACTTTGCCTCTTTGAAGCTCACTGCTATGCAGAGATGTTAAGGGTTCTCCCCTATACATTTTTCTGTGTTCCCTCCCCCCTGCTTCTGACACAGATTGGACAAATTCTGCACAGTCAACCGAGTGCATTTTTGTGCACCCACATTAACAGTTTAGCTATGAAAAGCAATCTTCCCATATATGTTTCAAACTGAAAATGCAATCACTGTACATGTGAAACCTCTGTGTATTATCAGCTTTCTAAGGCAGGAAAGTCTTGCATTCTTTATTCCTCTCCAGGTTACATCACTGAATATACTTCGTCAGCACTTATTTGTTTGCTTTGAGAAGGAGCTAAAATAAGTTTGAGGAAATGCCCAATTTGGATCTGATTCTCCCAACAATTAGGCTGAAATTCAGGAATCAAAATCAGCACATCCTGCAGTATTAACGAGACTAATGAAGAACTCAATATGACATTTTCACTGTTCTCTACCTCCTGCTTTTCTTTAGGGAAATCACATCTATTGCATTAAGGGGGGTCTAATACTCTTTCAGATGACAAACACTGCAATATAGTCTCATTAAAATTGTGTAGAGTTTGAACATGGTTGAGTCCTGTCTTGGCTTGAAAAAAGGAGGCAGTGCACAATTAAACAAATAAATGTGCATATGATTCGATTTATCCTATCAACATTCTTTTCTGGTTGTGCACTTAAGCTTAGTGTACTACAGCTAAAAAGGAAAAAAAGGCACTGGAAATCTTTAAATAAGTGAAAGATGCGTTATTGAGACCAAATGTTATCTTTGAGATTAATTAGCCAAGGCCGGTTTCATTGAAGCCAGAGAGATTGGGAAAGTTTTGCAAGGCAGGCAGAAAACAGAGATCCTGCCTTAGCCTGCCTGTACCACAGGAACTTAAGTGAAACCAGACTCTCCTTCCTGCTCTTCCCCATTTTAAAGTAATAGTTTTCAAGCTTTAAGAATATGTGCAAAAAATCCTAAACCCTCAGCTGAAAAATAAGCCTCTGTACTTTCCCTATTAAATTCAGCAGTTTTATGTCTGAATTTCCATTTGTTTTGCATACCTGTAGAAAGGATGTAGACTCCCGATCCTAGACACCAGGATTTTGACATGTACTGTGGAAGCACACAGAATACTCAGCTGCACTCTGCTAGGCGTTTCTGCTTAAAATTAAATGGCAATTCTTGCCCCAGTGAGCCTGAATCCTAGGGTTAAGGTGAAAGACAACATGTGGCTGCAAAAAAACACGCAGAAAGAACAAGAGTGGGTAGTGAGATGACTAATGTTTGCAATCAGGGAGTACACATGGTGCACAGGCAAGTGCGGTGCAAGCTTCCCAGGAAAGATTTTGGCAACACACCTAGATTTTGACCTTTAGACTCTCTGGCTTCTATGGGGTTTGGTGCTCAGCATTTCTGATAAATCACTAATAACCAAGAATAAGTAGGACCTTTCAGATGTTACCAGGCTGGGCTGGAAAAGGAAGTCGGCAATGAAAAGTCTCCCATGCTTCATAAAACAGATTTCAGTATTTTTTTTTATTGTTCTATAGCTACATTGTGCATTACATATATGCTTTCCTCTGCCAGGTGCCTAATGCTCTTGATAAGCTAATTACAGCCGCCTTCTTATTTCATGTCAAGCTTAACTCCCCAGTCTGAGCCTAGCCTGCAGTTCTGGCATGCTTTTTCCTTAATCTAAGACCATCTGTGCTCCATCAGCAAGGAACACTTAAACACAGAAAAAGTGAAGAACCAACAGTGTTGAATTCCCCATCTGATGCCCCCAACTCCTCTCCCCAGCATTTCCAATTAAGTGAGAAGCCAACATCCATCCAGTCCTAAATATACTGAAAGGCTCTGAGCAGGATACAGTTATCTATAGATGCGGCAACACTTTACAGTGGTCAGTGGGGAAAAGACAACCCAAAAGGACCTGACTCTCTGCAGCTCTTTACATCTTTAAATCAAAAGCTTCACATTTTAAATATCACCACATCACCAGCAATACATGCAGTGGTTGAGTCAGCACTTGATCAACGTAAATCAACTACTTGTCTCAGAAGCACAAGGAGTCTGGGGTTGATTTATCAAGGATCCAAAAGATTTTTCTCAAGTCTTATGTTTATTGCTGCAAAATGGAAATGCACAACAGTTTAAATCAGAACTGGACTGCAGCGTTAGGGAAGATGCCTCTCTGCCCCTCTCCTGTCCCACCACCAAAAGTTCAAGTGTTTCTAACCCTCACTGTCCGCTCACTGCCCAGCCCAGCTGAACACAGCCCCTGCCTGCTGCCCCTGTAAGCAGCCAGAGCCCCACTACTGTGCACAGCATCAATCCACCTAGCTTCCTCCTAAGGCTGGGAAACAGATGACTTCAGACTCGCTGCTTGGTCTGTCACAGTTTGCCTTGCTTCTGCCTCCTCTTTTCCAACACCAGACGTCAACACCTGATGCCATAGTGAGCTCTGCCAAGCTTCATCTCAACAAGGAACTTATTTGCTCCTTCTCCTGCAAAGATGACTCTGATGCGGTGTCTTTTATTCCTCCCTCCCAGCTCTTCTGTTCTGTTCACCAGTCTGCACTCTTCTGCCAACCCATGATTTATTTTCCAATTTTCTTCAGTTCGAGTCCTGCCCTTACATTCACCCTGCCACCTGGCTCTTCCCTCACCTCCCCTCAAGCACGTTTGCATTTGACATCTAACAAGGTCAAAGATTCCACAAATGAGTTTTGAGACTACATCTTATAATTAAGATGAGGGAATATAAAATAATTTTCCAACTGGATTAATGCAGCATACTACTTTGTACTTCTTCTGTCTAACTCGTTTTTGGTGGCTTTCAAGGCTTTCCCATTTATCTTGTATTGAAAAAAAAACACAACCAAAACAATCTTTTTCTTTTTTCTGCTTTGCCCTTAAATCCTCAGTAACTGATCTCACAGCAAAAGCTACTAAATTTGTAACAATTATATTAGCCACATACATTTTTTTCTCCTGTCACTGGGTTCACCACCATTTTATTTATTGAACCATTGATCATTCCTTGCCCCATGCAGCAAAGTCTTCTCCCTTTAGGCAAACTGCAGTTTGTTTCTTAATACTCCCAGGCTAACTTAAGAACTTTTTTGTCATTCTTAATAAAGCTTAAATCACTTTGAGCAACCTTGCAGCCTATTCAAATGGCTGCAGTCCTGTTACTCCTTTTTCTTTGCTTATAAGGAATTAAACCACTTTTTCAAAAATGTCACAACATGCCTTGTCTCCTGTCTGAAGGGATTAATTAATAATTAATATATGGAATTTGATCTATATTCTTGACAAAAAAAAATGTTTCCAATGAAAACATACTTTTATTAACCGCCACCCCCAAATTCTTTCCAATCTGTTCTCTTTTTTAAACAAATTTACAGAATTATTTGTATCTGTATTTTTATCTGAAGGGATGCATTTTTATTGCATTTTTCTCCTACTAGAAACCCAACTACTCTTTTTTTACATTAAAAATTTACATTTAATTTAAGAAGTTTAGAAAAAAGTAGTGGAAAATGAGTCAATTTTAAACATGTGGGCATGCTGAAGTTGCATAACTGCTTACCTGAAAAGTAGAGGCGAAGATAAGTGCTAATGTTACATGTACTATGGCTCAGAATATAACTGCAGACTCATGATTCAGGCAAATTACCTATATTTACAAATGCATATCACTGTGTATAATACTTAGGCCTTAGACGGAAAGCCATGCATTTCAAGGCAATTCAAAAGGACAAGTATCATTATATCAGCTTCACGTGTTAAGAAAGGAAAGCTTGGACTGGGGACGGCTAGAAACCACCTTACCTCCCTGCAGCTGTCTACAAGTGAGGCAGCTAATCCATGCTATCCAAAATCTTCTTATAGAGAATGGAGAAAAATATGCAACTGCTGAATATCTTATTCCACTGACTCCCCACATTTAGTGTCCCCAGTCTCGGAATAGCTTAGTCTCTACTCAGCCATGCTACCAATAAAAATGTATCAGTTAGCTATAACCACAGTGGGGTAACTTCTATATGGAAGGAACATTTCAGTGACAGTAGAATACCTGTAAGACCATTGTCCCAACTGACTGTCCAAGCTGTGGCAGCACCCAGCAACTCATTTATACCCACAGACACATCCCTCACCCTCCTCCAGTGGTACAACCCTTCCTCTCCCATTGCCCGTACATTAGCAGGCAACTCACAGCAGCTGTTGCCTGACATAGTTTTGCTGGAGGTTTGCTACCCCTCCTGCAGCCCTGAAGAAAGGGTTCTAAGCTTGAAAACTCGCCATCTTCCTCCAGTCAAGGTGGCTAGAGACGCCATAGGCATAGTCCAGTTTGTGCCGGTTTATTTGTCTGTCCTCTTAGCACATGGGTTTTGCTTTCCTTGAGCTCAGCCTGGGGAAGGTAGGTGAAACCTTGGAGGCTGAAGCTCTCTAAGGCTTTCAAAGGATTCAGGTGAGCTGCCCCTGCTGTGCTGAGACAGGATTGATGTCCTGTGGGAATGATGAACAGTTTCCATCTCTTCTCCCCAGGTCTGGGTTTCTCATAACAGCTGTGCAGGCCACATTAGCGACTCTGCTGCGTAGCTCCAGGCTCTAATAATCCCCTCGTATTAGTCATTCAGAACTGTTGCATTCAAAAGCAGCTGTAAAACACACGTCGGCTAAACTGTTACTAACACAGAAAAGTAGGATTATTTATCTAGGGAAAAACGCATGCACTGACATGATATGTATTTACTACAGAACAATTCCTTTTTCCTAAGAGCTCAATAGTTGTTTTTAAAGGAAACATGAGGTCATTCCTGGGCCTTTTTAGAGAGATGCAAATCAATAAGTGGTGATTTTTTTTAATGCTTTCCTTATAAATGACTGGACACTATCAAGGTCAAACTTAATCCTGTGCAGAAAGACAGTGCAAGAGACATGAATCATTTAGATGTCTCTTAAGCTCTGCTTTGAGAATAAAATGTAGATATTTCTCTGTATTCTCAGGCTTAAAAAAAGAAAAACAAACCCCAAACTGCTGCTTTTTTCTGTAGTAACTGGCTCAGATACTCCATTGTTCATCGTGTAAGATGCCGTCCTTTGTGTTTTCAAGGACTTCTACTTCTGACTTCCCAGCATGTGCAGCCCAGCTCCCATGCCAGTGACAGGTCAAGGGTTCCGGGTCCCAGGTAGTAAGAGCACTTCACTGAGTGCATAGCCCTGAGAAGTTGCAAACTGCAGCACTGACTGCAGCAGAGGGCCAGGACCTCTCCCCAGGCTCCACTGATTGGCAGCTCACCACCTGCACAAACCTGGGCTTGCCGAACATGGGAGAGACTGTGGCAGGTATCTTTCCAGGAGAGCAGGAAGCAGAAGCTGGCTGCATGAACCCTGCTTGGTGTGTGAAACTCAATAGGTCACTGTTGCCACATCAACTACTCTTAGCAAAGGTGCTGCATAAAACTCATCCTATGTTAGAGCTTTCACTAATGATCGCACCAGAGCACCCTAACTGGGACAGAAGTAACTAGGAAATGCATACAATGCCTTGTGGTAAGCCACCATTTGCAGCCAGAGAACAAACCTCTCCCACATCTAAAAATACCCCATTTCCCTAAAGTAATAATTATAAAAAAGCAGCAAATTTTTATATAAATCCCAGTTTATAAAAATTTCAGTTTAGCTAAGGTGTGGCCTACAACAAGAGGCTGATTTGCCTCTCAGAAACATCTGCAGAACTGAATTTGTTGACAGCAGCCACAGATGAATGCGTGTCAGGGCAGAGGACAGACAGGGCGTAAGTACATGCAGATCCTCGAGAGCCTCCTGGAGCTGGTGCAGTAGCAAACAAGTCCACAGAGAAATAGGGCTAAATAGGCAAACCAAACTACATTTTGCAAAGATAAAGAAGCAACATCGGTGGCAAAAAAATTGAGAAGTCCAAGGGATTTTTTTTCACTTTCATCTTTTCCCCTCCCCTTTCTAAAGGATGTTTAATGGCCCTGACTGTAAGTTGCAAGGAAGAAGAACATTAGTCTTCATTCTCTACACATAAAATGCCTGACAGGGTTTTATCAAATAAAGAGCCCAATATGCTACTGTTATCAGTAAGTGACTTCAGCAGCTAATTAAATTCTCAGTTTCTGAATCCTGCTCATAATGTTTGCTGACAAAGACGAAAACCCCTGTAGTAATTTTTGCTTTTATGTGAGTTGAGGCAGGGAAGGAGGGAATGACAACTAACAAATTACTGAGGAAAGCAGGCTGGCAATCCACGGCTGACAGTCATCATGCAAACCTCACTTCAGCATGTAAGCATAACAAGGTAGTTCCCCTCCAGATGTAAATCAGTTCTGTGGCCTTCACTGACTCCAAGAAGGCTGCCCTGCTTAATGCCAATTATGAATCCAAACAGGTATAGCTCCTGAACCTCCTACACAGGCTATACAACCCTATGCATATGATCCTCCTGTGCATGCTTGCATACATATATATATGAGAACTTTCCATACCATACCTAAATACTCACTTTAGAGAGTAACTACATTGATCACAAGTAGGCAGTGTACTCCGAGCCAGTTTAGCAAATTTCAATATGTGAATGCACATGTTGAAATGTATTCTCACTCAATAGATCGTGCAGCATATTCTTAACTCAGGCAGTTCTCAAAGGAAAACAGGCATTTATTTAAAGCTAAACCTGGGCTTAAAATCTTTGCTGGCTCTAAATGGACTTCTGAGTTGTGTTCTCCCAGACAGAGGGGATGTTGTGTTCAGAAATCACTCAACACTATGTGAGAACAGATTTGCTTTCTCAGCTCTCTGAATTTCAGCTGATTGATAGGTAACATCAGCACAAGGTTGGTTCCCACCAGCATATGCTGGAGCCTGTTGAAGAGTACAGTTCCCTTTAGCAAGGAGCTGGTGTAGTGTGTCCCTGGAGGATGAAGTGTGGTCTTCACACATGGTCATCTCCAGTCTGACACGCCTTGTTTTCTTCCCCATCTCCCACTCCAGGTAGAAGTTTCTCTCTTAGATAGATCATGGGAGCGGAGATCTGCACCTGAAAGCTTCAGTCTAGCTCGTGATCAGTCATTTTAAGGAAGGGTGATTTCAGGGAGTAGATTTTATTTGGGAACCTGAAATCATAAGAATAAAAAGCTGAATTTGCCAGAAAGTTTGTTCAGCCAATATAAGCTTTATTATGGAATAGCTTTAAACCTCTAGGCTGAGAGTGAGAGGTTTTAGGTGTAGCTGTGGAAGGTGATTTATGAATAGATTTATATGTTAATCTGTTAATAAAAAATGTAGCATACTGATAAAATATGTGACAATCAGAACTCAGCTATCAGCCACATATTAAAGACTGCATTTGCTCCAGTAGAGGTTTTGATTATGTTTTTAAATGAGGGAACTGCATTGGCCTAAAAATAAAGAAATAAATGTTTTATCTAGAAATATGTGCCACATAATTCAAAGTTGTATCTGGGAATCTGCAAGAAACAAATAATAAACTGCTTTAAGAAAATGACTTCTGGAAAGTGAAGCTTATTCCTGAACATTTCAAAATGGAGTTCCTGCTAGGCAGCTCAGTGGTACATAAAGACAGGCAAAGTGTTCTCACTCTTTCCCAAAACTACTTCCCAAACTGGATTTTAAATTGGATAATCATCTTGACATTCCAAATAGATTGAAGAAATAAATATCTTCAGCAAAGTGGGGCCAGCTTCTGAGCACCTACAGGTTTGTGCTGCATGTAGATGCCTAGTTTTCTCATGATTTTTGAAAGGATATTTTGAAAAATAGGAATGACTCTGGCTCAAGGATGTTTCTGCAAGTAACTCTGAAATGCAATACTTTTACCTCTTTTTACTGACAAAAAATCACAACATTTTATAAAGAAGTGCTATATTTCTATTTTATATGCGAGCAAAGACCAGGCAGATAAACTGGGCAGATTAACTTTCCCTCAGGAGCCTGTGGGCAGAGCCAGCACTACAAACGCGGGCCCTCCAAGCCCCATCTGGTGCTTATCCAGCATCTCTTGGGGATGTAAGATTTATCTGTTATTTGTAAGTTCTCTGATGAGCGCCAGGGCTTTGTGAACATATTCTGAATCCTTAAAATTTCCCTGTGAAGTACTTTCACCAGGAAAGATTACGTGAGTGGCAATTTGTGCTGTAACCTATATTACTCACTACTTCCTGTTGGTTTTGTCTATCATATTTTATTCAACTACACAGAGAAAAAACAAGTTAAACTCTGTCACCTCTCCTCACACTTCTACACACTTGCAGAGGATGTTTCTCATCAGTACACATAAATGTGACACTGCTGAGCCCTAAATAAGTAGAAAATAATGCATTTAATGCTCTGTTTGATTTAAAGTGCAAAATATGAAACCTGTCCCATTTGTTGCTACGTGACATACTGAAGACTGATAGGCAAGTTTTGTTATTATTAACTATACTTTGTTGATACGTAGTGTTGATTTGCCAGTGATTATGCCACAGAGATAAAGATCTCTCCAGGGAGCAGCAGGGAGAGAGGTGTGTCTTCAGGAGCAGCTGTGCAGTTTAAGAGCTTCTTCTCTGTAGCAGGGATGTTTCTGCTCCTTAGATTGAGGGAAGAATATCTGGAGTGAAACCATCCTTACTGGAAATGTACTGGATGCGTAGCTACTGTTCATCTGCTACAGGACCATATGGAAATGTTTTGTCTCTGTTTCAGGTTTGAAAAAAAAATACCCGTTCCAAAGCTTCAAAACATCAGCAGAAAGAAATAGATTTCAATTAGCTTCAGATCAATCATTAAAAGCTGATGCTGCCTAAGCAGGCTGTTGACTTTAAGCTTGGGTTTAAGTCTTACGCCTCCAGTGGGACTGAGAAGTTCATCATGTTTTGCCCTAGTGCCCAGGTAACATTCTCCAAAGTGCCCAAATGAATGCAGGTATTCTTATCTGTAAGACTGGAGCAAAATTTCAAAACAAAACAAAGTTGTGTCTTTCGTATCATTTTCCTGTTTTGCAGTGGGGCAGTTGTAATTGGAGATCTAGATTGTGGCAGCCCAGGTGGTACTGGACAGCATGTAGCTCCACAGGCAATCCTACCAAATTCAGGGTTATGACTATGGGGGAACTAACATGTCCTGTCTCTGAACTTAGTCCTCACTTAATTTTTTTGTCCTCAAGAAAAAATATTAGATTGTTAATTAAAGCATATTTTAATCTCAACATTTTTTGTCTTTCTTAACAAATGAAATAACTTATGTCTTCTGACTAGTTTTGCAACAGCTGCACCCATTTATTCTTTCATATTCTGTTAAAATACAGTTTATTTTTAAGAAAGGGAATACACGCAGACTCTTGAAGTATTTTTAATACTATTAACCTGATAATAACTGATCAGCATACACAGGGCTAGTTAGAAACTTTTTCACAAAAGATCTTCCATTAAAACAAATAATTAAAATATAAACATTTTATTAAATTCTAACAGGTTCTATTAAACTTCTCAGATGAGAGCCCAGAAGGAAACCTTGGATCCAGAGTGAAATTTTTGGTCAGAAACATAAAGAAAGGAAAAGGAAAAAAGATGCCCCAAACAAACAAGGTCAATTGCTTGAGATGAAAGAAATGCACATTCAAATCCTCTCTCTTGATGCTTCAGAAAATAACTTGACCCAGAATTTTTGCATCCCAAGTAGCCATGTGTCTATCTCCTCTTTCAGATTTTACAAAAACGTCGAGAAGTCTTGTTTCCATCTCAGTGCAAAAAGGTTGGAAGTCTTGGCACCTCAAAAGGTTGGAAAAATCATTTCCCACTCAGTTCATTTGAGAACTCTAAGTTCAGGTAAAATCAGGGTGAACAGGGGGTAGGCACTGCACTGGGATTTATGAAATGCCTGCCAAGTAGCCTGCTTTTAACGCACACCAGAGAACAGCATTCATTACTAAGAAGTCCTAATCAGCATTGTGCATTTTTAAAAATTTGATCAAAGGCTTATGTTTTTTAAATGACCCTTACACCTACTCTGTTAATTACAAACTCCCATATAAAACTGACTTTTCTATGTCCTCACTGTGAAAGCTGCAGATTAGGAGCTAACCTTGCTTCAGACCCATGCATAAATTAAACAGCATGTGCTCCAAGTGCACGTCGGTTTTAAAATGTGTTCTATAAAATGGCTAATACTTAGAGCTTACAATGTATACAAGACGACCATTTAAAGATGGAGATAAAACACGTTG
Organism: Strigops habroptila; assembly: GCF_004027225.2. Classification (NCBI taxonomy): domain Eukaryota; kingdom Metazoa; phylum Chordata; class Aves; order Psittaciformes; family Psittacidae; genus Strigops; species Strigops habroptila. Next base: position 54,392,342 of record NC_044281.2, on the reverse strand, counting down.
CAGGGATTTTGTTTAAGAGATGCTAAAAGATCTAGGGAACAGTATTCATTTTAAAACCGTTCCTTGACTGCTGCAAGAATTTGAATGCTACATACTGAAGTTTCCAAAATTAACAGGTGCTTTTGTATATCCCACCTGGGGCATCTCAAGATGCTGATTTTCAGAACTTCTTTAACAATTCTGGCAAGAAAGACAAGTAGACAAAATCACAAGTGATCCCAAAATACCTTGGCTTCAATTTCCTTCTGGATATTGACATTCAGGCAAAAATGTTTCTCACAAAAAAAGTTAACCACCACCACCAAAGTTTCTCATGCAACTGAAACTCATTTGGTGAAAGGATTCTCAGGTCCCCAAATGGAATTTCTGAAACACATTTAAGAAACAAAGAGGGAGGGGGGAAAATCTCAGAGAAGCTGGGACATTTTGTTCTGCAGAGCAGGAAACAAGCTTGTTCTGCTTCAGCGTCTGCTCCATTCCACTCACTAGTTCTCATGTAAAAGCTCAGTGCTACAGTCTTGGAGAAACAACCTCAGCAGAACCAACAGAAAAATCAAAAAGTGAGGAGGAAACTTCAGCACATGGTAGGGCAGCTGAGTGCTAAGAATGGAAAAGAAATGAGCCCTTTATAACATGGTCCACATCCTAAAATCCACCTCTCTTCCTCCCCTCTCCTGAAATCTCAACTGTTCTATAGGGTAATGCTATCTTTTTATACACCTCTTATCCAATAACTTGCCCATATAATGCTGAATTTTGTCTTTTACTCTGCTGCAATTCCAAGACAATAACTTCCTATTGAAACTACATGCAGTGGCTACATAATACTCCAGAATGTTCTTTGCTGTGGAGATTACAAAATTAAGTTTATAATAATGGCAGTCCAATGCAGATTCAGGACTAATACCATAACTTTAGCTTCTGGAACTGAAGACTCCTAAAACATATTTTCAGGAGTCACAGTTTCACAAAATGAACCTTGAAGCTGATAGAGAAACCCTGCTCATTTTAATTGATTTTGCATTGGGCTTAAGTGAAAGGTCTCCACAGTCATTCAACAGGTAGAAGGAAAAAGTGCAGCCTTTTAAAGTGTGAGAGCTGAAAACCTCTCTAAAATCAGAGAGTAATAACATAGTTAACACTGGGTTTGTGATGCACAATATTCATAAAGGGGATTATAAACCTGAAAAAGAAGAATTTATTCCCATTGGAAAGCAATGAATAAAGTAATGCTGTGATGAAAAACATTATGGCCTGCTCAATGGCAGGAAATACTCACTTTCTGGTTAAAGAACAGATAACCGTCGTGGAAAACATGCACCAGGTAGACTGAGCTAGTAAATCTACCCATTACAGAATGAGAGACTCAAGTACTGAATTTGCTGTGCTAGCGAGCAGTGGCAAGGGGATATTGGTCCTGCGAGATACTGTTGCCACCCTTGCTGAAAAGACAATTAACAATTATCTCCTTCACAGGAACATCCTGGCCTCCTCTCCTTTCAGTGACAACTGCGTGGCAGAAATGTGTTCCTGCCTTTTCCCCACAGGGAGAGTGCAGCTTAGGGATAGAGCTGATTGCAGAGGAACATTCACTGAAAAACAGCTATAAACTTCACATAACCCTGCTGTAGAGAGGTATATTCTTCACCCTGCCAGGCTTTGCCCCACACCAGCATATCCTGCTGTTTCTGTGCACCATGCTCCTCAGGTTTCTGCCCTCACCTCACGGGAGTACAAATGCAAGGGAGCAGACATCTGTCAACACAATACTGCACCTTGAAGCAGATGTAACACCACTGGCAACCTGAAGAGTACAATCTCAAGATGAAAAACTATCCCTAAATCAGGCCTGACAATATCCACTGTATTTTGTATTTTATTTACCAGCAAAGAGGAGATACAAAACAACCCGAATTAGTATTGTCATTCCTTCTTAAACTGCACTCTCACCCCCTGTAGAACTAACAGTAAATTCTTTGCATTTCTCGTCTTGCTTTCAGATCTCATCTTTAAAATGACGCACAGCGAATGGTAGGTGGGAGGGGGTGCCTCTAAGCCACATCATGTGCTTTATGGAGACAAGCCAAGCACCTACTTAGGCAACCACTAGGTTGGGAAACAATCGCTTCCATCATTCCCAACACGTGTGTCAACATAATTCCATGCTCTCTTTGTCATGCAAAAAGTCTTGGCAAAGTGACCGGATACATCCAGAAAGTAGGAGCAAACTAAGCTTATTATGTTAGCCGGAGATCTCACAGCATCCTCCAGTGCTATAGAAGGAGACTTCCCATGTTTTGCAGTGTAGGAAAGGAAACTCACTACACTGAAAGGGCCCAAGCGAAGCCTGACTTCAGAAGTGTATAAGGGAGATTACAGCTGGGTTTCGTGGAAGGGGATCCCTCATCTGACAAGCACAAGAGCCTGTGTCAGGCAGTGTGATAACAGGCATTGGGGAAGGTATGACACCTCACATAACTGCAGAGACTTCCCTCTCCTGTGTGCTCGCTAGAAGCATTTCAGCCATGCTAATATGGTTCTGCAAACGGAAACTACTGCCAAATGGGAGTATCAGCTTCTCTAACCCTTTATTGTTGTCATTGCTAACTCCGGACTTTGTTTTCCGTTTAAAGGAAGATTCAATGCATTTTACAACCCTTACACATCTTTTCTTCTCTCCACCTATACTTGTAATTCTTACGAACAGCAAAAGGCCTGTGCACATTGGAATGGCTGGCAATACTACTCTAATGGTTTCTTTGCATGGTCAGGTACAGGAGGAAGGCCCTTCAATCTGTCTGAAATATGCTAAATACATCTTTGGCGCTCTAGCAACTGTAAAGATGTAAATATCCCAGAGCATTAGCATTTATTTAAAGATAAGCAGCTGGGGCTTTCCTTAACAATTTTTGCTGCATCTTTCAATTCCAGGTTCAGTGCTGTGGGAGGAAAGTCCTAATATTGCTGGATATATGCAAGCAATTTTCAGAGTTTAGCTGCTTTGCCTCCATTCTGCCAGAGGTAACATACATTTTTTTAACCCATTTTGCCTCTGGAATGCTAGCAAGTCCAACCTTGCTTTTAGTAATGCATTCAGAAAACACAGCTCCTCAGCACTCTGTGTTCACATAGGTCAACAATGGCTAAAAATGAGGATGGACAAGAATAGTAAAAGCTTCTCCTACATGTTGCTGACATCTCTAATGAAAGCTGAGGATTTCTATTGATTGTTGTGTTTAAGCCTGTATCAGTCACACTACATGCTTTGTTCCTTAAGATGTCAGATTTTTTCGCAGATCCTGTTACCACCCGAACACTCAAGAATCAAGAGCAGAGAGTGCTGTCCAAATGAGGAAGTGTAGAAGAGCCCTTCCCCCAGCATTATCATTGAAGCAGGAATAAGCATCTGGTTCTGACTTTGTCTTCTCCCTGCTCCACCACTCTGGGTAAATTTACACTATACGACCCTCTGAAAATGTACATCAAATATTACAGAACAGTTGTTAGCAAGTCAAATAAAACAAGAGAGTAAAAAGTGAACATACCTGAATAAGAGAAACGTTATGTAGACTAAGTCTGAAGAGGTAGTTCCTGCATGAAAAAGCAGAAAAATTACAAACTGTTAGGCTACTGAAGAAGGCTGGGAAAAGTTATAAAAGCAAGTCATAGTTTTTGGTCATTCATTTCTACAAACAACAAGCCTTTCTTGGACTCAGAATGCAAAAATAGTTATATTCTCCTTGTTCATCAATGTCTCATTGAACTTGTAACAAAGCTCTGAGCAGGTCTGGAATAAAACATTCCAGAACCCATAATGAAGAACCACAATGAAATCCCAATGACTCAGGGACTATTTCCAAATCCTCAAAGGTCAAACTTCAGTTGGAGTCCTGTAGGGACTGCACTCATGTTCTTCTCTGCATTCTGAGAAAACTGGACTTGGACAGAAGCCAGCTGGAGCAAAGCTGACTCCTGTAGTACATTCACCCCAAGCCTGTCCTTGTGGGTACACCCATTGAGGACTTTACGGAAAAGGAGAAGAAGAGGACAGATAGATACTTCTCAGCAGAATCTCTCTGCACAGAAAAACAGCAGGGAAATCAAGGCAGTGACTGCAGATACTCCCAATACTCCTGACATCGCATCTCCACAAGCAAAGCAAAGGAATTCCTGACAGAAGTCACTGCAGCATGAGATACAACACATGTGCTGAGTCACTGTAACCCTCCCTCTGCATGCTCATATCGCATCACAAATAGGAGGGAACACACATTTACATAAACATCTATGGATGACGCTTAGTTAACAGGATTTATCTTACATTTTTGCTTGCTAAGACAATACAGTTACCAGGAATAAACTGACTTATTTAGCCATACGGACTTGATTGTGTGCTTGAGGGTTTTGGCCATGGCTAACTTCATACTTTTGCATCCCATCTGTCGGGGGTTTAAAGAGCTGTGATCCTTTTCCAACATCCCTGTCACCGCAATCTCCCAGAGAAGACACTTATATTATACCAAGTGAACTATGTTTTTGGAAGTAGCTCTACTTAAATAGTAGAAAGTGCAGCTTTGATGACATAGTTTTACCTGCTGTAAAAGTGTCAGTATTCAGACATTCCTCTACCTGGTAAAAATGCCAAGTTCCAGTCTTAGGTCACTGAAGTCAGAGAACTCAGTGAAAAGCTCCTATAGTGAGGAAAAGGTCCTAAGGACTCTTCTGAAGAGCCTTATTTAGGGTCTGTAGCCAGCAGCACACTCTGCCCAAGCAAAGAAAGTAATTCAAACTTTGACATACAAGAGATTCATGTTGGGCGACAATGCTGCAAGGCATGGGCAGTTTTTTCTTCTTCTGTTATCTCTCACTTGTGTATCACCTCATCTAAGTCATAATCAGAGTTGCATGTATACTTTGACCCAATTTATGAATAAATCAAAAGGTCTCAACTGTTGCTGACTGTCAATAAAGGATGGGAACAAGGATGATGGGGAACTTAGGAAGTCAAACTCCTGGTACCAAATCTTCAGTTGCTGTAGCTCTGATTTGCACCATCCTATCCTGTATTGGGACTGGTTATCCAGAGAAGAATACGACCCATTAGCAATATCTCAACAAAATACATCAGTAATTATTATACTTCATGTAAGTATGCAGAGAAGTACACACACACACACAAAACCTCTATCTTCTCTCCTAGTCCTATCACTGGAGATCCAGCAGTTCTTCTGTACAGTGTCTCAAAGGGCTGCATACTTTCCCAAATAATTTGTTATTAACTCTTTAGCACTGGCTACAGACTTAAATATTATGTCCTGCAGGTGCAGGCACCAGACCAGAGGCACTAAGCTAACACACAGCTAAAATTTCAAAAGGGATCTGATAGTTCCCTTAGAAAAGCACATGCTACTCTCACCAAAATATTAATGCAACTCCAGGCCACGAGATATCACGGAATAAGCCTTCTCCTGGAGAAGTTAAGCATGTCACTGGTCTCCAATCTTACAACACCCTAAGGAGAAAGGTCTCATAACTAGGGACTTGAAGTTGCTATCCTGTTGTTAAGCATGCTATTTAAATGCATTGATTTTGGAAGTCTTATAATGCAGATTTGAGCTCCTTGTTTTAGTCTGGTAAAAAGCTGGACAGTTTGACTGAGTAATAAATTTTAATATTAGGGTTTTTTTTTTCCCCTGATAGCACTGCAGAGCAAATTCAATTAAAATATCCTTAATGGAAGAGATGTATCTAAAGGACACAATTTTTGTTGCACTCAGCCAAAACAGATGCAGACAGGAATAGTGTCCATTTAAATAAAGCCAGTCTCTGTCCTCTCAGTGACTGCTGTGTAGCGCCTAGACAAAGCCACTCCTGTGGCTGAGACCTAAACCAAGCAGGAATGTAGCACTAATGTGAAAAGCACAATGATCTTCCAAAGGCATCACGCTAACCTCAGCTCTCTCTTACCTTGTGGCTTTCTTACAGAAAATAGGGCTTCCCTACATTTTTTGTCAGCTTGCCTCACCTAGTGTGTGCACAGCCACTGGCAGTTTCTTTCCATTTGATCCTTCTCATCATCAGCAGTAATATAAACACTGATAGGCCGACCAGGCTAACAGAGGCACCCCCAGACTCCAGTTGACCTGCCTGGCTAGAACTGACTAATCCTTAATTAATAACATGCTCTTTTAGCCATACTTCTGTAAAGCTATGCCAGGAGTAAAAGGCCAAGGGGAAAGATCTGCTGAATAAGACAGTGCCATTTTTATGAACTGCATTTTAACTGAAATTTCAGTCCAAGAATGAGCAAGGTTTCTGAATGATGGTCATGGTTTATTGTACCTTCAATTGCCCCATTTGTGTCCTTTTTTCTGCTTGTGTTTGAAGTTATGTCTGTTTAATACCTTGCTGAACTATAATTTAAAGCAGCTGAAAGAGTAGGATTAAGAAATATGAGAGAACACTGAGATCTCTACATGAATGGATGAGGTGTCTTCTTGGTCTATTTTTCTTTTTTTTTCCCTCCCATTTTGTCTTGTAAGTGAACATTGGCTAATTCCTTCCTCTCTTAAATTAAACCCATTTGGACTAGGCCAGAAGAGAGATTGCCTGATGCAACCAGCTATTCCAATAACTCCCTCTCCCGTATAAAAAGCTGGTGCACAAACTTGGAGGGATAGGACAACCTTTTCACTCACGTTCTGTCCTAATGAAACTTCACTCCATGGTATTAAAACACAAGCTTTGTTTCATCCCAAAGCTGGCTGCATTTCAGCCATCTTCAGAGCAAACGGCTATGCTCCTCCAAGTATTCTGGGACAAATGGTGTTATACACATTAAAAGCTGCCTCAAACTGCTGATTATTATTACTACTAACTTTCTTATTCATGAACATCAGTGCATTCTGAAAAAGGCCATGTTAAACAGTAATGCCCTGAAGTCTCAGCCAAGACTGTGGTTTTGTTGTGTTTAGACACAACGTGGGTTGATGGTAGTTCCTCTGGAGACTGAATCACAGCAGATGCCTATTTAAACAACCTGTGAGAGTGGTTCCTCTCTCTGTCACCTCCGACTGCACGGGGATATTACCCCCAGCTCAGATATATGAAGCTACATGCTGTAAGACCCTCATGCTCTATACAACCTGGTCTTGAAAAATTTGCTATTTACATATATACAGAAGAGTGAAAAAGAGACATTGTTCTCATTGAAATTTAAAGCACAGATTGACCAATTCAGTTGATGTCACAGAGTATATCTGCAGCGCAACCAGGAGCTGATCTCCTGGTCCGTTAGTCTATGCCCTGGTTAGAAGAATAACTTGCCCCTGAAGTTGGGGCAAGCTTGTAAACCTGTGCTGAAGTGCCATTTACACTCATGGAAATTGGGTAGATGTTGAATTAATTTCCCAAACTGGGCCCTCTATGCTAGTCTGCATATGAAGAGAGCCAAGCTGCAGTATAAATCCTGTAAATGTAAGTATTTGTTAATTGGCTTCGCAATTTGTATTTAGCTGGCTTGTAAAATGATTAAGTGCTCACCATGCCTGGTACCACAAAGCATATATACCAGAACAGCAGGAGAGCAGCTGAGATGTGTTTCAAGAAAGGATGGAAGAATATATCCACTTAAATCTGCTTGCCATGACATTCCCAAGTCAAAGCTGCTTATTAAGTGTTTACTTCATATAGCCAAGTGCACCTTGGATGAACTCTGTAACATGATGCCCATGCACTTGTTCACGCATTGCCTGGCCTTGAAACAATTTACAGGGAAGGCAAAGTACTTTGTCTACGATGCCACTGAGCAACAGAGCTACAAGACAAATTAAATCTTTCCAATGGGAAGCCACATAATAAGAGTGCTTGAATAATAGCAGAGACCCTTCCTCTTAGGAGTTCCAAAATTATAATGGTTGCAACATGCTTCAGAACTTGTTCAAGCCTCTTTTTCAGTGCCTCTTTTCAGGCACTACATCTGTCAGCACTGTGCTGACTGATTAAAAGGTGCTTCCTTCTAATTAAAAGAGAGCATGCTTTACAGTTCTGCTGTGGTAGATCAGGGGGGACACCCCTGCAGTCAATGGACTGAATGGGTGTAAACTAAACTGTAGTTTACAGAATCTTTTTTCTATTTAAATGAGTAAGGTTTGTTTATATTTCCCAACTCTGTCCCCCTCCGCACATACCAAACAAGTAAGATTACCTCTCTGTGCTTCAGAACAACCCCGGTAGCAAATCAGGAGCCATATGATCCTCAGCGCTGACCACCACCAGAACCTCTGAGGACTTTGACATGCACACAGAGACCAACAATACACTGCTTTATCTCAGCTGGTCTGTATCACTACAAGACATGTACACCTGCTTGTGTGTTGCTACTTGCCTGCACCTTATAGTAAGTGTGAGAAGCTTGCCCCTCCCTCACTACAGGGCAGGCTATCTTTGTACACAGACATTTACCCTGCAAGTAGAAAGAAAGCCAACAGAAGCTGATAATAATGTTTGATAACAAAAAATAAATAAATAAATAAATAAAAAGAAAGAAAAAAGAGTTTAGGAAAAGCTGAAGAGAACTGAGCAAAGAGTTGTTCTCCCTTTGGGGGCTATTACTGCACTGAAACAGGCATCCAGCACAGCCCAGGTGAGGTACGGGAGACTCACTGGTGGTGATCTGAGAAGGCATTCCCTATACTTGGAGAATAGAATACAACATACCATTTCAGCTGGAAGGGACCTACAACAATCATGTAATCCAGCTGCCTGACCAATTCAGGGCTGTCCAGATGCCTCTTGAACACTTGGGGCATCAACCACCTATCTAGGAAGCCTGTTAAAGTGTTTAACCATTCTGTCAGTAAAAAAATGCTTCCTAATGTCCAGCCCAAACTTCCCCTAGGCACAGCTTTGAACCATTACCATGCATCTTACTACTGGATACTATGGAGAAGAGATCAGCACCTCTCTCTCCACTTCCCCTCCTGAGGTGGGGATTGTGCTGCAATCGGGAGCCAGGTCTGCAAGAGGGACTCACAACTGTCACAGCATAGATAATAAGAAAAATAATTAACAGAACAGGGTCCTTTGGGTGATACAAAACAAGACACAGAGTTACGCATGTGACAAACAGAATGCTCCCTTCTGGCACTCCTGGAAGCCACGTGCTGGGAGCAAGTCTTGGGCTAGGAGCCAGCAACTTTTGTCAGCTCTTTCTATCTTTGCTCCTGGAGACCTTAGATATGCTTTATACTTCCACATTACATGACAAACACAGCTTAGCTGTGCTTCATGACTCCCTGGAAGCTGGTTAGTACCATTCCCCCCTAATACTAATGGAGAGAATAAGGCAGAGACAGATTAAATGACCTTCTCCAAAGCACACAGCAAGTCAGTGATGGAATGGAGATCAGACCCCAGGGCTCCTGGCTACCAAATCTCATGCTAGATTAATGCACAGTGCCTCTGTGTTGGTCCAGCTGTGGCTGAACTCATCAGTTGGTTATCCACATTTCTGAACTAGCCAACCATTCCAAGAAACCCAGCTCCTGAAGGATGATTCTGGCCTTTGCTCTCAGAAGGAGTTAATTACATGCCTGCTCTGGAGTGTAATATGACAATCTGTTTGCAAATGCTACTTCAGTGATTCACTTGAAGGGCCTGGCATACACATGCTGGAGAAAAGGTGGGGAGCCAGCATCTCCCTTACGATCTGGATCCTTATTCACCAGTAATTTTGTTTCTATTGAAGAAAAACTTGCCTGGTACATCATCCTTCCTTAAAAATCAATAGATGTTCCACAGAGAACCATACTAAATGGCATACAGTAATATGATGCAGTTGCTGTATGAGCAATTGCTTTTCCCAAAGCAACATTTCTCAGTGATAAATCCAGCCAGAGCTAGAGTAGCATCCTTTAGAAGAGGCTCCTTACGCAAGCAGCATATCATTCTGATTAAGCAGCTTCCAAATTAAGCCAGGGTCCCAGCTACTGTTCCTGGATTGCCACTGAGGCCCATTTAGTACTTCTCAGTGGAAACAAGGATGAAAATCAAATCCTCTATATTCCAGTCAATGGAGGAAAACTACCATCAGCTTTAATGGCACAGATCTGCTCAGGCTACATACTATATACCCAGGGCCAGCTCTAGGAAGAGTCAAAAGAGGTAGATACTTATCGTTGCAGAGCATGCGGGACAATGACAAAGCTGAGGCACCCCTTGGACTATACCAGGATTCAGAAATTTACATGGATGGCAGCTGCCATGGAAGAGAGATACAGGAAGAGGATTGGCCCTTGGATTGACAGCCATGTCCCCTCTTACATCAGCTCGCAAGGGCAGCAGCAAGCTGGCTCTGCTGTCTCTGGCCCTTTCCCCAGGGCAGGAAAGGCAAAGCCTCGCTCCAGTGTGATCCCACCTCCTTGGGGGTGACAGTGTCTGCCATGGCTCTGAGGTGCCCACTGTTTTCTGGAGGGTAGCCAGAAAACTTAGAGATGTCTATGTACACACTTAGAGAGCAGGGTGTGGCAGGGGTTTGTAATATTGTTTGAACACACTTATAAAAAGGAGGCCAATTGCAATTTCTTTTTTCTTTGTTACATTTCCCTCCCTCTGTTTCACTAGATGAGTTTCTTTAAAACCTCGGAGATGGAAACTGAGCCAAAATTTCAAAACTCGTGTGTGGGTTTGTTCCTATTTTCCTGGAAGAGCGAGTCCATCTCTCAGACCATCACATTTTAGCCCACATGCTACCTCAAGTCTCTCTTGAAATGTGGTTGACAGCTCTTCTCTCCCCCTCTAATCCAGTTGGCAGAGTCACAGAGCACTTAAAGCACCTTGATATGGCTACAAGCTGCATGGGGACCTTTGATCTCCTACTTGCTGGTTTTAAACCATGACGCCACCACTTTTAGTTGTGCTTTCAGTAAGTCACACTGTAAAATTCCTCTTCTTTTGATGCACTGATTATCGTTCAAATATTCCACAGCAGCCCCTCCACCTGCCTACTTAGGCTGATAAACATGCTCAGTTCTGTCAGGCTTTTCTCAAACTCTGGATGAGTTCAGCATGACTTGTATGCAAATACTTGATAGAGTTGGCTGGTGAGCTTAAGTTATTGCCAACCAATCCCTTCTCTTTGCTGTGGTTTTTACAGTTTTGCAGTGGCACAGAACAGTAGGCTTAGCACCTAAACATCTGGATATAAACTGATATGCAAGTCACTGTGGTGAGCCCTGCCATATAAAACTGACATATCACCAATTTAACCAGAGCAAGAGAGTATTTTCACTAATGCAAAAGGACACTGCTCTGCAGCCCTATCCTGTGATGCTGCAAAACACATCAGCTCCAAGACCCCAAGGCTTTTGCTGAAATATCCTGACCTTGTATTAGCTTGCACCCCACTCTCTAAAATACAATCATCAAACTTAATTATTCTCAGTGTGTTACTAAAGCAAGTGAGCCTCTCATGGGTGGCTGCTTTTGTGATAGGTTATCACCAATTTTCATTTATCTGGAATATATGTTTCCAGTCAGGCCTGCAATTTGCTGTGTGAGGATGCTTCCTATCAGCTTGTGCTGCACCAAGATTGCCTTTCAAACAGCACTGGCTGAGCAGACACTGGCCATGATCCAGATGGAAGCCTGGTTCCTCCAATGATGGGCAAATGTGCACAGACTACCACGCCGGTGAGGTAATTTGCAGAGAGGTAGATGGTGCTGTCTCGCAGGTGATTTGAAGAACTGTTTTCTCTGCCAGCAAAGATGACAGACCAGAGGCTGCCATCGCTTCACCCTCTTCTCCATGTACAACACCTGGGGCAAGGCTGCCTCTTTGCTCTCCTGCAGCTGCGGTTTCTTCTGTGCACTGGTCCAGCCCAGCAACCTGACAGTGCTGTAGCATAACATTTTATTTGATTTACCTATTCTGAGTTAATCAAAATTCAGTTTCTTTGCTTAAGAAAATGCACAAATTTTAGCTAAAAAAACCCCAAACAAAACCATTCAGTTTCAACAAGATTTAGATCAGGCTCTGAAGTTCCCAGAATCCTATAATTATAAAAATTGTCCTTATGTCCTTTCTTGTCCCTTCTTCCCCAAGGGGTAAAAGTCAGGGACAGCACAAATTTGGGCTATAGCAAATTCAGACTCCTTGTAGACCAGCAGAGGAAAGCCAAATTTATAGGTAAGAACCAGAGACATCCCAGTGGGGCTTCACCCCTCCACCCTTATACAAGGCTGAGCTGACCTCACCTGGCAGAGTATCAGAGAGGAAAATCTCCCTCTGAACTATCCCAGGCTCAGTCAGAGAGGGTAAAACCTGCACTTTAAATCACACTTTTGTGTGATTTTGTTCCCCGTGTAAAGAAACTGTGCACCCCCAATTATGGCTTTAACTAGCTGCAGTGTCTAATCACAGGTTTCTCACCTTCACCATATTCTTTGCCATGCAGGTCAGGCAGCTTCTTTGAAAAACATCAATGATCCTTTGAAAGTTTCTGTTAATTTCAGAGACTTATTCTCCCTTTTATTTCTCACATCACTATGTTATCTGCCCCCCTCCAGACCTCAATACAAGGATGCAACTTTAATTAGAGCATTCTTTTGTCTGATGATAGGAAAAATCACAGTGAGAAAGGATGGTATTTGTTGTTCTAGGTTTCTCTGCAGCAGTGCTTTCAGCTACCCTCCTACAATCTGGATATAATAAAAAAACATTATCATGCTCTTTGGTTGCTCACGTCCTCATTAATACCCCAACTAGCAAGGTAATTTCTCAGCCAAATGTGACTTAGTAGGGGGTAAAGATGGCATAAGACAGTGTGATACTAATGCAAGCCATCAGAAATGGCAGCAACTCAGCTCAGTCAATTTGTCTCAGCAAAGTATTGAGTCAAATCCTGTAGTCAGGGGTGAATGGCATGTCACTCCTGGCTGATAACAGGACAAGCCTGTGGACTATTTAACCTTTGGCTATGCCCATGTGGTTGTGGCCAATGTTAACTTCTTTGCATGTCAGTCTCTCCATGCTGCATGATAGCTAACTTCTTCAGCCATGCTGAAGCCTCACAGTCCCAGTGTATGGGACTCACAGACTTTCTAAGCATTTTTAAGACTTACATGTTCTTTGGAGATGCAAGGCTGAGAGCACTTGTTGTTTCCACTACCAGGTGGAAATACAACAGTAAAGGGTCCAAATCTCATGTCTGCCACAGGTTTTCTGTGAGCCCATAGAAGAGCTTTGGCTATGTCCACCTTAGTCAAGTGCAGAGACCTCTGAGGTTGTGCAAACTTTGACTGGTACCTTCAGAAAGTGCAGTCTTGCTGTAGGAATAGCTGAGTTAGGTGCAGCACTGCACTGCGCTACCTTTCAGATCTACCATAAACTCACATCTCAGCATCACAGCCTTTTCACAGGGCAGGCTTGCTCTTAATCCCTCTGGGCCTTGGATTCCCATCTTTAGTGTGCAATTGTTAGTGCTTTCCTGCATCACAGAAGCCCTGTGAGGATAAATGTCGGTGAGGGGCCATGATCATTTGGCAACAAGAAGCATTCTTGACAGAGTTTATACCCAATGCTGATACTCTAAATTGTGGATCAACTCTGACCCAACCTCTGCCACTGAATTTCCTGATTTTCAAAATGCTTTTTGCCCAGGCGACATAATCTGCAGAGACTTATTCTCTTCAGGGTTCAGTGGCAGTCCAGATCTGGACAGGATTGCAGGTGCCCAAGGGTAAGAGTGATCTTTTCCAAGCAACACAGGTTTTGAGAGTTTTACTGCAGAGCTCTGGAGATTTCTGCCAACCAGGCAGAAAAGAGCCTATGTTCAGCCAGAAATCTGCATGAAACCTGGTCTCTGACAGACTAATCTATCACACACCAGAGACTTTCAATAAACTTAGGGTGCCAAACCTGCTGGTTGAGGGTCCTAGTGTATATTTACAATGGGCTATATTTCTGCAAGCTGCAACTTGAAACAATTCTTTTGGGACATCAGTCACTCCATTCAGTCTTCATCTTCCAAGCTGGCATGATCCAGAGTTGGTTTAATTCTTATACAGCCAGGAGCAATAATAGCCAGGAAGGGCTGCACCCACGCTGCTGTGCTCACCCTCAAACAACCCTTGAAAAGTTCATATAGCACTTTCCCTACTCTGCAAACTAATATATCTCCTTTCTTACACCTATGTACTTGGCATTAACAGGCATGTTCAGTTTTAAATCAAGTATAAAAATCACCCCCATCAAAGCATCCAGACTTGAATCATCAGCAGTCTAGTAGCTCTACATTTATTGCAAAGAAGTCTGGCAGTCCAGAATGACATGCATTTTACTTGCCAGTTTTGAGACCCTTGATGCAGCCTTTGCTCACTACCCTCTACCTCCAGGCTCTTCTTGGTAATGACTTCTTGTGACAAGGGGTCCTGAGCTGCAGTTCCCCATGTGACAGCTATGAGAGAGGATCCTTTCCCATCTCCTGATGGAGATGACATCCCTCTTGGCAGGCAGAACTATGAGGACTTCTGGTCATGACACTTTCTGGCTGGTATTCTGCAGTAACACCTCCACTTGCGGTGAATGGCCAACCCTCATAGCCATGCCTCTCACATCCGCAGCACGCTACTGCCCCGAGCTGACACCCCTGCAGCTTCCTTCTGGGAAAAGTCAAATATTTCCCTCAAGGCTTCCCAACCACTCTCCATGCAGCCATTTATTTGGGTATCATCCTCCTGTTGTCCAAGCTGTTTCCCTTCAGCTTGCTGTCGTGCCGGATTGTCACATGGTGTCTCAACCATCCTCCTTTAAACCCTTTATGTTGTCCTTGCCAGGGAGTTCTTGTGAAGCATGCTTTTTGGCTTTACTCCAAGCAGGGTCTTTCATATCATCACTTGTTTACTGGCTTTTGTCTCTGCCCAGTCAGTAATGAGATGATAGTCTTGAGGAGAAAGGCTCCTCAAGGAGGTGGGATGTCACAGCTACACTATGTAGCTCCTCCACAGAACCCACCCTCCCCAGGGACTGGGGAGGTGAAATCACTGCTGTGATCATATTTTCAAGTTTTTTCTCAGTAATAATGAGGTCTAGAAAATTGTTTTTCCTCCCATTAAAATCAGCTCAAATAGTAATCACATGCGTTCAAAAGCTGAGAAAGGCAGCAAATATATCAAAACAATCACTCATTCACAGAAGAAAAACAGTTCATGAAAATACTAACACTACATTTAAAACACAAACAAAACATGCAAACTATGAGTCAAAGTGAAGGTTATGAATTTTTGAAATGTGTGTTTTTATATTTAATGAAATGTGGCTCATAATATGTGTAGTGTGAGATTTACAATGTTCTAAACTATTCATATCCTTACTTGCAAGCGTTTGGATTTTACAAATGATGTGACAAGTAAATACGTTGCTTAGAAACCATGGTGGGCTTTTGAAACTAATTCTTTTGTTTCTGGGATTTTGACTTGGCAGGTGTTTGGTGCATTGGTGTTATCAAACTCCTCTGGTTTGCACTCAGACAGCACCAGTCGTTAGGGGAGGGCTCTCAGATAAGGATAAAGCTTAAAAATCTGAGGCTTGTGTTATTCCAGCTCCTATCTGCATGGCATGCCCTCAATACCTCTGACAGTTTCAGTCATGCTGTGTCCAATTCCTGAAACCGAAAACACTCGTGAGCCCCAGGATCTTCTTTTCTTCTAGGAAGCATTTTTTGTGAAGCTTTGAAACACAGGATGAACTAAGCCAAAGAGATGCTGTGGTGAGGTCATACTGCTTTTAAATAGAGACAGAAAGAACTTGTCTGAAATAATTTATAATGCTATCATCTGAGAGAACGATGTTAACCAGGAAATTGAGAAGTGGGAGTACTTACAAACTCCACCCCAAGCCAACCTCCTTCCATAACCCCAGAATAGCTGGTGTTACTACTAATATGATCTACAGTAGCACATTTAAACATGGTTAACATTTAAATTTAGGTTTCATAAATTACATCCTGTAGAGATGGATAGAGACAGCTCCTATCTCTTTGAGGTATTGTTTCATTTGCAAATTCAAGCAGATGGTGCATGAGCAACTAATGACTCAAAAAATCACCCCTAAAAATAGTCCAGAACAAGGTGTGGATTTATCAAGGAGGGAGGGAACAGATAAGGCTTCACTTCCCATTTCTCTGGCACGGCTCCAGAAGCTCAGCGCACCCAGAGCTGTGCAGCGCCGAGGACCCCATTCACACCCCCATATTCATGCACCTCTCCCTGTCACCTCACACAGGGTGGAAAGGAGACAGTGAAGAGGGAAAGGGCTCAGCACTCCCCACTTTCCCTATACCAAGCCTGTATCCAACCCAAAAAAACACCACCCTGGGAAATTATATTGTCCATTAACTCTATCAAGAATTGCTCAGCAGAGCTGTGTAGCACCACCGAAACTTTCAGTCTCCCAGTCAGGTGGGTAGTGCTTCCTGAAAACTGACTTTTCCAAGCAAATTCTATAAATACTTGTTACTGCATCCTCATGAGGCAATACACTGCAATATATTGTACTTCCAGCAGGAATTCAACTTTGCTGTCATTCCCCTGTTTATAATGATATTGTAGCCTGTTCTCTAACCACACTCGTACAACTCTGGTGGAGGCAGGGACGCCCTCCAGGACATGTTGCTGGGTCCAAGCAGGAGGGGTAACACATGTCTATGTTAGCAGGGTCTGTGCATGGGGAAACCTGCCATGCAGCCAAATTATGTAAACCATAAATTCCTCAGAGCGACGTGTCTGTGTTTGTGCAATGCCTGGCAGAAGGCACTGTTCACTGTTCAGAAGCCGCCCCCAAAGCAATGCTGTTCTGAAGTAATAAATATTAATAATTGCCGGTTAAAGATTCCAGCTCAGGTAAAGCCACGGCTTGAAAAGCAAAATGCTTCTGTAGGAAAAGCAGGAGGGCCCCTGGCAATTTGAACAGCTACAGGAAAGTGTTATTATTTACTGCACAAATGCACACAGAAAATATATATTCGATCACACTTCAGTTGTCTCCGTGAAACAAAACCCTCCCTCTCTGCTACGCTCTTGTTCTTTTCTCTTGTTTGTCTCCTGAGCTCTTCCAGCTCTGCTTTTCACCTCTCTGTCCTCTAATGAAGAATAACTTGGGAAGAAAGCAGTCTTCTCCTCCTTCATTTTCACTAATAGTAGAGACTGCTACCACAGTGTTATCTGATTTTAAATGTTATACTTAAACTGATTCATTAGACCATGCTTAGTCTTTTCTTTTTGGATTGTCTTATCTGTTTATTATGCAATAAAAAGTACTTGCTGTTGGGGCTTATGATTCAGCTACAACTGACATACATTATTTCACTGAACCATAGTTCTTCTCCCTGTTACAAATGCAGTTCTAAATTTGTTAGAGCTTGCCTATGCTCATCTTGTGTGTTTCCACGCTCCTCTTATGGCATCCTAAACAAAAATAATGATGTTTTAAAATAAAGGAAAATATATGCTAATTATATACAATGGGCCAGAACAACAGAGTTACACAAAAATGCATTCAGTGAGGATCTAGCTATATCAGCAAGTTGAAGCGAACAGGTTGTGGAATGAATTCTGAGAAGAAAGTAATCATCTGCATTGCCACTACAATGTATACAAAGGTGCATAGATAAACCTGCTACAGCGGGAAAGTCTGGCCACGGCAAATAAACCATAAAGTCAAACTCTGTGCTGGCAGAGGAATGGTGCAGAGTCATTTACTATAACTCTTCTAACATTCATGATGTGAAGGGAGATGCCAGCATTTGGCTTCATTAACCAGTCATTTTGCTTGCATCATTTTTTTTTTTTCTTAATTCTAGTAATTTTCTCTTCTTTGAAATTATAGCAGGAGTCCAAATCCCTCTACATAAATTACAGCTTTCTTTTTGAAGGAGGAGACCGGCCACATAAGCTGGAAACACACTCTCCTCTGAAGCCAGAACCTGAAGGGAAGGAGCCTGAGCAGCAGCCCTGGGCTAATTAAGATATAATCTTTACCTTGCTCCCACAATGAGCTGGTTCCTGTTGGCATCCAGTGCAAGCTGAGAAAAGTCATGCACACCTGGATAGGTGAAATTCGACACCCAGGGCTTCAGCTCTGCAACGAAAATGAGAAAGCACAAAACAGTAAAGCCGCTCTAGAAGCAGTGAGTTCACCCGGACATCCACTAATGGATTTCCCACCGTGCTATCTGTCAGGGAAAGGCTAATTAATAATCTATTTAAGGGGTTTCTATTTATTCTGATTCTCTGCAGAGTGTGCAAAAACCCACACATAAATGCAGGGCTGTCTCAGCAGTTATTTTTACATCCACGATGGAGCGTCAGCATTGGTTTTAGAAATAACAGCAGCTCGGTTTTACTTCTGTTAAAACTGATGAACTATCTTCAGTGCCAGGGTTAGGCGGTGTAAAGAGACTAGGTTGCCTGCCGTAACTCCTCCATAGCCTTGCCTTCTGTGCTAAGCAAAGGGAAACGGCTGCCCTCCAGAAAAAGAAGGTAGCATCAACTGATTGAAAACCAAGTTAGAGTAGAAGCGATCTGCATCCAAGACCTGGCTGCTCCAATGACAGGCTTTACTCCCTCCTTCAGGTTTTAGGTTCTCTTCCAGGTTTCACTTTACCCGGTTAAATCCTCCTTAATTTAGATTGGGGGGGGGGGGGGGGGAGATAAGGGAAGGAACAGAATGCCATCACACTATCTTTATGGCTGAGGGATTGCACAAACTTGAGACTGGCTCTATCAAAGAGCTTGGATTTCACAATCTAGGCAATTATCCAAACTGCAATCACACAGGTTAAATGCAAAGCAATAGATTTAGCTATGCTACGCTCATGCAGACAAAGCTCTTCTAGAAGCTACATCTATCAACACAATATCAATTGAGAGACCTAGGGCAGATAGGCTTGATAAAATAAAAAAATACACCTGTTTGTTTAAAAATAAAAAGCTGAATTACTATTTTTAAGGTACTCTCAGGCATGATGCTACTGCCTTCACAGAATCCCAGCTTTCAATACAGTTACCAACTTTGACCTTTGTATTATAGATCACAGAATTTCAACCTCTCACCTTATACCTTTACTGCATGAAATAAGTGGGGATATTCATACGTATTTTCAGAAAGTCATCCAGCTTTACTGTGAGGACTTCTCTTGAGGATTTATTCCAACTGTTAACTGCTCTGGCTGTTAAATACATGGAGAATACCAAATATCTGAGGGATCAAGGCACAAATGAGACCAAATCACTGTATCTCTAATCCCTCTGTGACCTGTGCCTCATTCAAGGACTGGATGTTAAAGATCCAGGAGACTCAACATGAAGTGTAATATCTTCTGGCCTCATGCCAACAGGATACCAATACACAGGCCAATGACTTGATGACTCATAACAATAATGATGTCGTTCAGACCAGTTCAAAAGAGCTCTGAAAAAGCATGCTCCATTGTCATTTTATATCCCCAAAGATAAATTAAGAATTCTCACTGAAGGCAGTCAGGTTTGAATGTTTTGTTGTAGGCATTAATTCCCCTTTCCACAGGGCTAAGATGACAATGCTGATGAGGAATCTCACGAAGGCCTTTGGCGTCCTGGCATGCTTTGTAGGATTACAGTTGTGCAATGGTTTAAAACCTTTGACGTAGGGATGTTTGCTGAGAGATTTCAAGTCCCTTCTCCCTCCAGGGACGGATGAAATGTAATCAAGCCCTTCAGTTATTAAAACCTTAAGAAAACACATATAAACGTCCCTACACTCCACTTGACCCACCTCTTTTTCCAAAGCAGAACCTTGTCCTGGAGCTTCGGCCTTTGCCCTGACCACCACCATATTTCATAACATGAAAGCCCCCTCATCATGGAGCTGGACACCATTAGGCCTGGTCCTGTGCCCTGCTTAACTGCACACTGCCAGGGCCTTTCCAACAATAAGACTTCCATCCTTGCAATCTAAAAACTCTGTCGCCAGGAGCTGGAGGCTTCCAGCTCCTCTCAGCATTCCAGTCACAATGCATAACCACACAAAACGTGTACCTCCTCTGCTCCTCAATGAAAAGGTACGAGTTAAGGAATAACTTATCCCGTCTAACCTTCAAGCATCTCCACCTCTTACACTCCTGTGGGACCCTTAATGATATACCAGCACCAGGAAGGCACTGCAGTTTCACCTCTGGCATTCTCCTAACTAATGGGGCTCTGTCTTCTTTTCCTGTAGCTCTTTAGCTGCGGAGACATTTCTGAGCCAAGCAGCAGAACCAGCAACAATAACACCTTTCAGGCAGGTTAGCTGGCTGACATGTGCTACAGATCTCCTGGCATTTCTGTTGGCTGATGGGGGTGGGAATAGGGGATTGCTATATAATGATGATACCTTTTAAGGATCCTGCTTTTAGGCCATAATTTTTCTTGTCATTCTACTTCCTCTCCTACCAACTCTTTCCTACTAACTAACCAACCCACTATTACAGTACAGTGGCAGGAAGAATATTTCTTCATCTGCTGCTCTAAGCAAAAACTCCTCATTTCAGGAGTCAGTTCTTCAGGAGTCAGAACTCATCAGTTCTTTTTAATGGCAAGCTCTGACAAACTACAGGTAAAAATAATTAAAAAAAAAAAAAAAAAAGGCAGTATGTAGCTTGAATCTTTCCATGTTAGCTGAAATGTCAATCTAGCCCAAGAAATAACAGGCAGTGTCTTGATTTCTATTACTACTGCAGGTGGTACAACTTATAAAGAAACCCTTCCTATTTATTAAATTAAAGGCTGCAAGGCATGCATCCTCATAGCAAAGTTAAGCTTTTATAGGCATGTAGTTGGAGATTATTAAACCCAGCATGGTCCCAGATAAGAATGGCTAAATGTGAGTTGTCAGAATCAATGCCAAATGGCACATTTTCTTTCTCAACCTTCTTTCTTCCTGTTAAGAGGGAAGGGATAAAGTGGAATGGAAATGCAACTAAGAGTCAGGACATGGGTCTTTTTTCGTTTGACACATTCAAATCTACTGCTCGGACCATAGGCATCCCTAAAGACAGTTCCATATTTTCATTCTGAAACTAGCTCAGTTCTGCAAGGTAAGTGCTGCCCTGGGTCTATCCCATACTAGCTGAAGTTTACACATATGGACCCAATGAATATCACTATTTGACCTTTCTCAGAAGGCTGATTTTTCCAGTGCTGACTCTTTAATTTGGCTGGAAACCTTCAATGCTGGGGCATGTTTACATTTGCAAAAGTATCTGTTTAAAAACAGTACGAAAAATTAAAAACCAACGCCCTGGCTTTGCATGTCAGCAGCAGGAGCCGGAAAGCTAGGAAATACATGGCTTAGGGGCAAAATGTTCATCAAGGCCTCCTTTGTGCTTCACATCTCTAATCATTTCCAGGGGGTTAAACATCCATGCTCTCACTTCCTCCACATGAGGACCAATGAACAAAAGTTTAATAGTTTCCAGCACCGTCCATTGCCAGACATCTGATTCAGAGTCTCTAAAGCTCTCCAAGTCCCTCCACAGGTCAAGGTGGTTCAGGTATCCAGCTGCAAAGAAGACAAAGCTTTGCAGGAAATGTAAGTCTGCAGACACAGCTGTGTTCAGGCTATTATGCATGCATAAGACAAGGTGGAAAGAGGCCCTCTGCCACTTCAGAGGGTGGTCCCTGCAGCCTGCCAGCACGCTGCTCTGCACCGGCTTCTTGAGAGTACAGAACTGGGACGAGGATTAGTCAACTGCACAAAGGATGGTGTGCCAAACTGCAGGAGCTGGGTTGAAGGGCCTGATCCAGAGGCTCTTGAAATCATTGGCTGTTTTCCACTGAGCTTGATGGATTTGGATCAGCTTCTAAAGATGTGGTAAACCTGGTAATACTTGAGCCTTCATCTCCTCAAAACCAGCTGCTCCCCACCTCACCCTTACACTGTGTACTTTGGAGGAAAGAAGTATGTAAACACTGAATTGAGACTTCTGTGTCTGAAGGACAGCATTTACTGCTTCATCTCACTTGAGCCCACTTGTAGCTCCCATCTCCATCAGGCTGTAACAGCTTTGTGCATCCAGCACACATCCCATAGGAGCAAGAGAGGTTAAATGCCCATGTCTTGAAATTGCAAAGCCATAGCTAGGAGCATGGCTAACCACTGTGTTATTCAAGAATATCTCTTCTGGAATAATTCTCAGCATGGATTTCCTAGTCTGGAGCCAAAGAAACTAAGCTAAACAGGACCAAGGTTTCTTTGTGCAAAATAAGGGTAGACCCACATATACAGACTAACCATGCTCTTGTCTGTCTATGCTCCTATCCTAGGATTGCACAGAAAAGCATCAAAGATATCATTAAAAGACCTTAAGGGAGGAAGATAGGGAAGCTGAACAAGAAGGAAGATTCAGAGTGACCTCATTCCAGAAAAGACAACCTGAACCACATACATTACATAAAATCCCTGTAAAATAAGCTTATTCAGCAGTAAAAGTTTGTGCAATGAATTGAAACACACATATAGCACTTGGGGCCTGCCAAACTCAATGGGAATAAAAAAATATCTGTTCTGCAGATATCCAGACACTTTTGTACAGTGTTAGCTTGACCACACATTGAGTGCTTCCCTTCCTGCCTCAGTATGGTCTCTTGTAATTCTCTTAACTCAGCTTACTAGCTCATGGCATGTTTAATTACTGTGCCTAATATTTCAACATTCCTGGGGAGGCCCAGATGACAGCCATGACTTCTGTAACTGTACAACCTCCTCCTCTTTTGGTCTGCTTCAGCTCTGGCACAGGGCACAACATGTATAGTGACTGGCAGATACCCCAGTTTGCAAGTACTCAACTACTTAGCTCTTTTTCAGACCACCAGTAGCCTGGAAGACTCTCAGTGTTGGATTCCAACCATGACCAACAAATGCAAAACACTTTGTAACATAAGGTAAGGACTCAGGCTGTCTTCTTAGTATAGAGTGATGAAATGTCCCTATTTCAGAATCAGACCTACCATCTCAGACTGTCCTTTGCTTCAGTTATCCTCAGTATTCACAGTATTTTTCACAATGTAGGCAGTTGCCTGTTAAGACTGAGGCCAGAGTTTCCTTTCTGTGTGTGCCACTGATCAGAACCCATCAGAGACAAAGCAAACAAGGCTGTAACTGAAGATCAGAAGGCTAATGACTACCCATGCTACCACCTACCATCTCAAACACAGCAAATATGGCTACTTCCAAGAATGCATAGAAGTTAAAGTCAAATTACAGCATTGTCTTTATTAGACTGACAATAAATCATATTCTAATACCAGCTTCATTTTACATTTTAGCTTTCTGTCATGGGTCATGCCACGGGTTAGTGCAATAGTCTTTGGAAAATAACTGTCACTCCTACCCAATGCTGAGATGACAAAAGTAGCCTCCACAACACAAAACCACTCCACAATTCAGAAAACTTAACAGGGGAAGGAGAAATGTTTTATTCTGCAGTCAGAGCTGAGCAAAAAAAATGTGTCAGCACTCGGAGCTCAACTTTACTCATGAGGCCAGAAAACTCAAGCTGGCTTTTTCCCAGAAGTCCTCCTACACATACATATCACCCTGCTGTCTTGTCTTCCCATCACCACCTCCACCTCATTACTGGTATTCTCTCTTTCTTTAACCTGATTCATTGAAATCTTAATTGTACATTAAATATGTCCTTATCCCAACTGCTGCAATTTCTAGCTTCTCTCCAATCTCCACTCAGTTATGAGGACACAAAATGCTGTTGATAGAGTACATGGTCTTCTACAAAATGGGCCAAACCAGCAGTTTCCTTCTCTCTCCCCTCAATACCCAAATCCAACTCGGATGTTCTTCCGGCTGTCTCATTATCACGGTTTCATTCAGTTTACCCCTCTGGCCCCACATTCATCTCCCCTCCCACTCCTGCTTTCTTTTCTAGTCGTCTTCACCTTCCAGTCATGTTCCTACCTCATTTCCTGCCAACTCAATCAATTTTTTCTGTCTTGATGAACTATGAAACTCCTCCTCAGATGAGAACAGCAATGAGCTAACCCATGAGTGGCCTGAGAGTCACTGTGATAGCTGCCTGCACTGAGCCATTCCCTTTCAACGAGATCCAAGAAGCAAAAGAGTCGCTAATGTCCCTCTCCAACCTGTTCAAGAATATGTGTATAGGAGATGACTGGAAGAAGAAAGAATAAGACTTTCTATCTCTTGGTATCCCATCTCTCAGTTCCCAAAGAATAGAAGTAGACAGAAGAAAAGGCTCTGCTTTTTAACACCTGAAGGGAAAAAAAACCTCCACAGAGCCATAGGAATCACAATAATCATAATAACCTAGACATGTTATCATTTAAAGTTATGTCAAACCTAGATGATTTTGCATCTCTCTCCTCACTGCCTACAGCTTCTCTTTAAACTGACATTGTTAAGATTCTTCCATCACAAGAAAGAAATTACATCCGGAGATGCAGGCATGATCCCAAGTGCCCAATAGGACTGATATTGGAGTCGTCTGTCTTGGACAAATTGTGAAACTATTTAGTGTCTCAGTGCTTCCAATTGTTAAATGGGTTTAGGGATACTGGCTGGTGCATCAGGGCCTAATTATCTGTAAAGCATGCAACGTACAGAAGGCACCAACTGTTCCTAACACATACAGAACATCTTGACTCTTTGTTTCCTAAATTTTAATAATTTCTTCAAAACAAGTATTGCTAAATTGTTTCAATATGGATAAAAAAGAACTTAGTCCAAACCTAATTTTTGAAAAAGTACAATTATGACTGCTTGCTTATTTACTTTTTTATTATTAATACGAAGCAGCTGGCAAAACAAACCAATCTATCAGGAAGAACCAATGGATTCAATCCCAGATAAAGAAAACACCAGATAATAAGCATGAACCAGTGCTCACTTCCAGTATAGGACAGTGTGCTGCTAAATTGTCCTGCGCTCCTGCTCCAAATCCCCCAAGGAAGGAGATCAGAGGACTGCAATTCATACTCCAAATTCTTCAGATTTCTACAGTACTTCAGCATTTCTGCTCCAGCAGAGAGGTCAGTCTTGGCCCAATCTCTGTTTTATTTGGGTTCCTATTTGCACATGGTGAAGAGCGGACAGAAGATCCATCAAGACCTGCCCCAAGGCACCCAGGAGAGTTCCACTGATGTAAGTCCCCAGGCCTCAGGTTGAGGTTTGGGAAAAAGTCATGTAACATGAGAGAGGCTCCTTGCTCATATCCCCAGAAGACCTCAAACCCTAGCTAACATCATAGAATCATTTAGGTTGGAAAAGACCTTTAAGATCATTGAGTCCAACCATAAACCTAACACTGCCGAGTCCACCACTGAACCATATCTCTAAGTAAGTGCCACATCTGCACATCTTTTAATACCTCCAGGGATGCTGACTCAACATACAGCATTGCAGATCCTCACTAGCAATGGATGATCAAGAGCAAGAGGAGGTGTCACAGTGCTGCATGAGTGTGGGGTACAGGTGCATGTCCATGAGTCATAAGCATGTCTGTTTGCCATGCCTGAGATCGACAGGACCAAAAGTGTGTATCTCCACAGCACAGAACTTCATAGAAAGAATGGATTTGGCTTCCTTCAACTGATTACCAGCCAGGGCAAACACCACCCTAACACTGCCTCCCCTCCTCAACAGCCCTTGCCTTCTAGCCCACACAGCACTGTATGGTGTCATGCAGTCACAGCACTGTGCCCCACCACCACATTGTGAAATCCAGCTAACCAGTGCTACACACAGCCCCATTGTTAGCAAATCCAGAGATTTCTTGTTTTCTTAAGGGTGTTGCAGAGTGTTTAAGTATTGCGATCCATTGTCCACTGAAATAAGCCCTGCAGCTGTCACACAATCTCCCTCACTGAGAAAGATAAAGTGAGTGCTCATGCATCACTTGCAGCTTTCTATGGCATTCTGATAAGTATAATCCCTCTTTTCAGACAGGAAAGCAAGTTGCATCTTGGCTCCTGCAGCCACTGCAGTCTGATGGAAAAAACACTCCTTTGTCATCATTCAACCACCATTCAATCTGCCTCCCCCACATCTGAAGGCAAATTTTTTTCACTATGCTTACAGTTACATGTCTACATCAGCCACTTCTGCCAGAAGAAATGGTGCAAGATTCAGGACAACTGTTTTCATGAGTGAGAACGCAGGAGAGGGTGGAGAAAGTATGGCTAAACTCTCCTTGCATTTCACCTGCAGGTACCACAGAAGCAGATTTGTCTGATTTTGATGAACATCTGAAACAGAAGTTGACCCTCTTTGGTAGCTTGCCAGAGACTGAACTGGAGATGCCAATTCAAACATACAGTTTGCACTTTTTAGCTAGCCAGGCTTACTCCTGTCTTCTGTGGACAAAGGTCCCACCATGAGCCAGTTGCACCAATGAATTGGAGCAGAGGCTATAAAATCCTAAAAGACTTTTGAAATTAACCTGTTCTCATAAAGATCAGTGGTTTTAAATTGGAAGCTGGCTAATAATAGTAAAGGATTATCAGAGACCACATTTCACCAATGACCTCCACCTCTTTTATTAATGTGCTGTAAAACAGAGCAATTCCCATGTATAAAATACAAATCTGAATTTTGCAGCTCAAGCAATTCCATTAAAATACATCCTAAGGATCACCCAACATTATAAAAAGGAAAGGATGGATGATCTATGAAGTCAGAGCTTTTTAAACCAAAGCACAAGATCTTCAGGATTTTATCTGCATTTCACAAAGCCAGAAATGATCACTAAAATATCTAACCCAGTCTCCTGTGTATTGCAGATCACAGACTTTAATCCAGATAATACTATTGTAATCCAAGGAACATGTTTTATTCCTTAACCACTTGATTCTGCCATGTTAGAGGAACAACTTGGCCTGTTGGACCTATGGTAGCAGAACACTCTAGAAATAAAACTACATGCTAGGTTTTCCATTTACAGATGATGTTTCACTGCTATGCACTTTGACTGTGGCCTAGCTCAGCATGTAAGCATACGCTTAGTTTCAAGTACACAATCCCACTGACTTCCAGGCAAGTACATATTAAGTGCTTGACTGAGCTGAGACTGTTCATGGCTTTTCAGGGTGAACCCTGCATGATTAAACAAGAATATTTCTTATGAGATTGCTAGTACTAAAGTGAACTTTATTAAAGCATAATGACATCCTTGAATGGAAGGTTTTAGGAAAATGTGATATATTAACAGTCATCAGAAGCAGATATGCTAAATAAATGAGGTCTGCCATACCACTGGCTCACAAACTTAACTCAGTTGGGAACTATGCTAAGTAAACTTTAAAACCGAGAATGAGGTCTCTGTAAGGCATGTCTTTCTTTGCACTGAACCACATAAAAAAAAGAAAAGCGCTTTGCTTTCCAACCTGTTTCCTTTGTCTGAGGTGCGCCTGGTATCTGAAAAGAGGCAACCCACTTCTGTGTCCTAGATCCAGCCACTGTTCCAAAGAAAAGACATGCACATGATGCTGTTAGCTGCTGCTGTTAGCCCCAGCTACACCAGTGGTACCCCTGGAAAATATAAACAAGCTACTCTGCTGCTGACAAGAGTTTTCCATGGCCTTGATCCGGGCATACTATGCTGGTGACCTTCTCAGTATCTGTTCTTCCACACTGTGAGTCCACCTAACTCAGTTCTGCTGCTGAGGATGCCCTTCCTCTCATCATCACCACCACTCATGGTCAGAGGCTGTTCCTTCCCCTGACCTATCATACCTCTTTAAAGTTTTGTCTTCCTTCACTTCCATATGTAAGAGTTATTCAACCACTTTGTTTCCTGAAGCTTCACCATAAAGTCTTCCTTTTCTCTCTCCTGCTTGTCATGATTCACTCTCTCTAAAGCATTTTGTGAATGAAGGGCACTCTTCCAAAACCCCTTTTCTTCTTAAGGCCCCAAGGAACAGCTCGCTGAGTAACATTTTTCAATCAAATCTCATTGCAATTATTTGTGAAGTGCTTTGGACACCATCAATGGGGAAGTGTCAAAGAACTAGCAGCATTATTGTTATTACTATGGAATGAAAAATATATTGAGAACTGTTGGGTGTAATTTTCAGAAGTTTTGCCTGAGAGCAAATTACTTCCCTAACTACTGTATATTTATGGTTTTACCAGCCATAATTTTCAAACAAGTTCTAAATCAACTCTAAAGAAGGAAATAACAGTTTCATTTGCCACAGTTCCATTTCTCAAGATTAGAAAGAAAATTGCCACAAGGCTTGCTTAATGGAAACAAAGTCTATACTGAAATGTACAGAAGGGCAAATATTCTGTAGCACCCACAGGATGCCACCAGTTTCCAGTCAACAATCCATCATCAGTTAACATTTGGAATCCCTGTTTGAAGATTCAAGGGCAACAAGGCTATGAGCTAGAAGACGATTCTCCCATAACATATTTTGCCTTCCCTTTGATGCATAGCCAGGTAGGCCTCTCATACTTCACCCCACAGTCTTCATCCTTTGTTAACTACAAATTTGATTTGGATTGTCAAAATCTCACTTCCTCAAGAAAAGTGTAAATCTTTATCAGAATTTCCTAAGAGGCTTTCCTAGCTGGCTTTTTGGAGTTGATGGATGTTAATGTGCTTTTTTTTTTTTCAATATACAGTAAAGCGAATAATGTATTAGTGACCGATTCAACAATAGTGGGGGTGTTTGGTAAAATATCAAGAACCTTCAAAAGAAATAAATCATACCCTATTATCCTTCAGCCCACAAAGTTAAAACAGCTTTTGCTTTCAATACAATAAGCAAACACTTAACTGCTCCCCACAGATTTCAGTGTTTGAAGGTGGCCACATTTCAATAAAATGTTATATAAAGAAAGAAAATAAGGAGAAAATATATAGCAAGCTACATTCAAGCAACCTGAATCACATTGATCTGGTAGGAGGTAATAATTACAGACAGTCTGAAGAAAAATCCCAGATTTAAACACTCTTAAACTAATTCATTTTGAAAACCTCAGGCAACAGACAGAGCAGATGATTGTCTGCATCCAGGAGAGATCGAGGATTAGACAATGGTTCAAATGCTACACACTGAGAACTCACACCAGCCATAATGATGCAGTCCGCAAAACTGAGACTTGCAGTCCTGAGAAGATGTGGGATATAAGCTATTTAACCACGTCCACCTCTCCCCAGTGCTTCAGCATGGGATCAGCTGAGGTGTTTTTAGGAATGAAGACATCCAAATGATATAACACAGATGAGTTTGCAAATTTTAAAGCACTTCCTTGGTAAACAAGCTGAAACCAAGCACTCTGCACCCGCTACAAACATATATGCATGTCAGTGATGGCTCTGGCTCTCAAAATAACAAATCTTACATAGTATTGCCATGGCAGAAGATGGTTCTGGCTTTCCCAAGAGGCATGTTACAAAGGACCTCCAAATATCTTTAATGAATAGCAAAGATGCTTTACGTCCAAGAAACATCTGTATGACAATGAAGCATACTGCTAAGAACAAAGACAGTATATGGCAAGGGCATAGCCCAGCTGCAAATGCAGAAATGTAGGGACTAATCTATTGGTTATAAGATACATATGGAAAAGACAAGAAAGAAGAGCATGACTGACAGGAACTAGAAACAACTTCTCTGGTGTTTGGCTTACCAGAATGGTCCACAGTGTAGCTGTGCCAGGATGACATACTGTTTAGAGAAATGGGACTTGGATACACGTGTACATGCACGTATGAATAAAAAAGGTTATACTTTTCTTGTTTCACAAATTTCTC
This sequence comes from Strigops habroptila, assembly GCF_004027225.2. Taxonomy (NCBI): domain Eukaryota; kingdom Metazoa; phylum Chordata; class Aves; order Psittaciformes; family Psittacidae; genus Strigops; species Strigops habroptila. The sequence goes on along the minus strand of NC_044281.2, from coordinate 54,362,532 downwards.
AACTTACTGAAAATCAGACAAGCAGATCTGATGATTGCTTGTCAATGAGAGACAATGAGAGATCCTTAATGTAACTACCCACTCACAGCCAAATAGGTAATAAGACAACAGAAACAACCTCCTGGGAAGTAAAAGATCATTTTCTTGTTGATCTAACAAGGGAAATCAAACTTTAACTGGATTTTCTATAAGCACAGAATAGAACAATCTAATTATGAAAAGCCCAAACTGGGTATGTTATAATTGTTGGTGAACTGTACAATGACCATCATTTCTAAGCCCCGGGGAAACTGGGGTGTAGGTAGTTAAGGTCTGGCGGCCGGAAGATATCGCGATGTACGGAAAGAGAGAGCCCCTCCCTAGATACTCTCACAAGCCCCATAGCATGGAGAGGGGAATTGTGGGGCGAGGCTCGGCAATACCATAAAAGGTAAAAATTGTTAACCTGCCCTCTGATTGGGTCAGCACAGGTACTTCCGTGTGGCCGAAAGGTATAAAATGTCTGCTGTTGTTTAATAAAACGCTATTTGGTCATCCTCCATATTGGTGTCTGTGATCTTCTAGCCCTAAGCCAGGGGTTGGCTTAGTTCTGCAAGTCTTGGCTGAAGCAACGCAGCAACACTGGGGCACCATTGTGTGTGTTTGGAACTGTGCAAACACACACAACAGTGCTCACAGCACAAATTCCTAACCTGTCCCTCAGAATCTCTGTGTAGTCTGCTAGGATAAATCATTCAGCTCACAATCCATTCCCAGTCCACATCTCTCCTGGCAGTGTAAACTTTATCTTAAGCATGTCAAATAAGCATATTAAGGACTTAAGAATTTATGTCCCTAAGCTTGTCTAGACCATCTTTCCTAGGTCACAAGTAATGGCAGGTGGCTTGGGGAATGGGCTCTATAAAGAAACAGGCATTTCTTCAGGTCCAAACACAGCTAAAGTAAAAGCATTTTGCATACATAGACTACTTTCTGCTTAAATAAATACGTCATGTACTGTAGCCTCTTTTTTTTACCCCTCCTATGCAATACAAGGGATAACAGTTCAAAAAGATGGTTGACTAGTGTGGATGAGACACAATAAGCAAGAGATTAGATATAGAAAATACATAATTTCTCTGGAAATAAGTTAAAGGGTAGACAGAAAGTAGTTTTACTTGGAATCTTCCATGACAAGGATATTATCCAGCCAACTGGATGCTAAGAATATCATAATCTGGAGGAAAAGAAAGACTGAACATGAGCATAAGCAAAGTGGGAACTGAAGACTGGAGAACATGAAACGTATAATGGCATCCCATTTGTCTTGCAATGGGAAGCCAGGCTAGCAAGATCGTGAAAAAGATGCTATTCAACTCTTTTGTAATATAAACTGTTTTGTTAACATGTTCCTTCTGGCAGTAATTAATGCATCCTGTATGACTGAATGGCCTGGGACCTTTCTTACTATTACCGCTCATCCACTGAAAATTGCAGGTGTAATATAATCCTCTCCCCTAGCAGCAGAAGCATCAGCAGAGCTACTGTTAGGGTCACTCTTTCAATCATTGGCTCAGCGTTCCCACTGCATATCAGGCTGTGATTCATGGGACAATGCAATTGGAGACCCACAGAAAGCCTGCGAGCCACACTTAAGTGGAGACATCCTCCGAGGATTTTGGAACAGCACATAAGAAGTAGATTTCCCTGCGTGTCTTCCCTTGCAGCCAAAATCTGCTTGTGATGGCATCAGAACAAGGTATAGCTTTAAGGTAAATTATATTATGAACTGAATGTGGTTTTGAGGTGTAAGACCTCTTCCATAGAACTTAAATACTATGTGCAGTGGAAAGAAGATGCCTTTAATTTTATTCCTGTGTATTTTCCAGCTGAGCTTTGCAACAGAAAATACAGGATTAAACTGTATCATGAAGAATCATGAAGAAACAGGTGCTGAGAAAAAACCAGTAACTCTGAATCTAGCTTGGGTTTAAGAGACCCAAATGATAATCTGGGCAATTTCAATCTTTATTTCTTTTCTATAATTGTCAAGTTCTAATTAACTCACCAGGTTTTGCCCTCTACCATTAAAGAGAGGAAGGGAATAAAAGCAGGGAAAGGGGAGGAGAGATTATTTTTTGTCTGAAAAATTCATGCCTGATTAAAACAAAGCAAACTGGCAAATTATGAGCGTTTTTATGTAGTCATTACTTCTGCAGAGAGCAATCATATGGAGTGCCAAAAAATGCCCACCAATTCCTCAACATCAGGAATCAGAGCTCTAATATTCCCTGCAGAATGATTTATCTCAGTGCTGGATCTCGCCAACACATCCTCTGTACACTCCAAGTTTGGTGCTCCTGGTTAATAGAAAGAGCTCAGATTTTTTCTCTTTTCTGTACCTATAACATCATTATTATTGTACAATCTATTTAAATATCCAACTGAATTCCACCACATTTTTAACTTCAAGGGTTTCTCCTTTCATCCCTCCCCAGTTAAACAGATGGTTAGACTTATTTAGCAATTAAAATCAAGTTTTATTTACCCATTTCAGTGGAGCAAGGTTAGAGCCAGTGCCATATCATGTAGGCTTAAAGATTTTGCTAATTTACTTTAATCCACTTAAACCTTTAAAGCACAGATAATGGAAAACAGACAAAAAAACTCTTACACTTTCCAAATTAAGAGACAAGAGTTTCCTCCACTGCAAAGAGTAAAGCTCTCTAGAAGAACACTAAAAGGTCAGCAAGGAAGCCTTTGACTATTTTCTTCCTGGAAACCCTATCTCAAAGGTCACAAACCCACAACTAAATTGCCTTTAGCAAAGAACCTAACTAGAGACACATTGCAAGGTACTTAATTGCCTTTAGCAAAGAATGTAACTGGAGATGCATTGCAAAGCCTTAAATCGGAACCAAAATCAATATTTCAACATTTAGAAGGAAACATTCTTAGCAAGGACATTCAGCAGCTGCTGATGATGCTGATCTTAACACACTAGTCTGAAGTGAACTCAGAAATAATAGTAATACCAAGATAATGATCTAACTGTCTAGTGGGTAAGTGGACAGATTGGATAGACATGAGTTTAGGAGTATAAGTACACTCATGGAAAATCCAACTGGGATAAGGACAAGAGAATGCCACTCCCTGCCATTTTAAAACAATTCACTTTTCTTGCATTCAAGTATGAATAAATTCTCTATCACTTTTCACTCATTGAGTGTCTGGATCCAGCTAGCCAGGTGATGTACATAAGCTTACTGAATTTCAGATTACTGAATCCTGTTAGAGAAAAGGAAACTGGAATACATTTTCAGTGTGGCACAAGATTACAGGGAGTTTGTAGCAGAATTGAAAATTGAGATTCTTAGACCAGTTGTTGCAAAACTGTCTGAATTAAGTGAAGCCTCAGAGTTAAAACACTGTAAAGCATCAAAGTGAATACAATTCATTAGGCTACTTGCACTGGCCTGTAGATCACAGGTATAAGGAAAACAGCACAGACTAAACCATCATCCATAGCACCAGGAAGGACTTCAAAATGGATCATCCTACTGGAACTTAAAACAGCAATAGAAGCTACTTACCTTCAAAAGAAATTGTGGGGTGTTCTTTCCTGACACATTGCTGATATTCAGCTTCAGAGTATTCAGGTACATTCTGTGATGCTGAGAGATGAAAAGCAAGAAGAAAAAGGCTTGGCAATGACAGGGAAATGGCCTTTAATCTTGAAACAACCATGACTGAAGGGCGACTGCAGATCTAGCTTCCAAGGTAGGCCCAGGGAGGATACCTGAAATACAAATAATTCCACTTTCAGAAAGATGAATGCTTATCCAGAGCATGTAACATGGGTAGAGAAAGGTGGAGGTTCCCCTTTCATCCCAACCCCACTTGTACTAAGTACACAAGATAATAATCCACAAACAGCATCTAAAAATAATGACCTAATTTACAACTGTATTTGGGCTTTTAACTTCAAAGAGAAGGGAAATGCACAGCTCCCTAAACATGTATCTCTGTGCACCTTTGGGGCACATGTCCTTACACAGCAGCTGGTGTGCAATGGCCAGTGCTGACAACTTGAATTTTCAAATATTCCAGGTGTAAAAGTGTCCCCCAGTGTGGACACCTCACTCCTTGGTTCATGACATGTCCATGTTTAAATGCCATGCTACGTTCAAGAGATTGCTAAGGAATGGCCAACATCAGTCATCATGAAAACACACGTGCTATTAATACTATTCTAATAGGAATTCATCTATTTTACCACTGCTGTTTTAAATGTTTTAAAACAAGAAAAGCCAATTTAAAGGTGTTGCCAGGAAAGTGCTAATTAAGGTAACCTAAAAATTAAAACAGTTTAATGGGGAGAATGGTGAGAAGTGAGTCAATTGCCTGCCTTATCATGGGATGCTATAGCTCTCAGTCACAAGAGCTGAGGCACAGCTAAATGGGAGGAGCACCCACTCTCAGGCTAGGAAAGGGGAAATGCCTTTTCTATATGAGCATTTTTAACAGCAGCAGCAGAAAAGATATAGCTCTAAAAACTTCCCTGGGCCTATCAGGCCTGAGGCAGGAGATGCAGGATTAATTAGCCCATGCCACAGGCTCCCCAAGGTGCTGCTGCACCTTAGGAAAATCTGCATTGCCAAATTTAATCTTAATAATGTGCATATTGTATTTTCCTATATAACTTTGTTCAATTATTACAAACACATGTTTTCAAACAAATGGAGTCTCCTACCTTTAAATCTTACCTAGTGATAAAGCTGGTTCTGATTAAATTCACACATAACAAGATTTTCAATTCCTGCATGTGTAGTGATACATGAAGGTAGTGTAACAGTCAACACCTGCAGTGCCTGATACCTCTATATTTTTGTTTGGAGTCTCCAAAATACCATCAGTGAGCTGAAGAGGCTAGGCTAGTGGCTGGTACCATGGGGTACTGATACACAACAACAGGCTCCTGGCACGGACCAAAACAGGGGGCAATAATGTGACATCAAGAAGCTGGAAGTAGTTTATAAAGGTCTTTGGGTGTCACAGAGACAATAACGGAATGCTTACAGCAGCAATGGGAGACAGCTGGTTTGAAAGATGGATCCTGTGTTTTATTCTTATCTGTATTTCTCCGTGATTTTAAAACACTGGCATAAAGATGAGTTGCCAGCGCATCCATTATGTGTGTCTTCAGCAGCAGCTACATACCACTGACTGAAAATAGCGTTGGCATTCAGTATTTGGGGTAGTTTTAGGGACTTGGTTTCCCAGCCAGTGTGAGTGAGAGATTGCAACATTTCACATTTTTCCAGCCCTGTATACATGCAGATTTTATGTAGGGATATATAAAATCTCCTTCCAGCTCTCCAAAGGAGGTTCTACACCATGAAGGGTGTTTTTTTTAAAACACAGCAAATATCATGTTAAATTAAAAAATGGGACTGGCAGAAGTAAGAGATGTGAAATCATTCAAAGCTAAGGCCAGCAAACTGTTTCGTCATTAAGCCAAAGCATACTGCAGGGCGTAACTGAGCACTGTGGCATCTCAGATGATGGAGATGTTGTGCGAGCCACGCTCTAATGAAAATTATTGATGATGAAGCATTGGAGTATATTTTCAGCCACTGGCTTAAATGATCATTTTTTCAGTACAGATCTAAAAGTGAAACACAAGCAGAGATGCGAGCCCCAGGGAGATGCATTTTGTGTAGCTCTCGCATCCACTCAAAGCTCCAGAAGAGACAAAGCCACGCTTTCCTTAGAGAGGAGATGGCTGTTGTGGGAAATGCACAAGAAGCAAAAGGACTTCTTCACTGTCAGATATCTTTGCTGGAAACTGGAAGAGACTGTCATGGAAATCCCACCTTATGCATGCTCTAGTCCTCCCAGTGCAGCCATTCCTTGTTAATCCAGACTTTTAGTGTGAGCCACTATGGTCATTTTCATCCAAACAGTGATCTTCAGCTGGGTGAAAAAATTCTTAACTCAAAGACAAACAGTAGGGTCCCATGCTCCTCTAAGGCCCTATGTGGTCTACAATCAGCACATAAGTAAACTCAAGTTTCACACTCATCAGGGTCATGAAATTATAAAAAGTTGCATACAGGAAAGCTTCGTAACATCCCATAGCATATTCTGTGCCAAAAGCAGAGTACATTTACTAGTGTTTTGTCTGGACTAGTTGTTAAATGTGCCAAGTAGCTGGATTTCTGCCACTTTCCCTGGAAGATTTTACCACAGTCCAAGAGGCTTCAGTGTTCCTTAGAAACCTGTAACCTGTATTTGGAGTAAAGTTCCATCTTCTTTTTCCTTATTGTCATACGAGAATCCAAAGTGTGCATGACAATAATGGTTTCAAACTTCATGTGAAGTGGAAAGTAATATACGACCAAGCAAAGATGAAAAAGAAACATTAAAAAAACTTATACCCTTCTCTGTGTCTCCTATCTTCTACATCTAATTGCACCCATCAGATGTGTGGAGCTCTCATGTACTGGGAAGCTGAACAAAATCAGTGTCATGCAGCCCTGAACTGGTGCCTACTGGACTCAGAGTCAATGGGTAAATGCCAACTTGACCAAGGGCAAGCCATAGAGCACCAGCTGAACAATATTCAAACAGTGGATAGCATTGCAAAAGGTTATTCCTTGATTCTGCCCCTTCCCAGAATGCCTTCCTCATTTTTTTCTCAATATTTTAAGAGAGATGCCAACTCAGTAATTGCTATTCTCAGCTGCTACAACTTTATGCCTAAAAACCCCATACTCCAAATATGAAGCAGTGCCATGTGCAAGAGCACGGCAATTGCATGCCTAGACCTAACTAGTAACTGCCTGGGAGAGTCCAGCAGCTAGTTATGAAGTGTAAATGTTTCAATTCTACTGGAGATGGCCAAACTAAAGCCTCCAATTCTGCCCAAGCTTCAGATTTTCACTGTGAGGGCAGGAGTATGACCAGTGCTTAGGACCAGTCCTCATCCAGACTGCTAAAACCAATACATATCTTAAGCACAGCCCAGACTAGTGGTGGTTTGCACTGCTGGAACTTGCCCTAGCATTAAGCTGTGTAGATACAGTTAAACATTATTAAAAAAGCTGTTCTTGTAAGACTTTCTGCTCAAAATGGCTTAGAGCTCAAGAAATCAGCTGTCAAGGTTTCAGTGCAGATGAGAGACAAGAGCTCAAATCCCTGGTTAAACTCAAATCTCAGACAGTACATACTTCAATTCTTTATTTGTTCACCTTGATGTACCTCTACCACCTTAGCTGTTTTGCCCCCCAATGCAGACATGTTAAATTAAAAAAAAAGGATAAAAATGTCCAATAAGCTTATCTGTCCAAGTTTATCTGCCGTCTCCCTCACAAAAGCCTGTCCTCTATGCCCCTGCATAATCCCAAGGCCCAGTGAAGGGGCATCTCTCTTCCTTCTTGTACTCTGCACAGCAAATCCCTCTGGCCCTCAGTCAAAAAAAGGCCAACAAATCCAGGCTCCATTCGACCCAGTGAAATATGCCCCAGAGACAGGTATTTTGTAGAGCACCACTTCTGGCACCATGCTCTTGTCTCTTAAATCAGGCTCTCTCAGCTCATGGGCCTCCCTGACTGTAGCAGCGATGGCAGGGGATGGGCAATGAGCTGCTCCTTCTGGGTAAAGCAGGAGGTCTTCACACGCAATGCATCCCCAGAGCTGAGATTTGCAACCGCAGCACCCATGCGAGCACAAGCCCACTGCCGCATGCCCATTTCTCACCCAGGCCATTTCATGGCAGCTCAATAGGGCCAGCACATAATTCTGCTGCGGTTTCACCACCCGCCACAAGCACAGCATTCAGGGGATCACCCACAGTCCCTCCCTTATTCGTTCTCAGGACATGAGTCTTTTCCAACTCGCCCTGTATTGTATCATTGTAACTCCATTGATTTCACAGGAACTAATCCTGATTTACAGAGGGTAACTCAGATCAGGCCCCCTTTGAGTAAAGCTCCACGTCTAAAAGAAAAATACCTTCAATCAATCTTCAGCGCTTTAAAACAAAGCACACTTTAAAAATGGTTGTACCAGGAATTCATATCCTGCTTTCCTCTGACTGTAACTATCATTTTGACTTAATAAAACGTGACAGTAAAGTTTAAGGATAAAAGAAAATGCTTCATCTTTCATTTTAAAGAAAAGAGCTGCCTTTAAAAAAGATTTAAAAGGAACCTCCTGTAAAAGCATTAATTCTTCTGTTCGGGATCTTTTGTGATTGGCACAGTTATGATTTTATTAGAATGGGATACCAGAGGGAAGAAGAGCAATGGAAAGAGGTGGACATCAAAGTATTCCAAAAAAGTACTTGAAGAAAAAGGGAAATAAATATAAACATTATAAAGCAAGACAGCTCAGCAATGTGGCTATGACAGGCTTGCACAGGCAGCTCTGCCCTAGAGAACAGAGAACTCCAAGGCCAACAAAACCATGGTCCTTTATTCATCCACTGCTCCTTGCCCTTCCCTCCCACCTTCACCAGCTGGAATTCGTCCCACCAGACTGGCTCCAAGGGCCTTTCCACACTATCGAAGAAAAGGCACAGATTTTCCCTTTGCCCCTGGCCACATGCATACACTCAGCCCTCAGCCAGCACTGGGGAGATGGATGGGTCTTACAGCCAAAACATGGCACACTGCTCTTGCATGCCCAGATGTCAGATCTCACATGCACCCTTAGACTGGGGGGCTTCTCCCTAGCAAGCTTTTCTCATTTATGTACTTGTGAGACAAACATATGGGAATGGTCAAACTACCGTTCAGATATGAATCTGTGAAGAGATCTTGTTTTTCTTTAATTAAATCATGTTACAGTCTTCTGAAGAATCAGTGAGCTCACTTTTAATTTCACAACAGCTTACATGCTGCAGGTCTTTTTCTGGCTGGGTTTCACCATGCTCTCATGTGCCCACCTTGTTCAGGACTTCCACAGCCTCCACTACAACATCATCTCTGAGCCTCACACTGAACTCACTCTCACAACACCCCAGGAGGACAGAACCACATTTTCACACATACAATCCAAGGGTTATCTTTCTAAAAACCCTACAATTCAGCAGCAGGGTGGATTGCAAGAGCGTGCAGGCAATACACTCTCCTGTGGCAAAGCAGAAGCTTGGGCTCCATGCTGACCACTCTCACAGCTCCTGCCCCACAGTCTGCAAGGCACCAGTTGCAGTATCACAGCAGGCTTTATACCAGGGATAAAACAATTGAGAACTCATAACACAGGTCACCTTATTGCAACCTTTCTGTTATCTAGATCTATATAAATAATTCAGGTAACTCTCTGCAAAGGAGAAATCAGTTTAACCTAAAATACTGATCGGTTCATGGCTCGTGAAGCCTGTAGTGGAGCTGAATAGTCTATAGTCTGATCTTCTTAGTATTACATCCCACAAAAGATTGACAGTGCACTTTGGGGCATTTTATTTCTAGAATGCTTTCTGATTGCTGTTCAAAACCACCCAGGACAGGTCAAAGTTCCAAACCAAGCCCACAAAAGGCAATGGAATGTTCTTGTTCAGATCAAGTAACAGAGACAAAACTCTTACTAACAGTTTGCTACAAAATGAATTGGTTGATATCAGTCCATTTCTTTATGGACTGCTGTAAGCCCTCAATGAGCCATCAGCCACTATTTAGCTGCTTGGTCTCAGCAGCACAGTCAGTGGCTACATGATCCTGGAAACTGAACTGTTTCCTCACCTTTAGAGGAAGCCCTGCAGAACAGGAACCTATTGTGGAAAGCTCCCATTAAATAAAGCTGATTCAACAATAAAAGCCTATGTAACAGAGCAAAATATACTGTACCACTGAATTCCTGCCAAACCCAGTGGGCATAAATAAATACGTGCTCTGCTGACACTCAGACCTGCTTTTGAATAGCACTAACCTGACCACACATCGAGTGTGTCCCCAAGTGCCTCAAGAGGCTCTCCCCAGAGGGCTCTAGATCTTTTTTTTTAACTGGCCACTCATAATATAAAGACATGAGAGGTTTTGTTAGCGTTTGTTTGGAGTATGAATTTAGCACTTGTGAAAAGGTGCCTTGGAGTCTGAAGTCTTCTGTTTATCCAAAGATCATACTTGGCAGTGAAGGCTTACACTCATTTATGTCCCTGGTGGTGTGCCTCCCATGTTCTCTAGAAGACTACCTCTACAGTGGGAATGGAAAGACCTATTTGCTCTTCACAGAATGGCCTCTCTGAGAGACTGTCAACACAGACGCCAAAGTGGAGGTATTTTTGGTAATTCTGGGACCTGTACTGCCTATGGAATTATTTTTCATGTCTGCCATCTGTGAAACACACAGGTGAAGGCAGAGATGAACACAACAGAATGCAATGGATGCTATGGTACTTCACACAACTGCAATTCAGAGGCAAAGTTTACTGCAGCCTAGACTAGAAACCAGGAGCTCCTGGCTTCCAGTCAAAGTCCCTGTATTCTCCATCAAAAGGACAGGATGAATGAGTGTAACACAGCCCAAGAGAGGAGCCATCCCAGGGCTCATGGGACAGCAGCAACACAGTAATAACTATTCCGGAGGCTCTGTCTGCAGCTGGGGAGCGTGCCCAGGGCTCAGCATATTTTGCAGTACAGTTGCCTTTTCTTGCTGTACGCATGATGTAGAGTCCTCTGTATGGGTACTGTAAATCCAAGGTGCCAGACATGCTGTTTACATGCACATGAGCTATATAATGCAAGTACAGTAGATTCAGCATCAGACTTACTGCAAATAATCACCTGGCTGCAAGGGCTCTTTCTGGCTTGAGGTTTGGTACTCATCCCACAGACCCATGCCTTAAGCCTATAGCTGTTGCAGAACCACTAATGCAGCAGCTTTTCTTAAAGTTGCTCCACTACACAATGTGTGAATGGTTTGTAAATGTGCAAATTAGCAGAGCCACAGCCTCTAACACCACACTGTGCAGACAATGTCATTCCAACACACTCGGGTGCCTGACAGTCTGCAGAAGCTCCTCTATTTGCAGTGATTCCCAGATGTGTGGTGTCCCTGTTCACACTCCTTCCCACAGCAACTGTGACATTACAGCTGGGGAAACTGAGGCATGACCCAACTCTGTGACTCAGTCACTAGTAACTGCAACCAGGTTTTGGTAGACACAAAAAGAGAAATAAACTCCTCCCGACTCTTCCAAGTGCTTTTGGTACACGGCCTTCTTTTGTCTCACAGTTTAATATTAAAACCATAAGTGTTCTTTAATTCTTGACTTAATAGACTACTAACTGTTGTTTTACTGACACTAGTTTTTTATCTAGCTTTATTTAGAGGGTCCACTGGAGACATCCCATGGATTATTAGTAAGGAAGTTAGTGGCAATGGTTCCAAATTTTATGATACCTAATATAGGTTGGTAACTTGCAAGGTTTTTATCTTCAACTCCATAAGGGCAAGCCAGGGACAACTGCAGACCCTAGCCTGTGCCAAGCAGATAGGCAATCCTGATAAACTACGCAGCAGCCACTATGGTAATGCTGTGACCACACAGTTGGGAGAACAGTAAGAAGATAAAACTAAAAAAAAAAACAAACCAAAAAAACAAAAATCCACTTAATTATCCTTTGACCTGAAGCAATCTCAGAATTCAAGTCTCCAGCAGACAAAAACTGAGCCATGAAATCATCACACCAAACGTCCTGCCTGAGAGTCAGCCATAACATATGGACTTGACTTTCCCTAGGGCCTTGTTTTTCCAGTTTAAACACTCCAGAACTAGCTCTAGGACTACAGCTCCTGCCACCCACTCCCGTCTGCTCCATCCCACAAATCCTCTTGCATCACTCCTGCAACCCCGTGTGCTGGGGTCAAAGGCAATTGCTGCATGTCACAAATCTACCTCATCCCTCCCAGCAGCATCTTCCTGTACTGCTACATTGCAACAACAGGATGAGAAGAATGTTTTCTTTTAATGCTCACCCACGCAGCAGAGACAAACCACAGCCGGTTTGTTTTTGTCAAAAAATTGTGATTACCTGGTGCCACATAACACATATTCATAGGAGAATAGGCACAAAGCATCCCTGGAGTGCAACTCCAAGTTTCAGCCTGCTTGGAAACGAGAATATGTTTTGCTGCAGCATCTTCTTGGCACTGCACAGTACCATCTATCATATGGAAACCTTTGGCTAGAAGGCATTTTAAACAGCCTATATATGCCACAAATCTGAACAGACAAAATAACAATTGTCAGCCAGACTCTTTTTTCCTCCGCGCTGTGCCCAGTTTTCTCATATTTCTTCCAACAGCAGTTACCTGTCGGGCTGTTAACTCTTTCTCTTGTTGGAACCACAGCATTGCTTTGGTCTACCCCATCTCTTGCATCCCATTTGGTATACTGTAGAGGAGAGTGGCTCTTCCCAGAGCTACCCAGCTGCAAGATAGCACTGAAGGGAAGAAGTGCAGAAACTGTACAACTCACAAATGGCATGTTATTACTGACTGCTGTGTGTAAACAAAATAGGACTGATTCCTCATCTGCTGAAAACTACAGTGACATCAATTTTTCCCCAAAAAAATATCTGGTGATCAATAGTTTCTGAAAAGGCAGAGTTGAATTTTCCTCTTCCTCCAAACATCCTATGTAACTTCTCTGATACCAGGGGCATGGTACTGTGTTACCTGCTAACTGAAGCTCACCAGACTAAAACCACAGGTATTACTATGCTGGATGACAGCAACATCCTTTTAGAGCTTTTCTCAAAAACAATAATTAGGCAAAGGGAAAGTGAAGCAGGACACATGACTTCCAAAAAACCCTTGGCTGCATTCTTTTAATGAATGGTCATAATTTTCACTGTCCAGATTTACTTTATCTAAACAGTGCACAGTACAGTCCCCATCCTGTAAGGTGTCCCTCTCCCCTAAATTTCCAAAGACACCAAGGTGATCCAGGATTTAATGCAAATCCTAGGATCTAAGCAGTTGCATGCTAGAAAGGAAGGGAAAAGTGGGAGAGACTGAAAGGTGGGATCATCCTCCACACTCATGTTTTTGACAAATTCAGATGTCCTGCCAAAACTGGACATCTGAATCCCACCAGTCAGGAGAAGCAGCCTCCCAGTGGACATCCCAGCCTCAGGGTGCCAGCTCGCCTTGTCAGGAATGCTTTAAAAACCCCAAACAATCCCTCAGACAGAAACCTTGTTGTCATCTTCCAGGAGGCAGGGCCTGAGCAAGCGTTTGGGGGCTAATATCATTTTAATATACTCTGAGGCCAGGCTTTCTGGAGAAGATGAATTATTTGTAATGAATTCCAATCACATGGCACTCCAGCCCCCACACCTTCATCCTGCATATATAACCAAATTAGTTTAGGAGATGTAAGTTATTCAGGGACTTGGCTGTTCAGTCTGGCCTTGGAGGATTTGCTCTCATTATGGCTTTTATGCAAATTCTGTCCTCCAAATCTCTTCTGAATCAATTATTACTAGATTAATTTAAACATGTCCACCTGGGGTGCCTGTATATCATGTGCCTCATGTTAAAAAGTAAAAAGGATGATAATGAATTCAGGAGGTGACTGAAACAGATTCCTGCTTTGTGGAAATGTGACCATTTTGCATGCTGTCATAAAAGAAAGAAGTTCCCTCAAGAAACATGGCAGATAGGGTCGTTCGCTGGATCAGCTGGGCTTTCAATCACTCTTTGGAAATTAGCATGATACAATAAAAAATTAAGAAGAAATTAAAAAAAAATATCGCTTTAATGCTCCAGACTATTAAAGTCTTCGATGGACTACTAATTGAAATGTAATGCTTAATTTTAAGCAATGCCATTTTATTAATGGTAAAAACTAGAATTAATGTCATTAACCAATGTTAATATTACAAATCCCCTGAGGGATAACAAAGCAATTATGTTATTCACAGAACTGAAAGGGGGGGGAAGAAAGATGTAGTCCGTACGTGGCTGCACTAAGGTGGAAGAGACTGCTTCCATCTGCATTTCCTCTGCTGAGAAAGGGGGTTTGTTTGTTTTTTTGAGCAAAGAGGAGGGAGAGGAAGAGAATAATTTGCACTAAGTTAATTACTGCTGATTTTCAGGCACTTAATAGCTAGGAAATTATTCTGTTACTCAAACACCATACTGTGGGGATCCTGGAAAAATAATTTGGGAATGAGAAACTGATTACAAACCCTCCTTCTTGGAGGCCTCCGCTGTGTGTGTTTGGATCCTAACACATGCACCAACAGCCTTCACCTGATGGAAAATCCTGATGCAAATAGACACCACCCACACTGAGCAACAAATGGCTTTATAGAGCTGTACTGGTTTGCATCTGCCAGGGATCACCAAGGAGATCACCTTCTATGGTACTGAATGCCCTCAAGTCCATGTGAGGGCAGGTGCTTTTGTTTTATATAGTTCAGCAAGTTCAGCATCTTGTCAGATCCACTGCTCATACAACTGGATAGATGGGGTTAGCCTTAATTAAAGAACCAAAACCAATACCCTTGCCAACTGGCAGAAGTTGGCCAGAGGGAGTAAGAACCTTGATTGGCACTGGTATAATACTGCATTTACCCCAGAAAAACCATGTTTGAGATAAACCCTTGATTAACTACGTTTTTATCATGTGGCTGATAATTCAGAGACAATGGGGAGATTCAGCAAGCCAGAGCATGACGATTTCCCCAAGGAGCTACAAACCTTGTTGTTATTCCTCAGAATCCCAAAGACTTTTGCTTTTTATTTACAAAAAGTGAAAGTACTCCAACCCATCCAACACACCACTGTCAAAATCCACGACTAACACAAATGCCTCCTTTCAGTGAACACTTTTCAAGGCAACCAGTCATACGTGTCACAAATTCACAAACACTGTTAATCCATGGGAAGAGATATAAAAATTAGTTTCCTCTGTTTTGTGTAACATGCCATTGCTCTGCTGTAAACCAGCTCTCAGGAGATTCTTCTGACACTGTCCAGCCTAGCACTTTTTAAACACTAAGTTCATCTCCTTCTTCAAGGAAAAAGAAGAAAAGCATTGACACTAATTACTACCACGTTTCCTATTTACATTGCAACCTCATGTAAAACCTCAATACTAACCTAGAAGAAATCAAGTGAAAAAGACTTTCAGTGGAGTGAGAATCCACTCTTGAATTTAGCTGGATATAACAACAGGGACACATACTGGGTGGCTGGGACCAGGCTGTCTTTCTTTCTTTGTAGCCCAAGCACAGGGCACCCAAGTGGCTCTTTATGTTTCCGTTCAGGATATAGGTACAGCTGTAAAACACAATGAGATTTGGGAGTTTTACTTAAATTGATATATTACTTAGCAAACTTATTATAAATGGGAGAGTGAGCAAGGGGAAGAATTACTGCAAGGCTTCCCCTGTGCTTACCAATGAGGTCCTGCACACAGCCAGCTTCAGTCTATGAAGCCAGTTAAGCTCGCCAGCATGATGCCTTTCTCCTGCAAATTTGCAAATCATTGCGTTTTGTCTCCCAGCAGTGGTTTCTCTCTTACCACTTGTGTCTCCATTTCCTGAAAGAACAACATTAAACCTCCTGTGAAATATCTCCGAAGTCCATTCTGTCACTCTTCCGCTCTCACTCCTGATTTGAAACCAGAGGGAGAGGAAGCCACTGAAGACACCAAGGTCAAGGCAGAATGAGACAAAGTCAAATTCATGCAATCATTTAAAACCACACGCCATCAGGCCATTACAGAGACATCAGACGTTATGGATTGCAGCTTAATAGATCACAATGGAGGATGATGGCGGAGAAGAGAAGAGAGAAATGTTCCTTCTGGGTTGAGACTTGCTGATTAAAGTGCACAAGTGGGCAGGGGACTGCGACAGAATTTGTGTTCATAAAGCTGATACTTACTTCTCAATATTAATGGATGCACCATTGTCGCCAGACGTAATGTTTTGTTATTGCGTGATTAATTGAAAGTCACACACAATGACATATTACAGGCAGGATAAAGCTGTCACTGTAAAGCAATTCTTCACAGTAATTCCTGCAAGTCTACAATATGGAATTGCATACCCCGTTACAGACGACCCCTCGAGCACAAACACATTACATATCTTTATATAAATAACAGTGACTAACAACAGCAGTCTGAGGTAATCTCTGTGGGATAGAGAAATAGAGAAAAAGGTAAGACAGGGAAATTGCCTTCAAATATTAGTGAGCTTGTCCGTGCTAATCTCCATCAAATGAGCTATTTCTCTTTTATTCTAAAATAAAAACTGTTCCTGATGGAGACCTATGAAGTATGATAAAAGGACATGTTGTGGCATAAGTGACAACTAGAAGCCTTAATTCTTCAAAAAGCCACTAGTTCTAAATCTTAAAAACTTATCTTGATCAAGACTAATTAAACTTCGACACAGTCGCTTTATCACTTACTTAGGTCAGTAAGTAAGTATCAGTAATTGGTCCAGCTCACTTTTCTAAAGCCCCCCAATCAAAGACTCTTTTATATTTCTTTTAGCAACTGCAAGAAGATATCAAATTATTAATTTTCTCCATGCATTTTATTTCAGTCAGAATCACTGCATTCAAAATACAACGTGGAAAAAAGATCTACAGTGCTCAAGGGAAAGGACACAGCCCAGGGGAACAGGGTGCCCAGGAAATAGCTCACGTCACTTAATATTTTGTGTATGACCATTTCACAGCTGAATTTGCAGTAATGGTACACAGTTGCCTAATCTTCGGTTGGCATTTAGCGCCCTATTTCCCGTGCCATTGGCTAATGGTTAGATCTGTTGCAGCGCTGATTCAGTTTCTTGCTATTTGAACACAAATTGGAGGCGATACCCCACTACTCAGATGAGCAATATTTTAAAGACTCACCATCAGATAGCATGGCATCATCCAAACCCAAACAGTAGCCTCTCTCTCTCTCTTGCAACTTCTCCATTAAAGAGTTCAATTTCTCATGAAAAAGAGATGGTCAGAGGTTTTAAGCCCTTTCAACCTTGCCCACTTGAACTTTCTGTTACCAATCGCTTGTAAAATAAGGAAAAGTGACACAAAGGTCTTTACCTGCTCGGAAGACGGTTTCTTGCAGGCTCTTGTAAATCTGCCACTAACAGAAGCCAAGAGAAATGGGGACAGGAAAGCACAAAGCCTGGGCTGTCCTGTGGCCTGGAGGCAAATAGCAATCTCTGTCTTCACCTAACCCAACCAGAGCCCTGCAAGAGACTAAATCTGTGTCCACTGGCCTTTTTAACAGTTCCTTAATGACCGTTAACTTTTTTCAGCCAGCCATTGATTCTAATGGCATGTGCATTCACACACAATAATACCTCAGACGGCCTTCATTAATTTACCATGCATAATTTCTCTGAAAGCTTTTGCCAATAGAATACCCCTAAACTGACTCACTAACTCATGAAGAGAAAGCACTTTCTGTGTGAGACCATTATGCAGATTCACAGCACTCTCCTCAAATAAGTTAAAAAGTAGGTATTGTTCGGTGTCTACCCATTTTTTGGACGCAGCAAAGTACCAGGGCTCGCAAATGTAAAGCTGCTGCTGGAGTATCCGGTGTGACAATGAATATGTAAGATACTCTGGGCTGTGGAAGGAACAACAAGAAAAAAGGCAGCTTATATGAAAAAGCCTTTCTGCTGTGAAGTTCCTGAAATCTCTTACAAATTTCAACAATGGGAAGTCCTAAAAGTGAAAGGCTATTAAAATACTAAGGGAAAATGCAGCAATATAGATATTCACCACCCCAGGTCCATTCATCCAGAGGTAGAGGGGGCGAAGATCCAGCAAAGGGAGTAGATTAGAAACAAACTATCCCAGAGAACAAGGGTTTGGAGCTGTCAGGAACTACAGTGCTGCCTGTTAGCCTTGCAATAAATTACGGAGCTGTCAGCATTTTCCCATTATAAATCTCTCAAGTCTCCTCTTACGTACACTGATGCAAGATTCAGACCTTAGTCCCATGGCAGCAATGAAATTGCAGGCAAAAGCACTGTGCCCCCCCTTTGGAGATATAAGAGCCATAAATACAACCAGTGGTCTTACAAACTTTACAAGATGTTGGTTTTAGTGAATACAAAAAAAGATTATTTATGTTATTACAATTAGTTTGGCTTTAAGCAGAGTCACAGGATGGCAGGTGAAAAGCTGACTGAAGAGGTGATTGGGAATAGGCTCCTCCTCTGCACGACACTCAAATCTTTTTTTGACTTGCAAGTCTTTTACCCCTTTCCAGAGGATTGATCACAGAGCCCACAAAAGCTGCAACTCCACTTCCAAGGTTATAGGTGGCAACCTGAGTTACGTAAAAACCACCTTCCATAAACACATACGCTTGTTAAACCCTCTAATATTAAATATGGAGATAAAACAAAGATTAAACAAAAAATTAGATCTGAACATTTAATCTGTCTCAAATTCTTGAGTCGTGGGACTCAGGGTTTTTGGTTCTCATCAGTGAGCACTGAACCACTTGCCAAGAGCACAGGAGCAAATGTAGCCACAGAGCCACAGACCGGGTGGGTAAAGAGCAGAGCTCTTCAAAAAATCCCCGTTAAGAACAGGCTTCGCATTTTTAAGAAGTGGCTTTTTTGTTGTTATTTCAGAATATAGACTGCAAAAGAGGTCCCATGTACTTCAGTGCAAAAACCAAAACATTATCTTAATGAAGACTGACAGCATATGTGGGGAAAATACGCTCGCATGGAGATACTTTTTAAAGTGAAAACCACCAGAAGGATTTTGGCAACATGGATTTAATACAAAGGATGTAAGCCATTATCAGCATAAAGGTAATGAAAACTCAGGGAAAACACCACTGCCTGGAGTTAGTATCGTTAAAGACCACTAATACTGCCACTAATTACGCATGCTTAACTACAGCTTTGCCTGCAACTGAAACATCACCAAATTGCCAATAAACCGGTCTGTCTAGGGAGTAACAGATTTCTTTAAAGGCCCTTAAATACGTGTTTACAGATGGTATGGGGAAAAGCTATCTAACATACCTGAAGAGGAATATCTTCCAGGCTTGGGGTGCCTGGCCTATCAAACCAGGAAAAACGCGAGCGTGGGCTACCATTCTCCAATTACTCAAGTGTTAGTAGTAAATCTTAGCACAACACGTGACTGTACTAGACATCAAGTAGTGCATATGCCGGAGGATTTGGGGCTGGAAGCAGCCTGTCTGCTCCAGATAAAGTAATGACTCAAACACAAGGCAGGAGACACTCGAGGCTTCCAGTGTGTGCAACAGCCCAGCAGAATTACAGCCACCTCCAGCCCTCCATTCTGCAGTAACAGCAAATCACTCTACATTTTTCTAACCCTTTAATAGTGTTTCCGTACAACACTATCCTTTGCTCTTGGCTTGTGTATTAGAGGAGAAAAGTAGGACAATGTTTCCCTTTTTAATCCTTCATTTTTACATCTTTTTTTTAATCATAAAGGATTTTTTTACTGAAATCTTGCCGTATATCTGCTCACAAAGTAAACAGCATAGCACTCTGCTTCAGAGAGAATATATAACAGTAGAATAAAATTCTACCCATATGTCCGAAGTACAAGGGGTTCACAGTCAGAGCTGGCAAATGGTGTGATTAATCCTGACTGCATTTCAGTGAAGACAAATCTAGAAATAATGTACAATTTCTCTCTTTGTGAATTACCACTTCAGAAAACTCCCTGCCTGTACCATATACACCCAAAGCAATTTTTGAAGATTGTTTACAATAAATCAAATTTGGGACAGTGCTTGACTTATGAAATTTCAAACAACATCTCATTATTCTTTGGGTGCTCCTTTTATAATGTCAAGTTAACAGAAAAAACACAGCGGATACACAGACGCCAGACACATTCAAAGGTTTCCATCTGGGCTTTAATTACTATCACAGTTGCCTTACTAAAGTGAACACGTTCCTCCCCCTCCTAAGGGCTTCGCCTTGTATCTGATTTAGCTTACTTTGTCTTGATGAACAAAATCTGGTATAATCATTTTCTATAATGCCCCAGAGGAGCATCATCCCGTGTATAAACTTGCTGTCCTGTAAGTCGGCTTTTTACGTTTCTCTATTTAGATGTTACTCTGAACTTTATTCAGAGAGATTCTTCTCTCCTTCAGGAAATTATTTTGGAAAAGTCCTAGAGCAGATTTTCTCCAAAGGCCACATTTACATTAGATCAAGTCATTGCCATTATCATAAAGTTCAAAAAGAGGCAACAATGTTTAAACCAGAAGACAAACAAAACCTCTTTCTGCCCCTCTACACAGCATCACCTGTTCCTGACCCCACTGACCAGTTCATTATTGCTTTCAGATGGTAATTAGAGAGCCCAGACAGCCTGATATTTGCCATTTCTCCTGACCTATTAGGCTTGGCCTCTCCCAGTTATTATCAGCATCTTTCTATAGGTGTTCTCAGAGAGCAGTAACAAGTACACCATCTGTTTTAGCTCTCCTGATTTGAGCTGTTAAATAAAAGCACGTAACATCATCTGCAAAAATACCTTTGTTAGGGTTCTGCAGTGAGCTCTGAACCCTTTATAATTAACTACAGACCTACTTGTTGGTTTCCAATAAGGTCACTCTTTCAGTAATCAGAGGTGGTCCCAGGAGGTAGTACATAAATAGGCTATATTGAAGCCTAAATTAGGCTAACTCAGAACTTCCTGTACTCTTCACTGCAAATAAAGCAAATATTTATAGACTCTTGCAATCTCTGAGGTTCCTGCTTAATAATTAGGATCAGAGCAGCTCTTCTCGCTCATGGTAAATCAGAACCCAAGCAAACGTCCCAGCGCTTGGATTCCTCAGTGTATAATTTTTGCTCGAAACTCCCCACACCATCCTATAGACAGCCCTCAAAAAAAAAAAAAAAAAAAAAAAAAAGAAAAAACAACAAAGAGGGGGGAAAGATAACTGAAAGATAATTCAGAAGGGAGAGATGAAAACAGACTTTGAAGGAAAACATCTCTCTGCTAAACTAATGTTAAGGTATATTGTCACAGACTTGGAACATCTGGTGTCTATTCTGGGTTCTGCCACTGACTCTCTACGTGGCCTCAGGCAAGTCTTTTCAGTTTTAAGTCTCCACCTTTTCTTTCTTTTCAAGCAAATACAAGTTTTCATTTCTTCTCCCTTTGCCTTCTGTCTTGATCATTCAGAGACATACATAATTTTAAAGAAGACGAGTAACCACAACTTCTCACTGGATAATATCATGCAAGTAGACCTGTCTGATGGAGATGCAGGCTTCGGACTGAAAACACTTAAGGGTAAAGACCATTTCCTAACATTCGTCAAGTCTTCTGTTCCATAGACTATTTAGAGAAGGCTAATGGTATGCTGTAGGAGTTTCTGGAAGCAGCTGGCCGAGTTTCTGCTGGAATCATCACTTTAAACACTGTTGGGATGTCATTGTTTTATTCAGAGGTGTCAGAATGCCTAGAGCTTTGGCCAGCCATCTTTTCTCATTAGTAATTTTCACACAAGTCTAAATAAATGTGTTTGTACTGTGCCCAGCGTAATGCAGCTCTTATGTGCCACATTAACACAGCTAATAAATAAAAAATCCTATTCATGATATTCTTACACCAAGCCAGCAGTAGAAAATGGACACTCATCAGGGAAGCGGGAAGCATTAGTGGCTGGGGTGGATGGTGTTAGCAAACAGGCTCCAGCTGTAAGTGTAAGCATTATAAGTAACTTTATCATTCATTTTCAACAGCTAACTCTGCATTTCCTTGCCCCTCTACCATCTTGTAGAGAAGGTTTGGTGAAAAGCATGGTACCCATTTATCCTTCACTAGCTGATGAGCCAGCAAGCCTCTTTCTTTGTTACATTTTGGCCTGGAAACCAGGAGCAGATCTGAATGATCAATGCTGTTCGGCTTCTGCCTCTACACAGCCAATAGAGCAGGAAGAATGATACCAATGGGCAGGGAAGAATACTGCTTCCTAAATAGCTGCCACCAACACGCTAGCTGCTTTTCAAATACACAATACCCAGCCTAAAAGTGTTGTTAAAGAGCTTTCAGACACCACTGGAACACAAAATTAATACACAGGGGAACATCTCTCTGAATACATCAGTGCAATTCCCTGCCTCTTGTTTTGACTGCACCCACCTGTGATGCAGCTCCCTTACATATCTTTATCACTATCCATCCATCTTACACGGAATGATAGAGTGATCATATTTCATAAGAGAATGTTTTAAGAACAGAGACTTGACTTTGGATCCAAGCATAGTTAATTATTGTAACATGTATACACATTATCTCCCAGAATCTGGAATTTCAGACTAATCAGATTATTTATTTCTTCCAGGTAGCATGGTTAATGGTTTTCCTGATCCACAGAATAAACATATTTGAACAAGCATTCTGCAACCACAGTGTCCCATTGAACTCCCCCCAGGCTGTGGACTTGAAGAGCAAAGATTCCCATCTCCTTCAGCCAGGAAACTAGCTCCTCTCCGTTTAGGACCAGGTTCTAGCAATACAAATAATCCCATATCAGTTTACTGAGATGCACTGAGTCTGTGATAGAAGCAATTTCACGGACAGTCTGCAGAAGCTCCCTCTCTCTGCAGCTCCAGCACAGAGCTCTTTGTTTCCACTGCCTTTCTCTTCAACTCTCTTGTTCCTCAGATGAGAATCCCAGCTCCCAGGCTGAGACAAACATATTTTTCCAGAGCACTGAAGCTAATGTTACTCCCAGCAAAGTTCGAAAGCACTATTCTTGGCCAAGACCCCTTGCCCATGAAGACGCTTGACAGAGGAGAAAGCTGAAGCCTTCCTGACCATCAACCTTGCAAAATCCAAGATGAAAAATCATTCACCTGTGCTCATAAATAATACTTTGCCGTTGTGATTTTAGAAATTAAGCTACTGAAATCTATGAGTGCTAAAGGAAAAGGAACCACTAAGAGCAGCCTCCTGTGAAGCCTGAGAATACGCTGGGTGGTTCACTATGAAGATGACAGTTGCCCTAGAAACCCCATAAGCTGGAGTGGCAGATAACTGAAGTAGATGAGATCTGTCAGAAAAAGTTTGGCACCATCAAAGCAATGCTTTGAAAGCATAAAAATGACTAATTGTCTGTGTTTTCTTCACCACATCAGACAAAAGATTTTCCTGGCAGTGAGGGACAGCTCTTCGAGCTGTGTTTCGCTATTCACTCATCTGTTTAAATTTAGAGTATAGGATTTAAAACTTCTTTTAGAATTTTTAAAAGCGTATTTCATTTAAAAGAAAGCTAAGTAAGTAATGGGCTTGTACTTGTTCTCCTTCTCTTCCAAAGACCAGAGCTGAGACAACCTTCTGAGAAAGACTGGTGTCCTGCTGGCCCTAAACCTTACTTAACACCACTATCAAGATGACATCTAAGAGGCATGGGTCTCATTTTCTGGCCGGGAGACTAAAGACGAAAAAAAGTTTGAAGGTCTGACCTGTGATGCATTGAAACACAAGCCTTATTTTGACCAGATTCTGACACTTCAAATTACAGAATCATAGAATCATTTGGGTTGGAAAAGACCTTTAAGATCACTAAGTCCAACTGTGATGGATGGTTAGTCCAAACTAGCACTGCCAAGTCCATCACTAAACCAGGTCCCTGAACGCCACATCTACGCATCTTTTAAATACCTCCAGGGATGATGACTCAACCACTTCCCTGGGCAGCCTGTTCCAAGACTTGCCAACACTTACAGTGAAGAAATTTTTCCTAATATCCAATCTAAACCTCCCCTGGTGCTGCTTGAGGCTGTTCACTCTTGTCCTATCACTTACTACCTGGGAGAAGAGACCAACCCTCACCTTGCTACAACTTCCTTTCAGGTAGTTGTAGAGAGCAATAAGGTCCCTCCTGAGCCTTCTCTTCTCTAGACTAAGCAACCCCAGTTCCCTTAGCCGTTCCTCATAAGACTTGTTCTCTAGATTAGCTACTCAAGGTAGTGGGTAAACACAGAAGTGATAGAAATCAGGGTTTGGTTTTTAGTATCAGAAGACACCAACTTTTGCCAAGCCTACTAATCCCAATTTCTCATCTACAGTAAATAAACAACAGCACTGAAAATGAGAAGGTTGAGCTTTAAAAAGAAAAAACATTAGCTATGATGTATTTAGACGCGTGCTTCCTTATTTGGCCTCTTTGTATATGTTTCTTATTCCCTTTCCCTTCTTTTAACTGGCCAGTTGCCAACAGAGGAGAAGAGAAAATGAATAAAAATTAATTATAAGCAGTAAAAGTAATTTTAAACTTTCTTAAGGACTGCTGTCAGAGAAGGAGGGAAAACTCAGGAACTCCGGATTTGCCACAGTCTTCTTCACGGGTACCCAGTGATGCCAACGTATCTGTGTAACCAGCACACAGCAAACAGCACAGCTGTTTGCATTCTCTCTGTGCACAGGGAAGCAATTTTTCCCTTTCATACATTATTCACAACTTGCTGCAGCCATTCTGCAAATTCAGTACATCTCCTTTAATGCAACGATGAGATTGAGATGCAGATTCTTTCCCTTAGTTTCTTTTTTTTTTTTTTCCTTGAATACTGAGAACACTGGATATGGGTTTTCTTTCTATTTAAATTTCTCTTTTCAATTTGGAGCTGATTTAAACTATGCGTAATGCAGACAGGCAACAAGTAAGGATTTCCTGCTCTGATCCATGCCTTCTCCTCCAGCCAAGCCTGCGGAAATAACCCTTCAAGCTTGGACATAGACACATCCCCTACAAGTTAGAGAAGAGATAGTCCGAACTACCCAAAACATTCAAAATGGTTTGGGAATTCAATGTCTGCAGAGAAAATACTGTCTCTTTCCACTCTACAGTGACTAGTACAAATCATAGACAAAAGCAAACATTTAACACTAATAGCCATTAACATTTATAACTCTCTGCTTTTGAAAAGCCCTAGACTGCAGCCACCAAAATTTATTCTCAGTTGTGGTTAAGACAACAGCTTTGCCAACAGACTTGGGAGGTGAAATAACATCACTGGACCACCTGCTCCCTTGGAGTTTAGCTTTAATAATGTAATACAATAT
This sequence comes from Strigops habroptila, assembly GCF_004027225.2. Classification (NCBI taxonomy): domain Eukaryota; kingdom Metazoa; phylum Chordata; class Aves; order Psittaciformes; family Psittacidae; genus Strigops; species Strigops habroptila. The sequence goes on along the minus strand of NC_044281.2, from coordinate 54,337,473 downwards.
CATAAGCTGAAGTCATTTGATGCACTCGATGCAGGAGGGAAATGTAGATTCTCACTTTCTCTGAAAGGTTTGGTTTAGGTGCCACAGTAAGCTATATCGTTCTGCTCCCACATCCCCAGACTGAACAGAGCAGAGTCAGATCCATCCCTGGTATCAGCCTTGGCTTGGCATGAGGCCAAAAAGAAAAAGATACTGTGATTTTATTGCCATTTCTAAAAGACTTAGTTGAACACAATGGGCAGAAATTTCTTTCCTCAGTTCAGGTTTGGCAGCCACCTTGCATTTCTTCAGATAAAGTGGAGTATCTTTGTTTTGCTTTGAGAAGTTAATCATTTTATCATTGAGGCTTCGTAACATATTGCATAGGAGTGTCTCTGGAAAACATCCATCCTGTGGCTCGGCATGGTTGGTTACCTATTCACTCACTACAGCATCACTGCAGTTTCTACATTGTCAAGACTGCTTGACACAGATTGGATTTCATTTCAATATTGCATTGATGCCATACCCTGAACACGAAACAACAATTTGCACACAACATTGCAGGAGCCAGATTCACACACTTGTAACTCAGCCCAAGTCCACTGAAAAGAGCAGAAGCGTATCATCCACATCAGCAGATCACCTGGTGCAGGTCTGATGTTTAGGGGCAGGAATGGCCAGCAAGAACTCTGGATTTGAATTTCAGCACAGTTTGGCCAGTTCTTTTAACTTCTCTAAATACTAACTTGCTCTTTGATAATGTGGTCCTTATATTGCCTGTCCACTTTATCAAAACACCTTGGTTACTTAGGTTTGTCAAATGCTTTGAGATTTTAGTGTGAAACAAACTGTGGGGATTCAGAGCATTGCTGCAGATGTGATCAAATGCACTATACGCTGTGGAGGATGTTGTAGTTCTGCTGATGTAGGAATGACAGCAGAGTTCTGCCTTTTGTAGCTTGATATGACTGGCTATGCATGATATGAAGGACTAAGTTTCAGAGGAAAATTTAGTAGTATAAGTTCCATCATCCCAAACTTGTTACCCACATGACTGGTGTTAGCTTATGTGGGTTATTGCAGTAACCCTCCTGCAATATTCATATTTAATGAACAGTGAAGATTATCACTCCTGTATAAGAGGTACCAAATAAGTCTTTTATTCCCACTGATGTAAAATCCTTTTAGGAAAAGTTGCTAGGCTTTAGACTACCTGCATGCAAGGGACCCTGCTAAAGAAAGGTGTAAGCCTGGGTTCTTCATCAGTAAGACTCAGGACTCAAATGTGAAAGCCCTCCTTTTTGTACATAGGCTCACATGTTAAATATGAGGGTCTTGACAGTGAGGTCAGCCCCAGGTTTAAATTACAAGCAGAAAATCCCTGCATAATTTCAGTAGTGCTGTATTCACTGAGTAAATGCTTCAGCAAGTTCAGGTCAAACCAAATACCACCTGCACAGGCATGCAATGAGTAAGGGTTTCTCTGCCAGAAGTAGGTACATGTAGGGTGGTTTCCTACATTTGCAGAGGAAAAGGAACTGATCATTTACAGTCATAAATATACCTAAATGTTGTCTAAGGTGGAGCTTCTATCAGAACAGAGCCCTACCAGTTACAGGGGCTCATGTTGTTCTTCCTCCTCCATTGAACAGGCTGTTAAATGAACAAAACCAATTTGATCTCACGCATTCAACTAGAATATAAAAAAAAGCCAAGAGCAGCTGCTGCCTACCTACAACTCTCTAATTCCAGCCCAAACAATCTGTTTCCCAGTTGTGGGAGAGCAATCCACAAAAGGACCCGACAATCAGATGGAGTCAGCAGAGACGTGATGTTGTGCCTCCAGCTCTGGCACGTGGCTAATTACAAAGGACAATTATTATAATTAATACCAGTAGATGTGGCCAAGTCTCCCTGCAACTACTGTGGGGAATTTCTACCCCTACTTCAACCAAAAACCATCTGTCAGACAGGAAAAGCACAAAATAAAACCCCTCCTTGCCAAATATTCTCAGTAAAATGTGTTATTGCCACTAACCTGGCAGTCACAGGGAAGTCACACAAGTCTCAAATAAGAACCACACTGTGAAGTGAAAATCCCTGACTTCATATTCTCCGCCTCATCAGATAAATAGTTAATTGAATTATGCAGCAAAAGGCTATTGCTGGAAAAGTGCAGGGATGGATAAGTTACACACTCCTGTTTGTCCCAAGCTGGTTTGTTTTCTATAGTCGGGTTGGCATTAAGGATCAGGTAGAGAAAATGGACTGGAAATGCTGCTACTGCAGAGCTCTGTCAAGGTAGTGAGTTTTGCAAAAGCTGCTTGTTATTGGCCATTTGCACATTAAAATTTTCTTGCCCTTGAACCTCAGTGACCACTTAAAAGGTAATAAGAATAAGGAAAAACTATTAAAGCAGACATCATGTTCCTGACTGATCCAGGCACAGACTGCTAAGAGGAAAATTTTGCCATGCAGGAAAGTTGTTGGCTATGTCAAACTACTTTCTGTGCAACTTGGAGACAAAGCCCACATAACTGTCTGTCACAGTGCTCTGATTTCTTCTCATCTCTCTTCTTGCTTCAGCACTGCAGGTGAGCTTTCATCAAAAGATACCCACCCATGGACCTCGTTGCTTGTAGTCACTCGCTTCAGGCATCAGACTGTGCAGAGACCTTCACTTGCCAAGTACTGGCACCCAGGCCACTGCAAGAACTTTGGTGGTAGTACTCAGGGGTAGCTGAACCAGCCGAGACTGTCAGAGACTCAACCATTTGCCCTCCACTAGACGAAAAAGTGAATGGCCAAAACAAAAACATATCAAAACAGAAGGAGTGTTTTCAAAAACATTACACAGTGAATAGTATTGGGGGTTTTTTCTTCCCAAAATTTATTTCTTACTGGAATACAAAAATAACAGCTTCTAAACGTTCAATATCACTGTCTTCTGGATAGCCCAATCATGTTTTGCAGTCTTGCCAGCTCCAGTGAGGATGTCCTCTCATTTTAGGGCTGATCTACTCTGGAATCCCTGCAGCAGATGCAGATACACTCACCATTTTCGAATCATGTGCTACAGGTATTGTTAGCAACTTAGACACAGCAGAATGGAGCACAGCTACCAACTTGTCTGAGAATATCTGGCCATAATGCTGCTGAAAATATCCAAACTCATGTAGCTATGCATTGACATTGCCTGGTAGACAGACTCTGAGGAGTTGAACAGGCAAAACTAAAGTCTGCTGAAGAAAGAGACACCTTCAAATGAATCCAAAGCTCAGGTCCATGCATTTCACTTCCATCAAGCTATTACAAGATCAAAGAGGACGTTAATTGGAGGTAATATGGCTGGAACATCTGGCTTGGTTCCTAGCTCTGCAAGAGGTAAGTTATACATTTTAATGCAAGCAGATAGATGACATATAGGCACCATTAAGTGCTGCTACGTGCAAAAGCATCTGAGGGTATATTCCTATTCATCCCTGTTACTGCAATAATTATTAAAATAGGCATCTGCAAAGCCTCATGGGACAGAGTTAAGGTGTCTTCACAGGATATTTCTGTACAGGTGTAATGAATTATGTAAGTGTATTGATCTGAGCTGAATGAAGATTTGTTCTTCTTGTAAGTTCTTCTTGATGTACCACTATGCGATGTTTGACATAAGTTAATTAAAAACTGCTTAGTAGTCTTCACACATAGGCTAACAGTGAATACATTTGTAAAACTGAAACCATTACACAGGACAGTTGTTTTGAGCTGGAATGTACACATGTAAGTTTGTGACATACTAGAGAAAAGTGAAATATTACTATTTAATTTGAACACTTCCATAGTCACGGCAGTTGTACATTTTTCAGCCCATTTAAAATGTTTTCATTATTTCCCATCAATATTAAATTTTTCATTTGATAATGATTAGCTTCAAAAAAGAGTAAAAGGCTCCAGCGGAATAAGAAAAGCAATTCATAACTTTCAAGAATAATCATCTATAGCTTCCACCTAAGTAAACCAAGCTCTTGTATGATATAATGTGGGCAAGACAATATATCAATGAAACTTTTTTATTCTAAGGGTTTCAATAGAAAAGTGTTGACAAAAATCTAACTCATCCTTTTACATTTGAAATCACTCTCGCTCAGATTAGCCAGAGAAAATAATATTTTCAGCTTTAAAAAAAACATCTGAAGCAAAAGGCTTCTCACTGTGCTGATGATTCGAACGCTGGTATGGTTTTTTAATGTCTAAAATGACTTTGTTTTGATTTCAATTTCTGGAACAACTATGAGAAAATAATCTTTATATCAATGGTAGGACTCCCCTGGACTACCTGAGTCTACTGAGGGGAGAAAAATAGAGACATCCAAGCCAAGTAAAGTAGTTTAGTGTAATAAGTAAGCATATGTTGCGGCAATTGTTTTTAAATCCGCCTTCCTGTCGGATAACATACTCATAAATCCATCAGCACCAGGTCACCGCTGTGTCCCGCCGGGGTGTAAATGTAATTGAAACCTCACAGCCACTTAGAGCTGTTTAAAAGGCTAGAGAGGTTAGACTTAACTGCACTAATAGAACAGATCAGGCTGGCATTTATACCACCACTGCCTAACTGAAAACCTCCTTGTAAGTCTATGGGCAAATGTTTTGCTTCTGATTTGTACTGACTTGCCATATACACACATCCAGATCGCACAGCCTGTGAGAGTTGGGGGAGATCAGCCTTTGGAAGAATATAAGACAATCAGTCAACAGTGCTTAATATCTGTTGCTTAACTACATTATGACTCAATTTTCATTCTACTTCCCATTAGTGTTTTTCTTTATTACTCTATCTTTTTTCCACTATTTCTTTTCAAAGGAGTAAAGACAGTAGATGAAATGTTAAAATGACTTTGGATTTTCAACTGTAAGAGAACTGTATAAGCAACATTGAGAGTCTGATTTCATTGTAAGAAAGGATATTTGGGCAAATCAGAGATCACAGAGCAATTCAGGAGCTTGGAATTGTAGTGGAAAGAAAGATCTGCTATTCTTTTCCAAGAATGGTGAAAAATTGCACATGCAGCAGATCTAGGAATGTTCTTTCTATTTTCTTTCACTGTTCTATTCTTTTTCTCTCCATTTTTGAAACTTGCCTTTTTAATTTTTTTAAGCACCATTTTGCACTCCGAATAGGAGCTGTCATCATCACAGACTCTAGTGCTGCTGCCGGAGTGTTTGCACCACAATGTAGACAAAAGTGGGCCAGCTTTCATCTAGCTACATCTGGAAAAGAAAGCAGCCAAGCTGGGACAGCATGGACATCAGCACAGGTTAGCCACCAAATTGAGACAACTCAGCATAAGCTGACTTTTGCATTATCATAGCTTTACTGATGTGATCCCCCAAACAGCAAAGCTCCCAGAAAACCAGAATACAAGAGTTCAATGTAGAGGGCAACAAGCATTGTGCCTGTGTTAACAGTTTTCTACTATTATGTATCCAAAACCAGGAGATGTGCTGAAGCTTTGAAACACAAGAGAAAAAAATCCAAACCCACAAAGCCAAGTTGATTACTTTCTGAGGAGAACAAGAGGTGGACTTGCAGTGGGCAGCAAGGTCTGCCATGTCCCCTGAGGGCAGCAGTGTGAAATTGCCTGCTACACCACAGGCCAATACACTCAACAATTTGCAGTCCTACCCAGTTTCTCTCTGCTGATAGTGCTGAATGAAAATGGATTTGTCCACACGACCATGGCTAAAACTGCGCAGGCCTTTCTCCAGCAAATGCCTTCTTAAAAATGTGGAAGCAGAGCTTCTCCACCATGCCAGCGTCTGTGCCTCCCACACCTACGAAACCAACCAGCAATGTCTGGCATCCTGTCATTACACAGCCAGAGGCCAAGAAACACACAAACCTTATTTGAAACTTCTTTTTAGTAATGTTTTACACAGCTGAGTAAAATTCCTTGGGATATTTAATCTCACTTTGTTCCAGGGAACCACCTGCCAGAATAACTGAAATGGCACAGCCTCCCTAGGCAGGTGATGTCAGCGTTGGCAATGCTCACATCTGATGCTCTTCAGGCAGGATATTTCAGGCTGATGCTGACATCCTATATATTGAGAACTTATAGCCAAGCCATTTGTATCAATTCTGTGATACTTCTCTGTTCAATAGGTGGTGGGTCAAGAAATTACAGGAAGTCAAGTGGCCCCAATCTCCTACATGGTTATTAGATCAAAACTGAGTCATCGCTCTGCTGGCTGAAATATATGAGGAAAGAAGAGCAAAATCCCAGTCACTCAAACATATAAAAGCAGTTAAAAGTGAAAGCAAAATTAGGTTGGTTAAGTAATGAGGAAAAAAGCACACCTATTTTTCATTAAAGTTCTATGGTAATTCAGAGGCTCACAAGTCTTCGCTGTTTCATGATAGACCGTAAGAACTCATTAGCAAAGCTTATTTTAATTCTGAGCAAATTAAGACACACATTACTGTAATATTTGCCTGTGGACTTGCATAAATGATTTACTTAATTTATCCAGTTAAAGGAAAGGACTGAACTGTATGGATTGTAAGTGATAAAGGTAATGAAAATGGAGAATTTCCACTGAACTATTTCAATTTACCCTGACCTTCCCTGGTTCCATACTTGGCCAAGCCGTACCTATCCAGCTACCTTTGCTCCCATCACTGCTCTGCTCTGTAACATTGAAAACTCACTCCTAACATCAGTCACGAGCTAAAATTCACTGTTTATGCTACATCAACACACTTCAGGGCACCAGCCAGCTCTGATGGGTGTGAGTCAGAGGAAGCTTCTTTATGGCACATCCTAGTTTCTTGTATCTTCCCTAAAGCATTCAACATTGGATACTGCCACTGGCAGCATATTGGAGAAGAATGATTGCCAGTCTTATCTGGCATGGCAATTCCTACTCTCCTAACAAGTAACGAGAGTTGTAAACATCTCTTGAAAGCACTGCTTAAAATATGCATCCTTAATTGTTCTGCCAGTAGCCTTCTAGAATCCTGTAGGGATGTTCTACCCACAAGAAGGATGTGGTGTGTCAAATAACCAGCTTCCTGCTGAATAAAAAGTATCTTCAGAAAAGTTTTAAAAAAATCATGCTAGATATCAGACACAGCTATGCTCACTTTTTCATCTGCACAGTATTTGCGTCATTCACAAACAAGTGCCTAGTGCTGCACAGCCCAGGTAATTCCAGGGAACAGACTTTGTCCTGTTCAACCGTGCATGTAATGTGCAAAGTTACCAGCCTCCTTAGTGCTATCGCATCCCTTTAAAAAGCAGGAGAGAAATGTGTTTTCTCCTCTACATTAAAGGAAGAGTTTGCAGTGGTCAGAGACATAGGGGAAAATGTTCTAACTTGGAAACTGGCTGGCTTGAGCGTGTGAACATTAATCAGAAATAAATAAGAAATGCCAAGGTATGCATTGCACTGCTGGCCTGGACCACGCTCCAGTGTTTATTACTGCCAAACGTGTTGACTAAAATAGCAAATGACTCCAAGCTGAGGATCTCGCAGCACCAAAAAAAGGAGTTGAGACAACAGGATAAAAGGCTGTGATAGGAAGGAAAAAAGCAAGCATAAAGAAAATGCAAGGATATGAGAAAAAGTGGTAACATACTCTGGGGAATAAGGGGAGAGCAAAGCAGAATGCGTTCAGGGTTTGTGATGAAAGAGCTTCAGTGACTCCCACTTCCTTTCTGCTCATCCAGTCCTGACAGACAGGGACAAAATGAATAAAAATCAAATCAACTGAAGGAAAAGGAGAAACAACATTTTTCATTAGCTTTCATATCTGACCATGTGGTGGGAATCCCTGGAGAAGGGGTGCAGCATGCAATAGCCTGGTTGTGGAGCTGCGGTCTGTGCCACAGACAGAGTGAGCAACACATTAAATGGAAAAACAAAAGATCAAACGAATAGGCAAGTGCTAGAATCTTAAAAATCAGCCAGCTGCTTTATTGGGAATCAATTTTGCTCCCTTAGGAAAGAAATAAGATAATGGAAAGACTTAGATCTGGAAAAGAGCCCTGCTCCTGAATTCTGTACAGGAGGGCAACATTAAAGAACACCCTCTGGCAGCAACTCAGAATAAAAATGACCAGAACCAGGTTGAAATGGAATAAAAGCAGACAGCACATTTCTGTGGTATCACTGAAATGAATAGTTTTAATTCATGTGATCAGTTCATCTGCCTCTCACACATGGTATTTCTCTTTAACATCGCCCTCTGTTTCAAATCAGATCATTTTGCTTCTTTCTTTGCAAAACTGCAGGTTCTGCCTTTCTACTGCTACTATCAAGGTTTGTCCCAGTGCTTTTCTAGGCCAATTCCTCCTCTGTCACCTGCGCCCTGATCTCCTCACAGGTTTCCATCCAACAGCAATTATCTAATTAACGATCCTTTAGAAATGGCCATAAAACAACATAGCAAGCAGAACAGTGACTTCTAGATGTCTGAAGCCACATCCTTCCTCTTTCCCCCTTCCTTGCCTGCTTCCATGCCCTCGCCTGTCTGCTGGATCTCGACCACATGGCCACTTGATCCATCTCTTTTCCAAGGTGGAGAGTCCTGGCCCATTCTATTCAGTCACCAAAAGTTACAGACACACCTGGTGACAAACTCCACTTGTTTTCTTACAAATGAGGTCAGTACTTTCTCTCCTCAAGATCAAGCCTGAAACTCACAGAAGGCTGAAACAACACTCCCCAGCCTCCCAGATCAAAGTTCTTCCACGAGTTGTCAAGACTTCACTGCACATGGTGCCCTACAAACAACCCCCAGCTCAGCTCCAGGGGTGACAGTATCCATCAGCAATGTGTCAAAAGTACTAGTATACCCTGAAAGTGTCAAAGCAGAGATGATAAAGGTTTTATGCTCAAGATTCTAGAATATTATTTTGACTCTCTTTGCAGCAGGCACCAGCCAGGAGAGATCTCCTTCCAAGGCCTGGTCTCATTAAACTGCAACAGAATTTCACTGCATGTTCATTTGGTTCTCTGTGCTTTTTGCCCTTTTTGGCAGGAAAAGGTGCTTTTGATAGCTCAGCTGTTTAATAAGGAAATTCCTTAGAGGGTCTTTGCTGAGAACATACAAAAATCCACTGACAACTGCTGTGATGGTTGCTCATTTTTGGGTTAGTGTACAGTATTCGGAAAGAAAGCACTTGAGGAAAAGGTACAACATATTAAAACCAGGCCTAGTTCCAAAACTTACATTACAGTACAACACATGGCATAGAGACAGCACACTCCCACCACAGCCACCTGTGTGGACGGGCAACCCCAAATCCCCACTATTGTGTAAGCCAGGCACAGGAGATGCAGTTACACCCAGAATAGGGAGAATAGGACTCACAACGCTTGCAGTTCTTCAAAACTACAACTCTGTGATAAATTCCTATATTGAAAAACACATCCTGCTTTTCCACATGGTGCAAAATGAAGCCAAATCCTTGCATTTCTTTCTGCATCTTTAAAGCAGCTGTGAGACAGAAAGCTATCTCCCTGAAGGACTCACGCAGTCCCTCACACCACAGTGTTGCTGTAATGTAATCATTTTTATAGCATCTTTGGGATAGATCTGTTCCAATTTACAGAAGGGGAAACTGAGTCAGAAAGCTGTTCAGTGATTTTTCACAGTGCTCCCCACTGCAGAGCACGATGATAATCACTCTGGCTGTTAGAGACTCCCTGGCACATATCTCACTGAAAAAGGTGTTCACAGATTGTCCATCCACTCCAGCAGCAGGATTTTGCCCACCTGCCCATATGGTGGCTGCAGCCACTGCCACAGGCATCCTCTCCCCTGCTGCTCTTCTTCTGACCTCAGGGCAGCTGCATTGCTTTGGTGGGATGATTTCTGTATATGAATCCCCATAAGGCCTTGCACTGAGAGCGTTGTAAAATGCACATCTCCCATCGGGCAGAGAAATGACCTGGTCTGCCCTGCCAAGCAACACTGCTGCCAGGCAGCTGCAGTTGACACTGGCACAAGGTTTGTGCTCTGGACACATGGCCCTGGTTTCTTCAAGCAGCCAGCAAAGAAAGCCTTTGAAACAGAGTTCATAAAGCACCTGACGTCAGCCTGAACTAAATAGCAACAAAACAATCACTTCCAAAAAAATGGTTGCTATAAAGGAGATGAGATTTTGCCATCCACTTCAGAAATTCCCACTATCAGGTGGTGACTATTTTCCTCACTTTACAAAAGCACAGAATCTCCCATCTCCTCCTCTCTCTGCCCATGTCGGCAGGCTCGCCCGGATGTTTTCATGTACGCCCACATTTGTCTTTCCTCGCATGATATTACAGAAACATTTTGTTTTGCTCTTTTCATACGCTACGTTCCAAAGCTTTTCTGTCAACAGTGAGCTGCATCCCAGCATAAGCTCATATGTGTAGTCAGCTGGTAGGCAGTCATCAAATCCCACATACAATCAGAGCCTGGTGGTAAGGAAGAGGATCAATGCAAAGCATTGACACACACAAGGACACAGACACACACGTGCCTTTCCTGCCTTCACTGCCAAGGCATTTTGCCCACTTTAATCTCCACATAAACCTTTAATGTGTATAAAAAAATTTCAATAACATTTCATTAAGGTTCACGCAAAGACGTGTACACCAACAGTTTGGTCATGCGCATCCTGGAGTGGCTGGCTACCTATACCCACCAGTGCCATGCACAGTTATAATTAATATTAACATATGGGCGGAGAAACTGATCACTGGTCACAGCTGACATGAAAGTCAGAGGTTTTGTGCACTTAGAAACTGAGCCTCAGCTGCTGTACAAGACCTTCAGCAGGGGCACGGAACTACAGAAGGGGAAAAGAAGCAATGCTTGCCTGGAAGAGGTAGCACTTTGCATTTTTTCACAATTATAAAACTCAGCAGTGGCTGAATGGATTGATATCTAAAGTATCAAAAAGAGTATTCTTTTTTCTGTCTCTAGAGAAAATAGCATCCCAAGAGCTAATTTTTATTTAAGCAACTGTAGAGCACAGCTGAGAACGAAATTGCATCTGAATCTTAATTATACCTTCACATTGAAACACTGTAGTGAACTACATGTAAGATTTAAAAAAAGGAGTGATATTAACATATAATGAGCCTCATCAATTACTATGGATCAGGAAAAGTAGCCCTCATATTATTGAAATAGCTTAATTTGCATGACTGGATGATTCAGATTCTTCTTGGTCATTCATTCAAATCTCTCCACAAGTCATAGCCACAGACAAATGTCCCATAGCAGGCTTGGTCTTAAATAACTAAATTAAATCCACTGTTAGTTACCCTTTTATTCTGCAGCAGGGAAATTGAAGAGATTTCCTACAGTAAGTCTGGGGAGGAACACCGATCTCTAGCCATTACTGAGCTAACTGTATAAGTACACAAAATTAGTACGAATTTTATAGTGCAGCAGTATCTAAAATGACTTGCAAATTTGAGATTTGCTTCTCATGAACTAAGGTTCAGCCACCTGCTGGAAGCAGGAAATGTATTTTAGCAGTATAGCAAGGGATGGACTTCAGGACAGGGATCTGTGTTCCCATCATTTATACAGGAGCCCAACAAATAATAAACCAGCCAGAAAACAAATGAACTATACTAAGAACTAAGGCTGTGTATGTCTTTGAGTTTAGTCTCAATTCAGCCACTGGCAACAAGCAGTTGACAGATCCGGGACTACAAAAGCACATAGGGGATTGGGATGTTTCCTCCAGTTTTGCCAGACCCTGGCTTTTCTTGGCCATCCTAGGGAGTTTTCCCCAGCTCTAACTGCATCAGTTGATAATGACAAACAGCAGAATGACAGGTACAAAGATACAAGTCAGGAGCTGCTCGGCATTGCTTTGGACACCACATTTATCCTCTCTGCTTTAATATTCTTGCTCAAGAGTTACATTATTTCTCCGCTTTGCAGGGACGTTGGGAAAATCCATTTAATACTGTTGTGCAGATTAAGATGTTGGATGAATATCGATCACTGAGCTCATTCTGACTTTAGTACTGTACACAAATATAGGCCAATCTTCAAGACACTTTTGATGATCAGCATTGACTGCTTATATTTAATGAAAACTATTTTAGAAACACATTTGAGTCGGGTATCATTCATTCATTTCCAGATTCAATCAGCAAAGGAGCGGGGAAAAGTTTGTTTCCTTTTCTGCAGATTAAAGGTTGTGTCTTCTTTGAAAATTAATCACTTTCTGCTGTCATAAAGTGCTCCAAGAGGCAAACTGATGGATTGGCATGAGGTTGACTCACAATAAACAGATACCCACACGCCTGCAAGCGCTTGTAAAGATTAAGGATGGACAAGGACTTTCTAGAGGTACACGGAGACACCATCATGAGTAATGACATGAGGAAAACAAAGGCAAAATCTTAATTTTAAAATGCATTGTGGAGCGTTTATTAGAGAATGGGACAGGGATAAACTTCTAAAGGAAGCTTTGAACATTTCATCACTTGCAACTGGATATAAATGAACTGGAAAAAGCACCTGAGAACTGTCAGGTGCGCTCATGTTTTGGCAGGCAGATCATTTAGATGACCTAAAAAGCTCCTTTTCCACCTCATATTCCGTGAAGGCCCACAGCTGGAATTGTTATTAGCTCCTGGTCCAGCAAGGCCCCCCCAACTCTCCTGCACTGTTCTGGGGCACAAAAGGAGAGGAAGAACTGCCATGTCCTGACGACATTGACATTTCTCACAAGCAGAACCCAGACATGCACTGTGCCTCCCCCCTTCCCGCTTCAGTTATCCTGTACGGAAAAGAGACTGCAGTCATTTATCGCCTTAAAAAAACTATCTATCTGAAAAAGTGACTGCTTGGCCATGTCCTGGCTTTAAATCAGAAAGATGGCAGGACATCCCTATGTATCCCATTCACGACATCCCTATGTATCCCTTGTGGTCCACAGGCATTCTTTTGCCCTACCCGAGCCTCTGCTGTCCCAAGGATGCCCTTGTTGTGGGCAGCATGATAACAAAGTACAGATAATGGCTCCAATTATGAGGTGTGAACGTCATTCCACTCCCCCTGCTCTCTTCCAGGTCACTATGAATATGTTTGAAAACTACTGGCACAGCAATTTAACGATAATTCAGATTTAATTTGCACTCTGTCATCTCTGTTTTTTCTATAGGCTTTAATAGTTTAATTTAACAGTCTTAAGCACTGTCTATATTACCAAGACATAATGTGTGTTTCAGATTTGAGCAGCTGCATGGCACAAAATAATGTTTCACATTTATATTGTGTCTTTTATGCCAAAGATGTTTAAAAATGCCTTGATTACTATATCCACACAAGAATCAACTCATCCATCACTGAAATGCAGTCACTTCTAGATTGGAAACCTCATCAGTCTTTAATAATTTAGGCAAAATAGAGCAGAATATTCCACTGAAATGAGGAAGCAAGTTGAGCAGGTAAAATTAAGTTATCCAAAACTGCAGTTGGGCAGGGCTGTCTTATAGGCTCACCCTCATTACAGAAAGTTTTTTACGATTCTCAGATATCTAATCAAACTGCAAAACCCGTGGAAATTGTTTCCTTTACACCAGCATCTGTTTATTATCGGTTGAGTGAAGGAAGGCTCTGCCATCTGCTGCACAGCTCAGCAGCACAGCTCTACCTCTCCCTCTGCTACCTTGCCTCCAGGTCAGTAAGTCCCAATCTGAAGACAGTCAGAATGAACCCTCAGAAAGATAAAGAAAGAGTGAAATGATTGTTAAAGTTTCTCACTCTAGCACTGTCCAAGCCAGATCCCTCAAGCCAGTGAGAAGACACCCACTGGTGTCAATATGCTCTGAATCGAAGCCTAAGGAAACACAGCTCAGCTCTGCCCACCAGCCCCTATGCCTGCTAGCACCACCAGCTGCCAGTTTTCTAACTGAAGACAGCAACTTACATGTCTCAGTGAGTTCTCTGCTTAATCTTTCAACAATTGGCAAAGGAAGGATCTCTTACACATGTAGATGGAAACCATCTGGTGAAGAATTTGGCTCAGGAAGCAGAGTCCCACCTGAGTTAGCTGTCCCACAAGCCCTGATCCAATCAGTGGGAATCCATGGTGTTACAACCTCTTCCCAAAATGTCATGTTCTCCAGGCCCCGGCAGCCATGTAAGGCGGAGCTTTCCCATGCAGTTTCCCAGCTAAAGCTATTTCTCACTGCGCATTTTTGTGGTAGTGGTCCAGGGACCAAGTAAAGTAGCAGGGAAGTGGGTGGAGAACATATGGGTCTAACTTAATAAAGATTCTCTCTATTTTCAAGCACATTATCATCCACGTTCACCACTTATCAAAAGCCTTTCATTTATAGAGTCTTTAAAGCCTAGTTTAACAACCTGCAATGATGGTGGTGGACTTGGCAGTGCTAGGTTAACGGCTGGACTTGATGATCTTAAAGTTCTTTTCTAACCTAACCCATTCCATGATTCTATGATTACTTGAATCACAAAATTTTCTTATTATTATATTGCATAAATGAAGCACTGTAGTATTTAATGTAAAATATTTTTCCTCTCCCTCTTTTATCACTGTTTTTAAAGCAATTATGGTCAGGCATTTTTCTCAAACTATCCTAAAAATGCACACCACAATATCTATGGCCCAAAGTAACACTGTTCCTGGGGTTTGAGTATAGCAGTGAAAGAACAAAGATAATAAAGCAGCCTTTCCTGTGTACTTGCTGCCTCTGAGGTTTCTAACAGGGCTGTTCAGACCATTCTCTCTCCCCAGGGAGAGTCTCGAGGTCCCTTTATATCCAGGAGACATAAAAAGGAATTTGTTCATTATTAATACACTGTCTCCAAGAGGCTTTTCTTTTTAATCAAAGTATAAATTCTGTGGTGGAACTGATATATGTGCAAACACCGCAACATCGATGTTTGCGTTATGGGTGAAGGCATGGTAACAAACCATCAATAAGATTTGTGGCTGGGGGATTGGTCAGGAGTCGTGGCCATTTCAGGCAAGAGAGAAAAACATTTGCCATTTAAAGGAGGACTTCCTGGGGACTATATTTTACTGAGCTGCCAGAATGCCAGTAGGGGCAGCCACCTGCCCGTGTAGATGGCACAGAAATGTTTATTAACCCAAAGCCTAGTACATGCTCCCCCAGCGTGTATCAGCACATCCTGCCACCAAATCACACCTCCACAGCCCCAGTGGGACTTGTGGCAGTGGGTCTCAAGTCCATCACTGGGGCCAGTATTTCACAGATGCAAAATGAAAACATTAAAACACCTGGAGTTAAACCAAAAGGAAACATAAAACGGGAGGAGAATTAAACAATGGAAACTGGCCCAAAGTGCAAAGCAGAGAGATGAGGATCCAAAATCTGGAGCAATTCTAATCAGGGTTTTGGTTCTGGCTCATCTGTAATTAAAATGAAGTACAAATCTGCCTGAGACAGTCAACAATCTCAGCTGTTTCCGAGATCTGGCTTTCATTAATTTCATTAACATCTTAAATGCATTCTTATTGCTTGTTCATATGCTGAAGAGCAAGCGAAATAACAAGACACCATGAACCAGTTTATCTTTGTCTTCGCAGAGGAGCAGATGTGGTATCAGTCTCAGGGGCATGCAGGCCTTTTGCTTGGAAAATGGCAGCGAAGGGAGTTGTGCAAGTGTGGAAACCTTTGGTGTGAAAAATACATAAATTGAGACTAGCGCTTTCATCAGTGCCTCATGCACTTTGGGGAGCTTCACCAGCACTATCAGTATTAAACAGTGTGACAATCTCAAGTTATAATTTGCCAGTCTAGTTTCAGAGAAACAGTCAAAAAGTCAGAACTCAGATGGAGCTCTCCCAAGTACCTGCACTCTGGGAGGCCAAACCTGGGGATCCTGCAGGAGGCTCATGAAGGGACAAATATCACAGACCACACTCCTGGTCAGTGCTAAGCATTAAACATGCTCTAGTTAGGTGTGTGACCCAGAGTATAATGGCATTTCTGCCCTTTCCTTTAATTCAGATATTTAAGAGCAGGGTGAAAATAGGAACTGAGAGGCTGGTTCCTCATCTCTCTGAAACAAAGTCATAGCAGCCAATGAGATGAATATCCCATGTGCTTCCCACTGCTCTGCAGGTGATATGGCCTCAACCCAGGTGCCAGAACAGGTAGCGTGTGTTCACAGCCCCAGCAACCTTCAGTGGCAAAGTGCTCCCATCCACAAACTTCACCATGGCAGCAGGACAGGCCCAGCAATAGATACCTTGCACTCACCAAAGCCAGATCCACGCTCCAGTGCACAAACCACTGTTGGGGAGGGGGAACAAAGCCACTTTCAACCTATGTTAGGGCATGGAAACACTGGACAAACTTCTAATCAACTTTCGCTTGATCTAAATTCTTCTGCCAGATTGCATCTCTCTTCTGGAGTGAAGCAAGTTACCAGCAGAGCGACTAGAGGGTGCTACAGCACATATGGGCCTTGGACTCTGACTGCCTGGCGTTCAGAAATTCCCGGCATAAATTAACTGTTCAGCTCTGTGATGATGCCGATTTGCTCTGCTTGGCATAAACAGATATTTTGATTCAAGAGAGACAATACTTTCTGGGACCTGTCATCTTCGGGTTTTCAAATACATTGGCATGTTTAATAGCAAAAAAGATGAAAGACAAAAATAGCCTTACACAGACAAAGACCTCCGTGTCACAAATGAAAATTCAGTTTAAGCAAGCCAACTCACATACATTATATTCCACCCATAAAACTTAATATCACCTAAAAATTCCCATCAAATGCAATTTTTTCTCAGTGATTTATTTGTGCAATTCTGAGATGGGGAGAAAGCACACAAAGCATTGGGAGCTGCAGGCTGAAGTAAACAGTGTTGTCAGAATATGCAAAACAAGGGAAGAAAACAAAAAAGAGAGAGAGAAGGAAGGGACAAACATTCTCTGGCTGGAAAGTTATTGAGTGTTTAGAGCCAAAGAGGAGTGGAAAGCTTGGACAGGAATTTCTACATGTAACCTACAGACTCTACCCTATTTCCATTCCAAGCATCTCTCCCATTTAGCTAACAGATGAAAAATCTTTTGGGTAGACGTAGGGTTAGGTTTATGGTTTTAAAGGTCATTGCCTAAAATCGGCACCGCAATGAGCAGAAAGGAGCTTTGCAGTTGGTCAGCTTCAGTGTATCCCACACTTTGAGGAGTGCTGGCAGTGAGGTAATCCCCTAGGAATGTGTGTGCGGTTGGATGGCTGTGAAAAGAGATCGGTCAGCTACCAAAGCTCTGTGCTGAATATTCACGTCACACACACACAATCATTTTTCTTGTTAAGTATTGAGAAGAATGGGAACATTATAAATGCAGTATCTTTTTTGGCTACAAGTTTAGCCAGTTTAAAAAGATCTGTTCCCTCCTTGTTCCTCCACTCCACCAGCTGTGCTCCATCTCCATCCCCAAACCAAAAGTGTACACAGCGATCTTTATAAGATATAAAAAATCAGAGAGAAAATTAAATACAACTGAACTGAAGCTAAAGAGTAAGAAGTTTAAAAGATGAAAATACAGCAAATTGGTATAAACATTTTATGGTCCCTTGTCTATTGAAAAATTACACCTTATTGAACATATAACCCCATGCCACATCCTCGGGTTATTATCCACATCCAGATCCAGATCCATGTCATATTACTCAAAGCAACAAATGTTTTACTCTCTACATGTTGAAGAGTCATTACAGCTACAGCAGATGCTTTGCCAGTGCCAGGTAGCATTGGTAGTGCTGGCTGTTGAAAATACCTTTATTTGCCAGAGGCACTTAGCAATTTGTTGCAGTGAGGACAGAAAAAGAGGGAGGATCAGGCACTGAGGATCAGGCATCCCAGTCCAAAGTCAAGCACATCGTGGAAAGTTTCTCGCTCATTTTGGTGAGTTTTGGATCAAGTCCTAAGCAAGAAAAAATGCAATATAATACCTCCAGTCACTTTTCTGATTATTTGCTAATAAGGGCAGACAGATACACTTTTTTTTCCCTGTCTCAAATGCCCCTACATTGCATGTATCTGTCCACTTCCATATATACTTGCTCGTCCCGTGCTTAGCTCAGTGGGCCCACACTCATGCAGTTTGCCTGCATGGAAGTAAGACAAAGGCACTGCACAGAAGTAATTTTCAAATTAATGATATCTACAAAAGAAGAGAGAATTAGACCAATCTCATCCCTTATTTGAAAAGAATATTTTTTTTTCAGTTTTCTCAAAAAATTGCACATACTTATACCCACAAGACTACATTAAGTTTCTAGGTCACTAGACTCCTGATTATGAGATGATTAGACTCCTGATTATGAGATGATTACCTTGAATGGCACGTTTAAATGCCAATCTCTGATTTCTTGCAGAAAACAACCAGTGCAAACATGCAATTCTTGACCCTCTAGTACTTTAAACTTATTGTTTAACAAAAAGAAAGAAAGAAGGATGGCGACAAGTTGCTAATCCACTTCAGAACTTCTACTATATTTGTGGGTAAGCAAAGTCCAAAAAGCTTTAATGCATGTGCTCGGAGAGCTTAAAACTCATTCAGAACAATCCTCCCAGAAATAAGCAGCAAAAGACTCAAACAGGTGCTCTCTATCAGGGAAAGAATGCAAATTTAGTGCAAATTTATTAGAAATTTTAGCCTTCAGCTTCTAAACATACATATAGAAATGTCCTTACAGCAGTAACGAAGTCCAGAACAAAGTTCTTCAACAATCTATAGTGCACTGGGAAAGGTCCTGGACAGTGTCTGGTGCTGTTTACTTCCAGTTGAGGACTGCCCCACAGTGTACCACCTCCCCCTCAGAAGATACTATCTCTTCACAAATGTTAACTGACCAAGCCTCAAAATCCTACTGTGTTCCATTAACTCCGAGGCCTCCACTTTAACAGTGGGAAAACTGAGATACAGTGCTGTCAAGAGACTTCTCAGGGTCCTTTCACAAATCTGTGACTATAAGGTACAATGCCCTTGTCTGTTGGGGAATTTAACTCCTATATGAGACTATTCGTGAATGCTGTCTCCAAGTACTTCACAACAGGATGTGAACTGCCCACTTCATACAAGGAAGACAACTTCTTCACACCACGTTAATGAAGGTCCTTAACTCGCATAGACAAAAGGTGTTTTCTGGGTTTCTATTGTTACCGCCATGACTACAGCAAAGTCTGCTCATGCTTCAACTTCCTAAATGGCTGCCCCCACTGCAATTTCTGCATATGAGCCATCTCCCACACAAGGTACCCAGGAAGCTGATTTAAAAAATGTTCATATCAAACTACGTTCATCATTTCAAAACTGCCCCAATTACACGTTTGGTAGGAGACAATCAGAGTCTATGGTTAAAAAAAATACACTACTGAAAAGTTATTTTCCATTCAACTATCTTATAAAGTTCATTAATACCTTCTGCTCTTGGTGAAATGATCCCCCATTAACATTTCAATTTATTATTGCTGTTCCATTAATGAGACCACAAAAAATGGAAATGAGGCCTATAAATATGCTAAGAGTTAAAGTCAGGAATCGTAACAGTGTGTGTACTTTATGAGTAATGTTTCGGTACTGCTGGCATTCAAAACAGCATGGAAGGATGGCTCTGCAGCATAAGTATCTGGCTTAACAAACAAAACCCCCAAAGTACAAACAAAAACCCCACCACAATTCCTGAAACTATAGGTTAAAGTATCAGCGGAGTCAATTCAGTCTTAACCCCTGCTGCAGCAGATGGGTAAATTCTGTGCAGTTCACCCTTAAAATGCCTTTGGAGAAGGACTTTCTCGGTGAAGGTCATTGAGACTGTTAAACTTCACACAGCAAATTCTGCAGGAGGAAGGATTTGCCTCCATTTCCTTTGTCATAAAAAACTCTCTCCATGCTCATGTCTATTTACTGCCACCAGACCAAGCACTGGGGGGAATTGATTCTCTGATAGTATCTCAGGTCCTCCAGGAAAAAGGGCAGGCTATAAATAGAGAACTCCAGTCTTGGGAACCACATTGAGATTCATTTGAGAAACATGTTTATTGCCAGGTAGCCTTTCAGGTCCATCAGGCTCCCACAGTTCCTCTGCTGATCTTTTCTCCAACTAACAGTGAATATCCTCCATGGGTCAAGAAACATCCCTATGCTAGTGGCATTACTGCAACTTGCATTTTCAATTATTAATATTCCAGTTCTCATCTTACAAACTTTTCCAGAAAAGGAGGAAAGCAGCAGCTTGTTCCCCTGGGAACAAAACCACAGAATGCAGTACCTTGCTGAGCCATGAAAGGAACAGTATCTTCAGCACAGGGATGTCATATCACGCTAGCAACATTTTTGTTTCTGCATTTAAGTTCTCTCTGGTGATTAAAAATGATCGATCCTACCCTGTTTTCTGTGCATAGCTGATAGCACTCGGCTATGTGTAACCACACTGCTACTAGCACTATCACCTTGCAAGGAACAAACTTATAATTATTAAATTGATTTTATAATTTATTTTCCAGGAAGCTCAGATTTCATGACAGGGATTGGCTTTGCACTGGGGTCCCACTACATCAGCAAGAAGAGAAGACTGCAGTCTGTGCTTCTTTTAAGCATTAACAGAAGAAATGATCTAAATTAGCCAGTTTGCCATGGCAGTAACAGCAAGTTTGAAAAAACCCCAGACACTCTCAGTAAGATGAAATAAAATGAAAACATAAAAAGCAAACCATTTAATGAGAGAACAGGCTATTTCAATAAATCTAGTTATTTGATAAGCAGACTGCCACTGTCAGCCTTTTATCATCTGTGAAAACACATGATGGATCTTCTCTGTTTGCTTACAATTTCAAACCTTTTCCTTCTGATCAACATTAACACTCTGCTCCAGTGCCTCTAACGACATGACTGCTAGCAACCAGTCCAGATTTCACCTTTCAGGAAGAGTCTAAGCACTGACAACCCAGGCATGGCTCAGTGGCACATACATATGGCACACAGACTGGGATGGTTCAAGGCTGTTAAATGTTCTTCCTCTTCTGAGTTCACCTAAAGGGAAGGAAAACGGCCCCTGCCAAGAGTGTGTGTACATAAAGTGGTAACAAACATTTCATTTTAACTGCTCTGAAAGAGAAGTAGTCTGTGTATTCTGCACTGACAGTTCCTACGGCAGCTGCTCAAAAGAGGTGGTTTTGAAGGGTTATTAATTCCCATATTAATGGTCAGCCGCCTCCTCGTTACTGAAATATAGGCTCCCAAGCGTGTTTCAATCTTACTTCCCCACATCTCTTTCAATTCTTCTATTATAAGCAGATAAAAGTCATTATTTGGCTGAAAAGGACCTCAATCCGACACAGGCTCACAATACTTCATCTAGCTCTATGATTCAACTACACAATTTTCCTTCTGTGGAAAAAAACCTTGTTCGAAGAAAAAGAAAAAAGAAAGAAAAGAATTAAAAATGTACAGCAGGTTCCAGGGAAACCACTGAAATGGCTACTGCCTGTGTGCATTGTTTGTGCTAAACCAGTTAGCAGCCACAGGAGGGAAAGATTCAGATATGATTTTTAAACTAGGCTAGTGAAAAACATTTCTCCCTCCATCAGAGCTGATTTGAAAGGATTAATTCTCTGCTACACTTTGAGAGGGCAATGCTGCCAGATGTCATGAATCTAAAAGCACTTTATGCAAAACATAAGACATCATATGAAATCATGTGTACCTTATATACCATGCAGCCTCTTTCCGTCCCGTAGGTTTAACTACTAACCTTAGGATACTACTGGAACAATCCCCTAAAATTTCAGGGAAATTTGACTGCTTGAACTGGAGCAAAGCAGAAATTAGTTGCTCCATCAAGATCAGCTCTTCAGCACTGAAGTTTAACTCATTTATGCTGGTTAAGGATCTAGCTCTACTATCTACAGCTTGAAAGATTCTAAATATGGCTATTTTTATATGTTTTGCCAAATATAAAACATGTAATTGAAACATAGGCAGAGATCATCTCACCCTACTTTATTCACCTGAATGCTGGGCTAGCCTAGGCAGCAAGGCACTTGGTATGTCAGCAGGAAACCAGCACTCCCAAAAGTCTGCTCTTGTCACCTGCGGGAACACGCTTCTGATGAGTACTCTCTGGAGATGCTCATCTCCTTCCTCCACTACACAAACTGGATTATGATAGGTTGTCCTAATCAGCTGTAACAAAATAATCTGATAGTTATGAAAAATCCTGATCCTCCTTCTTTTCTCCCCCACTGTTTTTGTGCCAGTATGAACCCACTGACTTTTGCAAGGTTATTCAAACTCACATCCATCTAGCTATAATACCGTCTCCAAAGTCATGTTCACCTTGACTGAAAGCTGTTGAGGGCACTGAATTCAATTGTCCTAACTTCTTCAGAAAAGGGGCCCGCAAAGCAAGAGACTCACAGATCGTCCTTTACATGAGGTCTTTCATCTTTTTCATCCAAGTTTTGCCTCAACAACAAGCTCTCACAAGCTGGGCCTGACACAAGACAACTCTACCATAAAACAACTGAGAAATATAAATTGCTGTAACAGCCCCTCACCTCAGGATGAATTGCCCTGGATGTGGAGCAAAAGTAGATATTGTTCACACTTCACTGCATCACTTCCAGTGAATTTTGCTGAAGTTTTTGAGAGCTAATAAGCTGCCTGCTTCTCTTTCAGTCTTCAACAGTGTCAAGGCTGTATACAGAGAGACATATGGAAACAGTATCTGATCTAAAGCTAGAAATAAAAGAGCTTATTTCCCCTTATCTGGTGAAGAATCCAGTAAGCCTCTTGGGCACGTAGTTGAAACCACAGTAAGGACACTAAAACCCTTCCCAGAATTGAAGGATCAGGAAGAAAGTAAGAAACAAGAGGAAAATGAGAGTATGCTTGAGAAGAGCCTTAATCAAAAGTGATGCATGGTGTAGGTCTCTTAGCAGACACTCCAGCACTCAGTAGCAGGACTGTTCCTGTTCTTGACTCAACTGGGGCTGTGTTTGCACCTTTGGGCACCTCTCTTCCCCACCTGCAAAATGGTCATAACTCCTTATGAATAAAATTTAGTAAATGTGAGCTAAGCCTTATTAGTAAAAGGAAGCCACATTCTCCATGTCCTCAGATAGGCAATATCCCAGGGAAATCAGTGTGGGATTTCCCAGCCAAAGGGTTAGAGGACAGAGCCCAAAGCTGTGGGACAAAGCCTGCATAAGGAAGAAGAGACTACCAAGAGCTACACCTTTCATGTATCTCCGGAATGGTGCAAAGTAATTTCCAAGTTTATTGTGGCAAAGCAAACCTGAGACATACTGCTCCTTTACAAACAGAGACATTTTATCAGACAACATCAAGACAAGTTTTGCCTTTGTTTTGCCCTTCATAACTAAAGAAGGCATCCCACAAAATAAATAAAATCCCTTCTTCTTTCATTATCTCCAAAGACACTGCTTCCACCAGGAGCCAGCCTCTGCAGCAACTATCATTTTGCTCCAATCTGGTAAATGTCCTCTCCTTCCTTCCCCCTCCTTTTCTCTTTCCCACCTGGGGAATTCAGCTGCTTGCAGAAAAACTTGAAAAGAGGAAAAAAAGGAATAAAAATGTTGGTTTGCATCACCCAGAAATGAGAACTGAAAAAAAGTGAAACTATACGCCTTGCCCCGTGGGTCTGGCACTTGGAGCCAAACCAAGGCCACGAAAACAGAATATTGCTCTTTGTTAACCATAAATAAATAAAAGACTACTTACTCTTGCCTTTTGGGATATGTTTTCTAAGGAGGAAGAAATTCCCTGTGGACTTTATTATGTGTAGACGCGAAGTGTGTCTCGTAGGGAAAAGCAGTTTTTCCCTTAGTGATTTCTTTCCTGCCTTTCTGTCAGTCCTTTATTCATTTTGCAAGTCTCCTTCCCCTCCCTTTTGCAATAAGTGAAGCCACACAAAGGAACATGCAGGTAATTCAGCCACCTAAAACTACACAGCATCTCTTTTCCTATATAAACGAACAGTGTGTGGCCTGGGTTTCATTTGCAACTGTAAATGAAACAGGCCTACAACTGTGTTCATAATCCTCCTTAATTGAATTTCTGTGACAAAACCCAGACAAAATTATTACCCTCAAGTTAACAGTTTGCGTGAAGTAGCCAAGGGTTCTTGGGAAGCATTAAAACAAATGCAGGACAAAACTTGATACCACGAAGCGGTTATTTGGTGCTGGTACCATTTGTTTAATGGGGGAAGGTTTCCCTGGAGGAACAAGGCCATTCTAATATGAGGGACAGGCTAGGAATTCAACAAAGGCCAAGAAAAAGTGAGAATTAAACAAGCAGTGGAAGAGCTTGGATGTAAACAAGCACATGCTGCTCACACCACAGCTACTGGAAGGAGGTGGTGGTGTTGGGCTCTCCTGGCTTTTTGAAAGGGCAGCATCATTCACAACTTGGTGTGGAAAATTGAGAGAGCTTCACAAATCCAGGAGGATTTGTGAAGCAACTGTTCAGCTTATGTCGAAGTTCACACCCCACCACATGGGGTATCTCCTTTAACGCCCTCCATGTAGTAATTTCCTTCAACTAGATCACCAGTTATATGGTAAATACACAGAGCATTAATAATGATGTCAGGCTGCTGGTTAAATATCTAGACTTATTTTTAAAATGTGAGAACCACTACTAAATGGATGCAAAAAGGGCACTGCCCTGCAAGGCACTCCCATTGCTTGCGGAAGAAGAGAATTAAAGCCTTTCCTATTACCAAAATTTAGTGTTTGTTATTCTTTCAGATGATACAGATGTTTTCTTGAATGATTGGGCAAAGCTGGTGTGAAGAGAGATGTCTGTTTGCAACAGCTAATTTTGCATGTCATATGCTGTGTACTTGGACAGACACCCTATTTTATTCCAGAGCACCATGTTTTAGTCATCTCTGTATCAGCTAGTAACTAAAGCAAGCTAGCAAAGTTATTAGGGATCAAAGCAGACTCTTTATGCTTCAGTTTACATAGAGCTGATCAGAGCAGGGAAAACCATGTCATCCCAAGGCAATGCCTGCCTGAGTTACCACCCCACACACTCACAGAAATTAATATCTTCTGCAATTTAAGTAGGAGGCAAGGCTATAAGGGAATAGGGAAAGCTGAGGTAATGGAAAGAGAAATCCTGTAGTTCCTCAGCATGCACCCATGTCTTGTGTGTCACCCAGCCCTCTCCCAGGCAGAGAGTTGTTGGAAATTTAGGGGTAGAGGAGGCTGGTGGGGCCTTATATTAAAATTCCCTCAGATTTCATTATTCAGAATGGAAATAAAATATCACTAGAGTTGATTCAATGAGCAATACAGTTCAGAGACAGGCAGGCAGAGACCAGTCCTCAGTTCCACAGACCTTCGTGCCTGCAAAGATGGTGTGTCCCTATCACCACCCTCATTTGCAAGGTAGAGCTGGCATAGTGGGAGACCTCAGAAGAGTTTCCAGGAAACATTGCCTCTCCCAGGGATGCAGTGGGGTAACAACCAGGTGGTACTGCCTTCCCCAATTTCTCTGCTGCACCCAATGTTTCAGCAGTTGCATTAACACCTGGTTTTGAGAGATTGCTCATTAGCCCTTGAGTCCTGTGCCACTTTAAGTAACCTTTTAAGAACACCTTTTTATAGCTTGTGTGCTCTGTTTTTCCTCAGGCCACAAGTTAAACAAATTGAACAACACCTGGGGCAAAGTGAAACAGAAATAAATAGATGCATATGCACATGCCTACCAAACCCCTACATACACACAAAGGACCAGGGCCAGAGATCAATGTCTTCAGGAAAAGGCATGAGGGGACAAATTCATCACAGTGCTTTGTCACTGGTGGCAAAGGAAAGAAAAAGGAACATTTAAAAGGGTGATGAAATGTTTCAAGAAAAAGCAATATATTTTTATGTACTTGTAAAATCCATTGGCAATGACTTTTCTGGTTAATTGGTTTCATCTTATTAAACTAAAAACCTATTTGTAAAATCCAGACATATTCGAGCGTAAGTCCAATTTCTTCACCAAAAGCCAATACGCCATTTCAAAGAAAAAAATTAAGCAACACAAACCAGTTTGCATTAGTCTAAAAGCACAGCATTTGGTATGGGGAAGAGAAATGGAATAGAGTGCTTGACTTTTCGAAAATGCACTTTGGAAAAATCATGTTACTCATACTCATTTACCTCCAAACTGCAGCTCTCTTCTTCCCTGGCCCTGTGAAAATGGATGAGTATTTTGGCCCAATTATGCAGTGATTTAGAAATCAGCCTTCTGCTATCTTTCCCTGCACTTGTCATGTTGAACTTCTTCCCCCTTATTAGACCACTCTTCTTCTTATTAAATAGTCTCTCTGTCTCACTTGCCAAAGAACTGCCAATGGGCCCCTGATTTTACAGAAGAATAGACCCAGCTTTAGCAATGGGAAAGGGCCTCTAATGTACCATGGACACAGCACAGTGAAGCATGGTAATTTGCCTGTGTTAATGGTGCTACTTCACAATGATCAGGAAAACAAAAATCTTTAATAGCTAAATGACACCCAGCCCTTTTGCAGCCTGTTGAATTCAAAAACACTAGAAGCAAAACTCAATTATGTCCTTTAAGAGATGTGCTAAAAGTAGCTGCACTGTTGGGGTTTTTTTTCCCCAAATTCCTAATCTGTATGGAATCACTAAAATGGGTGACGTAGTGCTGGGAGCAGGACAGAAAAAACAATCCAAGTGTTTCAAAAAAAGTTTTTACAGCTTAAAATCAAGGGGTAAGGGCGGGGGGGGGGGGGAGGAGGGGATGAATGAACGTATATGTAAATGTTTTGGGACATTACTGTACACATACATGATTCTAAAACCCCCAGATATTCTGCTCTGTGGGAGAGATTTTGTGCAAGATACCACTGAAAAGTGGGACTAAAGCATTACTTATTTTCTGCTTTTAGGTGAAAAGAGGAAATCATTATTGTGGGAAGGACGGAGGGGAAGTCTGCATGTGCCATTGCTTATGTCAGAGGATGCTCCAATTCCACAAAGCACTGAGCTCTTAAGTGCTAAATCAACCCCAAGAAATGTTTTCAACTTCAGTTCTCATCAGAAGCTTGTCACTTCTTACAGTTGGGTTCCCCAGGCTGCCTGGCTAGGCAAAACACTGATTGCTTTGGCCAGTCAAAGTCTGGTTGCCTCAAAAAGTTAATCTATCTTCAAATACAGCACATTAAGCTACTCAGTGGGAGAAATTCTGCTCCTAAATATGACAGGCAAAACAGCACTGATTTTGATGACGATATTCAGTGTGCACCAGAAGGAACCAGGGATCATAGGCAATCATATGGTGCATGTTTGGTAATCCTTTGGCACCATTGAAAGGCTGGAAAACAGACCTAGACATCAATTCATGAAAAAAAGATTAACAATATTTACAATATTGCTCATACAAGAAAAGGCTTCTATGACGTTTTCCAAGGGCAGAAGGAGTGATTTGTCAGCCAGTTGCAGTTTCATAGATTTTGTATCCATCTGATTGGCACACTTCAGATATTCCTTGTCCAAAGCTTTCTGGTACAGCTGTGCAAAACAGGAGCAGGACTTGAATTCAAGAGGGCTACAGGAAGGCAGAATTACTGAGAAATTAGGACCAAGCCATTTCAATGCAAGACTTGTCCAGGCATTCTTCAGTTCATGATTTTCAACGTTTAACAAACCTTGAAGTAAGTCTCTATCACAATTAAGTGATAACTTTTGCTGTAGAGTGCTTGGGGTGGGTTTGTTTTTTTGGTGGTTTTTTTTTTTTTTTAGACTATTCATTATAGAGTTCATCAGTTGATTGTCTTATGAAATTATGTGCTTACCACAGGAAAAGTTTGTCAACCCAGGTTGAAAATAAGCACCTGAAGACTCTCTAAATACTTGTTTTCTCAATCTTGAGTAGCACTCAAGGGGAGTACTAAAATCTTCGAGACAAATGCCATACCACATATTAAAAAATCACCCAAATGTTGTATTGTTAAGCCTTTCTCTACTAATGTGCCTGTTTCAGTTAAAAAACATATTCTAAAAATTCCCCAAGATGCATGTTTCAATGGTTGGCTCAACATTTACTTTGCAGAAAATGTAGCTACGGTGCTAGCAATGGGGTTTTCGGAGGGACATAAGAAAAGCAGCATTCTGATGTCCCTTAAAGACCAAGTGATTTACTGTGATTATAAATATTAACATTTTCTGAATGAGTAATTTTGACACCTTTCATGTTGAGTTCTGCGGACCTTGCCAAGCTGAGACCATAATACTTACCAGCAATTTATCAGCAACGCCATGGCTGACTCTTCAGAGAACTGATATCTGAGACCTGTCCAGGCAATTTCCCTCTGAACTCAAGAAGCCAAGGAAAGATTCCCAGCTGTGACCCAGCACAAGTGCTTCTCGAGTGAGGCATTCAATCTACCTCCCAGATCTTGCTCAAAGTGGCTTGGCAGTGTGAAAAAGGCATGTTGCCTTCCAGAGGCTGATGGCAAAATAAACCTTCATCTCTGGGGCAAAATTCACTTCTGAAGCAGAAATGGAAGAGATGTTCTTCCAGACACTGCACATCTCAGATGGGCCAGGGCATGAAAACAAGAGAACTCTCATTGCTAGTAATGAATAGCCATCTCCTCATCCTGCCAAGCCACTGCAGTACCAACCCCTCCTTTGGGGCAGCAGAAGCAGTGGAAGGAAACACAGAGGCAAGGGACAGAGCAGCCCTTTAATGAGGACATGGAGATCTCTGTGCTGCAAAGCCTTGAGCTGTTCAGTGAGCACGTCAAGGGTGGCCTGATGTCATGGCTACTTCCTCCTCTGCCCTTGTCTGAAGCAGCAGCAATGCAAAAAAGGCATGTGAACAGACAGGCAGGAGTACAGTTTCATATTAGTTCCACATAGTACAGTTTCATTTCTGGGTGTCTCTCTTGAGTGTGAACAGCACTGCTCATGTACAGGATTGCTAACACCATTTGGTGTGGTGGAGTTGTACAAGGAACTTGTAATAGCAACTTGAATAACATCCATGATTTCTCTTGTAGATTTACAAGATGAGTGCATAGGTGCAATCATTAGATTCATTAATTCTAAAATAGTGATATCTCTTTTGCTTGCTACTTGCCAGGCAGATATAGTCACCAGGATGTGCAGCTATTAAGTGTAATCCACAGCTCCTATCACCCTTTTTTGTTCTTCACCTTCCTTTTACTGTGCATTTTCCTTGAGCTCTTTCTCTTTTGATCTCCTTGAGAAAAATGGCTTCCTTTATTGATTAAATTACAAATTCCAATGGCGGGTGATTGAGTTATGTGATAATAGCTGACAAAAGCCATCAACTACAATTGAAATAAAAGGAAAAATTAGCACTCTCTTTATTACAAAAGATTCGGATGTTGAGTAGCTGGCTGAATTAAATGGAGATTGAGCAGATCTGAGAGAATTGATTAGGAAAAACAATACAGAATTCAGAAAAGAATCAACAGCTCACTAATTCACCTTAGAAGAAGATGGGAAAAGTTGAGGAAGAGAAGGAAATTGCATCTTTTTCAAGCATTCACAACCAGGAAATACACAAAAGCTTGCCTTTGTGATAAGACTCCTCAGATACCCAACTCTGACACCAAGTTGCCAAAGGCCAACAAATACATGACCATGTGAGCAGCCCCCCACGTTAATTCATTCAGCTCCTAGTAGGCCTTTTTAACTAGTGGTATCACAAGCAAAATAAGGTTCTTGGCCTTTGTTCTGTGTCTGGGAAGCAACTGCATGCCAGCTTTTGGTAATGTATTATTGCATTTTACTCAGTGCTCATCTAAGCTAATGAGGTATTTTTATTTTTGTCTCCTTGTTGCATTTTCTGCAGTACTGACAGATGTCTTGGGCTTTCTTCCTGCAGATTAAGCAACCGTTATTGGAGTTCTTAAATGAATCAAGAAGCTGATAAAGCAAAGTGTCTAAAATGGTATGATCAACTTCAGAACCATGTCATCATCCAGTCACTTCCTTGCAAGCTCATTGCAAGGTAAAGTCTAGCGAAGATGACTTCTAGCAAGGCTCTGAAAAGAGTATAAACATGGCTGTTCAAGAAAGGTTGCAAACATGATAGTATTTACTTACAGCCTCTGCATTACTGAAGTGTCATATAAGAAGTCATGCTCCAGGGAAAATCCTCAGTAACCTGTGGAAACATTAGAAAAAGCGTCTTCAGTGGATATTTCTAACTAAATCTGCTATCCAATGGGAAGGAGAATTTAACATCAAATTTTGATACTATTTTGGAAACAAAACGAAAATGTGAAGATCATCTTATTTAAGTTTAACCACAAAGCAGTGTAAAAATTTTCCCTAATGCTCATCCAAAGGTTGCTTCAAAACTTGCTGCAGTTGCAATCATCTTCTTCATATTTGCTTTCTGCAAAAATCCTAGCCTACAGATTTACTAGCAGCAAATGTTCATAGAAACAATAAATAACACATTCAATCAAACTCAGAAATTGTGCAGCCCTGCCTGAACTTTTCACAATCCTGAAAGCTTCATCCTCACGAAAGAGACAAGGAATTGCTTTTGTCCCAGTTTCCAAGTGGGAGAATTGCACCAGCAAGAAATGTAGGCTGTGAACACACATTCTTCACTGCAGTGCTCTGCCTGGGGACATTCCTGTCCCCACCACCCAGCCTCATCATTCACCCCTGCCAGAGTTCATTGCACCCTCCGTTCTGTCAGCAGAACTATTCACAAATGCAGTCAGATACGTGTTAGTAAAGACCTATTTAAACTGTTCAAGCTAATCCAGGAGCTGCAGCCAGATGAAGATGTGTGAACACAGCCTACACGATTTGCCCCAGGTCTCACAGCAAGCCTGGCAGGGCAGACAGCTAGCATGATAGCTGTGAGCCCACATTCTCCCTCTTTGAAACACCAAGGGCACTGATCCCAAAGCAAAACACAGAATTAACAGATCTGCTGAAGAAACCCATACCTCAAAGGTTATTTTCATTATTTTCACCATTTTGTCTTACCCAAAAACCCCAATTTCACCACAATCTGATGAAAGTAGAGGAAAAAATTATTACAAGTTATAACAAATTTTAGATTTTTTCCTCCTAATGATTTATCCTTTAATTTTGTATTACAGCATCACACCAAAACCTACCCTGTGCCTGAGCACAGTGCAGACACTGGCTGTGGTAGCCCCTGTGCCCTGGAGCTTACCGGCAAGATATCAAGGAGCTAGAAGTGTAGGCAGGAAAAAGACAGAAACAGCAAAAATCAGAGGACGCTTCTGCACAGTGGTTTGTGAGCACAAATCCCACTCAGCCAGTAAGAAATGACTCACCGTGAAGAGATTCTGACCCTGCTACCTATTACGCTCGACAGCCGATCTCACTGAAATCATTTATCTAGTTATTTACATGGCTTCCATTAGAGCAATGGCTGAGCATTCACAAACCAGATGGTTTTTTCCTCACCACACTCCTGAGCAGGAGCACATGCTGTTAACTCTACATCACAGACAAAGAATAGAGATACTAAAAAGGCAAAATGTTTTTTCCAGGGAGACTAAAATCCAGTCCGCCAAAACCCTGTATCATGCCAAAGGGCTCCTGTGGGATAAGGTGCTGCACTCAGGGACCAGCCACCAGACTTTAGCCACAGGCAGACCTCTCACCACCCTGGTAATTCTTCTTTGAACACTGGCTTCTAAATCGTGTTAAATCTGGAAAAGGAAAAGATAAAAAGGGGAAAAGGGAAAGAAGGGAAAAGGAAAAGGAGATAAATAGAGAGAAAAAGGAAAATATAAATGAAAAATAATAAAGAAAAGGTCATAATAAATGTAGCAACATCTGAAAAAAGCAAACTGCAGCAACAGAGGAACCAGTCACCCAGTTTACTGAGAGGACTGAGTAACTGTTTTCTACAAGAAGACTCATTCATCACATTTCCATAACCCTGAAAATGCTCTCACAGTCCCTTCTTTCAACATATTAAGACTAACATGCATATGAACTCTCACATTTCCTTTCTTCTCCTATCAGTCTTCTGTTGTGGAAGAAATCATGGGAAAAGGACAAAGATGTGAAAATTTCTGCAGCTGTTTTGCCAGGGCTGAATCCTGAAGACGGGAAACCCAAGGACAGAGCACACCACAAAAGGACTCAGCCTTGACTGCCAGTTGACTCTTGCTCTTTAAAGTGGTTAAGAGTGGAAACGCTTTTTTGCTGATATCCCAGGAGGCAGTTCAGAGCCCAGCATACCAGGTTGTAAGAAAATAAGACGCATCTGATAGCTCAAACCTCCAGGACAGGTAGTCTTTTCTAAAAAGTAAGCCACTGGTCAGCACAAACTCTCAGGTTTGATCACCAGAAGGACTTTTTGTCTGCAAACTACCTAATTCTCTAAACATAATAGCTCCCTTCTGGCCAGAGAATAGAGGATTCCTGAAACTCACTCTTTGATCTGCAAGAAACTGAGCCTTCTCCTGAAATTACTCCTCAGATGTTTAAATCCCTCTCAGCTTACAGGATAAAACCTTTCCTATCTCTCTATTAGAGCAGCATAGACAGATGGGATAGTCTTCATCTTTCAGAACTCTGGAAGTCCATTTCACATTTGTTTTAACAGGAATGGGATGCTCAGAGATCCTGTTGAGGTAAAAAGAACCAGACCTGTAGATTGTGCTCAGTCCAAGCCAGGAAAATCCCAAGCTTGGTAGTCCCTCCATAGTGCTGTCATCAATTTAAAAAGAAGCAGGATAATGTAAGTAGCATAGTATAATGGTCAAACTTCCACCTCCACACACACCTCCAAATCTGTGCTGTCTTTGCCAAAAGCAGGGAATTCTCAAATTAAAAGAATAAACTGTCCATCCTGAGGCAAAGAGCTTATGGGACTAGCGCAACATCTGGCTCACAACCTCTGCGGAGCAGGAGAAAGCAGGTACCTCCACTCTCCCCAGGGCTATGCTTGCATCTCCACAGCTGCCAGCTGAGCTTTGCTCAACAGGATCTGCTGGCAGGGGCATGACTGCCACCTTGCCACTGACTGCTCCCCCAGCCCTGGGCACGACACATTGCCTTGCTCTGAGCATGCACAAGGAGAGCACAAAAATGCTCACGACCACTTTTGAAAAATCTGCAAGCACTGCAGATAAAAACCCCTGTGACTGCCATAGTGCAGGGGGAGCTGAACCAGAACCACCACAGGATCTAAATGTCTTCTCTTCATTAATGCGTTTTAACCTCTCTTCATCCCCAGTCCAAGGCAGGAAGATGTTATTGCCCTTTTCCAAGCTATAAAAAACCCCAACACAGCAGATGGGTTAGACACCTCGCCCAAGGTCCCTCAGGATATGCACATCTGCACTGCAAACTGATCCCAAAATGCCACAAACCGAATCTACTGCCCTTCTCTCCAGCCCAGCCTAATTCTCTGAATTTCATAATGATTCAAAGCACTATTTAAAGCCCCTACAGCTATGGGTGTGTGCAAGGAATTAAGGCTGAGCCAAAAAGTTTGAATTCAGCAGCTCTGGTCGGGATTCTTCTTGGTAATAGTGAAACAAGAGCTGTGGCGTTTTAACCTGACATGGAAAAGGTGGCGTATGTCATCTGGGTTGTGATGCAAACCCCCAAGAAGATAAAGTAGCAATGCCAGTATTTTCTCCTTCCCAATTAACCTGTCTCCTCAGCAGTCCAGTGGTGGCCACCCACCCCAGCACAGCTTTCCCAAGCCTGCTGCTTGCTTACATAGCAAGGGCTGCTATGAAACAGGTAAAAAAAATAGATACAGAAGAACAGCTACTAAAATCTCGTGCAGTCTCCCAGTGTAAAGGAAGTGAACAGTTACACACTGAAGTGAAGGACAGCCAGGGTAGCTGACAAGGTTCAGAGATACACAGCCATGATTTATTGCTCAAACTATGCTAAGCTCTTTAGGTAAGCTTTATTATTACAGATGGTATTGCTCGCCCTAGATCTGCTGACCAAAACAGGGTTGCTCTCCATAATGCTTTAGAGGCTGCTTACACATTAGAGAACACTTCACCTCTGGACACATGGCACTAATAGATAATAACATAAATGGTCTAATGTTTTAACCTTAACAGGCATTTTCTTGGGTTATTGTAGACAAAAATGAGGTCAGGGGCTGTGGTCATGAGCCTTAAGTTGGAAGAGCCTCAGTCTGGGGTCATCTGAACCACCCTGGCCTTCATAGTACCCTGCGCATAGCTGACACGTAACAGCAAACTACAGGCTGGAGCTGCAAAGGTGAGAGTGGGCTGCACAGTGAGAGATCTACCCCTACACAGCTGCACCCCACAGGCAGCAGTCACCTCCCCCTCCCAGACCCTGTCACAGTCTTTTTGTCTATTAGAAACAGCAACAGAAGCTACATGATTGCTGTGAAAATAATTTCAAAGGCATCAACCCCTAAAAACACACAGGAAATACAATCTGCTTCTATATGAGCCCTTCCACTTCTCTCAGTCATCGGAGGGATGTCCTTCATAAAACATAAGAGCAGACTTCTTGTTAAGACTGCATATCTGTATGGTTCCTTAGATACCAAAGAGAGCCCAAAGGCAGGTCTTGGCATCTCATCCCCTTCGTATAAACTCTTTCAGAAGTTAGAGCTGACTTTGACAAGAACATGATGAGAAGTGGGGAGCTATCTCTACCATTCTGGGGAACATGCCAAACTCTGTATTGACACTCCCCACTCTGTTAAAAACAAACAAAACAAAGCAAAAAAACCCAACAAAAAACAACCCTCCTGTTTGCTACTGATTAGGCAGCCGAATTAAAACTGATGAAGTGATTGGATAGGATCCAAAGCTGTTTATCTACACATAAATCACAGCCATGCTTTACTCAGCCAGTATGGATTTACTGAGCTAGGGGAAAGACCTCTTATTCAGAATGCTGATTATTATAGCAATTAAAATATCAATGAAGCAAACATTTGGGGTAGAAAGCTGTTAGGGGGTCCTGGAGAAATCAGTCCATTAAATATGAATTCAAACAAATTTCTAATTTAAAAAAAAAAAAAAAGTTTTAATAGAGAGTTGGTTTGTTTCTTTTGATTAAGTATATGATGTTAGAAAAATCCAATTCTAAAGGAGGAAAGACACAAATTAACTAGCTGGACATGCCAAAGGAGATTAAAAAGAAAGGCTGATACATATTTCATGATCACAAGGGAATAAAAAAAAAAAATTGAGAGATGTACTGTCAAACCAGACACAGTGTTAATAGCTGAAGTATATGGCAATAAGAACTGCTGTTCCCACAGCTATTAATGTAAACTGAAAATTGGGAGCAGGCTGCAGCAAAAGAAAATAAATCACACACTTTTTTCACTTTGAAAATATGTGTAAAATAAAGCCCTACCCCCAGCATTCACCCTTTGCATCCAAACCCCCCAACAGCAAGACAAGGACTGTCATTTCAGCAAGCTACAACTTCCAGACAAGTGAGACAAGTGACAATTTCTTACTATTAATCATGGCTAATTTATTTATGCAATTTTTCTACTTATCAGAATCACTGGCCTGGAGATTATCTCCCCCTTCCCTTTTGAGTCCTGAGAAACTATTTAACATGGGAAGTGGCTAAGGGGGGCAAAGAGGGGAGAGTGTCATGTAGCCAAGTTACGCATCCCAGCTGGAATTTGGGATGATGTCTTGCAGTTCTGACTCCTTCAGCCAAGTTTCATACAGGAAGCATGAATGAGCCAAGGGTGCAGTGAAATACACTGAAGCCAATAAATAGCACTTGACTCCACTAACACGCTCATGCTACGGATCCCATCATGACACCCTTAGTCACCTTGCAACGTGTTTGTTCACAAGGTAGCCAATGACTTGCACAAGGGAATGGTTCAGGAGCCAAGAGTATCCTCTGATGAAGCCTTACAGATGCGGAGTACGTATGTATGTGGGATGTGCATGCAGATCCCTTGCAGAAGAGGGAAATGCTGCTCATATATAAGGCTTTTATTATGGAAATACTGGCCATGGAAGGTCATGGTGTTACCAGTGAGGTAAATGGCAAATTGGAACATTACAAGCCCTGGGAAGACAACCCCCTCTTGGATAGAGGCTCCTCTCCAAGCCAGGATTGGGTACAGGGGTACCAGAGAGAAGCAGACATCCCATCAGTTCATGCATTTTTCGCCCACACGCAACAATCTGTTCCAGCTGTGCCGCAGAACAGGAATTTGTCACCAAGTGACTGGCAGAAGGGCTTCACTCTAAGACCCTGTTTTTGTCTTCAGTGTTGGATTATTTACCTTTTTTCCCTCAGTTACCCACAGCACACACACAGTGCTGATCCTCTCCTGTCCCACATGCCTCATGCACCAGTCCCCCCCTCACTCAAACAAGAAGGTGGCTTCATATTTAATGAAACCCCCTTAGGTGACCAGGAAAAAGTTTCTAAAATTCTTAGATTAAAATTTTGTAATGCGTGCGTTACAAGTCTGATGGTTATTTTCAAAAGCTATTAGTAGCAAGAATGATTTCACCCAGCATACGAATACCTCCATTTTTGTGCTGGAGTAAGAGATACTATTTGAGGAAAGTAGTTGACAAATTACTTGATAAATTTTGGAGGCATCAAGATAAAGGGCTTTATATAAATGTTGTATGATTTTTTTATGTATATATATAAAACACTTTTACTGGACTGTTGATAAAAGCCTGAGCTACAAAGGAACTCTTTCCCCCAGTTGAGAAAAGGCAAGCTGCTAGACAGATCAGTTCAATCTCTGCCTTTCAAACAACATAAAGCAGTATAACTTTCAGGAGTAACACCTCATCTGTTTTTTTCCAGACTGCCTATCAGGAATCAAGCAGTAAGTAAACATTTGAAAAGTGTTCCTCTGAGAGCAAAGGTTTAGATTTGAGTCACAGGATCCATTGAAAAGAAAAATTGCTTCTGTGCATTGGGACAGTGTCTTCCCTTCTGAAAACTTTCTAAAAAGAATAAATGGAGATAATCTTTTTACAAGGTATAGCCCATATGGAAATTCATTATTGCTTCCCTTTTAAAAAGTCAGGATAGTTCAGAAAGGGAGAATGGTGTCACTACTAAAAAAATACATAAAATAAAATAAAAGTAAGCAGAAGATTTCCTAACAACTATTGCCAGTAAAAGCACAGTTAAAAAGATTTATCATGGTCTAAAGTGAAGCTCCTGTTGATGAGAACATGAGATAAACAAAAGAGAGAAAGACATAATAAAGCCCTAACTCACTAAGAGTATTTAATGCAGAAGTGGGGGTATGTATAAGCAGAGATTGTTGATTAAATACTTTAAGGATCCATTCTTCTCCTAGTACAAAACACTCGCTGGAGTAGGTTCAGCGCTGCCGCTCCCTGAAGACCGCATTACTGCTTGTTAGCCCTGCTCAATCACTGCTGTGGAGGCACAGCTGAAAGGAATCATTGTTCCTCCTTTACAAAAGCAAAACTGAACCTCCAGAGAAGGTGAGTGATTTGCAAAGGATTTTTCGGCAAGCCAGTGGCATGGCTGGGGGAAGGGAGGAACCCAAACTTAAGGGCCAGTGTCTCCCAAACGCTAGTCCCCATTGCTTGCAATGTTTCAACTGAGAACACCATGGAGTTAGACATTATTTTCATTCCTGCCTGTTCCACATACAGCTATAACTATTAATTTAAGTCTGTCACCAAAAGCATGTATGTGACATGGAAGGTCACAGAGGCAGGGCCTAGGATACTGCGTGAAGACAACATTTACATCTAAATTCTAGTTTCAACAGATGTGCATCTAAATAAACTCTTTCCTTCAGAGGATTTATACTGGTGATAAAAATTTGATCCTAAAAGGCCTAAATTAAACCTACAGTTGCTTGAAAATACTCTTCTGCTGTAGCTGACATTCATCCCAAATTCAGACTGATTACACAGTATAAGTGTAGCAGGGACCTGAGGACAGAGCATAATCCTGCACTATATGCACAATGTGATACCCAGACAAAGCAATGTAAGTCATGGAGACACACAGAGCACCCTAGGTGGTCACACCAAGCCACACACTTTTCTTTAACACTGATTAATTTAGGTGATTGGATGAGTCAAAGATTCAGAGAGAGCTTTAGTTCATTTCTTTTTTTTTCTTTGGCTAATGCAAGAGAAGTTTTAAGGGACAGAGGATCTTTTTAGCATATAGTCATGACTCTCATTAGCATTGAAAATATGAATATGAATATCAAGAGTTCAAGGGGAGACAGAAAATAATTGCAAACATCTTTAGTCAAAGAAAATGTCTATTCCTCTTCCAAAGAGTACAGCTGCTGCGCACCATTCTGGGAGATGAAGATCAGAGAAGTAAAACCCATCAATCAAAGTTCACTCTTTGCATTGTTTCTAAACCAGACCCAGGATATAGTAAATAGATCTGCCCAGGAAATTTCCAAGACTACTCTCTTCTGACTGTAAAGCTTGATTTGTCAACATTGACACCTTCAGTCTTTAGATTTTGCCAGGCCTATCAAAAAAGAGGTGTGATGGGACCAAGCTTGTCTTGGTCTCTATCAGCACCCTGTGCAGCTCCCCACCAGCTCACACTGCAGGACCCCACAGAAACAGCTAACAGGGTTTGCTACAGTGCTGATGGCTCCAAGCCAGCAACCCTAGCTTGCAGCAGCCATGCCACAAACCAAAATACTGGAAGTCCAAGCAGATTTTATGATCAAAATCACAAGGCTTCTAGGATTCCCGATAAGAGTCAAATAGCTCTCAGTAAGATAACATTCCTCTGCCTCTAGATTGCCCACAGTAGAGGAGGGACTCACTTGAGCAAGCCTCCAGAGCATAAGGAGCACACAACTATTCCTTTTTCTCTAGGGACAGTGGCAGTCTGTCCCTCTGGCTATGTATTTTTTTCCAGCAGCAGGATTAGGCCATATGGTCTTGTCGTCCCTTGTCAGGATACCAAATCTATGCTTAGTATACCAACCTGCAGATGAACAGTGTATCTGGGATTTCTGGGGCTTACTGAAGACCTTTCTGCAGACTGTTCTGCGCAAATGGCACCACCTGATCAATTCCTGCTGCCTCCTTCATGCCTCTTCTTTTCCAGAGGACTCCCAGGCCAGGAGCTGCCTGCAGGACCAATACTGCCACTTCCTCTGAAACTGCTTTGTGTGGACCCATATGTCTTTGCCAGACAGCCCAAGGTGAAATGAATTCACAGGATGGGACCAGATTGGTTATTCTGGAAAACTCTATGTTGGGTCCATTATTCTACAAAATCAGAGAGAAACACTTTCTATTTCTGTCAAAATAAAAAAATAACTTTCTATAAGGAACTTAAAAATACCTTTCTATTTTCCAAGCAGAAACTCCAACCTTCCCAAAGTGGAAACTTTTCCTAGTTTCAGACAGCACAAACTGGGCACAAACTATAAATAGTATCTTCTTGTAACACTACAGTGGAAAAGCATCATTACAAAGCTAACCCCTTGCAATGCTGTTTACTTAGTCTGGGACTTATTCTAGGACCAAACTAATTTCCATTCACCGTTCCCCTGCCCAAACTGCAACACATCTACCTATAAGAGTTATTGTGAGGTAGTAGGTAGGTATTTGTGTAACAATGAACTCTGGGTAAACACACCAGCAACATTAATTTGGATTTGAACAGATATAATTAGGGCCTGAACGTGACCTACATTACATTTTTAGTTAAACTGTGCTTCCCCTGCCCATGAAACAGCATCTGCAAAAGTTGCATCAGTTCCCTGCACTGCAGCAGGCACACATTTTTTGCATCCAAATGGTTACAGAAACCCAGCTACTCCACACACAGTCTGAAATGTAATGTCCTTGTTCCCAACAAAGTCAAAGGATGAAGTCCCATTTTGTCCAATGACAGCAGCATTAAGAGATCCCTGAGCCATTTGAAAAACCCTACATCTAACGTCTGCCATTTTTTGCTTTGTCCAAATTCACAAATAGGCTGTGACAGCCTCAGAAACAGATCCCAAGTCTTCCAGCTCCCAGATTTGTGCTTTAACTACTTGTTACATCCTCTCATCACTGAAGCAGGAGAAACAGAATGGTCAGAGACCAAAACTCCTCACACTGGGCAATCTGAAAACAGAGACATGTGTCATTCCATCACTAACTCACCAGCCTAGAGGCCAAGTCCAAGACAAATGTCCTGGTAGCAGTCCAAGGTCAGCGTCCCAGAAGGTAAATCCGTCACGAATTAGTGAGGTAAACGCTTTCTCTCAGAGGCAGTCCCAATGCAGTCTTCTCTGAACACTTTGGACTCTGCAAACTCCTTCTCTGGCATGCCTCTCTGGCCTTCGTTCTTCTACATTTCTCATAAGATTGTTTGTGGATGATTTATCTGGGGAAAAAAAAAAAAAAAAAAGGTGTTCTTTTTTCCTTCATTAAAAGTGTGCCTGCATTTGGCTGATACAATAATGATGTTATAAAGTTCTATTTGAGAAGAGCTCTCTCTACTTCTGTCGGATCCTTCCTCTTTCCTGAGTTATGTGACTAAGATCTTGGAAAAATAGCTCATAGCTTTCATAGCGAGCATTGCCTCCCCTTCTCCCTTATCCCTCCTCACAACATTTTTTGAAACTACTTAAATGATCCCATGCCTGGTCTGAGCATCAAGTCTGATTTAGATATCATCTCTGAGGGCCCTACTTTTCATCCATCACTGACCAGGACACAGAATCCCTATTCAGTGTAAACGTGACTCAGTTTAATTTTTCCAAAGACCATTTGTTTACTTTCTGGTAGAGACTAATGAGTAAATATTAGTCGGTTGACTAGAATTTCATGAAGCCCAACTAAAATGAGGGCTCCAGATCGCTAGATGCAGCATAAACATATGGTAAAAGGTTTGTAATCGTCCCCAAGACTACAGAGGCATCCTGTGAGGCAGCCAAGAAAGGGACTGAAGTCAATATGCTGAGTCCTGGTGTAGAGTCTTAAACATAAGCCATCTTTTCTCCATATCTCTGTTCTCAGAAAACACTTATTTTCTGAGTTTCTGCCTAGCTAGCAAATATCTAAAGCTAGCAGTTATCCGCCTCCAGTATCAACTCAGTTACAATTTTAATTGCAATTGGTTTCCTAGAATCATAGAATCATAGAATCGTAAGGGTTGGAAAGGACCTTAAGATCATCTAGTTCCAACCCCCCTGCCATGGGCAGGGACACCTTGCCCTAAACCATGTGGCTCAAGGCTCTGTCCAACCTGGCCTTGAACACCGCCTAAGTCGTTGTCTCTTCTCATAGTAATTTTGCTGAAAATATACCTCCCGTTGCTGCATGGGCTACATTCTAATCAAGCTACGCTGTTCTCTCCACATGTTTGGCACCGCATTTAAAAGTCAAAATGCCAAATTCCCCTACAAACAACTCAGATGCAGCACTTTTATATGACTATCAAATGCAGAGAGAAGTCAAACTTTGACCCTAAATAAGCTGATATATGAAAACATGACAGCATTTTTTTGGCTAGAGGAAAATAAAGATTAGTTATAAACCCTTTAGTTAATTCTTTATGGCTGTATTGCAAAACAAGCAATTATAAATCTCCTCAGATTGTTCTAAACAGTACAAGTAAACTTAACAAAATGAGATACACATGCCAACATCATAAATGCTTTTCCAAACAGAAATGTAAGGCACAGTTACAGTACCGCTTCAGGTCAGTCCAGTGCTGTAGTTATTACAAGTGTTAAGAACACACAAAGCAAAGACCAGATTCATAACAGAACCCAGCCTTTTCCACCTATAAAAAAACAAATTTCAAAGAAAACCCAAGAAAGAATGAACAAAACTTCAGAGAAGTAATGAAATCCTTGAGCCTGCGCTACATACAGAGCTAACAACGGCTCTGTCAGTGAGCCGAAGAGGAATGGCATAAAGGATGGAGAATCTGCCAGACACTGACAAGCCAAGATAAAATGAAGAGAAACAGTTATAAACAAAGACTTGTTTTCCCTTAGTGATGAACTACTCTGTTCAGCTACAGACCCAGAGCAGAGACAAGAATTAGTCTACAGTATCTAACCAAAAAAAGGTGAGTGACACCTTCTTAAAGGAGGGAAGCTATTGGAAGTAAATCCTTAGTTTAACAACACAGGAAAGAGTTTTCTCATCCTACAAAGCTTCTCCCATTTTACATGGAGATAAAAATGAGACCTTCTCAGGAAAGACCACATGGCATATGAACCCTAAGGGACAGCCTGATGCCCCAGCATCAAAGATTAAAGTTTAAATCTCCATGCTGCCTAATTTAACTAGATCCTTTAACATTTGTCTTTCACTTCTCTGCCAAAAGTCTAAGCCACAAAGTTACTGGCTATTCAGAGAGATGCATGTATCTGTGTCTTAAATAGTGACCTGGAACTACTAGCACATTTCCAATTAACTCTTCTTTCTAATAACACGACACCAGCCTGCCTAAGCTATACAAGATATCCCAACAAATTCTGAAACACCTATGCTTTCCTCTTTCAATGATAAAGAGGACTGTCTGCATGAAGGCATGCTTTAATGCTAATTGCACAGATTTCTGCAGCTCCATACTTTGCTCAGTGCAAACATGCACAGGTTTGTGGGCATTAATAGAGACATCTAGGACCTTTATTCAGAGAAGTGAAGGCAAGAAGGAACCAACAGGTCAGTTTCTCTGACCTCCTGCTGGCAACTCAACTTCCCCACTCACAGTTGAGTCCAGTAAGTGCTACATGTTAGATGATGAAACTGGTAATGTGCTATGTAGGTCCAAAAAATATTCCCACAAAACATCCAGGGAGCATTACCTTTCCTAGGGTCCTGGAACAACTCTACTAGTGTAAATTGTATGGGTTCAACAACTTCACATATGAGGGGTGGATTACATCTGTGATTGTGGTTCTCTGATCCCAGCCAAAAAGATGAGTTACTTCAGAAAAACGTCTTGCACCTACTCTTGATAATTTGCATCTACTTTCCTCAGCCTCTACAGCTTCTTCTTTGACATTTAGTGCAACTGCTGCCATTGCTTTCACTGACCATCACAAACACTTTATTACTAATTTTCAGCGCATCTGCAAAGAGTAGAGAAGATCTGAGAGCAACTGGGATCACAAGCCCTTCAAGCACCTTAAAACTTATGACTGGAACAGAAACTTAGAAGCCAAAGTTTAGAAACTCACAACTGTAATAAGAAGTTAGCAGCTAGGGTAGCCTGTACCTCCAGTAAAGGATGTTGCAGAACCAAGAAATAAAACAGAATGGATTGCAAAAATTGATTTATTTCTACTGTAGAGGCAACAATGTCCGCACCAGTAAAGATGGCTACTTCTGCAAGCGTTTGTGTGTTTGCACTAGGGAAAAAAACTTGACCAGAAGCCAGGCTTCCATTTGAAATCTTCTGGTAGCTGGAAACTGATAATTTTCCATTTTTCCAATGAAAATCTCAAATCTTAAAGAAAGATTTCTATAAAAGCAATGTTTTTACAGGAATAAATTAGTTTTCCAACCAGCTCTCCAACATAGCTATCCATAGTAGCAGGTAATAACCAATGCCAGTATTTAGGCTGACCTCTAGTGGAAAGTGTCCCTCCTCATGGCAGGGGGTTGGAACTAGATCATCTTTAAGGTCCCTTCCAACGCAAACCAGTCCATGATCCTATGATTGATTTTCTTCACAAAAAGCAACACTGCTTTATTTCTCTTTGGGGCACCACCCATTTTAATCTCAGGTAATTATGGAATAAAATCTACTGTCTTCTCCACTTCCATTGCTGCTGGCAGAGACCAATGACTTTAGATCTTTTTTTCTTTTAGAATGTATAGTGAGACCCCTAGCAAGCTTTGCCCATCAGATCATTCCATTAACTTTCCAAATGACATGAGATCACAGTTTTACATTCACTTCCTGATCATTATCAAAGTCCTGGAAAAATTGCATTACTTTTTGAGCAGCAAAAATCCTCATGAGAATTCTGTTACCTAAACAGAGTAATCATTAGCTGTGTTGGATAACATGAGCCATTTCCATGCACCGAAT
This sequence comes from Strigops habroptila, assembly GCF_004027225.2. Classification (NCBI taxonomy): domain Eukaryota; kingdom Metazoa; phylum Chordata; class Aves; order Psittaciformes; family Psittacidae; genus Strigops; species Strigops habroptila. The sequence continues at coordinate 54,293,407 of NC_044281.2, read as the reverse complement.
GCTAACATTTCATTTCATTTTCGGATATTGCTAAACTCACCAGTGATGATCTCATCAGATCATTAGCTGTTACCTGGGACCCCTATGAAACCTCCTTAATTAGGTACTTTGTGCTTGTCAATATATTTAAAATCAAGCAAGAAATTTCAACCGATTATCTGTGCCACAAAGAGATAAACATTTTTGTTAATCACTTGTCTTCATCCTATTAGAATCACTGACTTAAATAACAGTATCAATTCTTGCATTGTTCACTAATTCCAATAAGTTTACACTGGAAATACATTTGACCCACTTCTACTCAGCTGTGAGATTCTGGCAGTATGCGTTCATAGCCTTTTTTTCATAGAGCCTTCCTGGCAACACAGATACGAGGCTGTTTTCAGACATGCTCCTAAAAAATGCTGTAGCAGGCAGGAGATTAGGAGTCCATTTGGAGAAGCAAGACCTGGAGGTGATTAATTAAGATCAACCGCTGCATTACTAACAGCCATAAGATCAGCTCTGCTTCAAGGAAACAGTGGAAGTGGAACTTTGAACAGCTACCTTTGGAGTGTCCAGTTGTCTCTGCAACACAGTGAAGAGCCAAGAAGTGCCCAAGTCCCATGTAACCCTAGGAAAAATCCCCACCAGCCTTTCTTTAACATGGTTCTGACCAGACATAAATGCTGTGAGGCTCTAAATCTCCATGTGGTCTATAAATCTCAGCTCATACAACCACAGCACACTTAACTTTTTGTTTCATATTGTGAAGCCACCAAAAATCTAACTTTCTTCTTCACTGCTGGAGATGAAAGAAGGATTCTCAACATGTAGCAATACTACTGCAGTGCCTTTATTCAAATATGGATTATTAATGCAACTAATGGACAGGATGGACAAGGCTGACAAAACACAACTGGGCTCCCCGGTCGAACCCACTGTATCAGGCAGGCAAGATTCAACTCCACGCTTGCTGAATTTGGAAACCAAACTATTTCTACCTAGTTCGTCATAACTACCTCATTAAGCAAATGATTTCCTTTTCTGCCTGCTCTTAACCATCTAAAAGTTTAGCCTCATTTCCAATTTGAATTTGCCCTTTATTAAATTGAATTCATTGTTCTTTGTGTTACTACTTCTGTTATGTGTCATTTCCTTTTGCTGGTATTAAATGACCCTTAAAATGATCATCCTGCCATTAAACATTTCTTCAGATGAAATTGGCTAAACTCACTCCCATTCTCGTATCTCCTTTAATGTTGTGGTCTTCTTTTGGAGGCTGGTTTATGAAGTTAAGAGCATGATCTTGGTGCATGATACTATATGTGTGATCTTAGCAACAGTAAAATAACGCATGTGTAAATTCTCTTATCCTGCCACAGCTGTTTTTCAGCTTTCAGGCCTTATGAGTGATTTTATTCTTTCCACATACACCACACTAAAATGAGAGGTATTTCGTTAACTTTCATCAGCAAATCATTCTTTCCATGACTGCCTCCATTTTTCATCACTCATACTCAGGATACATTTGCTGAAGGCTCTGGTCCAGACCAGACTCTCCCTTTGTGGAACCACAAACATCAATACATGGAATTAAAAATTTGTGGGATCTCAATGCTGCCCCAAGCCTCATGAGAGGTGGCAATCAGCTTCACAATGATGGGAGATGCGAGGATCATGCTGACAAACAGGGATGAAGTTAAGAACTCGTATGTTTTCCTGATACTGAATCTTGAACTTTGGTGGACAGGATTTATTGTGGAGTCAGGCACTGTCCAACACCAGTGAGGTTAATGCGGTTGTGAGTTTCTACTGAATTACCTCTCCCTTCATTTGTGTATTTTTTAACTCAGCTGTACTCTTTCACATGCATACTACCTTCACACAATTGTTCCCTTGGTTATGATCTTTTCCTGTATGTTTTTGGAACTGGACCAAACCCCACCTTTTGTGTCAGAAAACTACTGGGTAACAATGCATTTTTCAGTGCATCTGAGTGAACAAGTGCAGCAAATGCTGAGGAGAGCAAATTTTGAAGAGAATGAAGGAAGTAAATTAGTGTGGGAACCGGGGCCCAAAAGCTATTTTGAAAAGACATTTCTGAGCTACCTTAATAGGCTCAGCCTGCCATATTTCAAAACAGCATCAATGGACAGAAGTAATAAAACTTGTCTGATCAGTTTAAGCACAGGCATCCCTCACAGTCGCTTTCTGCATGCGTGCACATGCACTCACACAAACACACACGCTTCTTCACCTGTACAATCAAGCCTCCTAAATTTCTTCCATGATTAATTTGCAAATTGCTTATAACACACTGGAGACCCACCCAGAAGACTGTGCTACAGTACGTAAGTTCTACACTCTGAAGGTGCTCACTTCTAAGTTGTTGTGTTTTTAATTAAATATGCATATGGATATAATCTGAATATCTAAATAGGTATATGTACACAGAGATTTCTTTATAATTTTAGCCTTATATGCCCCCAGAGAGCAAAACACTTGGAAATTTTTCTTTCAGTGGGGCTGTGGCAGCATGGTGAAAATCTCTCCGCTCTTAATTAGTCAAAGGCTCTTAAACTCATGGAGATATAAACGGCCAGAAGAAGAAATCTATTGAATGTAAGAAATGTGCTTTAGATAAACAGCAGGGAATAAAGTACAAGATGGCCCAGTGTTACTTGGCTTGACAAAGTTTTACTTTCCTTTGATCAGCAGAAGAGCTTTTAGTGTTCCTTCTTTACTTTAATGTTCCTTCTTTACTTTTAATGAAATTTCACCATGGAATCTCCCCTGTATCATGACCTGGGATTCATAAAAACAATGCAACAGCCTACATGTTTTTCTGATTATATTTTCTAGCGCCAATTTCACACAGGCTGTTTATAAGTCACTCACCAGAAAGCAGAAGAGAAGAATGATTTCCACCTCTTTACTAAAAAGCAAAAAGTCTCAAACCAAACAAAACTGTACACAGCTGTGTGACACCAGCAGTAACTTTTATGAAACCATATGCCCGGCTGAATGGTGTTTCACTCAGCTGATACAGCCTTATTGGAAGGTTAACAAACAGGCATGATCTTTGACTAATAAGGGCTGAGTCCATTATAAAGGAGATGATACATTTCAACTTGCAGGGAGAAAGGAGGTGTGTGTGGGGAAACAGGCAGGAGGAATATCTGCTGAGGACACATGTTGGCATGCCATAATTTGCAAAGCAGGGACAAGGGGCCTTTTATGGGGTTTCACTATGATGGCACATGGGGCAAGCAGAGCCACGTCTTGCTCCAAAGCCTCCTGCAAGGTTCCTTCCCCAGAACCACAGGGCAAACCCAGAGCTTATTTCTCACCTACAGCATAAGAGAAATCAATGTCCTAGCTCTCATCTGCTTCTATGTTTGATGCTACTTATCACTTTGATGGACTGCAATGCAATTAAAAAGACAAGAGAGGGCTGACAGCATGGGTTGCTTTTTCTTCTTCCAGGATGTGGTAAATGCCCCATCTGTGGCAGTGCTCAAGGCCAGGCTGGACAGAGCCTTGGGTGACGTGGTCTAGGATGAGGTGTCCCTGCCCATGGCAGGGGGTTGGAACTAGATGATCTTAAAGTCTTTTCAAACCCAAACCATCCTATGATTCTATGTGAAAGAAGGAAGGTCTCAGATCCATGCCACTTCTGAAGCACACATGTGGAAGTGTGAGCTGCGCCATCCCTGAGAGACAGGGCTGGGCCACCCCAGGCACCAAAAAGCTTCCACAGAAAAGAGGAATCCTCACCTGATCTGTCTACTATAGCAGAGAAAGCAGGAAGCAAAGTTTGATTTTATTGAAGCAAGCCTTCCTTTCACATATGTGTCCATTTCTGCACAGCCTAAGCCTGGCAGGCTTCTTCCAGCCACCCAAGGAAGCATTTCCAGTACACCCTGTCCCGAGACCCTCTCTCCTTCTGTTCCCCCCACACGCACACATGCTCAAATCCCATCGAGGTAAACAAGTGATAAGACCTCAGGATTAGGTCTACTGACCTCAGACGGAATTTTGCTCAAACAAGAATTAAGCCTGGAAGGATTTTGTCCTTACTGAGAGGCTTCTAAGGGTTTCCCACATAAGAGCTTCAGGAAAATGACTTGTGGAATTTACATCCCGCTTTACTCCCTCAGTCACTTTGGCAGCTTATCCTGGAAGGCACCAGAGCTGGCACTCAGACAAGCCATCAGCTCACAGCCTAACAAATTATTGATTCTCTCCTCACTTTGAAGCAGACAACAACAAACTCCTAAATGCACTTGCATCCTTCAATATCTCCCTCTAGAGAAATACCTGTTTGTAACATTGGCAGTAAGGGGGCATTTCCATCTCTCAGGCCATCTCAGGTGGATGGAGCATGGCACTTTATGTATTTATTCTTCTGTCATCAACCAAGGATTGGTGACTAGCGGAGGCTTTTGCACAGAACATGACTTTCAAATCCATACTCAGACACAGCAAGACATATATCTGAATGTTCAAGTGCACATATATAAAATTGATTGAATTTGGAATGCAGAAGGTGTCCAACAGAAAATGGGGTTAAGAGCTTGTTTTCCTCAGTATTACATTATTAAGAGGCAAACACAGTTTTCCATGCGTCATGCACTTAATGAGCTCCAGATTGCAGGATACAAAAAAGATCTTGATATTGACTTGAAGAAACAAAATGTTCAAAATTATCTGGATACATTGAGGCACTTCATCATACATGGCACATCACCATACTGAGTATCAGTTTTGCAAAATTCCTGTCATTTTTCTGCAACTCATAGCAATGTTTTCCAAACTTTCTTGTTTTCCTCCTGCCTTCTCCACTACCCACTCACTAGGGATGTAGGTTCTTCCTTGACCCACTGCTCTGGAGGAGTTGAGCCTTCTGCTACTGATGGCATCCCAACTCTGCAGCCCCAAATGCTGCAACTTTTTGGCTGCAGTGTGCAGCAGCCAAAAAGTGCTGGGGACTCATCACTAGGCTCATGTCTAGAGTGGCATGAAGAATAGCATCTAATTCTACCTTTCTGTTAGTAGACATGGGAGCATCTCTCCCTCATATCAAGGGTTAGAAACGAGAGCATTAGATGGCGCCCATCACAGACCGTCCCATTGGGGTATATGGGACAGACCCAGGAGCTTAATGAACCCAGGATCTCAGTCTTTTATTACATCTCCTACGCAATGCCTCCCACTGCCTTGTACCACCTCATGTTAGGAATGGAGGGGTCTTGTGCAAATTCTGCCTGCTCCCAGCTTAGAACCGCAATAAATCCAGCAGTCCATCTATTCTGGATTGAAATGCTTCTTCTGCACCTGAAATGGTGCAGAAGTTAAATCAATATGGTTTTCATGCAAATTTTTACTACATGGGCTGCACGGATTCTAAACACTCATTCAGTTGACACACCTAAATAGCTCTGAAAATTATATTGTGGCTTATCAGGTTAATGATCTACAATTTTATATCTCCCTAAACACATATTTATAAACAGCACTATAAACATTGTTAAGGTTACTCTGTGAAACCCTTATACCATTTCTCAGTGTATTTTATGCAAATGCTAATTTTATCAGAAAAATTTAGCAGAAAAAAATTACTTTTTCTTCAGCCACTCCTTTTCTGATTCAGATTGATGTAACAGAGATTTCAAATATGCAAGAAATACTCTGCACCACAAATACTTCTCATTGCCCTTGTGTATTGCGGTATGTCCCAATTGCAAGAGTCTGCTTTGCTTTAGATAACGTTGCCAAGTTACTAAAAAAAACCCCTCAGTGATGGGCTATTTGCATCCCAGGGTCATAATATTGCCTCCTAGTGACACTGAAACATCAAAATGTAAACAATAAAGAGACAGAAGCACGTTGACCCAGGTGGCTAAATCTAAAAAACTGCAATTCCAAAGCAGTGTGGTATTTGGACGATCGGATACTTTATTGATATAGGTACTTGCAGAACTAGGTGCCAATTTTAGCACTTCTCAGATGAATTTGCAGACTAAGTTCATATGTTGGGCTCACTGCAGAATAGAGACTTCCACAGATGCAGATTCATATACACTGAAGAGGCTGAAATAATCACTCCTAGCCTCAAGGCAGAGAAATAGGAAAACATTTGTTTTCAATATTTAAATTGACTAACACTACAGGACAGCTCATCATTAATACAAACATATATAATAACAGGCAGAGGACAGCACTGAGACTGACATCTATTCTGGCTGGATGGTTTTGCAGCCTTAAAATACACCGGATACAAATCAAATATGAGCCACCATTAGAGCTGCAGCAACATCTTAGGTGATGGACTGATAATGAGACAAGGTAGATCATGTGTATTTTTTATTGGACTAATATATAAGCTGTTACACATGTTTTTGGCCTTCAGGCCAAAAACATCTTCTGGAGGCTGGTAGTAGAAAGAACATTTCTGGCCCAAAAGCATCTGTTCCGAGCCAACACAAAGCTTCCACCTCTGTCTATTTTATCTCAAGCAGCTGAAAATATTTTCTGCAGCCTGTTTGTGACAGTCACAATGACAACTTGCACAAACCCAGCAGGCCCAATAGAAAAGTCCTTACCGCTTAAGTGCTGTTTGCTTTTTGCACCATCTCTATCCATCCAGGATATTTATAGAACACAGTCACTGGGACTTTCATAGCCCAATCATGGTGACTTGGCAAGTTTCGCAAGAAGCACAGTCAGGAAAGGAGCAATTCTGTGTGAAAACACACAAATACTTTTACCTGTTGCTAGTATTTGAGTGTCCCTGGAACTGAGCATTGCAAACCTCTTGGCATTACAGTGCAATTTAAGGAAGGAAAAATATTGTTGTTGGGGTGTTGTTCAAAGACAGTCAGATGTGGATTTGGCCAGGAGTGACTTCCATGTCTCTTTTGATAATGTTTCCAGTCAAACTTAAGGGCTACTTAGCAGTGACTTGAAAAAAGTGTTTCCAAACTAAAAGCCTGAAGGGGTGTTGGCCCAGTTAAAAAGCTGGATTCTGAAATTAGGGACTGCAATAACTCAGACCTTGCCTAGGCAATCATAGAACCCAAAAAGAAAAACAAATTTATTGTTGTTCACATAGTATCAAGAAACATGTAAAGCACAGATGGTTTAAGTGCTCTGGCCACCAGGATCAGAAACTTAACTGTGATCTGTTGCACTTGCAAAATACCTTCTGCACCAGACCATAGGCTGATTTTTCATGTCTCTAGGAAGCACATGAATACTGCAATAGGGTTTTCAGCAGCACCAAGACTGAAGTGGTCAGAAAAATCTTTGGACACTGTTTTTCCTTGAGGCAATACTGTTTGGGAAATCATACCAGTTCTGCTGAAACTGTGTCTGAAAGGAATAAAGGGAAGAAAACTAGGAAAGTAAACATTCTGAAATAAGGTTTTGCTTCAGCATGTTCTGTGTATTATGCATCTGAAGACAAAACACTTCTTTAAAAAAATAAAGGCTTTTCTATGAATCCCAAACAAAGCTCCTCCACCTCAGAATTTCCTTTCTAGTTTTGAAGTTTTCTGGGTTTGTTCCTATTCAGAATAAGTGCAAACACTAAAATCTTAGATAAAACATAGCTTTTGTCCATCCCATAACTTACATCTGAAACTCCATTCCTCTCTACAGGGACAATGTACCCGAGCACTTCACAAGCCCACTCTGTTCTATGCCTTTTGTTATTGGGAGGCATCTAAGTATATTTTTAAATGTAAACTTGTCTAGATAGCGAGAAATGAAGCCAGGTAGCCCTAAAGCGTACAGCAACTGCATTTCTAGACAAGCCAGTTAGTTAGAAGTATAAGGCTATGAACAACCTGAGCACAACCCTCCCAAAAAAAGGAAACAAAATAAAGGCAAAGGACAGAAGAGGGGAATTCAAACAAGCAGCATCCCTATGATAATGGCAGTGCCGGACCATCACTGTAGTGTAACCGGGCTGTGGCAGGTGATAACGTTCTTTCCCAGAGGAGCCTTTAGGTTTATGACAAATCAAGGATGACGCTCAACAGCTATTTGATGAGCTCCGCAACAGCTGCTGAGGTCTGTGTGCCACTGCAACACAGCTGGAAATGCACAGTGCCGCAGCATTAACCGGATAATAACTCAGGGCTTGCCAAGCACTGAGTATCACTAACTTTTTCTGATGAGTTATTTGTATCCATAATCAGCTGTGAAACTCTTTAGGAAAGATGTTCTCTGAAAAGGAGGATTTATCTGAAAAGGAACCCACTGTCATTAATAAAGCTGTCTGGCCTCAAAGCCTCAACAAATTAGACTCAAACCCATGGTGCGGCCTTAAGGCAGTTAAATGTTTTCCCAGTAAAGGAAATTTAAGGAGTTTTTAAAAGAGAAAAAAATGGCAAATAAATGAATCGGTGAACCTTTGTTCAGAAAGGACGATTTGCTGGCGGAGCAGAACTACCACGTGCCCATCACAGTATGATCAGGGATGAAAAATTTTACATTATTGGAGAGCCATTTTTGACTTGGAAAAAAAATCCTAATAGTGCAATCACATCTTGATTGTAAGACATCATCTGCTCTGAGTAAAGGCTGGCACCAGTGAGCAGGACCCAGGGAACAAATTGTGGCACAGGCAGCTCCTGTTCCTTCGGTCCTGCCAGAGAAAAGCTGTATCCACTTCAGTGCAAGAAACATGAAACATCAGACTGTGTGCAGCCACCCTACAGGGAAAATACCAAGGAGCAGAACCAAGCTTGTTTCTTCCCCTTGCTCTGTCATGCTGGAGTGAGTCAGGAGGTGTAGAGCACAGTGAGAGACTACTACTCTACTCCTCCTTGCACAGGGGCAAGTCAAGCCAACCCAGCTCTCCTACTTCGGCTTTTTGTGTATCGTACAAGAAAGTCCCTGGCACAGCTCTCAGACAAAAGATCTCTCCTGTCATTGAGTGATTGCTCTGGCCAGTTATGGGAGCGTCTCTCAGCTGGTGGTGGAGCAGCATCACAGTTGTCGTCACCATTTCTGGAACCGGGATGCTCTGCAGCTGCTGTGTTCTTGGCAAGCCCACGAATCACTGCTCACAAAGAGGCAACAAGGGAGGGTATGGCAGGTGAAGGCGAGAAGGAAGGCAGGGAGCACATTCCTGTCTTTGCCTAAATAAATGAAAGATCAGCTCTCAGTCCAGACTTAGTCATTCACACGTTGCCACACTGACCAGTCTTTTCCTGTCCCACACATACCAAAGGCATCTGCCTTAACGGATGTAAATTAAATAAGAATCACTGCTTTCTCCTTCATTATACTAATGCCTAGAGCATGAAAAGGCAGGGGGCGGCGGGTGGGGTGTGTGAAACCCAGCAGAATCTTACTCTGATTTACATCAAATTCCATTTGTATTTTTCCCTGGCTGCCTGAGAGGGAGGGAATCCACAGAATTAATATGGGGGGTCTTTATCATCACCAAAGGAACAGAAACACAAGAAAAGAGCAGATGGGAGAGAGTGAAAAGAGGGAAAGAAAGTATTTCAAAGTGAGTTTATAGCTGTTGTTTCTTGGACATATCACAGGTTCACACTGAGCACGTATGTTGAGGAAGGAGAGGAGGTTTCTACAGCTAACAGCAAAGCCTGTGATTTAATTCGAGAGGTTTCTACCGCTTCACAGCAGTCCCATGCACTGCTCTGTAACAGCCTTTTAGGCACAATGATGGCAAGACTCCCCTCTTAGCAGCACTGATTTTGCCAGCATTAGAGGGAAAGGACTCATTTTAATGGATCTCAGCATGTTTGACATGCCTAGTGTTTTACTGAGTGTAGGGACAGAGCCCACACAGACCGCAAAGACAAAGGCAGGGCATCCCCTATAGACTCCTGCTCATGTATCAGTGAGCAACTGGAAGGAGCCTGTTGGTGCAGAACACACACACACACACCCCCCGCAGGAGCTACAATGCTGAGAAGAGCTGTATTAGCCGTATTCTCCATGGACAACCTGATAATGACTGCACAGCGCACAAACTCCTTTTATTCTCCTCACGTGACATCCTGGACATGCCACACGGAGCTCACATGGAGAAGGCAGCAATCAAGCAGAACAAACCAATATCCAGCCTGGTTGTACTGTCTCCCCAAGCAGACTCAGTGGTAATCAGGCCTTTTATTCCCTTGTGCATGATGACCGATCAGGAGAAACCATGATTTTCAACTCCTAATTTTATCGCAAGTCTTGCACTGGCTGGTCATCTCTTTAAAGCGCTAGCTCCAATAGTTGCACAAAAATCAGTGCTGTTCTGGTTCCTTGGGGAATGAGTCCCAAAGTGCAGTCTGATCGTCTCTTCTTCCTAATAACTTGGGAACTCAGGATCTACTTTTAATCCAGACCAGAGAAAAGTGGAGGTTTCCAAGATAATAAAGTTCTTACAAAGTTCACGAACAGAAGCTCTGGAGAGGACATAGATCTAGCAGCTCCAGGAAAAGGCTGAAATGTGAACTCATGCCTTATTAAACTAAACCACATTGGAAATAGCCTTATATATGAGACCTAACTACATTCATCACGGTTCACAACCAACCACAAGACACAAATCTGCAGGAAACCAAGCTTAACTTCTTCCAGTGTTCATTTGAACTAAAGACAGAGAGAGAAGACTGAAAAACTAAACAATACAAGATTTACCCTCCATCCCCATAAAACATATAAAGCAAAAAAAATGAACCTCTAGTCAGTTTTTCAGTTTTCAGGCTTTGTAAAACAAATCAAATCTCTCCAGGCCTAATCTCACAAGGTCTGAAAACCAGTCTGGCAATATGACACTTGGTTCAATGTCTGCAGCTTAACTAATTAAAACATGAGACATAAGACTGCAAACCAGGGCAGACACAGCTCTGCCTAGGCTACAGAAAGCCTATGTAATCGGATCAGCCAATGTAATTGCAGAGAAACTCCCATACCCAACATAACATTTAAAAAGCATCTGTTTCTAAGGATCATTAAATTAATAATCATGAAAAACAATGATTTTTCCAAAGCTGTTTTACCTCCCATCATTAATTCAGCTTCTTGGAACTGCTGAAGAGATATGGATAAGAATGGTGAACCTCACATGTCCTACCTGTGCCACATCAAGATGGTGCTATTGTAGAGCACTACAGCACCCTCTGTCCCCTCACTTAATCTGCCTTGGGGACAAATCCATCCCACACTGCTGGGATTCTGCCAGTACCACCACTGCAGACCACAACAGTGATAACGTTGGCATTTCTGGTACTGTGTTAGCTAACATGGTTTAAGATGCTGGTATTTCAAGCTTCCTGAGCAGATCTATCACTCAGTTCCCATTTATGCTGTCACCAATGGAGCAGGTACCCGCAGGGAATTAGAGCTCTGAAAATATCTCCATGCAGACAGGCCCAGTGAGGCCTCCTCCTCATGGTGATTTACTTCACTGCAGCAATGAAAATTCCTGTCTGGAACCAAGTGCCTGACTGCAAACTTACCACAGCTCCAGGGTTAGCAGAGTCAAAAGGTCACAGTATTTATTTGTTGCTCTTCCAAGATCACTTTCCCATGAACTTGATGGATTCTTAAACGCCTTCTATTGCACAGAAGACTGTGATAAATCTGACTCTTGGTTCAGTTTGAGACCAGAAGTGTTTTCTTCTAAAAACTCATTCTTAGATTCACTCCTCAGATTCTTAGGAGTTCTAAAAGTGAACAATTAATTTAAAACTAAAATATGTAAAGGTCTTCTTCTTTTAAGCAAGTATAATGACTGAGGAAATAAATTACTCTAATTCTTCATGTTATACTTTGCCCAGCAGAGGAAGAATTGCACGCACAGGATCTTCAGCCCCTCTCTTTTTCCCCTCTCTGTGTTAAGACATGGAAGAAGCCAGCGCTGCTCCCAACCCTGCTACCCACTTTTGTGCTGTTGCATGTAAAACTCAAATTTCATGTGTGTTTTCTCAGCTAATAAAAGCGCTTCTCTCTGTCTCTGAAGTACAGTATCACGTAATTTTTATGTAATATAATAGAACATGGTGATTTTATAGTCTTTCATAACTTTCTCTTCTTCATAAAGCTGCAGTTCCTGGAGCCACGTTGTTACATGACATTCTCATTACATTGAAAAAGAAAATGCTTTTAGTGCTCAGGGTAGGAAAGAGGAGATTGCAAAGGTGAATACTGTAAGTCCAAAAACCAGATGAGCTCTAGCTATTCATGTTACAGCAGTTTAAGGCATCACCATCCCCAGATGTCTGTCTCAACCATTTGCCAGAGGTTACCACTGCTTTAAGCAACGGGCAGAGTAGAACATGTGTCTGCATTTAAACACAACAATTTACAGCCAGAGAGCTCCGTTCATGCCCATCATCCTCACTGGTTTGAGCTAAAAGATGGGTTTTGCACAGGAACTGGAGGCAGCACAGGCTCATGTGCCCCTCTGCCTATTCTGCTGTGAAACAGGGGCACTGATAGACAGGGCAGAGCTGACAGCTGGGGACACGTCTTCAGCCCCAGGTTCATCAGCCCTCATTATGGACCCCAGCATTTCAAGCAAGCTGTTTTGGAAGCAGTAATGCTAATGCTGCCATGGGATTCAGCTCGGTGTTCCCTCCCTACCCAGCCAACTCTGTAATCCCTGCTCTCTTATGTCCCCTGTACTCCCACTCTGGCCTTCCAACACCCCTCTTCCAAATCTACTGACATCCCCCCATCACAAACTCTCTCCCACAGCCCCAGCCAGGACCCTCACTTTCTCCCCATATACCCTCACGAGTGGCCGAGCTGAATGCATCCATCCACCACGCTGACAGTCCAGCCAGCAGCCACCCACTGCAGGACTAAGGTGACTGCTTCTCCATGGAGGCATTGATTTGGCTCTCTGTCCTCCACCTGTCCATAGGATCTTCATTTGCCAGTGGCAGTAATGCTTTTTGTCCCTGTTCATGGGAACATCTATGCACCACGCACCCTCAGCAGCAGTGATGCAGCGTGTCTCCAATTGCTCTGCAAAAGGAGCAAAGGGATACAGATGTTTGCTGCACGTAACCTAGCCATAGTTCAAACTCACGACCTTTAGGGGTTTATCCCCCCCAAATATAGCGCTTAATGTCTACTCCCGAGATTGCCTTTCCACCCCAAACACTCCTCAAAATTAATAAGGCATGAGATCTTACATGCTAAAATGGGCGCATTCCCAGTGGGAAAACAGCCGTCCCAGAAGTCTCAAGCCTGGCAGGAAACTCCAGCCTTCCAAGAGCCCAGAGTTATGTGGAACAAGCTAAATGATGCTACTCAGCAACTGTTTCCCACAGAAATACAGTGAGGGCCATGACAAGGCCAACAAAGACTAAAAATATCCTAGAGTTTAGCCCACGCTCCACATACTGTTTCACTTAACGTGCCATAATTAAGGCTTTTTGTACACACACAGCGACGGATGAAGTTCAACACCGTCGCACAACTGGGAACAGCAATGCCTGAGAGACAAGAGACATGGTGGTTGCGATGCTGTTCAGCACGGAAGACAGATCGGAGACTCAGGGAAAAAAGCAAATCGAGAAGAATACCTCGGAGGGAAAAGTTCTGCTCAAGAGGTGTTGGGAAGCTGGGTGTTTAGCTGGATCCCAGCTGCCTTCAACATTTTAATTTCTCTCTGAGTTATGTCTACAGATTGTACTTATTTGAGACTGCAAAGCATCTGCTTAAAGCAAGCTCTAATTTGCGACATTTTTCCCTTTGATAAGATGATGGCATCAAATTCCAAAGTGCTAAAAACCAGACAAAAATCAAGAGCTGAGATGCTGCAAGATTTGACATTTTTCATGTAGCAGCAAGCCAGTCTGACACTCTCTCATGGATCCCAGCGTGCTGTTACTATGTAAAGCTCTAATGCCATTGATAATATAGCTAAAGGATGGCAGCTATGTTTCAGGAGCCAAAAATAAAATATATATATATAAAAAACCCCAACCTTGAAGTGCCTTTAAACAAAGTTATTGAAACCTCTCCTTTTGGGCCTTGAATTCCCATCAGGTAGACGCCATACCCTCCATGTAACCCCTGGCTGCTGATTAATGAAACTTGGCAAAGGGTAGCAAAGCTATGCCAAAGGCAGCACAAAATCCCAAGTTTCTGCAAATCCCAGAGGTGAAAATGCACCGACAACAACAGCACCCCTCAATTGTTTCCTGACTTCACTTAGCCACAAGTCTGAGACAAGAGCGTTCAAATAGGCTATGCTTTTCCCTCTGTGTTCCTGACAATGTCTACACATTCAAAGCAATCACAGCCATCTCTTGTGTACAATTACTGCCTTTTACAGTCTCACCTTGTCTAACTTCCCACCACAGACCACAGCACTAGTCAGACACTACGTGCATTTGCAGTAAGTTTTCATGTAGTTGCCTAGATCTCTGGCTCCTGTAGGAAACCTGCTGTCTGTAAAGTTAACAGACATGAAAACATTGGATACAATTCTCACGTAAGCTAAAACTGAGCTTATTGGATCATTAGTGTTCATAACACCTAATCATGCTACTGCTAGAATAACCTTTTATGTCTGCAGATACTGGCTTAAGCTTAGAAAACCAAACATCCACACGTGCTGGGTGTTCATGTTCTGCATCACATCTCAGTTTTTGTGCTTTGTTTCATTTACAATTAAAATGTAATAATCCATCTGCCACGTGATCAGAGAATCTACACTATGGATGACTCCAAAACCAAAGCAGTGTCCCTCCCAGGGTCCAGACACCCCTCTGCAGTAAGATTCAAAAGACAATATACAGCAAGCAGCAGCATCCTGGCTTCTTGCCTACAAACAAGCAGCTTGGGACCACTGGCACACGGATAGATCAGAGCAACACACTGCAGCAATGATCAGAAATATCCAAGGTGACCTTAAACAAGCCAGCGCAGGTCCCAGGTCTCTCCCGGAACGAGAAGGAATGCTTGTTCAGCCATGGCACTGCAGCACTTGAGACACCCCCAACAGACCCTATGTAGCAGAGAAGAGAGGCATGCCAGTGCCGGGGAGGGAGCGTAGCGCACTGCCTGTAGCTGAGTGCAGAGCTAGTCCTGGTTTGCTGCTGCACTGTGGTGGTGTTTCCAGAGAGGCAAAGTCCAGGAAAACCTATTGAGATGGGTTTGCACACACCCTGACAAGTCAGTCCCAGAAATGACCTATACATATTTCCCACCCTGTGCAAAGCCACTTCGCTTCACATCAACACGAGGGTGCAAGGGAAAATGGCTTGCAGTCATTAGAGCAATTAACTTTTATGCTGTTTGGCTGCCTGCAAACAGAAACCTTTCAAGCAGGAATCTCGAATAAAAGTAACTGATTTTTTTAGTCAACTAAAAGGGACATTTCACAAAATGTATCCTATGTGTCATGTGTTATAATATGTACCATGTATCGTAACAAATCCATGCTTCTCCCAAAGAAATGCTGCAGTCCTACTGCTCAGTTTGTTAGCTGTCCACGCCTGGTAGCAATTTCCACTGCATGTGGTAGAGAGTAGGTGGTGAACATGCACTGGGACAGGAGCAGCAGACGACTTGCCACATTCCAAGAATATGCCTGGAGGCATCAGTGCAAAAATCCCAGTTCCAGTTCTGATTTTGATTTCCTCCTGTGATCCTGGTTAAGTGTCTGTGTGACAGCTTTCCTACCTGTGCAGGACCCCAGTCCCTGGGGTTCTTATGAAGATCAGCTTGTGTAAGGCTCTTAGGAGAAGGAAAATAAAGTATTTCCCTTGTGGCTGCATAGCTGTCTGTGTGGAAGAGTCCTGGGCTTCTCAATACAAATGTAACCAATGGCTTCTGCAGCACTGCAACCATGTTCTATGGAAGGGACCTGAAAAATGTATTTAAAAAGAATGAAAGGCTTCTGGGAATATTTTTTAGCCAGCACCTAGAATGCTGCTGCTGGGAGCTTGTGCTCTGCATTGTTTTACAGAATTATTCAGAAAGACTCCAAACTCCCTTTTCCTGTATAAAAGAGTGAGACTGGGAAAGCAAAAATACAAGACTGAGATGACAAAATGCAGAGAGAAAATATCAGACAGGGACTATAAATGAAATGTAAAGTGTTAAGTGTCTAGGGAGGACAGGGCTAGAGGGGAAATAATATTCCAGGTATGAAAACCAGAGAAAACCAGGGGATAAGAAATTCTTACATATCAGTGCACGAGCAGTAGCTCCTCTGGGATGAGGTCTGAAAGAATTAATTCAACAGTGAAGTGGGAAAAAAGTAATGAAGAAACGGCTGCTGTGGCATTTACAGACTGCTCAGAAAAGTCATGGTGGAAGTGCTAATGAAGCGTACATTGTTAATTACAGCTGAGCTAGCCCTGCCACACCAAGGTGCAGGGTCACAGAGCCTGAGCAGATGGGTTTGTTGACCATCCCATCACAAGCCATAGCTGAAGAGCAGAAAAAACAGGGGGTTCATAGAGCAGGTGGTGAAAAAGGTTCTCAGGCTGAGTGAGGACGAGAGAAAGAGAGTTGTGTTAAGTTGCTCAGAGTAGGCGCCAAGATGCCAAGCCTCCTCTCCCCATGGAGCTACATGCTGTCCCTGCCACAACAGCTCCATGTGCTACCTGTCCACCAGGCTAAAAAGTAACAGCGCAGATCCAGGCATCACATCCAGCACCAGTGACACAGACCCACGGCTCCTTGGCTGTCTCATGTTCAGCATAGCAGGAAGCTGGCTGTGCTGTACCCCACAGACCAAGCTCCAGGCAGCCAGACATCGGGAAAACACTGATCATTCAGATGGCAGGATAACAATATATGGCACTGACGGAATACCTGTGATTACCAAAGCACTTTGTAAGTATGAACGCAACCTCTCTCTGTCACTAGGAGACAAATTAATATTTGTCCTCATTATACAGGGAAGGAACTGAGACACAGAAAGGATACGTGATTTGTTCTACACAGCAAAAGCAAACAGGAGAGCAAGGATGACTGACAGATGCTGATTTTCCTCCACACTTCCTGGTTTTTTCCCTATTGGTTTTGCCAGACTGCTGTGCATTCATGCTAGCAGCTAAGGGGAGAAAGTACAACACACAAAGCTGTGACTGGGCATTCATATTGGTAACAAGTCTATCCAGAATTGTGATAGCAAACTAGCTGCTGAAAGGCAAAAGCTTTTGACAAAATACTAGACATTTCAGAGCCAATCTTTGGATACTAGGAGCTAGGACAAGACATTCACAAAGGACACGGTTTATAGCACACACACCCCACACACAGCAGCACATTTTGGCCAGTGTGAGAACCAGCAGATACACAGCCCTGCTAGGAATCCCAGTCCATGCTGATTTTCCTCAAATTCCCACCAAAATCAGAAAAGAGAAAGTGGACTTGTTACTGTCTGATATATATGAAAAGGCAACTTGAGACAATTCAGTTCCTGCCCGACATATCCTGCTTAGGGGCTATGTTCAAACCAGCAAGAAAAAGAGAATAAAAGTATTTCCTCCATGGATCTTGACTTCTCTCCCTTCCTGCAATAATTTCGATGTGCTTGCCAGATTGGAAACTGCTTCTGGCCAAAATGTCCCTGCCAGGAACAGAACAGAAAATGAGCTGTCTGCTAACAGATACCACCTAATAACAGGGAAAAGAGTTAATTCACTTGCAGTCCATA
This sequence comes from Strigops habroptila, assembly GCF_004027225.2. Taxonomy (NCBI): domain Eukaryota; kingdom Metazoa; phylum Chordata; class Aves; order Psittaciformes; family Psittacidae; genus Strigops; species Strigops habroptila. The sequence continues at coordinate 54,275,763 of NC_044281.2, read as the reverse complement.
CTGGTATATCTGAAGGACCTGGAGACCAATACATTCACAAACCCTAAGTAGTGGTTTGAACGTCTGACATGTCCTTCAGTGCTGAGTGCTGAGCGTTAGCCTCGCTGCGGGCTAACACTGGGTGCCGCATTCATTTGGCCTTGCACTGTGTGAATTCGCCCAGCCTGTGGTGCCCACCAGCAACTTTTCAGCTGTACTCTTGTAACTAGTTCAAACTCAGCCCCGAGGACAAGCTGGTTATATTACCAGCAGTGCTGCAGGTATAAGCATTAAGTCACTGCTGTAGGGGAAGGTGAGCTGATGAAGGTCATTAAATTCTCACCCTGAAGCTCCATTGCATGCCCAGTCCAGCCTCATCTCGCAGCAAAATGGTCGTTCCACTGCAGAGCTTGTCTCTTCTCCCATCTCTGAATTAGCCTCAGTTCCCTCTTCAGCTCCCCAAGGGATGCTGTATGTATTCCATGGCCTTCATCCACATGGAGGGTTTAGACTGCCCAGAACTTGTAGGGTCAGGAATCTTGGCCATCTCTACGTTCAGCTAATGAAAAGGAAAGGAGCGATGCTAGATCTGGAGACAGCTGCACTGCTCTGGAAGGGAACCGCAGAGAAGCACAGCTGCTCCTTCCCCACATGACAGCGGCAGCAGGCAGGGACCTGCAGGCTCCTCAGGCTGCCCGCAAATTCCTGCCCATTTTGATGTGCTCACAACTCATATCCTTGGTATAACTAACTGCAGAAAGCAAGCACCAAAAGAAAATCCCACCCCAAGAGATAACAAAGCTTTTCAATGAACAAAAGCTGCAAAAATGGCTGGGTGTGTATTAGGGGACAGAGAAGCACACATAGGTGGTTACTATTTCTATTATACTATTTCTATTATACTATTCTAAATAGTATATTATACTATTCCACTGAGCTCACTCTGTTGCTGTCCCTCCTTGTCCCTTCCCACACTTGCTCGAGAGCCTGACAATCTATAAAATCAGTTCAATTCCCAAAACCCAGCAGTTTTGTAATCATTTGTGCAAGTCAGGTAGAGGCTTACAGTGCTGGACAGGAGGTACTCCCAGACCACTTGAGAAGCAAAAATGATTCAACCCTCATGAATCTGGAGCTCTAGAGTGAGCTCCAGAAAATTCACACATTTCCCCTGCTGAAAACCAGTCCCATCACCAGGTTACCCGCAGAGCAGCTGCTCCAGCCTCCAGCCCTCACTGTGGTCACCCACAAAAGGAAACCTCAGGGGAAACACCAGTGGACCAGCTCGGAGCATGGAGGCACCCCTGTGAAAATCAGCATGAAAGGAGCTATGCAGCTGCTGGTGGGGTTTTGCTAGCCATGGTCCCCAGGGCAGGGGGAAAGGCTGTGGGAAGCACAAGCCCAAGAGCCTGCTGGGAAGAAAATGAAAGTTCCCTGATGGTTAATTTGTCTTCAAGCGGGGCAAAATCCACCTCCCTCCATGGGGTAAAGGTGAAATGTAGCTCCATGCAGCTCTGCGCGGCCATGAGAATGCTGCCTCAGCACACACACTTCGACCTCTCCTCTGAGCATATGAAAACTATTGCGCCTTATCGGCTCTCCTCCACTGGAAACCTCCCGCAATCCTGTGCTGGGGACTTAGGAAGAGGTCAGGGAGGGAGAGTTTTACACGCTGAATCACTCTCAGACAAATCGTTTCCTTATTATACATGGCAGCCTCCCACGGACAGACTGCCAGAGGGCTCTCTGAAATCGTATTAGGTGCCTTTCCCTTGCTTCTCTTCATCCCCCAGTCACTTTGAAACATTATAGCTTACAGTCCCACTGGAGAGGGTCTGGGGGGTCAGGAGCACTCAAACAGTCTGAGGGGCCCAAGGAAGGGAGCACAAGGGCCTGGTATAAATGGCTCCAGGCTCAGCAGCTCCCACCCCACTCTCCACACGTGCTCCCACCTCGCTCTCCCAGCCCTTTGCGGGACTTGCAGCCAGATGACAGGATCTGGCAAGCCCAGTGGCAGAGCTGCTCTCCAGCCCCACGAGGCCATTGCTTTGGCACCCCACCGACTGTGCCTGCAGGTTAGGTGTGCACACTCTTACCACATCTACCCGCGCCCTGGGCGTGCTGGATGCAACCCAGAGCCACAGAACTGTTTTTGCACAGAGCATCAAAGAGGAGTTATTTAATAAGACCCGAGGAGGCACTTAGCTCTGCATCATGCCAAGGCTCTGGTTACAGCCTCCTGGCTAGAGCTGACTTGCACCCAGCCAGCCAGAAGCGTGGAGGGATGGGGGTAATTCCCCCTACCAAACCGCACCGGCGAGCATGGGGGATGAGTTGTGCTGGAAGGGGGCTGCGTGCCCGTGCCTCCTGCGCTGCAGTGCTGGCTGCCTGTGTGGGCAGGGCGGGTGATGAAGGAGCACAAGCTGAGGCTGCAAGCCCCTCCATAAGGCCTGGGGCGATGAAGAAGACACTGAAATTTCACACTGCGGTTTCTGATGTCAGCAGAGCAGCTTGATGACATTACAGCAGCATTATTGTACATGGTGGGGAGGGTAAGTTGTTCCTTATGTAACTTTTATTTAACATAGCAACTTCCTTTGTAAATCATGCTGCTCGGGCCCCAGTTGCTGCAGGGACATTGAGGATGGAGGCTGTGACAGAAGTAATGCCAGATCTGAATCAAACACACAAACCCTTCCAAGGTCCATCAAAACACACACAAGGGCTTTACAGGAAGGCTGGGTCCCAGAGCTCTCAGCACATGGTTGGGCCACTTCTGGTTTGTTACTTGGACGTAGCGACTCCCCTGCAGAAGAAGGGCTGGGGCTGTCACACAGAAGTACAAGGTTTCCATTATTCCTGCAGAACTGAATAGCAGTTCTCATGGTGCCTCTCCACTCAAATGCCTCAAAGCTACCAAAATCATTAGGGTGTCAGAGAAAACAGAAATCTTCTCTACACACTCACGATATCCTAAAAATTGGATCATCAAAGCTGGCCACTGGCCATCTGTCTGTGTTGTCATTTGTTTTCTCCTACTCTCTGTGTTCTCCTTTATCCTGCTGGGGAGCAGCCACCCTGCAGAGCTTTCTTCTGTTTCAGAAGTGTTCAGCGGCAAATTACAGGCAGCCCCACAATGTCATAACAGGTAGAACAATATGTAAGGGTGACCTAGCATCACTGGACCCTTTAATATTCAACCACAGCAGGACATAGGGATTTGTGACAAACTATTTCAGGTTCCAGCTTGGGGGTGACATGTCACCTTAAGAACCCACAGCCTCTCGGTGTGGTGTCCAGCATGAGGTTGAACTTGAATGGTGACTCATCTACAGAGTTCAAAATCCCATCTCAGCCTCTGGGTTCCTCCGAACCTTACTAGAGGTGCTATGAACCTCAGCAAGTCCCACGTCTGGAAATGAAACAAGAACTGCAAGTGGAATTTTATTGCTTTGAAATGACTCTGGTATCTGGAATTTGCACAGCATGCACATAGTTTCTCCTATCAGCAGAGCACCTTGTTATCCCTTGTGGCTGACGTGACACTGCAATGTCACCATGCAGAGTCCTCAACTCCAGCACACATCAGCACAGAAACACTTAGCACAGCTGTGAGAGCTCTCCCAGGAGACCAGAGAGCCCCTCTCCTGCAGGCACGCACAAGGCACAGCCCCGTTCCCATATCTAGCAAGCACCAGCCTTCCACCCTCTGATTTCATTTGCCCCTGGCCTGAATCAGGTCTGGCTGGTAGCCTGGGTTATTGTTCTAGTTTTCCTGCAGCCCATGGAGTCCCACTGTCCAGTTACTGCATTACACAAAAGAAAAGACTATAATTGCCGAACAGCACATACGCTAGAAAAGAAAGGAAAAGGCTGGGGAAGGATTATCCTACAACTGCAGTACTGAAAGGACAGGGAGATAAACCAACTTACTCAGGGTTACACGCGCAGTCTGTGGCAGAGGCAAGAATTAAATCAAAATCCTCCAAATCCCATGCTAGTGCCTTTACTACAGGCCTTTCCTCTCTGCCTGTGAAGAAGTGTCTTCACCTTTCAAGGGCAAAGCAGGGAAAATGGCAGTGCTGCTTTTTTTCCTTCCTGCAGCACAAGCAGAAAATGAGGGTTACAGCATAGCCTGGTGGGACTGAAGACAAGAGCACTTGGAGCAGCAGTGCCAAGTGGGCAATCTTTTTTGGCAATTAATGAAGATGTGCTACAGACCAGACACCTCCTGTCCCCCAGAGCTATGAGCTGCTTCCACCTCCTGAACTGTTTGGACCACTTGCCCATCCCCTCCCCACAGCGTATCTGGCGGAGTTACAGAGAGGTGGATACTTGGGCTAGCGGAGCTGATTTACCTTCACTTGCTTTGTTTCTCACCAATGCCTGCATCACTACAGAACATCTGCTTCATGTTTTGTAGCAGCTTTAACTTGGAGCAATGCTGAATGCTCAGTAACTGTCTCTTTCTTTGGGTACCACAGCCAGGCTCCAACACTATTTTTTATTCCTAATTCAGCAACTCTGCTGGGCAAATCTGAAAGCACAACCAAAGCAAGTAATTGCTGAAACTCTGTGTGTGTTTTGAGAGAGAGTCCCCATGCAATCCTTACCTCTCAGTTTCTTCCTTGAGCAGTAGGACAAAAAGGAGAAGATGCAATTGACGTTCCTAAAATGGAAGGCTATGATGATTTGTGACCACATCTCTCCTCCAGCACAATGGACAAACCTTATTCTTAAATTCATACTTGAAATTTCAAAGCAAGAAAATCAAGTCATAAAATCAAAGCAGAGACTGACCTATGCATCCCTGAGTAACTTTTTTTGTCAGGGCAAGATATTTCAGATGCTGACCACTGTCTCTGCTGACAGAATTAAGCAGCCATATCTTGATGTTTCTGAAATATAAACCCCACATTAGAACCACATGAACAAGCCTACTCTAATAATCTGGAAATGAAACACAGCTTCTCTGATTTTTGCTTCTATTTCCATTCTGAATTATCAATAAGGGTGATCATAATGTCCATTTTCAGAATCCTGCAAGTCCTGATAATAAAAATAAATAAGCCAATATCTCTGTGAAGTGGTAAAGAACAATACTTCACTAAAGAAACAAAGAAACTGGCATCCTGCATTCTCCACCAGCCCTCGGACTGTCTTTCTACAGAAAACAGACTGTTTCCAAACAAAACCACTTTCCAAGCCTGCCACAACAGCCCTGCTTCGTGTTTTAAAAAATTTCTGCATGACTCCAAGCCTCCTTGTGCACTTTGGTAGTAATCCTATCCTGCTCATCATACAGAACTGAACTTGAAACCAAGCAAGTTTTCAAACTTTGTTTTGAGATACCAGCTTCACACAATACCAGGGCTCCGGGCAACAGCCCCTCCAAGTGTAAGCCAGCCAGATCCAAGACTTGTTAGAACCCTTTATAGAAGCCCAAGCACAGCAAAGAGCTTTGATTTAAAAAGGGAAACAATCATGGTAGTGAAAATCTCAAATGCCATCAAGAGTCATCAGTGCAGTTTTTCATACGTCACTATGTTACTAAATCACTGTTTGGTATACAGGAGATGAGTTGAGGACTGAGTCTAATTCCAGTCCTAATATTCGCTCTTTAGGCTGAATTCAGTCTTCATTTAAGGAGCTGCAGTTTTAATGATTTACATTCAAGTATGCCAAGTTTCTATTTGGCTTTTTATGTGGCTTGAGGCATATGTTAAATAGGATCATAATATTTACTTACCTCACCAAAGTGGTGGCAGACTCAATGTACCAACTTGCATTTTAATACAATACAAAAAGATTGTCTGAAGTAGTTTCAGGCACTATCTTGAACCCCCTTGTTCAGTTTTTAAGGATCTAAAGATCACATATTTTTGTGATGTTTTTTCTATTTTGTTCTGCCCAAAAAGGTAATAAACAAAGGGTAAAAGCATTAGAATCCAAACAGCCCCAGTTTCCAATACTGAAAATTCACAGTAGAAGCACACTGGAGGGAATGTAGCTAATTTCTTTTTCTTTTGTGATTTGAGACAGTTAATAAAGAAAAAAGGAATTAAAAGTTCATCAATCACAGCTTTGACCAGAAAAAGAAGAGGGAAAGAAACCCATGAAATTTTCCATTCCTTGCTCTATGAGCAGCACTTAACATTCAGGTGGGGTTTGTAACACAGTGAGTTAAAAATCAAAAAAGACAAAACTGTGATTTCTTGGTTAATGATGATTCTTCAATTAGTTTGTGTTTGCAGGCTGCTTTGAAGATGCAAATGATTATTGTAAGCATTAAAACATTAGTTACTGACTTTGCAGGGAGGGAACCTCAGCACAGGTGATCCGCCAGGGAGGAACAAAACAAACTGGCTGGCAGTTCTGAAAAGCCATATCCCAAGAAGCGCCCACAATGTGCTCTGATCCTGCACACATGTGGATCTTCTTCAGAGACTGCATTACTTCAAGCACTAAACTTGCCCATGATGGGCAGGCTTAACTCTTACACAACCATTTTTATCCTCATACTTAAAAGCAATATTTACCCAGAGCTCTGCATTACTAGATCTGTTTTTCATGATGGGAGATGGATGGGAAACACACAGAAAGCACACAGTCATCCAGGCAAAAGAGTTAAAGCCATAACTGGATGAGAGTTAAAGCCATAACTGGATGACCCAAGTCCCCCATGTCCCAGCTCAACACCGTGAGCATGCAGCTGTGCTGCCTCCCCAGGGTCACACCAGGGGGTTCAAACATGCAGGAAGCCTTGGAAGAATCACTGAGCATTTGAGCTCCATTACTGAATGTGACAGAGCCCTACAGGAACAACAGGCAACTGCCTTCTGCTCAACAAGGAGACAAGATTAGGAGTACCATGCCCCATCAGCCACTTTGACTTGGATGGGAAAAAGTGTCTCGTGATACCTGAATCAGTCTCTCCCTGAGTGTTCATGAATCCTTCCACCCACCTTCACTCACCACCAGCCCCAAAGCTCTTTGCTTATTCTGTATTTAATATTTCCAGTAAAACATTAACATAGGAGTACTCAGAGCAGAAGTCAATCGAATAGGAACCATTCACTCCCCTCCATGCCTTCCCAACTACAAACAACTTTCCCAGTGCTCAGTCAATGTCCCAAACACTTTTCTCTTTTTTCAGGAAGCACCTAAGTAAACAGGTGTGTCTAACAGACTGCTCTCAAGTTCAGCAAATCCCCTGGGAAGCAGCTCGTGGCTAAGCTGCTCTGTTTAATAGTTGGTCCCTTTTTCCATTCTCAGGTGAAGATAGGGTTCATGGGACCCGGGATGCAGTGTGGTCTTGCGGCTTGGACAAAAGGCTGTGTAGATCAGAAGTGCTGGTTTCATTTTCAGGTCTGGGTGGTTGATCTGGGATGCATCAGCACAGGCCTGTCTCAAAGTACATTCACCATTGAAACAGGAAGCTCTTTGGAGAGGTACCACTGCTGTCTAAATGGGGGAGGAGAGGCTGCAACTACATCAGGTGATTTAGGAGCACAGTGTTACGGTGCAGGAAGGCCAGGAGAGCTGCTTATGCCTTTTTGGCTTTCTTCCACCCCAGAAAATCTGCAACTGTCTGAAGCCATCTCCCAGCACATACATGTAGCCTGCTATTATATCAGGTCTCTGGGCTCTGCCAGACCTTCCTGGGTATTGCCAAAAGAAGCATAAGTGCTAGAAGGGCTGAGAGCTGCATCCAAAGACCAAATAATTTCCATCTGTGACTCAACAGAGGATTTGAACTCAAGGCTATTGAAATGAATGGCTGGTATCAGCCATCCACTGCACAACCTGCATTGCGCTTCCCACACTGCTTTGACCTCAACTGAAGCCATTTGCAATTTTACTCCTTCCACAGTGGCATGGATTAATGATTGATCATGGATCTTCACCATGAATCTCTGGGATTCTGTCAGCCAGTGTCATAAACTTAACATTATCTAATTGTAAGTTTTCCCATTTAATTGCAATATACACCTGCTCAATGTCCCTCTGTGCGTGGAAAAGCATCATACTTCATTTAAAAAGCCCTCATTTAAATTCAACAGCTAGCTGCACAGATTTAACCATTAAACTGATTTATGTTGCATAAAAGATCAAACCAGATCGCACCTTGTGGCCAAATAACCATAAAAGGTTTCTGTAAAGATCATTAATTCACCTCCCTGGGCAGTTAGTTTAGCAGTAAATATGACTTAGATGACTTTATCCAGTTAACCTTAATCAATTTGTTATTATGATTAGTTACCCAAAATAATACAAATGTGAGAGGGGAAGGTGCTATAGTTCAGACTGTGGTAATGAACAGTCCAGTGGTGTCCCACACTCCTGGGCAATAGGCATCCATCCTCTGCTGGCAGCCCCGGGGGATTGCAGCTAGCCTGTGCTGTGTAGGGAGAGCATCTCAGAGACTGGGCTTTGCCTGACCCTTTTCAGTGGCTTGCAGGCAAGCAGCTCCTGCCACCACAACATGAGAAAGGGAGGAAGACGAGGGCAGAAGGGGACAGCAGGCAAGGACAGCCCATTCGCCCCATACTAGGAGGAAAGCTGGCCCAGCTGCCCACATACCAGCTTGAGATTTGGCAAGGTTTTATTTGGCAGACCCTGCTCTGTCACAGACTTCCAGAGCGACCTTGGCCAAGGTATTTCATCTTACCGTATCTCAGCTCCCCAGCTGTTAAGCAGGGATGACACTGCTTCCCTCTCTCACAGGAGTGGTCTTAAAGTTTGTGAGGCATTCAAACATCGCGGCCCTGGGAGCCATAAAAATTCCTTAAGCAGGCAGATCCATCACACTCGATGCTCCGTTCTCCTCTTGCCCCGGCATGGCTCCATTGACTTCAACCCATTTACTCTGTCACAGAGGACATGAAATCAGAGTCAGGCCCTTGATCTGGCAAAGGGTTTGCCTCTTCCTCGGAGTCACTGCAATAACCAGCAGAATGGGACCCAGTGGGGACTATAGCAATGTAAGTGATCATCAGTACTAAAGGAAATAGGCTCTTATCTTGGCCACCAAAGTCATTCACACCTGCACAAAGCACATTATGCTGACAGCCCAGCACTCCCTATGCAAACTGCTGATATCAAGTCACCAGCTTTTACACCAGTTTGGAAATAGAGGGAAGAGAAGATGAGAAGGGGCTAAAATCTTAACATACACACTGGTATAAATCAGCAGTAAATTCATGCGGTTGGTGGAACATTGGTGTAAAGAGAAAAACAGGATTCAAGGTGTTTGGATGTCAGCCCCCCAGCCTCATGAAGGGCAGAGCCTTGCTCCTGTCACATGGCTGCACTTGGTATGCAGTCAGCATATTGGTAAATCATGACTCCCCACATGAAAGGGCTCATTTTGTCTGTGCGCATTTCTCTTCCTGTGTGTTCACCCTTGCCAGAGTAAGGAAAGCTCTTTATCCTTCATTTTTATGCTCAGCTACATGCTTCTCCAGCCTTCCTCCATCGTGGACTGCTTCTTCCAAAATGCATACATCTCCACCTTCCAGAATAAGGACTCCAGACTCATACCCACATTCAGCATGGAGTGCTGGACATTTTCTCTAAACCCAGCTCCTACTTCAGGAGGCTTTTGATCTGAACATAAAACAAGGGCATGATCAAAACCAGTCAGTAAGGACCTTTTCACTGACCCCAGCAAGCTTTAGTTGAGGTTCTCCGTGTTCAATTACTTACAATCATTATAACTAATGAAGAGGCTTGAGCATACCTTGCAGCCTGCAAAGCTGCTAATGTGAAACATGGCACATGAGAAGAGACAGTGTAATTCATTTGGGAAATTTAACATGCTAATACAGTTAGCATGTTAAGTTCACTTCTACATCAGTGATCTTCTCCATGAACTGGGCTGCATGATCATTCGTTCTTCGATATAAGTTTAGCTTTCAACAAGTGAAGAAAGGGCATTATAAATTCACACAGCATATAGGAAACCTCTGTTGCTATGATAAAAATTTGCACTCTTCTGGATCTGGCTGCAGAACTGTGGGCAAAGCAGTATTATAGAAACCAAATAGCCTATCCCCATTCATAGTGACATTCCCAAATCCACAGAAATAAGAGCACAAATAGTCAGAAAAGAAAATCTGATTAATTTTAAGGAAAGTGGAGCCTGACTTCGTGAAGCATTTAAGAAGCACGTGATTAAAATTAAGCATATACCTAGGGGTCATTGACTTCAGTAGCGCTTATTCATGAGCCTAAGTTATGTCTTGATTTGGGATCTGAAAGCTTCAACATTAGAAAGCAAATGCACAGAAGACTTCATTTTCACGATTAAAGGCATATCACATCAATCTTGTATCAACAAGGAGATTTTATTTATAGAATATGCTATTAAATCTGAATTCCTTTCAAATATTGAGAGTATCTTGTTACCTTACGCACCCAGGTGCTACATGTGATTTTGACAGACAGGCTCATCCGAGAGGTGCCAATTAACAAACACACTCAGAAACAGAGCGTGACAAAAGTCACAACATCATCAGAGAAGGAATGTGTTTTCTCTCACAGGAGGAAATAGCAATGAGGATAAAAGTTTGCTCATCTCCTCCAACAATATGTGAATAGCTCCCCTCAATTACCCCATTGCTCTTTCAATAACTATAAAGAGACAACACAAAGAATTTCAATAACAGGATGAAGAAAATTTTATATATTACATTTCTATTTTATGTAATACATCTCCATTGTTGCTAACGAGTCAGAGAGAGTTAAAACTCAATAAAAAGTCCGTTGATTTTTTATCAGCATGTTTGCTTTTAAATTCTTTGGAGTGCTTAAGCAAGCTGGTGAGTTCCACATTTGTTCCCGATCTTTTCTGAAGGAAGGTGGCCAGCAGCAGGGCAAAACAGGCAATGTCTGGCACTTCTGCTTCTTTTCAGATAGAGTTTAAGGCAGGAGTCGAGACCTGGAGGGTGTTCCAAAATACTGATCTTGAATTTCTACATTACTTTTCTTCTTGGTAGGATATAATGGTGTCTGTCTTATGCACTATGGCCACAATTCTACACTGAATTTTTTCAGGATTCATGTATGAAAAAGGGGATGAATTTTAGGATTTGGGTTAGAGGTCACCCTGGCCACTGCTTAATGCACACAGTTGCTGTTTAATGGAATGGAGAAGAATATCCTACATGCCTTCTTATTCTATTAAATCTGCCAAGCAATAACCATGCCAAATGGAACTGGGACCTCTTCACTTCTGAAAAGTGCCAAGTGATAATTAATGATTTCAAATGTCAGAAACTTCATTTAATATCTTTCCTGGAGGACTAGCAACACCATGCCTGACTGAATCAGCAGGAATAACTCTCCTGTCCTAGTCATCATTTGCCAACACTATGAGTCTTTCTTTAGGACTAGACGTGCTCAGACATCATTTCCTATACAAGATCTGGCAAGAGCACAACATGCTGGAAGCCATGACTGCATGCTGCTGATAGGTGAGGCTTTCTGTCCTACTGGTAACCCAGAATGGCCCAACTCACCCCTCCAGTCATGTCTCTGTAGATATTACCTGCTGCTGATTCACATCCTGCCAAAGAAATAACAATATCTCTTGCAAGAACCAGCTCTGATCCTCAAGTTCTTTCCTAGAAAGTGCATACAACCAGAGGATTCCCAAACCTCATCTACAGCATAAGGTGCTGAGACATGTTTATGCTACTGAACAAAATGATCAAGAAGCTCAGCAATTCAAGTCTATTTTTATATATATTTAGTCTATATCACAATACAATGAAAATATTTTTATCAATAAAGCAATGAATGTTTCTTCAAGTTACTTGGTGCAAGTCCCCTGGATGGTTAGTTTTGCTTTTGATCTCAGTGAAGTGCCTTTGAAACTTTCCTATTTCTCGGAAAGAAAAAAAAGATCTCGTTTGGTTGGACATCTTTAATTTACATGCAACTTTCTTCCTTGTTTTGTCAACCTCAGATAAGGGTAACAGGTTAATTGCTGGTTTTATTGGTATAATAGATGCCAATTATAAGGTGTGTGTTAAACTCCTATGTTTTAGGTAAATAAAAAACCCAAACAGATCATGTATACCACCCATGCTCTGCTATCCAAAGTAATGAGAAATTGGAATATGCCAGGTAACAGGGGGGAAAAAAAAAAAAGGATAATGAAAATAGTAAAGAGACACCTTGCTACTGGGAATCAGCACAGATCCAGGACAGCCAGCTCTGAGACAAAGCTGAAAAGCCCTGCCTAATCCCAGCGAACTGCCCAGCTCTCATTAGGCTGAGCTTATGTGCTCAGTCTCCACACCGATCCTGTGCATTCACTGCGTGTGAGCAAATCCTTCTGGACCCCAGGGCCAGAGGTCCAGAGCAACCAGAGCACTGCTGGTTTGGACACAGCCCCAGCCTTCTTTATGAGTTCCAGCTGTGCCAGAGCCATTGCTGACCCCATGATCAGCATGGTGGTTACACCATAGGTCCTCCTGTTGTCTGTGGGAAACGCAAGTGTCTCGTGGGCCATGCTACTCACACCTGTAACATGCTTATGGCCTAAAAGAATCCACAGAGCTACATGCTAGTTTAAGAAGCTTACTAATGGACTTGGCAGACATGAGAAAGAAAATGCATTTTAGCATGGATTTAGCATTTTTCTTCTTTCTTTAAATCTGGAAACACTTGGCAGACGCAATTAGCCTTGTGTGGTCATCTCCTCCCATGGTTTCAAACAGCTATGTAACGTTCTCATTCAAATTGCTCATTTGATGCAAAGTTCCTCTTTAGAGAGTTTTCTTCCAATTCCCCTTTCCCTCCCCTCCCCCTTCTTCAAATGTTCTTAAAGAAAGGACTTGGGCACGCTGGACTTCAAATGACCCTTGAATGCTGCACTTACTTTCACAGCAGGATGCATCAACTGCTTCATCAAATAAGTCTCAAGCAGACAGGTTTGTTGATTGGGAAAGCAAAGTCTCAATCTGAGGGTAAATGGTATGTCACAAATATTAGCATAAGTACAGTGAAGACCCTATATTCTTGCAGAGAACAGTGTTCGCCCTAGGCTAAAGTCTGTGCTAATATTTTGAATTTATATCGCATCTTCTCAGCTGATCTTCCGGGAAAAAGGCCGATTGGATTTTACAGCTCAACAGCTAATAGGATTCTACAGGATTTGATAAAGAAAGAAACTGCCGTTATAGGTTTAACTATCCTGTAACAAGGAATATAGAGCTGTGTTAAATTTCAATATTTTATAAAATACTTGCACTGAAAATATAGCTGCAAATCCATGTTATGTGTTAATAGTGTAAAATTAAATAATGAGATGTGTAGCTGCTGCTGAAGCCCATGCTGAAAAAATAAGATAGCCTATAATTTTATACCCTAAATCTCTGACATCTGCAGTATCTTCCACTCCAGGTGTTCCCTTTGCTTTGGAAATTTGGATGCAGAGAAAGAAGAAAATTGGGACTCTGCAAAAGTTTAATCCAGAACCAAGGTAGATTAAATGCATTTAGGCACTGCTGCTTGCAGAAATATCCACTGAGGTGTATGGCACATTAATAGACCCTGGGCTGATAGTGCAACATCTCCCCTCTGCAACATCTGGACTCTCCTCAGGCATGCGTGAGCCTCCTCTTATTTAGTACCACTCATGCTTGCCGACAGGGATGTGGCAGCCCAAGCTTCTTCCCTGACACTGAGAGCTCCCACAGGCAGCCAGCACTGCAGCTGCGTAGAGACGAGTACTAACACCACAGGGCAACAAGAGCTTGGTGGTTTTACCAAACTGGTTTTGAGGAGAACTCAACTGAACTACCAGAGAGGGAAAGAATCAGTAACAATTTGTATGCAGGCCCAAAGGTGGGATTGATTAGAAAGGAAATAAAATCCTGAAGGAAGCATGAGAAGGACCACAAAGCCCCAGGCAGGCTAGATACTGAAGCGTAGATTCTGTCCAGCTGATTTTGATAGGTCTCTACAAATAAGACCTTTAGGAAGCTAGGTCCCTCCTGATGAATTGAGTGGGACAAAAAGAGCTTATTCGCAAATTGGACCCTGCCAGAGAAAAGCCAGGTAAGTATATGACAAAGATCATACTTGATCCTAGGAAAAAGATCTGACAAGTCAGACTCAGGAGCCAGAAGCTATTTATGATGGCAGCAAAAAAAATAAACTCTCAACTATAAGCTTGGAAGCAACAAGCTTGCTGTGCCAAGCATCATCTCCTAGATAACAATCTAATGAGAAATCTCTCCCCAGCTCCCTCCCTCCCCTCCTCTATGTGTGCATCCCTTTGATGTACAGCTGCAAGGGCTGGCCAGGTGCAATCTGTTTTATGAAGTAATACGCATATACCTTTGTAAAATATTCTCAAGACTTCAGATGAACCTGGGTTCGATGTTTTACATCTATGAGTTTCAGCTCCTGATAGGGAAGCTCAGCTGCTGCTGGCTGAGCACATCTCCTCACTTGGAAGGCACTGTACCTCCCCCCTTCAACTTGCAGGCACCTGAGCGAAGAAGCTGAGGTACAGGACAACCCTGCATCTTCTGCAAGAAAAGGCTGGCCAGAGAATGGGCTCTCAGGGAGACGAAGGTAATTGAACGTAAGTTTGCAGGGGATTCACTCGCAGTCTCTCTGAACCAAACCTGTGGGGTTCTGTCTGTGAACAGAGGACTGCAGGGAGGCAAGGGGCTGGAGGTTTTTAATGTGCTGGCTGCAGCATTCTGGGCCACCGTATGCAGAGGTACTTCTCCATTACTCAGCGTCCAAGAAAGGCCCAGATTGTTTGTCCGGGTTTTGACTCCTTCTTTGCACAAGTCCAGCCATGAGCTGTGGAGCTGGTTTGGATGATTCCCTTTTCTTTACCATGCAAGGACAAGTCTGTTTAAACCTGCCTCCATCCCCAAGAGTAGGTGTCTGGAGTGCACTGCTGGGCAGAGCCCCAAGACAGCTCTCAACAAGCTAGGCTGAGCCTTGAGAGCGACATAACCACTTTTTGTTTAGTGCTTGGGAGCAAAGTAACCACTCTGCCAAGTTAATGCAACCTGCTTCCAAGGAAGACTAATTAACCCCAAAACGCATCAAACCAACGTCATCACCTGGCTCTGGATTGCTAAACAGGCACCTCCAGGGCTCACCTGGGTTTACGTGGTACTCTGCACCACGTAAGTGGCGTACAAGAGCACGTATCATCTGCTGCTGCCACAGCTGAAAACTCTTACCTGAAGCGCAGGTGGAGACGTACGTGCTATCCCACCCACCCCAGTACACACACCCAGCAAGAAGACAGGCAGCATCCAGAGATACTGAGTACAACTCAGAGACAGCAAAAAGGTAAGAGTAAGACAGATGTAGGAGGAGGTCATTATAACACACCCCGTTGCTCAGTGCTCATGATGGTCTTGCTCACTGGCACTATTCTCCTCTGCCTGCACATGCCTCTTCACTCTCAATGAGTGCTAACAGTAGAGAAGTGCCTGACCTCAAAGCCAAGTGCTAGCCCCACAGAACATGTACGAAGGATCGAGAAACACCCATTCCCTTCTTCCTTTGCCAGGGAATTGGCAGATACTGGATTCCATCTACAGATTTTTCCTCTCACCACACACACAACGAGCAATTTCCAATATACATGCTCATTATGCTCCAGTGGAGCATACGATAAAGTAAAGGTAAGCGGCAGCCAGAGGACTGTGTGCACACAGCAGCCAATGATGGGGAAGCTGTTCTCAGCTTACAAAATCGACTCAGACACTTCCAGAAATTCACATCAGATATCCACTTTCTCCAAATGGATAATAAACACGTCTGACCCAATAATCCAAGTGTTATCTGCGTTCCAACTACCAAATCATACAATACAGCTACACACCTGATGTAATTTTAATAACATAAGACCACAAAGAGCAATGGAGCACAATGGCGAAAGCAGACAAGGGAACATTGATTTTCAGATTGCATTCCACTGTAAACATCAAACTGCTAGTGGTTTATCTGAAATATAAGCAGACCTAAGTGGCGCAAAGGAGGCTCTGAAGTTCATGCGTTTAGGCTGAACAGTGCTTAATGTGCCAACCCCAGTGAATCCTGCAGGCAACTTGCCTCTGGCAGCCATAAACAGATATTCTTCATTCAGGATCAATACCACTTCAACTACAGCTATACTAATTTTAACAGCTGGAATTTGACAATGTTCATGCATATGTTATGCATCACAGGTTCCTGCCTACAGGGAGAAAATTTCATCTTCTTTTAGCACAGATAATTATACCTTATCTTAAGACCTTGACCAAACTCCTCATGCTTGTCTAACTGAAATTTTAACATGTTCAGCTTAACATGTTTTAATGTGTTCAGCTCTCACTGAACACATTGTAGTCCCAGGAAGCTCTCCAAGAACAGCCTCTGGGGAACAGGTCCACAGAATAAGTAGCCTCACTGCTAGCTTTTGCTGTCATTTACTTGGTTACCAACCAGGTATAACTTCCCCAACATCAGCTGAATTATTCCTTTAAACAACAGGAAATCAAAAGCACAAATTTGTACGCTGCACTTTAACTTTATTCAAGTCAGAAAAGGGATTTGAGTTTCCTTTCAGAAGCTACTTTCCACCTAACATATTTGGGAGCTAAACATACTATGTTTCTTTGGCTAAACCATAAGCCATTAATTCCTTTCCCACCCAGAATGTATAAGCTTCAAAACCACACACCAAATGGAACTGAGTTTAGACAAAAAGGAGTTAAAATTTTAACGTACTTCTCAACGGTTGGTTTGGGCAGACCTGTATTCTGAAATCTAACATTGGCATGAGGTAGGAAATTTGAATTTATCTTCTGGTGAAGATGAGCTGAAATGATGTAAATTGAAAAGAGCTAAGTTAGGAACATTAAAGATTATATCAGCCCTAGATGCAGGGACAGCTTTCCAGGGATGAATTCTCTATATACTAATGCACTCCATGCACAGGTTCTGCCCTAAGCATCTGCAGCTGCTTGCTGTCAAAGGCAGGCACCAGCAGGGCTTTAGGGTCTAGTGAATGACGCAGAGGAGAAATTCTAAACTCTGATGGCATTGACGGCTGTCAGTTTTGACCCTGTGTCACTGCAGCCAACTGCCAACTTTCTTTCTGTATTGGCACACTGAACAAACATGTGAGGACCCTCTTCTGTCTGGGTCAGCAAAATCTGCAGCCAGATCTCAGCTGAAAGTCACTACTTACTTATAACACAGTATTACTGTAATGCTCAGATTTCCCAAGAAAGGCAGTGGTGACAGAAAGATGACCGGATGGAGCAGGTACAGCCTCCAAGGAGATGACAGTGTTTAGGTACTCTCTTGCTTCTACGGGAGTCTGTGGAGGACTCCCTACTGATTTCAGTAGCAACAGGATCATGAAGACAGACAATTCAGTTACCTAGCTGATAAAAACATGATACTGACATTGCTATCACATTGGTCCCAACCATAAGATTTCCTGATTCTTCCAGAAGCTTTTAAAGCACCATTTGGGGCTGAGTGAGCGTTACTGAAACATCATTGCCTCTCTGAAGCACTAAAGAAACATCTATCAGTATGCAAGTACTTACAATTGTGAATTCACACAAGAAAGGGAGATGATTCTAGACTACTGTCAGTTTTTCTTTGGCAGAAATACAGACCTGGTCACATTTTGGAAGGTATTTAAAGCCTAATATTTTTCAAAAAACAAGAGCCTCTATGAAATAAATAAAGCAACAGAGCCTGACTCTCCACTGGACACCTCTAATTTCACACTGGTGCAACAGTACCAAACAAATGGCCAAGAATGATTCATGGTCTGGAAAACATGCTTTTCAATGGGAGATTTAGAGAATTCAATCTTGTTAGCTTATCAAAGAGCAGGTTAAGAGGAGATTTGATCACAGTCTGTAAGTACCTACACAATATCTGGTTTCTGATCCTAAGCAGCACTTTAATCTGGCAGATCAAAGTGCTTAGAAGGTGAAATTAGACAAACGAACTGGAAAAAGCAGACTTTTTACCTAGCCCTTCAACCAGGGATGTCATAGATTGTCCATTTCTTGCCTGCTCTAAGTTTGAATTTCTTCCTACTATAGGTAAATTCTAGCACGGTCATAAATTGTTCGATTTGATGCTGGAATTAGCAGGTGAAATTACATGTTCTGTAGTTTAACAGAAAATCAGGCTAGATGCTTGTAGGCCATTCTGGTCTTAAAAATAAATATGAAACAGATTTATACGAACAATAGGAAATAGTTATACTAACATGCAATGTAATAATGTCACTTATCAAATTGTTTTTTTTTGTCATTTAGAATATACAGTTGCAACAAAAGCTGTGTTGATTATGAAATAGCAGGAAAAACCTTTTTTCCTTTCGTCTCTAAGGAAATTGGCTCCCTCGCTCCTTACACTCATGCAATTTATTTTGAAGCAAAGTAAGGAGGTATGGGCTTTGTTTGGGTGCATTTCATGTTATTATTAATTTCTCCCCCATATAATCAATATTGAGGCATCTTCAGAACTCCCCCACATAGAAAAAAGCACATTCATAACCATGAAGATCTTCAGTCTTTAGCCTGGAATGCAGCTGACCTTTCCTTTTTCATCCATTATAGTTTCTTAGCTTTCGCAAATCCCCCCCCCCTTTTTTTTGGAAATGTTCCATTCACAGTGTGCTAGGGGATTTCACTCAAAGTAACACATGCTCCACAGATTAACAGGCTCTTAAAAATGCACTTGTCTTCTCTTTATGGGCCTGGTCTATTAAAAAGAAGTTAACGGAAAGACACCCATTAGCTTCTGTGGGTATTGGATTGGGGCCTAAATTATTGCTAGTGCTGAACATGCATAGTCAGAAAGTATTTCAGAAAACATGTGCTATGCATTGCTCTCCAAGCCTAAAGCGGATTTCCCTGAGATCATTTCCAAACTTCAGTGACTAGCTCTGAAGAAAACATCTGCTCTCCCATGGAGCATCTCCCTCTAACAATGGGCAGGAATCAGGCATTCCTTGCATACTCACAGTGGGCTTTTATATCACTTATCTCGGGCTTTATGCCCTACACACACACAACTCTTCTATACATCAGGTTCTCTCCTCCCCATCCTACACCATCAGCTTCTCCTTTCTGGGCCATCAAGGGGAATAGTACTCGCAGCTCACAAACCCCAAATTATTAGTGAACCACCAATTCTGATATCACCACATTCTTCTAAGCAGCCACACCATACCCCATACTCACACCACATCTGTATGTATGCATCAAATACACCTTTGTGAGCTGAGGAGCAATGTCTTAATGGATTGAATAATTGCGTGTGATGTACAAAGTACATTTTGCAGACTCCTAAACATTTCTCTGGCAAGACCATCAGTGGGCTCGCCAGCTCATTACAGAATGCTAATTACATCCCATCAAGTGACCTGAAACTGCTGAACAGCACTGAGTTATATATGCTTTCATGGGAAACACAGAAAGCTAAACCTCTCCACAGCTGGCTTAGAAAAGATTAGTTTAGGGAGATGTCTGTTCCTTGTCAAAAAAAATCCTTCAATTTCTTTCTTTCATGTTATACTGGACAGATCATTATTGGCTTGAAATTACAGAATCCATTTCTTCCCATTACGAAAATCCATGGTAAGTCTTACTGGGTTAAACTAGTAATTTTAAAAAACAAAATGAAAACAGGCAGAAACGGGTTTCTGAGGATACACAGAGGTTTAAAAAATAGTTTTAGTTTTAAGTGGAAGCAGAAGTGCAGGCATGGAGAGCTGATTTTTAATAAGTGAAACCAGAACTTGAAATCCAGTTGTGTGCAATCTAGACTGCCCAACCACTCCCATTTATTCCAGTTACTTCCCCATTTGCCTGCTACTGCAATTCTCACTTCTTGCCTTTTCTCTTTAATTAGACATTCATCCCGCAAGCTGTTCATAATAGCAGTGTCCCATTCACTGCAACAGGGCATGAGGTCTAGCTGTACAGAGCCCTCTGCCATCTGCTCAGGGCTGGGTCTGTGTGTTTGAAAAGCATCTCATATGCCGAAGCCCCCCTCCTAACAGAGGCCTCTCAGGCAAGGCAGAACAGGATCCTGCTTAGATATTAGTACAAAAATTAAAAATTACAGGCTTTTCCTAATGCCAAGCTTGTTCTTTATTCATACAGCTCTCCATGACCTTCTCAATTGGTTTTAAAGCTCTCCTGAAGGAGATAAGTGTCTGTGTTTACAAACAGGGAAACTGTGCACAGGAAAAACTGATAGCAGAGCCAGAAATAGTACCTCAGCTCCCCAGACCCAGGCCAGCAACAAATACACCAGGCTACACTTGTCTTTCAGGAAGCTGCTATGGTCAACTCCCTTTAACTGCTGTATGAGTGCTTCTGAATGTGCTGGGTTTATTTTAAATATTTCTTACCTGGGGAGAGAGAAAGAGCTAATATGTATTTCTGATTTGATGTCTATAGTATCCTGCATATTTTATGCTAAAGAAAGAGAAAAAAAGCTTCAGGATACTATCTGCTTCCACCACACTGCTGAAATGTCAGAGGATAAAGACATGCATGGGGAAGTTGGGAATTGATTTGCAAATATGTCCTATTTGTTCCAGTTCTGGTCACATTAACAGCAAGGTTCCTGTGAGTTATCTCTGCTGGGTATGCTCAATGCCAGTTTAGGGAATGGAAAGCTATTCATCTCCAATTCCTAAAGAAGCTCCTACCTTACCAACATTGTTGCGAGGCTGCTGAAAATGCCAGAGACACATTGAAGCTACAGAGGTTAGAGCTAAACTCGCCCATTTGGAGAGAGGAAATGGACACCTTTCAATTCTGCACTCATCAGTCCCTTTTTCCCTGACAGTTTTGGTTCAGCCCATCTCAAAGATGTACTTTTGACCACTGCAGCATTTGAGCTCTGCTCTCCTCATAGCGTGTGAGCTCCCTGACCTCAATGGCCCAGAGATGATCAGGGTGACAAGTGACATCTGACAAAGAGCGACAGAAGAGAACATCTGCAGAGATAAGATACAGCAAAGAGGACCCTGGAACATGAAGCTGGGCCCTCAGCTGGAATAGTAACACTTAGGTCCACAGATTCTGTTTGAATTTGATAATTTCTCAATTCTTGAGGAATAAAGTGGGACCAAAGGCAAAAAAGGAACCTAGCAAAGGAAGAAAGTATAAGCTGCCTTTAAGAAGCTTTAAGAGACGTGTTCAGTTGGTTTCCACAGTCTAGGCAAGTGTAGAATGTGCTCCAGAATCCTTTAGATGCTGGTTCCACTCAAACAAAAACCAAAACCCACCACAGTTAATTGACTCAAAAGCGGGGATCATTCATCTAAAGACAAGAATGCAGTCCATCCCTGAAGGCTAAAGAACTGCTTGCAGAGCCACTGCTTTCTAGGAAAGGAATTAGGGGATCACAGCAAACAAGGAACTCAACAGGAGTTCCCAGTGCAATGAGACCAGCAAATCCATACGCCAAGAACAAATGGAGAGCTGCAGTAGAAACATCATTTAACTTGAGTTGAAATAGTATATACCCTAACCCAGTTCATCTGCACTAAAACGGCAGGGAGCATTCGCACCACCTAATGAGCAGCTGACCTAACAGGGCAGTAACCCCAACACAGCTGAAGCCCAAGGAGAATATGGGAGCAGAGGTTTGACATTTACAATCTGGAGAGAAGATAGTGAAAATGGTGAAGACAGCTTTGTGTTTTCTGAAGTGTCTCAGGAGGGTGGAAGATGGGAAGCAGCAGTACCGTGGGAACATCCTCTACGTTTCTGAGCAATACAAGAGAATGTACTTCTAACTTTGGCACTTGCGGACTTCTTGTTTCCTCTGCTCCAGCAATCAACACAGGAGATGTGCCTGACACACTGGATCACACAACGGAAGAAAGCTCTGGAGCACTTTGGGAAGCACAGAGCCATGTTTGGGTGCAACACTGCACTGACTCCATGCTCCAGGCATGGCCCTTTGGCGATCTGAAGGATCCATTGACAAGCTGCTCCTTTAATATGGCCTCACCGAATGGGACACAGGTCAGAGCAGTCCACAGCAGGGGATGGCACATGGGGGTTAAGGGAGCTCTCTGTAGATGCCCAGCCAGTATAGGTGTGACCAGTACAGCCTATGCGCCTTACTGGTCCAAGTGTTTTCTCACCTAAATTTTTTACATCTACAACTTAGCAATGGTTAAATACTTACATCCAAGCACCTTCTATGAAGCAGAAAGGGTATCAGCTTCCCCTCATTCACAGAGCAATCTCTGTGGCCTGGAAAGCTCACAGTGATGGTGCAAAATAAAAACCTGCCAGCAATGGCTGATGTTAGCACACGCAAATACATCCAGGATACATACATATTCCATGCAGGGGAAGGCAGGCTAAGCCAGCATTGCAGCGTGTGCATACTAAGTGGAGGCTTTGCAGTGCTACTGAAGAGAATATACAAGATGTCTGTTTGCACAGACAAACACAATAGTCACATTCCATTATTCTCTGTGGACAGCTCTGAAACAAAATGCTAACACACTAAAGAGTGTTTTAACGAGAGGGTCCCGTCCCTGAAGACCTGGTAGTTCAATTTATATAGCAGAAGAAACAGGGACAGTCTTGTCTGCACAATTGGAAAATAAGCCAGCATACCTAAAATGGTCAGCATTGCAATATGGTTTCACTTGCCATGCGGTCTTCCATGTCTTTTTCCTTTGTTTGGCTTTGGTCTGTTGTCTGACAATACAAGAGGTGAAAAAGAAATTTCTATTGGCAGCCCCCAACTTACACCTTATGCTAAAAATGTTCAGGGTTAATGAGGGGAAAGAAGGCTTCGTTAAAAAATGCCATTTTCTACACACGTGTAATTCAGAAGACATGGGAGCCCTTTGAGGTTAGAGCAAGCTGAAAATTTAATATGCGGCTCAGTGACCTAAGTGGTGGTCCTACAGTTAAATGCTGTAACATAGACAATCTAGGTTCGATACCAGCTCTGTCACTGATACCTGCTCAGTCCCTGAGCCTCTGAGCCCCCGTCATCATCTTGAAAATAGAGTTCAAAAATGGAGCTCATAGTAGCCCTTCAGCAACACGATTTGTGCCTGTGCTACAGCTAGGTCAAGACAGTACTGATAATTTAGGGCAACTGTAACAATACCACCCTTTAGCCCTTGTTCTGGATTCAACGTTTTTGCTACACTAAGAAGAGTAACACGCCAGCTGAGACAGCTACTCTCCTGGTAGAGTAACCTAGCTGCAAATCTAGAAACCTGCCAGTCTTGGATTTAGGATCCAACATTTCAGCTTGGACTCGTCTTTGGTTTAAATCATCTAGGAAAAAAAAATCAGCACTTGATTGAAACCACTGATACACTGAGTTGTCCTTACTGATCGAAGAAAAGCGATTATCTGGGTTTTTTTAAAAAAAGATGACTGCTCCTAAAGAAGAGATCACAAATGCCAATGTGCATATTCTACAGAATTCTGAATTATATTTCATAGTTCCAGACAAAAATTAATGACCTTTGCGATGTGGAGAATACTCCAACTGGGATCACTTCTCCTTTTATTTCTTACACCTTACAGCACAGACACAGAGTAAAATGTCTTCACTGATATAATTGTGTTATATCACGATACTAGACAGACACAGTGCTGAGACCAGACAGTAATTTACTCACTAAGGCTCTGATCCATTTTCCATTGAAATCAATGTAAAGGTCTCCTCTGACTTGAATGGCTATTGACTGGATTAATCTTTTTGTCTTCATAGCTGGAACATGGCAATTTTCCCTTATTGTTCTGTGACCTTGCTTTCTCATTAAACTTCACTCAAGGGATTCATAAGATACAGAATACTGCACATGGAACATAACTCAAGAGATTTATTCTACCCAGTCATATCTAAAGAGAGTAATGACAAGCAGGCGAACATACTTCTTTTCCTACCATGCAGTCTGCTGGCCATCATGAGAATGTCATGTTTTACGTTCCGCAAGGTAAGATCTTACACATAATATCCAGATCTCACCCCCAGCAAAGTAATGAAAACATGCACAATGGGATAAACTAAGGACAATTTTAGATGTAACACTGCTGGGGTTTGCTGACATAGATTTGAATTGGACACTTAAAGGCATATAACAAAAGTTTGGCTGTTTTGTGCTCTTTTATTGAACTCTGCTGGGTCATGCAGTCTCTTGCTCTTACACAACTACATCATTGATCCCTTTCATAAACAACCATGATCCACATTAAACCCATTCTCCCTTTCAAAAGCTGTGACAGAAGCCTGCCCCGCACTTCTCTAAGGGCCAGAACACCACAGTTTCCAGCCTGAACTTACTCACAACCAATGTATCCATATCTAATCCTGTGCCAGCCTAGTCCTTTAGCTTAAATATTTTTTTCCTCTTCCCTGGTATTAACACCTGTGGTATATTTATGGACACTTATAACCCCTTTCCACCTCAGCTCTGCTGGGCTAAGCAAGCCAGGCTATTTTCATTTCCTCTCTAATGATAGCTCTTCTGTTTAGAGTATTTTTCTCCTTGCAGTATTTTAAAGTATTTGCAAAGCTTTAGACAAATTACTATATTACACAGCAAGATTAGGCCATGGTGACTTCCTGCATTAGCTGGGGTACAGAATACCACCTGTAATTCCTGCATTTTGGCCATAATTTCACGTTGAACTAGGGCTCATATTTAATAGGCAGCAGAGAAACAAATTCACAATACCCTAATGCATTAAGCCCCAATTGTGCTCAGGTACCAAAATGATCAGAGACTCAGTAAAGGACATACAGAGGATAGAGCAGTAAAAACCAGAGGCCATGAAAAATGCTGCATTATTTTAACAAATACATGTTCTATGACACCGTGAGCATCACAAAGTGCTTTCAAAGTTAAAGTATAAATGTGTTATTCATCCAACATTTATAACGATATCAAGCTTTTCTTTACAAGGAAGACTCCTAGAAACAATTCCACTTGTTTTTACTTCTGTACAAATATTTTAAAATCGTTCCAGGAGTAAGAAGGAAGACAATAAAGAACAAAACAAAGAGCTGGAAAGGGAAATTGATTAAAGATAGAAGCAAAACTAGCTTGAGGTTTTGATTTGAGACAAAAAATATTTGGAAAATATAATGGCAATATTGGGTTTTATATTCTGTTTTGTAAACAATAACATAACAATAGGTCCTTACAAGCAGAGTATGTTCATCAGCTTGGTCAGTAGATCTTCAGTTGGTGCAGGTCAGCAGCAGGCAGAAATGTCGCATCAGGATCTGAGACATACTTAGACCAACGCTTTCAAAAAGAGCTGAGTGGCTCACGTTCCTTTATTCTGAAGACTCCAGCCACCTGGCCCTGAGGCTCACTCCTACTGTGAAGTGCCTTCCTCAATTCGTGATTGCTTTGAAGCAAGTGGACCTATTTGTAGATGAGGTAATAATTTTGTCTGAGCAAATACAGCACAACCTGTGGCTTAGCGTTAAGAGGTCCTGAGCACCCACAGCTTCCATTAGCTTTCTCTGAAGCTCGGAGTCTTCAAAAGCAGAGCCAGCATGCCCTCAGGGCCTGAGTTCTTCCCAGCCCCAGAAGCACTGAAAACTAAAGCATAAGGGTTATCAAAAGAGTGTGTGAAAATGTACTAGATTGTGTAATGTAGACTAAATTAATACTAAATGTGCATCTATCTAGTGCTCCCTGCAGCTGGTCTGCCAGTGAGACACCAACCAGGACAGCCCTGCAATTGGAAAAGCAGATGGGCTGTGATATTTTCATTACAAAGAACCAGACAAGGTCTTACTGCTCACAGGTCCATGAACATATGCTTCCCCAGGACCGATGCTTTGTGAGCTAAAAAAGGCAAGGTGTTCTAGTCTAAAAAAGAGGATCTGCGAACACTGGGATTCTTCCATCACTGACCATGTAAACACTCTGCAATAAGAAACATGAGTATTCTTAAATGTGAATCTGCAGCTTTCCTGTGATGCCTGGATTTAATCTCCAGTAAGCCTGCACTATGCAAGAACATTTTTTCCAGTTTTCTTTGGCTCCATTTTCCAGGCCTTTGTATTTTGATACAGAGGAAAGAAAACAGTCCATGAAGTTTAGAAACAGTGTATTCTACGGATTTGGGTAAGACATATCTTAAAGATATCAACTGAACCATCACTTCTACTTCTACACCTCCACAGACTTTTGCAAATATTTCAGCCATCATACTATCTTCATTTCTGAAAACAACAGTGCTTTAGGATCTGACCATTCCTTCCTGCTATCAGCTTAATTAAAAGCTTCATTAAATGAACTGTTTCACTTTGTACTGAAACAAATTAGGAATACTTACATGATCAGTCAGCTGAACAGCAGATAATGAACAGCTGAGACACAGTAACAACCTAAATCAGTACAGCTGTTTAAAAGGCATGAGCATGACTATCTTCCAAAATTTGCCACATCCTCATGAAATAGATAAATATACTAATAGATACACCCCTCCCACACCTAGATTTCTCAGTTACCCTTGTGTGGTCTGGCTATATCCATATGGGATCCAGGACAGACCTAAGAGCAAAAACCAGAGTCTCCCCTTACTGCACCCACTTCTCAACCGACCTCATCCCTAGGTGCTAGTCCTGCAGTAGCACCAGGCAAGTTCCCTTTTTATCTGAACTCCCTCTAGCAAGCTCCTCTTGACAAGCACTGCAAATGCATTTTTGTCTACAAATAGCTGTGAGGCTGATTTTATTGTTGTCCATAAAGTAACTGCATTTGAAAAAAAACACAAAAACAAAAACCCAACAAAAACCCAAAACCAAAACAAAGCACCAAAACAAAAAACTAAGGCAAAGAAATGTCACAGAGAAAGTCCTACCAGTTTCGTGAATGCTCATCTAAATATGTTTTGCAATGGGAGTCTGAAAAAGTGACTCATGCAAGGCCCCCCCTTGTTTAATGAACACTTCTGCCATTCACTCAGACTGTCACATGTGACTTGTCTACACTACACCATTGGCTCCCAACAGATGATAGCCATGCACAACCACAGTGAATTACTCTCAAGCAGCTCTAAACCTGAAATTTGTCTGTATAAAAGCCTATGTGAACTCTAAGTAACAAATTTATCAAGACTCAAATTCTTGTGTGAAGACAAAAGCAGAGCTGTATTTGCTGAAAGTAGTTGCTGTGATTTACATAAGGGATACAGAACTACAACAAAGAGCTATCTATTCCGCACAAGCCACTGATATATGGACCGGTGGCCTGAGTAATGAATTGTATTTCCTAAAAGGGTCATCTTACCCTGACTACCAAAGCAGGCAGTATGAGTTTATATCACACATAAGAACAGATTCTCTGTATGTACATACAAAGGAATATGATAATCTTTAACACAAATCCATCCCAGAGACACAGGTGAATAGAAAAGAATCTGAAACAAACTCCTACTTACTTCTAATCCAGGAAATCAGACTAAAATTCCTCAATCGCGTTTGGGTTTTCTATTTGATTTGTTTTGTTTTACAGAGGAAGACAATCCATTCTCCCAAGATGAGAAGATGCTGTATGCCAAATGCCAGCATGGACCACATTTGTACGTCCAGCTTGTAAAGGCATGAATAAAGAAAAGGGCTTAGCGGAAATACTGACAGAAGTTTAAGCACAGTGGGCCAAAGTTTGCCTTGTGTAGGTACAGGCAACTCCACTGATGCTAATGGACTTACGCTAAGGCTAGAGTTCTGCAGGCAGAAAGACTGTGGTCTGGAGGGACTAGATGCTTCCCCCTGAACTTGTCGGGATTCGTGTTCATCAGAATGGATTGCATCAGTTCCTTCATGAATGAGCACCTGCAGATTCACCCATGATCAGCTCTAAAGAAACTCCATGCCAGTTTTTCATAGGGCAGTGATTATGGATTACAGTGCTCCTAGTAAATTGTAAAGTTTGAGGGATGATACTGTATCCCTCACTGGCAGAACCCTCCATCACCTTTCCTTTTGCACACAGCTCTGTGCTTTTTTTCAGACCACACAGGGATTCTGACATCCTGTAAATGGAAAGCTGGAGCTGGTTTCTGAACGTGACGCGTCCAATCCTGAGGGCCATAGCTTCAGAAGGGAAAGAAAGATCAAGCTCAGGGAAAACAATGGTGTATTATCAAATTAATTTCACAGCACAGATTACGTGAGATTCCCTAGAGTCCCTCAAATGCCAAAACACAATCCGATTGTGTAGATCAACAGTACAACCGCTATCATCAAGGATAAATTAACTGGCCAGACTCATCCCCTGGTGTAACCTCACTTGAATCACTGAGTAGGACAGTGGGATATTGCAACAGAAAATTTTAATGTGGAATTTGACCAACTTCAGGTTTTGCCAATAAATGGGATTTCTATGTCTAGATTACTAGATTCAGTAATATTGCATAAAATCCTGCTCCAGTGAAGAGATCCACATAAGCATAGATTTTGTCCATATGGAGTCCTCTGCTTTGAAGTAAATTATGCTTGCTCCAATTTCATTAATGGAATGACAGTGGGTCGCAGCAGGCGACCTTCAAATCCTGCACACACATGGAAGTGTAAATACTCGTATGCAGCCTAACATAGACTGCATCTGTATCATAATCAAATCAAAAGTGATTCAGGCAACAGTCCTGCAAAGAATTCTGCATGGCACATTTAGAAATGTATCTTCTGAAACATTTGTTGAAAAGCTGTCCTGAGCAAAGCAGCTTTATCTTAGCAAACGCTGAGTACCTTGAAGTGTGCACATACTGAAATAGTTCAGCACAGCACAAGATCTTGCAACACTGTGGAAACCAAGATGACAGGTACATTAGGGATTTAAATAAAGACATTCAGAGTTAAATGTATGGTCTGCTACCATGAGCCAAAAGATGAAAACTTTCTGACTGCAAATTCTGTAGTTTCATTACAGCCTAAGTCCCTGCAGATGAAGCAGACACTCAGCAAGAGCTACACAAGCAACTTGCAGCCTGAGTTCTACATTTCACACGCTTTTAATTCATTGGCATGTTCTAATGAAAGATGGTGCTGATTCACAGTTAAAAAAAAAACCCTGGTGATACAGAAAAGAACAGTGATATCGTACATGGCATAAGAGGTGTGGAGCAAGAATTTTAATAATGCAAAGGGCAAGATCGTGTATCTAAAAACCAGCAAGAATATTGTGGATACCACTGGCTAGAAAGAGGAAGATATAGACCTGGGTTTATAACTGTATTCATGAGCACCTGAGCCATTAACAGAGCACAATCATTAAACAGACAAATGAAACCACATCATTGATTAAATCACTTTTTTTCTAGCAGAGATGGGAAAGCATTAATGAGTTGTACAGTATGGTTCTACCTGTACCCAATGAAGAGGAATTCAAACTTGAGTAGGTCCAGAGAAAAGCTACTCATGCTATGAGACACTTTATGAATCTCATGAGCTTAGACTGTTTAGCCTAGTTAAACAAAAGCTGAGAGGGGAGATGATTACTGACTATAAGTACATCAGGTATAAAAGAGCTATTTAGGTTAAAAGAAAGTGTTTGTACAAGAAAATAAATGATATAAGCTATCTCTGAATAGAATTAGCATACATCTTAGAAAATATTCCTATCAAAGGACTGAGTTTCTTTGTTTAACAGTTTTCCAATGAAAATAGTGGGGATGAGACACCTGCATGCTTTACAAATGGGTCTTGCTATATAGTCCTTCAGACTCCACAGCCCTGGTGAGGAGCCAGGGTCCCACTGTGCTTGGCACTATCCATGGGCTTATCACAAAATGACGGACTTCTACCATACTATAGTTTTTCTATGTCTTGTCTTACCTGATAGATTCAAGGGCATCTTACTTGAAACTTAATAAAACAATCTCTTTTTAATAAAACGATCTAGCCAAAATTTAAGACAAGACTACAAGATTTGAGGAGAGAAGGACTAGAGGGGAGTAGCAGCTGACGAAAAAAAGACTTCAAAACCAGGAGTGTTAATATGGGGCAACTAAAAATGTACAACAACTACAATCTAAGCAATAGCTATGCCTAGACCATTAAAAACACAACAGTAAACCTTGTGGTAGCATGTTACCACTTGTCAGATGAACATAAAAATTAACCCTGTAAGTGCTCCTAGCCCTCAAATAAGAAATGGAGTATGTTAACCTAAATAAAACAACCTCCAGCAAGATTCTGGAGATGAGCAGCTGGCACGATAACATCTTACTCCAGCTCAACTCCAACTAAAACAACACATTTGATGGCAGCCTGCATTGCACAAAGAAGCAGCCACCAAAGAGTAACTCATTACGCTGCGGTCCCGCAATGTAAGTAGTCACATCAGCATACTGCAGGTAGCTGCAGTAATAAGCCTTCCCCAACACTTATAAATTCTATATGGTATATGTATTTGGGGGTGTAATGCATAATTTGCCTGACATAATTAGAAAGCTCTAATTATTTCTGTGATCGATGCTCTAAAACTACTGAGTGAACTTAAGACTTTTTAAATTGTTAAATTACATTTGTGAACTAACCCAAGCAGGTCTGAGTAATCACCACTTCATGTTCATGTATTGTTCATTCAGTTCAATTAAGTTCTGCTGTATAATGAAGAGGAGAAAATAACCAGACAAAATGATTTTGCAAGAATATGGGTGACAACTAATACAGTTTACAAAAAAGTAAGAAAAATGGTAGATTTTCTTTAAACCTTTTAAAGAAAATAAGCCTGAGACTTATTAAGAAGGCAAGATATACATTATTATTGTTAGAATTATCTTCTGCTCAGAGTGATGAAGTATTTTGTGAACTATTCTTAGGAGACATTCCACCCTGTCCAGCAATATAGTCATGTCAGGAGTTGAAAACAGTACCTGTTTAAGAGCATGTCATAGAGATGTGCAAATATTTTAGGAAAGAAGATAAGAAATACTATAACTGATTGAAATACTATGGAGAATTACATGCAGACACAAATACAGGTATCTTGAGCACTCCTTCACAGGGAACATCTGGAACTCTCCCTCCTGGAGAGGAGGCTAAATATTCCTTGTATCTTGTTTGGGTTTTACTTTACCAACTGCCACTGTGGTAGGAGAGAATCAGTGAAAAAAATAACAATACTGTTGACGTCAAGGACCAAAATGGATCAACTGAAATTTTAGGGCAAAAAAAATATATTATCTTTTGCTGAGCCTTACTGGCTACTTGGTGAGCTTGTTACAAGTCTGAGGAGGGTAATGTAGAAGAGAGAAGTTGGTTGATAGACCAAAAAGGAATACAGATCCGTATTCTTCAAACTCATCAATCCTAATTCTTTGTATGGAGAAATTTCTCCACAGACCCTCTCTCTTAGTGTAAAAGCTCAGGAAAATCAATCAATATACTACTTTTGTTATTTGCCACACAAACACACCCCCCAGCTGTGGCTGCCTCAGTCCCCTTGGTGATGTTGCTTAGTGCCTACTCACACACAAGCCCAACATACCTTCCTCTGGAGATTTATTCTCCTTTCTAACTCACCATGGCAGCAAGAATATAAATTGCTCCAATTTGCAATCTGTCTAAGACTCAGGGGCTCAAAAGCAAAGAGCACTGAGGTATGAAATGGATATGGATACTGACCATGATAAGAGAGTCTGGATATCAGAATTACTTCTTACCTTAAAGACGATGACTCTAGCAACATCCTTCCCTTTGGCAGAGGAACTTAGGACATGAATCATGATTATCACCCTCAGTTCTGTGCTGAAGATCTGGTTGTATCTGACTCTTCGCAGTTTCTGAGAACCCAGACAATCATGCCCCAGGTGAAGATCTGCAGAATGCTAGTCATGTCCAAGCCATGACATAACAAGCAATGCTTTTCCATGCCATCAGCAGAGGTGCCATTACCATGAATTCCTAGCACCAGTGGTTTCTCTGTACACATGCTGACAGATGCAGCTACTGTTGGTCTATCAGTGAGCTCTTCACCATCAAGAAGTCCACATGAGAAAGACAAAACTTTTTACACATCCATCTTCTTCAATTTGCCAGGCACACCACAAGGAAGAGCATGAAGCAATACTAACTGTCTGGAGAACAGATGAACACTTTAACATTGTGCTGCACGGGCAGCACAGTCAATTCCTGCAGCAGACACTCATTTGATCAAAAGTGGTTCTGCTGGCAATTTACTTTTCTTGATCCCACAGAAAAAGAGTTTTAGTCTGTTTTAAACTTGACTTCTACTTGCTGCCCTCAGGAAAATCAAGGCCAGATAAATGATTTTCAAAGACAAGACAGTTTCTTCTTTTCAGATTCAGAAAATGATTTTGTCTTGATGAATAATACTGGCATTATTCGTTTAACTTAACTCAGAGCTACAAAGCACCTCTGCTCTCTCCAGGTAAGCAAGGACACATGCATTTTTAACACACCTGTCTCAAAATGAGCTTGCAGGGCAGGCAATAAAAAATCCATCCTGTAACTTGGATAATGAGATATGGAGCCATTTGAAACCACTCAACATGCAGCTCCATGCTGCCACTTCTGCAGATTCACTTTATTAAGGCTGCCTACACTGTAAAGCATTTCTCTTTTTTTTTTTTTTCTCCTTCTTGTTGTTGTTTTGTTTTTTAGGGTTGGGATTTTTTTTGTTTGTTTTGTTTGGTTTTGGGGGTGGGAGGAGTTGCACAGAATCAACATTTTCATATGCATCACATACTGCCAGGGCTCCACAGGAACCTGAGACTTCTCCAGAACATACAGAGAAATGTAACTGGTTACTTCACAAGATCAAAACACATATAAGTTCACCAGAGAAAGTTACAGTCTCCTCTGAGTTTGCTGGATCTAACATCAATATTGTCTTGACATGACCCTTTCTCTCTCATTTCTAATTCCATCCTTGCACCCACACACAAAATTTCACCAAATTTCACCTCTCCACACTGTAACCACTTGTGCTTTTGACATCATATCCCAGTGTGTTTCTACATCACTCAACATCTCCACCATTTGGATCCTGAGCAAGGCAAATAATCCAGCCCCGTGTCAAAGCAACAAGTAAGAGCAATCTGAAAACCACACAGGTTTCAGTAATGGAAGACAGCAAGGAACAAGCAAGGTCTTATTGCCAAACAGCTAGGAAAATTAATGAGGCTTTCAAATGCCCAACTGGCAGTGTTAGTGTGTTAAAAGAATGTAAAAGAGGGGAAAGGACCATCTCCGTGCCAACTATGAGTACTCTCTGGCTGGTGCTAAAAACTCCACTGACTGCTGAGCTTGAAATTCAGGTATTAAAGTTTAAGGGATGCGTTCAAGACTTTTATGAAATGAATGTGATTTACACCAAAAGACACAGCCAGTGATGCTTTTTATCCTCTCTTGCTTTTACTAGTATTGTTTCTCTAAATGGATTCTCTGGATCTTCAGCTACTGGTAAAATTTCAGGCTTCCAAAAAAAGGATGCTTTTTAATTTACAATGAATCATAAAATATATGAAACAGGGGTTGATGTATAATTCCAGATTGCTGCTTGGTCGTTGAGCTGAAATAAAAGAAAAAGGCAGCCTAATCGTCAAACTGAGTGATGGTGATGATAATCTAAAAAGGAGTATTTTCCTCTGAAACCCTTTTACTCTATGTCCAGATTCAGATCTGACACAGCCAAAAGGAAGGGCTCCTCTAGGATTTGGTGGTAGATGAGCCTCTTTTAAAGATAAGGCACCATTTGACACAGTAGTGATTAGTATTTGGTTTCTGAAGGTTATAGCAATCACATCTACAAGTGACATTACCCCCAACTCACACCTGGGAAGACTGATGTATCTCAGCTACATTTGCACCATATATTCCTCTACTCACACACCCCCATACACACTTTGGGAAAATCAATCTCTCATGCACAAGCCTCCATTCAGAAGCTCTCCTGACTTATCCTGACAAGCAAAATCACTTTCCTAGGGCTACCACGCAAACAGGTGTTAACATTCACTTTAAAAAAAGGAGTTAGTGGCTTCCCACTGCACAGACTCATTTGGACTCATTTTGCTTCAAGACTGTGGTGCCACAGCTAGCCAGCACACATAAGGTATTCAGAGCACATAAGATGCATAAGTGGCTTTATCAAAGAACATGTTGGAGTTTGAGCTGAGCATTAATTAGTGGCACCAGAAGATATACATCTCCAGAGTGAAGCTTGAAGCAGCATAAACAGCAATTTATAAGAATGAAGTTTACACTGATCATTGACCACTGACACAACATATGATAACAACAGAGCTATCTACAAATACTGGAAAAGTGTAAAAATCTAAAAAGAGTTAATTGTGAGAAGAGGAAGGAAATTAAAGGAAGTTTAGGCTGGTTGTTAGAGTTCACTATTGGTGAATGGTATGCTTCCCAAGGGAACAAATAGATGCTTAGTTATTTGAAACCAACAGGAGAAAATACATTGTAGGGAACAATCCCACATTAGCAAAGGATGAACTGAATAGGATGTCAGCCCTTTTCCAATTCTAATTAGCTTATGATTTACTAATAATTCTTATTTGGGTCAGAAAGTCAAAAGAGCCCCACCATTCTGCTTACTAGTCTCTACATATATACATTATACAACAGACATGGAGGAGAAGTTTTCCCTTGTATCTCAGTAAGCTGTATCTGTCACCTTGCAATTACTGAAATATTGTGCAGTGAAGAATTTCTTCAGAGATTTTACAGAGATTTTACTTTTTAAATGATGGTGACAGTCACTTTAACTAGACCTTCTCCTTGCAGTTTTCAAAACAACAGAGCAGTTGCACCTTGTTTCTCTGAGTGGGCCTGAAAGCTATGTCTGGATGAAGAAAACAGGTTGTGATTAAGATCTACAGATATTCCTGGAGCGATTTGGGGCTCAGTCTACAAACAGTTTGCATTCCTAACAGCTGAAAGCACTTTTAGCTCAGGCTCCAAACTTCCAAGACACCTTGCATCAGCCATAGACTAGGTGGACCAGGAGTCCATCAAACATCTCACTGCTTCTGAAAAAAGACATGAGACAAACAAAAGACAAAGAGAACAGTTCTATGTTCAGATAGGACAAGAGATGTGCTAAGAGTTGGAAGAAGACAGTTACTGCACATGGGCTACAAGGAAACGCATTTGGAAAAGGCCATTTCCCCAACTGTGGAAAACAAAGAAACTTCTTGTCATTCTAGAATTAAAAGCCCAGCTGGGTTGCCCAAGATTAAGAAAACAAGAAGAGGGAAAAGTATCAAGAGGAAGAACATCTGCAATGATTCAACTATCAGCCATGAATTGCCCATGTTCAAAGGGTGACTCTGATTCAGAAGAGAAGTCAAGCATAGGGAGGAAAGGAGCAGAGATTGCATAAGGGCATTTTTTCTTTTTCCTGGCTTTCTGACTCCTATTCTGCCTGAAAGGACAGTTAATGGCTTAGAAATCCTCTGAAAATCCTATTTCTTTTATCTATCACACCCCCCTACAAACAGTTTGCATTCCTAACAGCTGAAAGCACTTTTAGCTCAGGCTCCAAACTTCCAAGACACCTTGCATCAGCCATAGACTAGGTGGACCAGGAGTCCATCAAACATCTCACTGCTTCTGAAAAAAGACATGAGACAAACAAAAGACAAAGAGAGCAGTTCTATGTTCAGACAGGACAAGAGATGTGCTAAGAGTTGGAAGCACATCCAAGATAAATGGTTGTCTAGAATAAGCTGGGATCTAGAAATACAAGGATACAGAACTGGAAAAGACCACGTGAGCAGCCAAGTTTTACTCCTGTCCACTTACAGTAGCAGCTAAAAACACAAAATTAAAATGCCTGCAGTAACACATTCCTAGCTTAGCCAGGCTGAGGTGAGACCTGTTAACTAGGAAGAGCTGCAGGGCTCACAAAAGCACCAGATGTTTGCCTGCTGAATGACTAATCGTGCCCTCACCCTCAGTAAAGTGTTCAAGTGGCATGAAGAGACACATTCTTGGCTTCATAAACGGCTACCGTTAGCATTCAGTTGAAAATGTCATTAAAAGTCTGTGTATTTCAGCCCAAGGTTGGAGCAGCTGAAAACTCTTGTTGCCTTACCACACCAACCAGCCTGTCAGACAGATGCAGAGGTTTTCTGGTGAAACACAAGCAGCTGTAATCACCGGATTAGGTACGGTTAGGAGGATGAAAGCAAAGGACAACATCCAAGCACTACAGCCTGCAGGGACTGGGCAGAAGGAAGGAAGGGAGCTGCCAGCATCTTGTGCGGGGTGGGGAGAGCCCTGCCCCGACGGGAGGGCAGCAGCCTGGTCGGCAGCAGCTCGGCTGGCGGCAGACAGGAGCTTGCCCATTTCTGACAATGAGGATGGGAATGGGGAAAGGAAGAGAGGTTACAGGGCAAACAGTGTGAGAAAGGTTGGAGCTCAGCCCATTTCCAGGCAAAAGAGCCACATAATTTACCAGCCTGCAAGAGAAGCAATTCAACTGAAGTTTGTTCTTGCTTTTGGAGAGATTTCTAACAGAGAAACAGAGGAGACTTGCCCTTCTGCATTCAGCAGAGCAGATCCATGACCTCTACGGACAACCCAACATAGCAGCACCTCCCTGCATCAGGAACCCATGAACCTCAGGCTGCTAAGCGCTGTCTTAATCCCCCTCACCAAAGAGGGTAGCCAAGGCCAAAAAGCTCTTTCTGAGAAGCAGTGGTACTATGATTATCCTTTGCAGACTGGTGTCAGTAAACAGCAACACCTTAGAGGTCCTTCTCTCTCCAAGTATAACACCCCTAGCAGAAGAGGACAAGTACGGGAATCTGTCATTACATGAGCAATTCCTGATAGGAACAGGATGCCAACCAAGTGCACTCTAGAAATTTCGCTATAACTCCCTGTCAGACTGCCAGTGGTATTAAATAACAAATCTGCTTATTTTCAACCATGACCACAGTTCAGTGCAGTCAAGTGAAAACAGTCCATTGCAGGTGGACAGCATATAAAGCACTACACCCAGCCCCTGGAGAGGGCACCCTGCCCTTAACAACGTGTATTCCAGCTGTACAGCAACAGATGTACAG
Source organism: Strigops habroptila (assembly GCF_004027225.2). Classification (NCBI taxonomy): domain Eukaryota; kingdom Metazoa; phylum Chordata; class Aves; order Psittaciformes; family Psittacidae; genus Strigops; species Strigops habroptila. The sequence goes on along the minus strand of NC_044281.2, from coordinate 54,238,696 downwards.
TCCCCATTCAGCTTAAAAAAACACTGGCTTTGGAAGACGCACTAGTTTAAAGGTAAAATATGCTATTGGCTCTAACTTCAGTTGTACAACATTGATATATTCCACCTTCTGTTAAAATTCTGTTGGTAGCTATCCATGTCTGATGCAGTAATGAAAACCAACCTGCTTCTACGGACTACAAGTCATACTAAATGAGAGGAACTGTGAACTGGCCATGCCAGTAGGAGTGAAATGTACAAACTTCGGAAACAAAAGAGATACACACAGTCCTCAAAAATACTTGGTTCAGACTAGAAGAGAAGACAAGTATCTTTAAAACACAGGCTGATCCAAAGTTGATGGAAGGAATTTAAGATACCTTTCCCGTTTTATTTCAGTGATCTTTGAATCAGGTCCATAGCAGGAGACTTGTAGCCAATTCATAGGTTTTAAATTCAGGAGGAACAAACACAGTAACTTCTTAAGTAACTTTTAGAGGGGTAGTTCTAAAGAGACAATTTGCTCTTGGCATTTCAGACCACATCAAAGCTAATCAAGTTGACAGGAACTTAGTGGCAGTTGGACCCTTGCAATGTGCACTTGTAGGGGAGACAATGGAGAGCATCTTCATTTGCAGCCCACTGCAAAGTCAAGTTAGCTAGGGCATCACAGGAACATGGACCACTGACAAGAGAGCCTTGGCAACTCTTATGTAATCTCTTAGTCCTGAAAGGAAGCTCAACAATTAAAGCTAGTGTGCAAGCCTTAATGCACTGGAGAGGTCTGGCTTTCAATTTGAATGCTGAGGTTTGAAGGATCATAGCCAACAGCAGCCACAGAATCAGCAGCTTGTTTCCAGTTCATGAACTCCATATGCAAGCCGGATTTCCACTCCAGGAAGGGGTGAAGGGAAATAATTCAAGTTATCATGCCTTTGGGGTCTATGTTTTTTTAATTTCTTTTTTTTCTGCCCAGGCTGGCACATGTCACTAGGAGCAAAGCCAACACTAGACACACAGTGTGTCAAGTGACTCACTGCTGATCACTGCTTGTTACTGGGAGCACAGGTGTGGAGGAATCTAAGAACAGGAAATGCAAACTTCTTGCATCAAAGGAAATAAGGGTGGCTAATGCCAGCTGTTCTACAAGTAATTTGGGAAATGAAATGGAAGAGTTAGCAGCAGCGAATTGGTGGGAATCTAGTTTTTCTGCAAGCACTTCCGCAGCAGGGTGGGTTTCAGAGATAATGCTGCCAGTTTGAACAAGAACATCTTGTTTTTAATACCACACATCTGTCCTTCCTGTTGTTTTGATGAACGAAAGGGTCATTTCAAATGGACATCACCAAATGGGAGCCGTGCTTCAGACTGATTTTTTCCCATGCATACAACTAATATACAGAGATGGCAAAACATTTAAAATATATAGCACTTCTTTTCAAGCAATCCTTTAAAACAATTTCTAATTAATTCTCACAACTCTAGAAAATGTTGTCTGTCATCTTTTTTTTCCTTCTTACGCATTATTACTTCAACAGTAATGACTTCCCATTGTTTGCCCAAGGCAATGAGTGAGCTGTTGGTAGGGATGAGTTTAGAAGCTTAAACTTACCAATTCCCAGGTTTGTATTTAAGCAATCACAGCACATGTCTCTCTTTCTCAGGCAATTCTTGTCCCTTTCTGCTTGTTAACACAGACCAAAGCAGGTGACATTTATACAGGATTACTTGACTCCAAGCAATAATAATACTTATAATTCTGTAGCTGGCCCAGACTAAGTGTTCCCAGAGCTTTACAAATCCCGGTCACCGAAGCCTCACAGCATTTCTGTGAAGTACTATTTGCTTTGTAAGGGGGCTGAGTAACAAAGCGTGGAGTGTTAGTGGGACACGCTCATATTCACACAGTAAGCCTGTAAGAGGACTTGATGCTAGCCATGAATGCCAGGTCATTCCCAGATGTTTCAAGAATGCCCTGAGTCAACGCAATGTTGAATGTTCAGCACAAGAACCTTCTCCCCTTCCTTCAATTCAGTTTTCATCCAGAAATATTCTCCACAAGAGGCACAAGAAATATATGAGAAGACCCTGTCCAGTGATCTTGGACAAGCTCATCAAGGCTAGACATCCACCAACAGAAATTTTGTAGGGTGAAGGGACCAGTCGCAAGGGATTTCATTGCTTTGGTTCTCTAAACAAATTTTTGGGCTGTGTGCAGTGCAATGTGCATACCATTTAACCTTTTAAACCATTTAAACCTTTAAGCTAACATTGTTAGTTGTAGGTGCCAATAAACTCAATAAGGGAACATTTGAAATCAGTCTCATCTAACTGTAAAATCGATGTTACATGTCACCGCACAGTAAAACGCTCAGGCTCCAGCTGTACTGTACGGTTTCAACTCCTAACTACTTGAACACACATACAATGCTCTCTGAGATACTGCATTCCTGCTAAAACAATTTTCATTAAATGCCTCAAAGACCTAAAGAGATTTTTATCTGAAAACAAAGAGAAAGCATTTAAACCACAAGATGCTTGGATTTCGGATGGATTCTCACTCTATTTGTGTTACAGAGACAGGTAGAGGTTCCACAGGAGTGGCACAGCACGAGTTGCTGTCCACAGAGTAACTTCTCATCCCAAAAGAACTTTTGGTCTCAATGAACAGAACAGATTACATGTACTCTCGTACTCATTCACAGTGGAAAGTTGAGGCAAAGAGCGCTCATCAGACATCCTCTTGAAGTTGGTTTAAACTTCCTGTTCCCTGCACCATCTGACCTCTGCATGAGTTAGAACTTCCTACAAAAAGGAAATTATTGACCAATAATCCAGGATGTAAATCTAGATTGCAATACGTATTTCCTGCTAACTCCCTGAGCAGGCACTGTATTACACAGTCAGGACATCTTCTTGTGGTTAAGAGGATTACACTAAACCACGTAAAGGCACTCTTCAGTTAGCATTCTGCCACAGGCAAGAGATGCAACTGCTGCCCAGGTAGGCATACCTGTGCTAGCTGACAAGGCACAGACTGTATTAGCACTACCAGTATCCTAGGTACTTACCTGGACAGTTGATGCCTTTACTTTTAAAATAAAACCCTCAGAAACATGAAGGAACAACCCTTGAGCTTTCATAGTTAAGTGTGGAGAGAAATAGAACTCTAAATCTGTTAGCTACCAAAGATGTTTTTGTTTAAGTGACATATTCATTCTTTCACAGTCCATTATCACAGACCAGGTTCAACTCCATCTAATAGCTCCAGTGAGGAAAAAAAGAAAACAGCAACTGTAAGAAGTGAGGGTTTTTTTAAGTCTGTATGTGCGTGAGTAGGGATGCTTTTATGAATTTAAACCATCCAAAGACATGCAGGCGCAAAGACCTGTCCACATTAGCATGATATCACACAGCATCCAGTTGCCGTTCTCAACTATGACATTCCCCAGTCTCCTCCAAATGCCACCTCTGTTGCCCACAATTCTGAAGCAAAGTCAGGAGGAAGTGCAACACATGTGGCATGCTACACTCTAAAAGCAGAAAGGATGCTGACTCCACAGTAAACGCTTTCTTTTCATTAAGGATATGTCCAAACAGTATTTCACTGGCAGACACGGTCTTCTGCTCAGACTCAAGACAGCCATTTACAAGCTTTATTCACCTGCATCCTTAATTGCGGCCCTCATTTGGCTATGGCCTCTTACCTCTTTTTCCCACACAAGAAACTCCAGCTCAGGAGAGGAAGTGCTTTAAACTCCAGATAATTAACTTAGTAGGAGAAAGTCAGAGCTCAAAAATCTACCCTTCCCTATCAGAAAGTCCTTAGCCTGCAGTTAGGAAACATGAAGCTGCTGACAACACTTAAACATCCCTCCCACAGGAAATGTATTTCTCCCATAACTTCTGGGGAATTACTTCTACACAGTCTCAATATCATTGGGAAACAGTGACACCCACACAGACACACACCTTCCCAGAGGCAAGTGCAGAAACACTAAGGACATGCACATGGCTTTGCTATCGTACTCGTTCAGATAGAGTTTCCAATCTCCTAGAGGTTGTGCAATGACAACAAGGATAGGCACAAGTATTGTGACAAAACTGCTCTGCTCTGGCACAGTAAGGCCTGGCAGCAGGACACCTGCACTCCTTTCTCAGCTCTGCCACTGGCTTAGGACTTAGGCAGTCCTAAACACCAGCAGCCAAACCTGAAGATGAGGCATCTTGCTGGAGAGGCATAGCTCTGAGATGCCCAGGATTTTTAACTCTCCATGACTTCTATCTGCTTTGAGCTTTCAGGGTGCCTGAGACCAGAAATGCACAACCACACACCCAAAAATGGAGGCTGTACTTCTCTGACCTGTATGAAAAGCCATGTCCTCTGCTCTTCTATACAAATAGTGTACAACCATATACATCTTAGTACAGCTATGCCTATTAATAACACGGGGATGTTGCATATTGGCCCTAATCTCTGTTTCAATTTCTCCTCCTCTAAAATGGAAATAAATAATACCCACACAGCATGGCAAAGCACTTTGTAATCCCCAAATGAAGGGTTCTGTAGGTGTGAAGTATTCGTAAGATGTATTTAGTTTCAAACTGCAAAAAAGCTTGCTGCTGTGTTCCCCGGCTGTATTTAGGAGACCTCTCCACTGTGCAGATCTGAAGCAGACATCAGGGAAAGGAATGCTGTGATAATCAACTCCAAATCCCGCAATCTATTTGTTCTACTAATTAAAGGAATATTTACTCAGGAAGCAGGTTTACACTAGATGAATAGTTTCTAAGAACAAATATGATTTAATTATGTGTAGATGCAAGAAGCATACTATACAGTAAGTAGATTAATTTATGCTTGCTAAAAATACAGGCAAAATTGGTGCTTGGCTATTAACTTTCTATGTTGGAGAAAAGAAACGGTATGAAAAGGTTCACAGAGTTGTCTGCTTTAGAAGCTTATTTAAAAGTGATGTGCATGTTTTTCAGAAAGAATCATAAGAAATCCTTTGCATAAGATAACTTCATTTACTCGCCGCATTTTATAATTAAATTGCGTTCCAGACTAAAAGAATAATTTTTTATGGAATTAAGCAACAATGCAAGAAAAAAGTGAAGCACCTTCAGCAAGGAATAAAGCAGGTTTTTTAAACCATGATGGGGGATGAACAGGTTGAAGAATAGCATGGTTACAAAAAGAGCCCTTATAGGGGCCAAGGCAGAGCAGGCCAGTGCTTATGAGTGTCTGACAATTCATGAACCTGCAGCACACTCAGCCCCTCCATTCTCACTTTCTGTAGTGAACACCAGACAGGTGTGGCTATAGGAAAGCAAGAGGCAACCTACAAGATGAGTTATGTGGAAGAGTCTCTCTGCCAACAACTATTTTCTTCAATAAACAAGAGAGACCACCAGCCTTCGCCACATGACAAACACTTGAGCAGAAAAGTAAAGAGAAGATCTTGGTGGGGCTTCAAACAGCAACATGGCAACTTTGAATTGAATCCATGGATTACAGCATACAGAGTTTAGTTTAGTTATCAAAAGAGCTGGTAGAGAAAAACAACACGATATTTTGGTATCAAACTAATTTGTCAGAATTGTGCATTTGATGACACTATGAATAAAAAAAAAAAGGTATTTTTAACGGTTATAATGCAAGTACTCGTAAGGTATCCATTTGGCCTTGCTTTATAGCAAAAATAATTTCAAGGTCCTTCTGCTTTAACATAAAGAATTCATCATATTTCTGCTGTCAAATAAGAAAAAAATGACTGTGACTGCAGGACTCTCATTCACTGCCTCCCTCTGAGAGCTTAGACAAGTGGCTCAACTTCTCTTTGCCTCAGCTTCTTCACTGGTAAAAAGGAAATTTGTTCACCTAAGAATCATAAAGGTCAATGCAATGGATTTGATATATTACATCTGGATAAGGCACAAAATAACATGACAACTTTTTTGTAAATTCTTCTTCCTGTCCTCTACATGTGATACTAAATATCACAGAGCACAACAGTTCTAGTTGATTCTTCTTTCTTCTTATTGCTGCCTTGCATATTCTGCACAAGCTTCTTCCCTTTTCAATAACCTTCAAAACCAAGAAGAATTTACTGGCATCCCACCACACTTCAATGTGCTGTTACCACCTGGTTTCATACCGATCAGAAAGTTGGCTTTTCCTGTTTGCTCCTGAGTTTGTAAGTATATAGACGGCTTCAATTCTCAAAGATACAGACTTTAGCCTAAAAGTAAAGTTTTTAGGAGTCCTGCTGAAATGGAATATAGCTAGTCTTGTGGGTGAAAAGTCAGAGATTAATGTATTTTTAGTACATCTCCAGTTCCTACCAAGGTTTAGCTACTGCTGAGTTCAGCTGAGCCTGTGTTCAGCTGAATGGTGGAGGTACAGTGGATATTGTCTGAGGTTGGAAAATGGACTAGATGATGTGTCAAGATCTGTTCTACAGAAGTCTGGCCACTGATGTATTAAATTAGTGTCTGGCTGTTTATCAGATGCAGCTCAGTATTTCATTACAATGTTTAAATCTCAGTCTTTAAAAAAATATAAACCAGAAATTTAGAAGGACAAACAAGGGAGAAAGGAAACACAACCTTTGGAACCCTCTGTGAAACAGAGGGGCCAGCAAAATAGAAAGAGATTTGTAGCATTTTGAAAATTAAGAGCAGCCCATTTTTATAAAATAAATTCTGTTGTAGCTGAAACAACACAGATTGCAGACACATTTGTAGCTTTCTGTCTTACAGAGTAGCCAAAGTTTTCTGTGAAAGATCTTCCTACATCAATCTGCTTTGAAGTGCTTCCTACAATCACGATAATCTGTTCCAGAAACTGGTCATAATAGAAAACACCATTACAAAGCAGTCTGCAAAGCACATTTCTAAAAATGCTTTCAGTTACACCTCAATTGCAAATATAACACTGAGCCACTTCCTTTACTTTTTCATCAGGGAGGGTTGGCTGTGATAAGCTCGCATTTTTCCCAATCTCCTGCCTTTTAATCATGTCTATCAAGTCATTGTAACTGACAGACATGTTAGCTCTGCTATTCAAAACAAATAAGAGATGCCTAAATTATCCTGCTGCATTTTAAAGAGGTACTGTCAGGTTGAAAACCTGGGGCCAACTCCTGCAGCCCTGACTCAGGAAGTATGCCAATTTCAAAAGCAAATATACTTGGATAAGAACTGCAACTTACATAAATGGAATTTTTGCTACTGATGTCCCTTGGTGCAGGATCAGGCCCTTATCTCTTCTACAAACATCTTAGACCATTAGAACTGCAGATATCAGATTATTTACAATTCTTTATACGATTAATTTAAAGCTCTGATTCTACCAGGTAGAAATCTGCCGTGTAAATAGTCCAACTGGCTGAGGTCCTTGTGATAGCTGCACTGAAGCACTTCAATAGTTCATTTGGTCTGTTTGTAGAGAACAGTCTTACTCAACCCAAGTAAAACTTCAGAGGGTTTGGTTTTTTTTTTTCCCTTCCTCAGTTGAATCAGCACAGGAAAGGAAAAAAAACCTAACCCAAGCCTCATTATTTTACTTCTGTTTCTATTCAATTACTTCTGCATCTCATGCTCAAACATTTGGGAAACTTAAAATTCAGTGGAAATAGAGGTCTTGATGTTTTGGGTTCTGTTTTAATTAAAACTGGAAATGTTTCTCTTGGTGCGGGGTTTTGCAACAGCATAATCTTGCAGACCTAGTTTTTGAGACTACCTCTGGACTGGTACCATTCTTATGCAATTCTTTACCACAGGTACAAATTTGTCTTTGAGGTTTTGGGCTTATACTACCAGTCCTCAAGCCAATCACAGTCACAGGTCTTCAATGAGCTAGTGTATCTGTGAGCAGAATTGGGCTCTTGCACCTTTCATGGATGAACATCCAGGTCCTTTGAGAGCTTCGTAAATAGATAGCAGAGTAGGCTGCCAGAAAACAAAGGGTTTTCATTAAATGATAACATCTTTCCAAACTAAAAACAGAAACTCTACTACTTATGGGAGAGTTCTAGTCCTCTCAGACCATAAGTATCACAGTTAAGGTTAGTGCAGCCCAACTGTACTCTTTTGGAAATAGTTTAAGAGTTTTGCCTTGCACTAGCAATCAAGAACTCAGGCCAGTAAATTCTCATCCACAGGTCATTTCACTGAAATGAGTAGTACTTCATGTATTTGTACAGATTGCAAAAGTGAGTTTTATTCTGCAGGCTCACATCTTACACTGGCAAGAACAGAACGGCTTCCTCACAGAAATGCCACCTGAACTCTGCCCTCCGTTAGTTTAAAGTGTCTCTTTTCTCTTCACCTACATCACAGTGCTCTTGAGTGAAAGAAGAAGCCTGGTTATGCCTAGGCAAAGTGCAGACAGATGTTTTGACATTTCCCTGCAGAGAGCTCCTCTGATAAAATGCTGCTTTCATTTACAACCTCTGCTACTGCTGCAGTCCCTACCCACCTCACAGTCATCCTCCTCTGCCAGTAAAAACCCGATGCTGCCTTCTACCACTACAGCTACTCCAGTTCTTCACCAGGCATGTATCACACCAAGCTGCTCATACCAAGAGCATCCTATACCACTATCCCTGTTTTCTGCCTTCCAACTTTGTAGTCCTTATCTCCTGCTACCTCTCTGCTCAGTTCTGCTGTGCAATCTCTGCTGTTCCAGTTCCCCCAAATCTTTGCAGCTGTCAGTAGCATCTTCTTTGTCGATCTTTTCCTGGCTGACAGTAGCATCTTCTACTGGCCATCTTCTTTGGCCAGTAGCATCCTTAGAATGCATTCAGAGAAGAGCCATCAGGTAATAAGGATTGGAAAAAAAAAACCCCCACAGAATCCAGTATCATACTAAAATATCACAGAGATATTAAGAGATGAGTTGACTGCAGTTCACAAGTATTTCTACAGCAAGAAAATGTGATGCTTTGCTCTCCAGATGAGAGCATAACAGGACCAAGAACCTAGCAACTGAGGAACTAAGATGCAACATAATCACAAGGGCTGCTGAATTTTAAACACTTAACCAAGAATTGCAAGATGTTCTCTTCCTTCAGAAAAACTTAAAATTAAATTGGATGCTTATTTAGAAAAGTTGACCAACTTGAACTTGAACAGCTCAGTGAAATTCTTCACTGTGCCTTCAGGGAAGAGAGACAGAGACAGAATGACTGAAAGCACCTTTCTGGAGCTACCACCCATCACTGTGGGAGGAGGGACTAGATGGGGAAGAATCCCAGAAATCAAAAGTAAAAGGTAAACTAAAGGGCGAAATGCTAAAAACCCAGTTCATCTGCGTTCTCTCACAACTTTATGTCCTTCATTTGAAGAAAGACCAAGTAACCATAGAAAAGACTGATTCTCGAAAGTCTGTCACCTGCAAATCTGCCAGTGAGTATTCAATGAAAAAATACATTTAGCTTTTTCAGCATCAATACTTTTCGTCTTTATGAAACCACAAATGAAATATAACATTGGGAGTAATCTTACTCAGTTGTCTTAACTAATTCAGCATTCTGCATGCCCTAGTTTATGAAATTTACAGAGAGATTCTTGGCAAAGAAGGATGGCATTGTAACTTCAGCCTTCTTAAAATTAACTCACACCAGCTATTCTCAGTAGTATCATCATTATCTGCAAAACTGTGCTCATATGAAAAATCAATGAACAAATATGAAGAAGAAATTTACAGGAAAAAACAAAGTGCTGTTAGCATTCCAGGAGTATAATAAACTCATAACTCTCCAAGGCAAACAGTGAAGCCTGGATTTGCAAAGCAACCACAGAGAAGGAGGTGTGCAAATATAAGTTGGTTTAATATTTCAAAGACCCATTAGAGGGAACACATAGCATTAGCAATATCATGGTTGGTATTCCTGTTGAACAGTCCTGGACAAATACAGAAGGTATCTAGTAAATTACTCTCTCGGGAACAATTTCTGTTGGTTAGCAGGGGGAAATGTTAAATTTTAAAGATGCTAATCACTTCCTTTGTTTTAATTCAGTCTGTACAGATGCATGTCCGGTGTGCACATAAAAATATAAAATACAGGAATGATCTTCAAAATATTTATCTTCAAAATGTTGGGACCAATTGTGCACCTGTGATCAGGGTACTTTTTTCCTCAAACTGTAGTCACGCTAACTTGAACTGAACTGCTTATGTGAGTAAAGGATTTGCACCATCAAGTTACCTACTGGCAATGTTTAGCAAGGACATAATTGCACCGTCTTGTAAGGCCTAAGTCTATGTCTCTGATGAAGAAAAGCAATGAGATGAAACATTTTGTTAATAGGGTTTAACTACATATTTAGAAATAAGTATGTGAGTATGTTTTCCGGGGTTATAACCTTGCCCCTGCCACTAATGCACTCTGACCTTGAGCAAGTCAAGTAAAACCAGTCATGTAAAAAAGTCATGTAAAATTCATACTGATTTAAGTCACTGGCAATCCTACTTGGTGCCTCTCTGCAGCATTATTTTTCATATCTTTAACAGAGAGCACAGAATTGTCCAGGCCATAGTCCTTTTATGCCTCAGTTTCTCTCCCTGATGATTATTACTTCTGACTGCTGAGCATGGTTGTCAAAACACAGATAAGGGTAAGTTGTACTTTTATATCACTTGACTATCCTCACAAATCAGGAACTGTGGAATTCTTCAGAATTTGTATTACGTGTTAGTTGACATCATGCTTCATCAGTACTAGAACAGCACATAGTTTCAGTGCATAGTTGCTCATGTTGAATAAAGTATGTATCTTTAACCTACCACAAGCTTACTAATGATATTCTTTTCCCTGTTGTCTTTTCTTTTTAGATGGTTACTAGCTGCAATTACAACTAAGAGCTAAGCTCTCTTAGAATGGAGGAGCACCTTGGACCAGGCAGAAATTGAGGCTCAGCTTTGTATTTTTAATGAAAATGCCCTTCATATGTGGAGCAGACCCCAAAAAAGGTCAGAGAGTGAAATATTAAGTGATTTATAAATATAGACTGATTGCCCTGTCCAAACCATGTGTTTGAAAATCTCCATCTGGCAGACAATCATCTTCAGTCAGGAAGAGACAGCAGAGAAAGGAACATGAGGCAGGGCAGGGGGATCTGTAATCACTCTAACAAACTTTTGAGACCCAGCCAGTTTTTCCTTCCCTGCATTATATACGCATGCTCCAAAAAGCATCTCTTTCTACGTTCTTGAATTTACTATATTATCCTGTCAAACTGAGTTATCCAGAGTGAACTTCCTAGCCTTTCCTTCCTTGTCTTCTTATTTTTTTTCTGCTAATCTTTGATCTATTATAAATCAGCGTCATAGGAGATAAACAAGCAACCTTTAGCTAAACCAGCAGGCTAAACAACTTCCACGTGGCCAGGCAACACAGCAAAGTAATTAAACCTGTGCATAGGCCATCCGTAGTCAGCATCCTCTTCCCTTAAGAGGCTGACCCCAAAGTGTTCCCAGATTTAGTTCCTAATTCTACCTCTGAGTTGTGCAGATGGTCCCAGCACCCACTCAAAACCTCTTTGAACTTACTATGAATCTACTCAGCCTGGTAAGCTTGTTGGCCCTGATTCTGTTGCAAGAATGAGCATGTGGCCAAGGTCTCATTGGAATTTCTTACCAGCCCCTCAAAAAGACAGGCAGGATCTTCTCCTTTCTCACATAACTCATCTGTTAAAGATATGTTAAAGTGTTCAAAACCCGTGTAGATGAGGCCCTTAGTGACATTGTTTAGTCCTGGTCATAGCAGTCATGGGGTGAAGGTTGGACTTTATGATCTTAAAGGTCTTTTCCAGCCTAGTCGATTCTATGATTCTAACTAGTCATAACTGTGACAGCTTTAGTTTGGAAACACCAATTTGATCTCTGAGTCAGGACTCTTTCATACCACACAAGAAATGTTCATTCTGTTATCCTTTCAAATAAAGTTAAAGCTGGTTTTTTATTTTTCTTCCACATCAGTAACCTGCACAAGGTTTGCACGTGAAATGAAAAATACTCCTTTTAAAATGACAAACACTGAACACAGGACATTTGTTACACTAAAAAAAGACCTCTCTGTCTATGGAGGAGCATAATTCATTCACTGATACACACACCCACATTTTCTCTGGGGAGTTTCACAAATTCACATGCACTCCCAGCACTAAATTTTGCATTTCAATCTAGGCATTAGCTATAAAAGATGTATAAAATCTTCTGTAGTCAGACAGAAGCTGTTCCCTATTGGCTACATAATAAGCACCTTAGGTGGCTCCAGAGTATAAAATTATTCCAAAAGGGTGTGAAAAAATTACATGCATAAATTGATTCCAGATCCACCTGTTTCAGGTGCCAGCAAATATGTTTTGTTAAAGCCATCTGCTTGTCTTAAAAGCTAACAGTTTTTGAAGACTATGGCACAAGCAATCTGCAAAGTATACAAACTTCAGAAGCCACAAACCCTTAAACTGCAAATGGTATATAGATCATGTACATAGGACGTCGACTGGCTGTTCTGCAGGACTACAAGACAGCATCTCTGCTTAACATCTGAGCATCTCCAGCATCAGCGTATGTCCTCTATAGCACGGAGGGTTCAAGACTGCTGGAGGATCCACTTGACATCACCAGCTCCTCACATGCTATTCCCAGTTAGGGAGGCTGCCTCATGGGTTTGAAGTTATGATTAAGCTTTTGAGCGCAGCACAGTATTTGGCAGAGATAAAACTGATGACTGTGGTTCTTCCCTGCAGGTTGCTACGTCCCAGCTGGTCACATGTTGCTGCAGAATGGACAAAGTCAAACCTTTGAAACTGGCACTCTGCAATTTGTTTGGCTTCCAGCAACAGCCTAATAAGGAGTACGTTATATATTGAAACTAGAAAGCCCATAAGCATTTAGCCTGCTCAACAAAGCAGCAGACCCACAGAGGTCAGACACTGCTATGGTTTGTGTTTATCTGGATCTGATCATGTAGCGTGCTGCTTCCCAGAGACACGTTAACTAGAATGGAGAACATGCAGCACCTTGTAAGACCAAGCTCCTTCGCAGCAGCTTCTGGAAGAAAATATCCTGTGCTGTCTCCACAAATGACCCCTTACTGAAAAACAATGAAATTACACAAATGATTTATAAACTCCCAAGGTGTTCGCAATTGATTTGGGGATTAAGACTAGTAACCAGCATGTTTAGTTATGGTCTCACTTAAAGCTCACTAAAAATAAATACACACCAGTGCTTAACCAGCACAGTGCTTTGGTATATGCTTAATTAGAAGCACATGAATAGCCCTGTCACCAATTCAGAGTTATACTCTGTAGCTTGGAAACATCCTTCACATGTAAATTACCTCCCAGACTTGCTACATTCTGAAGCAACACAAACCTCTTTGGTTTATAGATAACAGTAATATTTCTAGAGTTATCACTACTTATACACTTACCATCAGAAAATCACTTTGAGTGATTTTGTGTGGACCTTAAAAATTTGTGCTTTATGTGAGTGTTGAAGCAGAGGTAACTTTGGGAGTCGCAGCACTGTAGTCAAGGAGACCTTGCATACTGGAAGTCACAGTTCTGCTCTCGGAGCTCTGCTGCACTTTGATCACATGGTTTGAGCCTGGGGTAAGGAATAACTGCTGTCATGCAGTATTTTTTTTTTTTTTTTTTTTTTTTTGGACAACAGTGAGAACAGAGGTGAAATAAATACTGTGCTTGAAGAATTATCTCTAGCAAGCAAGGCACTGTCCACACAAGTTGCAGGCTAAGTAAGTCTTGTATCTCATATTCAAACAGCTCCCACTGAAGCTAATGAAAATTGTCACCATGGACAGAGATAGAATGAGTCCCATTACTGGGCATGCTGGCAGAATCAGCAGTCAACAGTGTAAGAGGAAGAGAAACGATACCTACAATAGGACTAGCTGACATACTCCCTTCAGTGAATTGGGTTTTTTTGACTTCTCAGAAAGAGAAAAAGGCAACAGAAGGATAACAAAGAAGTGTTGACTTGATCCTCAAAGTCAACACCACCCATATTCAGACACAACCCATTTCAAGGCACAGCACGGACAGCGCTGTAATACTCCATGGTTTGTCTCCTGGACTAAATCACAAGGATCCAACCTAAAATAGTGACAGCTCACCTTCACAGTATTCAGTCTGTAAAAGATAAATCCATCACTTAAGACTGACTTTGCAATCTCAGAATGACTTGAAACTATGTATCTGCTGCACAACAAACACAAATGAATTTCACCCCTAGAGAGCCATTCTGAATTGCCTCCACCACTATCTGCAGATGATTAAATTTCCCTTTTTCAGTCCTATGCCAGAAATGATCTGGTTGGCCATGATCTGAAGTGAGGCAAATCCAGTTGCAGACTTCATGCTGGACTGCACCTAAACTCTGGATCTTGGCATTGCCTTGGCAGTGGAACATCTTTACACTACTATGACAGACTCCTTATTCTTCACCACTTTCCCTCTCTCTTGGGGCTGGTCTGCACTTGCCACTGCAGCTCTTGCCATGGAGGCAGTGAGTATCACTGAGAAAGCTGGAGTCCAGTGCATGGCATGGCTTTCCGATGACCCTGGATAAAATTATCCATGGCTCTCAGTAAAAAATTAACTAAGAAATGCTAATCTAATGATTCTAGGCATATAGAAGAAAAAAAAAAAAAAAGGTGAAAAGGCTTTTAAATGCATTCTAAACCCAATATTTTATAAGATGAATCAATATATTTCTCTAGGCTGGAAACAAATGAGTTCTCAAAGAAAGTTAAATTCAGAGAAGAAAATGTTTGGTTTTCTTACTATGGAAAACAGTGATGACAACTCCTTCGAGGGCATTTTATATGAACAACAATGCAAAGCTGTAAGTAAGAACTGTGAGTAAGAACAGGTTACTGCTGTCAGCCTACTTAGTGTGAACAAAAGTAGCTTTGCGATCACTGTCCTTAACTGGCAGCATTATCCTTAACTTCCAAGCTTTCACTGATCAAATCACATATGGAAGTGATGCAACCATGAAGTAAAACAATGACAGCTTTGACCTTGCATCTTTTACACAGTCAATTAACCCCCCTGATGTCTTTACAAGAATTACCTGAATAAGGGCTACCGATAACACCCTAAATTCACAGATCCCATTAAACACAGCACAGATCAGAACTCCGATGCACACTGGATTGCTTTGTGGTATTGTTTGATACTGCCCCCTTTTGCCAAACAGCAAGTCAACAGCCTAGACTTTACTCAGAAACTTTGCATGTCATGTATTTGTTTTTGGGAAAACATATTCATGCAGATGGTCTTATTTAACCGTAGCATAACTGCTTACACAGTTATTAATCCTGACTAAAACAGAAACCCATTGTTCAAGCCATATTTAATATCACAGAGTGACACTGCTCTCCAGGAACATTTCCTCTAGCAAGGACCCATCAAGTCTCAGACCAAGTCCTGCAGAATTATTACAACTGGCTACAAAGTAAGAAGTGAAAACTGTAAGGTGCGGGTGTATGCTCACCCAAGTCAGCTGTCTCCTTGGGCAATCATGCTGGACAACCAAAGCCATCTTATTTGGGCACTTGTTTCATCTTACTGCAAAGCAACTAAAATCCCACAGCACCACTTGTAGAGTTTCTATCAGGCTACACATATTCCTGCTGAATCCATCCCCATGCCATCTTTTCGAGTCCATATGAACTGATCAAGGCCACCTTGTTAAAAGTCATTCCCTACACAGGCCCTCATCCCCTACATCTCTCAGTTCAAGCCTTTTGTCTTCTTCGGTTGTGCTTTTTCACTCACTGGAGTTTGCACATTTTCTCCTCCCCAGTTGCTGCAGCTCTTTGTGGGAAGGGAGGGAGGTCACGGAGGGCAGCCACTGCCAATTCTATAAGCCTAATGGGCTGGGGGCATGAACAAAGCAAATATCTATATTCTGAATGGCGGGATCTCTCTCCCCACCATGACTTCAGGATTACCATGTCCCTGACAGGGGAGGACAAAAACTTAACCTCTCTGAGGAGAGAAAGCAAGAAAGAGAGGAAAAAAAGGAGAAAGTGCCTCCACTTCACTGAAAACGCAAGAGGCGTAACATAAAATGCAGAGATTCCCTACTACAGCCTGCCTAGTGCAGAGTCTATTTGTCATTCAATCCAAACTGAACAGAAAAGTTTTAGTCCAAAAGGGATAAAAAATTTAAAAATATATTAATGATTCAAGTGGTTGTTTAAAAATGAAATCTCTGTTAAAAAAAACTGGTTAAGTATCATCATCAGGATTTTTCTTTTTCCCATTGCTTTCTTCTCTGCAGTTTATGACCAGTTTTCTCCCTTGGGTGCTTACAAATCACACATATAATCAAGAGAGCACTTTTCTGTATGAGTAGCTTGTTCCAACTACTCTCACTCCTCCTCCTAGACTTCACTCACCCAGGATCTCACTGATCTCAAACAGCAGCCAGAATCAAAGCCCATTATAACTTTTAGCTTAGCTGGTTTCTATTTTGTTTGCAGTGCAGTCAGCTTGGGGTCTCAGCCTACCACTGAACCCATCCAGAGGCAAAGAGAGCAAACCTCTTGCCGCTCAGACTATAATTTCGGAAAAGAAGTATTTTCTGTAATGAGAGGGAACACTTGCACAACAAAAAAAAGAAACTTCACTATGATCCCAAACTGATATATCCATACATAAATATGGGGGGGAGGGGGGGGGGGGAAATGTGTGCGGGTATAAACCTAACCAAAAATAAAACCAAAACAAAACAGAACAAGAAAACTAGGACCTGGCATCTACCACGTTTGGAGACCTTTTTTATGGACAGGAAATTATCTAAGAGTCTAAACTGAGCCAACAGAGGACAGTGAACCCTTAGGACACAGATACTTCTCTATACCTGCTCTGTACATGGGCTCCACCTAAAAGCCCATGAACAGACAGGTTCAGTACCGACTTGGCAAGCACACCTTTTGTTTGTTTCCTCTGAGGCGTAACAGTAAGCGTGCTTCCAGGCAGCACCGGGGAGCAGATGGTAGTGCTGGAAAACACAGATCTCCAACTTTTGGTGCTGGTGTCAGAGCTGCATGGAGAAAGGTTGTTTTGGGGATCCCCCTTACCCCCAAGTTTCTAACAATACACAGAGCTAAGGAGCCGCACAAGGCTCTCTACTTCCCTCTCCCTCTCCCCTTTGCTTTTGATCTCCATCAGGACGTGAGCTGAAATTTAATGGGCCACCCCTACCACAAAGACAAATTACCATCTGAAAAAAAAAAAAAAAAATCATTAATATCCCTCTGTCTAGGCTATCCGGCTCCCCACCGCCGCACCCCCTTCCCTCTCGCCAGAGCCCCGCTCAGCTGGTTTAGGAAAAGCTGAGAAGGTGGCGGGGAGAGAAAGAGGGAAGAAACCACCTCCGCTGCCACCTCCAAGCTAACGTCCTCTCCAGCGCTGCCAGACTGCAAAACCAGCGACAAAAAAGCCCCTTTCGCCCCGCATCCCGCGGTGAAAGGAGGACGCGGGGCACCGAAAGCCATACCCAAACACATCCCCACGCCCCGCACGGCGCCCGGCCCCTCCATCACCCCACGGCAGCCCAAGACTCCCCACCTCCCCAGGATCCCATCCCGGCTCGCCCCGGCCCCCCGCCAAGTTGGGAAGTTTGCGCGCCCCCCGCCCCGGGGCCGGGCCCACCGCCCGCCCTCCGGCCCGCCGCCGCGCCGCGCTTACGGGGTGGCCGCCGGGCTCCCGGTGCGTAGCTCACCGGCGCATCGCGCTCCGGCTGCCGCAGGAGCGGGGGTAGCCTCGGCGCGACTCGGCTCGGCGCGGTTCGGCTCAGCTCGGCTCGGCTCGGCGGAGCGAGTGGGGATGCGGAGCAGCAGCTCTGCCCAGCCCGGCGCTTAGGGAGCGCCGCCCCGGGCCATGCGAGCGGCTGCGGGCAGCGTCCCCGCGGCGCGGCCGGAGTTGGGACCCAAGTCCTGCCCTGCGCTCCGCTGTCTCTTCCAGGCGGCTTCTATCAGCACGGCTTCAACTCTTTCCATCGGAGACCGGGGGGAGGAGGAGGAGGAGGCGGAGAAGGAGGAGGTAGGGAAGGAGGAGGGAGCTAGGGGCTGGCAGCCCCAACTCGCACTGATGTCAACTAATATATTCAAAGTTCAACAGGGCATTTCTTCGCAGGCGAATCGCCCTAGCCGCCCTCCCCGCTGCTCGCAGCCTGCCGCCCCGGGCTGGCGGGGGGTTCCGCAGAGCCCCTGCGGAGGGGGCCGGCGGGGCTGGCCCAGGGGGTCGGGGATACGGGGGTGGCACACTTTTCGGGCCGGCAGGTTCAAGAGCCGCCGGCGTGAAAAGGGTGGAGGGTGGAAGAGAAGGACCAGCCGAGAGTGAGGATGAAAGCCAGCGGCGGAGCGATGTTTGTGTTTAAATCCACCCCCTTCCCTGCCTCCTGGAAGGGGCAGGGGGGCTACGTTGCTGTGTCTGGGATGGGAGCGGAGAGCAGGGAGGCGCGGAGCTGGGGTTTCGGGGGCGCCGCGGGCCCTCCAGCTGGGCTCCGGGCCGCCATGCAGACCCCACGGCAGCGGACCCTGGAGAGGCCGCCCGGCAGGGCCTGCAGCCAGCAGAGTGGAGCGCTGCTCCCCTCGCCGGGGGCCCGCGGCTATGGCCGTGCCTCCTTGTCGCGATGTCCCCCTGCTCGCCACGGGCGAACGGGTTCGAAGTGAACCTGGGGAGCGAAGCGACAAAGTTTTCTCACGCCGAAGCGGAGACGGCGGCGGAAAATCCGCGGTGAGCCGCGTACGCGACGTGGAGCGCAGGGGAGAGGCAGCGCCGCTGTGCGCTGCCCGGCGGCAGCGCCGCGCTTCCTCCCTCCGCTCGCCGAGCCTGGGGCCGCCCGCGGGGAACCGCTGGGGGTGTTGGGGAGGCTGCACCCAACGTGATTTTGCAAGTGGCTGATGTGCCGCGATGTCTCCGCGGTGCTGCATAGTGCCCGCGCACCCTTACCGGCAACCGCCTAAAGCTGAGGGATGGGCTCTGCTGATGGACAGGCAGCCTGGCAGTGAAAGGATGAAACACGTCTGGGCTGGTTTAGTGACATTTACAGCTCGCAAGATAAGAGCCCCAGTTATTTATCAGCTGAATCCCTAGATAGAATGGCCTGCATTGATGCCACTGCATAGATGTATGTACATATGTAATGAGACTGGGATTTTTTCCATCTGTTAATTGATCCAGTTGTTCATGTCGACAGTATGTGATGGCTATAGAAAAACAGTGTAGTTGTATGATGGCTCATCAATGTTATGACAGCCACTTGTGGCGGCAGTGGGTGTTCTTCCAATTTCCATCTTAGAGAAGTAACAGCATAGATCCACCAAGATGATCATTATACAGTATGTAATTATTTGTCCATAATTTCTCAGTTCTTCCTTAATCAATTAACGATATCACTACATCTGCTCATGCAGTAATGCTTTTTTGGCTACAGCTTGTATGAAACAGTCAATACATTATTTATATGTATAGCGTTTTCAATCTGCTTTCCACTTTAAAACTTGCACTGGAAAGTGTAGAACAGGCAATGGGTACAAAATAATTGCAATGTGGCTATGTGTTCTGCTCAAAACTCAAACTCTTGGCTAAGCTTTAAGTCAGGCATAGTCTGGAAGGTGCTGAGCAAACTGCCCCATGCACAGTAGCATCGCATCTGTCCCTCTTTTTCCACCCTCATCGTCCCAAAGACCAACAACAAACTGAAAGAAACTCCAGCTGCTTTTTTGGTGATAGCATCTTCTTCGAGTACTGTCTTAGCTTACACGTGAATAGTAAATAACTTTCAGTGTCCTCCATTTCCCTAGTATGCAGGATACCTTTCAGTTTAGTAAAACCAATTTTAAATTATGATGTACAGCAGCCTGGGTGTTTGGAGCAGAACACAGCACAGGGCTGTGCTCTGCTGGGACACTGTTGACCTGCATTTTCAGTTTTACGGTAGAGGGGGTGGTTTGGTTACCTAGCCTCAGAGATAAAGCACCTCATCAAATGCCACAACTACACATGTAATTTCCAGAGGACTCAGCTCAACCTTTCTTCCTCCTAAGACTTGTAGATGAGGCACTGAGCATTTAACAGTGGTAGCATGAGACCATAGAAACTTAGGTTTTTTCCCAGTATCTGTCAACATTTAAAGATCTAATGGGTAGCACTTTCTACCAAAGGAAAGATCGTTTGTCCTAAAATCTTATACTAGAATTTTCCCGCTACTACTTTGCTGTTCCCCCCCAAAGCTGTCAGTACTTCTGCTGGTCATGTGCATGCATGCATTGCTCAGAGACCCACAAATAAAGGTGTGTATAAATTAAAGTCCTGTGATGTTTCTTTGGACACTCAGGTCCTGACACCTTAATGTCATTACACAGCACGATGTCTGCAAAATCACTGTCTGGACACAGACACTACTCAAATCCTTTCAGTTAAGGGCTTGTGATGCAAAGCAGTACTGCTCAGATTCTTTAAAAAAGAGAGGAACGCCGTGAGAAAAGTCAGGGTATTGCATGTGAAGTGATCTATATCAAACAATTTGTTTTCAATTTCCAAATCCTAAGCCTCGCTAGGGAGAGGATGTACCGGGTTCCTGTTCTGAGCTTGGCAGAGACTCACGGCACTTTTTCGCAAGGTGTTGAACAGCACCTCTGCCCAGAGCCACCTCTGCTGGAGAAACGCCCTTTTACTCTGCCTTGTCCACCCAGTCCCACATGAAGGAGAGACGCGGCGTAAGCTGCGGGTCTTTTCTAGCCAAGCTAAAGTGCCGTTTCACCCGGTGAAGGGGGTGTTTGGCGAGCCCCCTCCTCCCCGCGGCGCCCGCCCTGCCGCTGAGGCCGGCTTTTACCACTAGGTGCTGCTAGTGCCTCCCGATGCGCCGGGCCGGTCGGGCCGATCGGAGACCCGGCGCACCCTGCCTGCGGGGTCACCCGGCTTGGGGAGGAGGAGGCACCCCCTTAGCTGGGTGCCCGCACACGGTGTGGGTCTGTGTAGCACACGGAGTGGGCAGGCTGCACGGCCAGCGACGGCTCGGGCAGGAGGAGGTCGGCCTGGCACCGGGAGTTGGCTGGAAGAGTGAAGGCTGGAGTGAGTAGGGGTAAACCCCACCTCTCTCGCTCCCTTTGCAAGTGGGAATGCCGCTGTCTGCGAAGAGAGGCCACCTTTGCTGCCTTCAGACACAGCGGTGCAGAGCACTGAGAGAGACGGGGGAGAGTAAAACAGAGAGGAAACGCAAGCTGCAGGGAAGAGGAACAAAATTCAGGGATGGAAGGACCTTGGGCTCTAGGGCAGAAGGCAGCAGGATAACAGGTACTGTTGGGGACAAGAACCTCCAAGTGTAGAGCAGAGCTTTATGGGGTTAGAAGAGATTTAACCCAGGCTTTTTGTGAGTCAGGTCATCCAAAGACAGTACACCAAACTGCAGCTAGCATCACATTTTGCAGCCTAACTGGAGCAGGCAGCGTTAGCCTGCATTTACACACAGCAAATGGATGTGGTGATGGCTGAGCTGGCCGTGGAGGCCTGCTCGAACTTGAGCTGCTCTGGGCATTTAGGTAAGCTTTACTGGTAGATGCTTTAGGGGAAGATCTGGAGGAAAACCTTGACTCTGGCCTCATCGTCTGGAGGCCAGGTGTCAAGATGGACCCACATGTGATCTCTGGAGCATGATTCCACCTGCTCCAGTAGCAGTCTCATTAGAAAAGTAATTTTGCAGTAGATGTCCTGACCATTCCAGGTAGACTGAGGGAAAGGAAAAGTACACATGGCAGTGTCAAAAATTTTAAATTATGCCTAAATTTAGAGCTGAGCCCATAGGTTCAGTCAGTCACTACACTAGCCTACCACAAGTTTTTAGTTCTCTGTAGCACTGCAAGGGGAGAAGCAGGGTTGCCATGAGGAAAACAGCCAAAATATATGCAGCAGAACATTTTTATGCTGATGCAAGTGATGACCCAAGTGGAGCCCAGACTGTCCTTCTAGATGGTACAATGTTTTCTCAAAGGGGGAAAAAATGCATTTCTAAATATGACATCAGCAAATACTCAAAAGCAATGGCATCCAGCAATAATGATAGTAAGCATTATCCTGAATACCGAGATCTAGATCTGAAGCCAAATGGCAATTAGCCATAAAATATTTAGGTACATGGCGTTTCACTTGAATTTAAAATAGGTTGCTAAATAGTCACAGTTGTGGTTTCTGGGCTCAGTCTGGTGGCGACAGTAACATTTTAATTTATACTAAAGAGAAGGCAAAGTTAAATCCATGACATGAACTAAGAGTCAAATGACCTGAAAGCAAGAGAATACAAATGAGCTCCCTGGAGAGAAGAGGCTGCAATGAAACAAATAGAATAATACAGAGGGATGACTTGACACTATCACTGGAGTGACTGTATTTCATTTCTTTCAAAAGAAATGAAACGAGCTTAAACTGGGACAACTGCTTTATTTTCAGAGAATTACATCTGAAGCCTCTGCTGCCTACAGACAAGTGATACACAGTTGTTTCTCCCCCTGAAGCCGGGTACTATTAATTGCCAATTTTCGTATGTCACTCGACATGACGGAATCAGCAAATGTAACCATGCTGAATAGAGGCAGGCCTGAGTATTCCCACTACGTCTCATATAAGTAGAAAGTTCCCTGTTTGCAGACAAAGACTCATGAAGCATAAAAGTTGTATTAACTATCCGATATACCAGGAGGGAGGGAATGTTAGTTAAAACACTTGTGGTTACCCAGTAAGCATCCACACTGAAGATACGCAGCACCTAGCAGTTGCCTATTTGTTGGCAAATAAAAGGAGCAGTGAAAAAATTAGTTTTTAACAACACCATTAGGAAGTTTGATACTAAATCAGAAACTGCTTTCCCCTCTCCTCTAACTCAGGCTCTGAGCCTAAAGGCTGTGTTTATTGGAAATTGCTTCTGCCTTGAGACAGGAAGTGTAAAACCTAGTGCTGAACACCTTTATGGTGCTCCTAGATATGTGTTGTACAAGGGACTGAAAACTTGTTTGGTAAATAGAAGTGGTATTCTTTTTCCTGGGGAGTATAGGTACCTCTACAATTAGACTTAAGCTTTAATTTAAAGACAAGCTGTTTGGCACATCAGACGTCTCACTGAAGGCTCTGCACAAGAACCAGATTTGAATGGAAGGTGAATTCAGGACTGCTGACAGCTTCTCTACTGACTTCATGCACAACCTTAGGCAATTCAGCTGAAAAGTGAGCTCAATACTGCAAGTTCTCATTACAGCCTTTGGAGTATCTTGCCCTGTTCTAATTTTCCTTTAAACAGCTACATTAAAAAGCGTTACAGGAACCCAATTATACAACTAACTGTTATGTCCAGTGAGCTGTCCTCTACTGAAAAGTCTGGGTCTAAATGTGAGCAGGTTTTGAAAGTATTAGCATTCCTTCCTCCACCTGCTTAGGTGATGTCTTGATAATGCAACTTGCTGTATTTGGTTTGGAAAATGCAAGTCTCAGTGTAGTGGGAATGTGAACATGTTGGTAGATATCTGTTCACCAGGTTGTAATTTTCCTGTAGTATTTGGAACTCATTACCTGGAAAGCCCTACTGAGGAGTTAAGAAGTTCATAGCACTCAGTTAATACAGTGTCCTTCCCTACTTGTGTGTTTTTAATGAACTTAACTAAAACCCATACTGTATATATGTGTGTGATATTCAGATGCTTATAATTCAAATCAAAACCAACTGACTTTCAAATCTCACCCATTTTGGCGGCAGGGCTGTTTAAACTAAAAGGTCAGGAGAAAAAAAATATTTTCTTTAAATGAAACATTTTTTGTCTTCTTAATCAAAATATGAACTGCTTTTAAAAGCTTATTTTCATCTTTAGGCAGAGGCCAATCAGTTTAAATTTCAACCCTCCATTTTGCAGGTTTTCAGACAGGTATTGAAAATAAGGGCTTAGAAAAGAAATTGTTTTGTCGCTTCACCTGTGATGGTTGTGACTGAATCACAAAGCTTTTCCTCTCTTAAGAAAGAGGCCCATTGGAACTGCTGCAGACAGATCTGTGATCTTTAGGAAATCATGGTTTCAAATTCCTGGATAGGTACAGTTTCACAGGTTGAGACATTTCTCAGCAACAAACCTGAATTGTAACCCTAAACCCAACAGCTCTGCCTGCTACTTTAGGGACATATGGCTTAGATCTTTACATTATAGCCGTGTTCCCTCTTGAACTGTGATGTACCCCTTTGTGACTTGGCAATGCAATGGAAAGCCTCGCATCACGGAAACCTCCTTGTGAAGTATAAAGAAATGGAGGTCTCCCACAGAGAGCCCTCTCTGCCTTCTTCACTGCCAGGTTCACTGAGGCAAGGTGGCTTCCTCTCTCCCACACAAAGAGAAGGGTGGTGGAAGCAGTTCTGTGATGAAAGAGAATCTTGGGCGTAGGCTGAGCTGTCCTAAGAGAACTAGTAATATGTGGAATATGAATATTCATTGTTATTTCATCACTGGTAAAGCTAAACACCAGGAAAAGGTTGGGTTGGATGTTACTACAACGTATGGTCGGGTTTTGATAAAGAAAAATTTGTAAAAGACCACCTTTTTTCTTGCAGTACCTCATCAAAGAGGTTGTGGGATACCACAAACATTGCATTAACAGAAAGCTAAGAACACTGTCGCATTGTACGCTGCACTGCTTCCTAACGGAGACTGTCTGCTTCCCTTCCCCAGCACAGCTGGGGATGTCAATAAAGAAAAATGATTGCAGCAAAGTGGGCTAGTGCACTGAGAGAGCAGCTTTCTGGTTTGCATTTTTAGCAATTAAAAACCCTATAACTTTTCTCCAAAACATCACATCCTTCCTTCAGCTTGGCCATTGCAACATATAGTGGTGGCATGTCAAATATAAGGCCCAACAGCATAGCAAGCAAGAGCTTTATAGTGACTTCTGAAGGCATGCAGTGCAGCAGCACAGATCAAGGTGGTTGGAGTGGGCAGGGTCAGGTATTGAATCAGGTATTGAGTCACAGGTATTGAGCAGTGCACTGTTACAATAATTCTACAATAATTCCAACCACTTCCTGTATATGTATATAGTTATATATTACTGATTATCTATTTTTTATTTGTTTTCCATGTAGAGTTGTCCATCAGAAATCTTTACTAGATAAAAATATATTTCAATATGTATAATCAAAATGCAATTACTATATATATTTCTAATTAGCATAACATATACTACAGAGTATACTGTATGTTCAGTTTAGTCTAGTGGCCAAAAATATTCCATGAATTCTGGTCAACAATTATCAAGAATTCGATTCCTGCCAGATAAGCTGAAAATTATCACTTGCTGACTAAGCCAATATGTTACCCTGTTGCTATGCCATATGGCCCTGGATGCTGAGACAAAACACCACCTCATCAACTGACACCCAAACTGGAAGAGTGGTTGATACACCGGAGAGTGGGGTTTCCATTCAGAAGGACCTCTACAAACTGGAGGAACAAGCCAGCAGGAACCTCATGAAGTTCCACAAAGACAAACACAAAGTCATGCATCGGGGGCAGAAGTACCCCGTGTGCCAGGTCAGGCTGAGGGCTGAGTGAACAACCCTGTAGCTGGAGTTTGGGGCTCACAGAACAACAGCTATTGAGAACCTGGAGAGACTCCAGAGAAGGGCTGCTAAGACAGTTAGGGGACCAGAGCACCTGATCTATAGGAGAGGCTGGGGCAAGTGGTTTGTTTAGCCTGGAGATAAGAAGGCCAAGAGGGGATATAGTTGCAGTCTTCCACTACCTTAACCCATTGAAAAAGACAGGCGTAGACTTTTCTGAGATACACAGCAAAAGAACAAAAGGCAATAGTCACAAGCTGCAACAAGAGAAATACTGATTGGAAACATGGAAAAAAAATCATGTCAGTGGGACTAGTGCATCACCAAAGGTGCTGTTCAATCTCCACCCTCAGAGATTTTCAAAACTTGTCAAGGCTTGGAGCAACCTGATCTGATTTTGAAGCTAGTCCTGCTTTGGGCAGGAGGATGGACTACAGACCTCCAGATGACCCTTTCAACCTATTTTTTTCTATGAACATAGAACATAAAATCCAGTTCTGTAAGACAGTAAGTATCCCTTCCATCAGCCATAAAGGTGCTTGAAGCTTTTTTGGGGGTCAACAGAATTGGCTTATTAGAGCAGTGACCTATCTAAATCTCAGGTATGATTTCTTCAGTAGGTAGTCGGGTTAAGCATGATCAATTATTTGATTGCCTATGTATTATATTCAGATTGTCGTAACAGGTTGAGATACACAAGGCTTGATTCTTCTTCAAAAATGTGAGATTCAACAGTGACAGGGAAGGAAAAAAGTCAGAAAAAGTGAAACTGTTTTCCCTGAACGAGTGGAACTGCTACATTTCATGTAAATATTACCACAGATCTGTGATCCAGTAATTTCTGCAGCAGGCCCAACCTCACTAATATTCCTTCCTCATCAAAACACGGAGGGTTACTCATACAAGTAAAAGTTTGCATGCAAATTCACTTGTGGTAAGATGGTTACAGTCCTAAATCATGTATTAAATTACTTCTATTGTACAAGTTTAACTTCATTTTCCAAGCTAGTCACATGCAACAGAGATGCAGTAATGTAGGTATTCCAACTGCAGGAGTGATTAGTTGCCAGTGCCTTCTAAAACTAGATTTGTAAGTCAGATCATTGGAAAGATCAGTGATTTGTATCCTGGATGTCATGAGACCAGAAAGGTGGAATATTGGCAGAAGATTAGGTTTATTTTTGTGTATGTGTTAGAAATATTTAAACAGACTAGGACAGAAATCAACTTGTAGGTTTATAAACCCTGATCCAGCAAAGCAAAAAAGTCATAAGCAAGCCCATCTAGGGTGTTCAAGGAACATAAATATCAATTTATCCTTGAACAGTGGCCCAGAGTCCCTTTAAAGTTCAAGGAAGGACAGTGATATTCAAGCACTTGCTTAAGGGTAGGAATGTGCTTAAACGCACTGATGAACTGCGATGTTTTTATTTGTATACCCCTGTGTAACAAACAGGGAGCTACCACCAGGTTTGTTAATCCTGCAGGCATTTCTGAATCTCCTTGTTTTTACATAGAAGCATACTGCTGACAATTTTGATTTTGCCACAGAAGAAAATGAGCATTCCAATATGAATTGTCTGCC
Organism: Strigops habroptila; assembly: GCF_004027225.2. Lineage (NCBI taxonomy): Eukaryota > Metazoa > Chordata > Aves > Psittaciformes > Psittacidae > Strigops > Strigops habroptila. The sequence continues at coordinate 54,211,488 of NC_044281.2, read as the reverse complement.
TGGGTCTGATTAAATCAGAGAAGCTAGCCACCACTTTCTGTAGGGTCAGATTGGGCTATCAACATGTATTCTCATGAATAAATTTATTTGGAGCCTTAAGAGGCTTGGGTTGAAATGTAACAACCTCTGAATGACCTGATTGGCACCAGTATATAAGCAGTCAGACTTAGATACCGTCAGTACCTTTCCCTCACCCAGGAGACTTATCCTTTATTGTTTGTAGGTTTACCTGTTAAAGTTCATCACGGTTATAGGTTCTGACTCAAGAGCTCTCATTAATCACCACCTAAGAACATTGCATCAGGTAAGCAAACATATCAGATGCTGAGCTGAAGTAGCAGTGCTGACTTCAAACTGTTGTTGCTCCTGACATAACAAGGGAAAAGATTATGCAACCTAAGTTCCAATCATTTTTCACTGAACAATTCAAAACAAGATTTGGAGATTGGTGCCACGTTGCTACAAATGATGGCACTGAGGGTTCACAAAGTTCAGTGGTCGGCACTGAAACACACATCTTCTACTTCACTACATGTCTTGCGTTATACCCGCTTGGATTTACTCAAAGGTGTTCAGTTGATGAGCCTGAATGACAATGTTAGAATTTGTGTTCAACTCCTGAAATTTGTGAATGTTTGAAAGCTAAATCTGAATAATGACATCTTTTGATAGAGCCAGATGTGAAGAGCAGCTGAAGGTCATAGTTTTATGAAAGTTCAAATTCACTTTAAGCCAGACTTTCATCTGTAAGCCAGCCCTAACTCTTCCTCAGAATAGCCAGAGGAAGCCAGGCAAGATCTTTGCATGGGCATTCAAGCATTTAGCAGTTCAGTTTCCAGGCAGTCAGTTTTGCAGATTCAGCAAATGCAGCAGTTGTCAAACTATAATCTACTAAAACTGCTGCTGTTACAGTGGTAAAGCATCTGTCAGTCTCAGAGCTCTGGTGTCTTGATGCTGCTTGGAGCTCAAGTCAAGATTCATTTAAGATTTCCAAATGCTTTTTCTTTTTTTCCCTTTTTTTGGGGGGGTTTTTTCTTTTTTTTTTTTTTTTTTTTTTTTTTTTTTTTGTTTTGTTTTTTGTTTTTTGTTTTTTGTTTTTGACCAGCTAGGCTCCAAAATAAGCATATTTCTTTGGTGTCTTTCCATGCCAGGTATCTCTGATGAAAATCCAGCTATGAGCAAACTTTCAGCCAATGCTAAAAACAAGAGGGCGACAAACAAGTGAGAGGGGAGAGCCAATAAAGAGTGACCTGGAGAGAAAATTAAATGTCTGCATGCAACAGAAAAAGAGTCCACAACAACAACTGTAAAGTCCCAACACTTCTGCCAAGAGAATGCTGAATGGTGGGGTGCAGCAAAGCAGATACACACCTCCTGCTGAAGGAAGCTCAGTTTCACATTGTTTCCTCTAGTCACTCTAATTTTTCTCAACTATTTTAATGGTATTCTCCAGTGCATGTTGAAAAAACAGTGAAAAAAAGGACTGGGACATTGGAAGGAAAAACATAATCTGTGAAAGATCTGAGGTACAGATTGTGGTGATACAGTATTTAAAAATCACCAGTTAACACATCACTGGTTATACTTGCCATGTGGTTTCAGCAAGAGACAGTATTCTTCACACACAATGTTCAAACTGTTCAATAGTGGATCATGCAGCAGCTGCTGGTTTGCAGCCCAGAAATGACTGAACTTCAGTAGTAGGCAAAGGGATCCCAATAGCTCCTGAAGTGCTTGGACATTTTACCAGGTGGAAGGAGTTATAAGTATATAAAGAAATATGTTTCTAGTTTATTACCTTTTACACAAACGTGTACTTTGTGGAAAAGGCATGATATAGCTAATGCAACCTTCCCTTTAAGGCTCAACCAGGAGTTCTTTAAGGTCACAAACTGTAGTCTGTGTACTTGGAAGAACTGCTGTGCAAGCTGGGAATGGCAGCGGGTCAGCTGGTACAAATGGCAGCTTTCTTTCCATGTTCACATACTGTAACTTTTGTATCGATGTTGTCTAAACTCATATGTAAGTTGCCATGGGATTTCATGCCCTGCTTATTGTTGTGCTGATAAACTGGCACATCCAGAGGTGATTTTCCACGTGTCATGAGATATGTAATAACACTGGATTGGTTTTGTAAGTACAAGCAACTACCTAAGTGATGGAGCATTCCTGTCTCCTCTGCATGCAAGAATAGAAAGGGAGGGCAGGGGAGGGAGAAAACAAAAGACTGTGTACCAGATAAAAGAGCAGGAGACCTGAATTAATTTGTGGAAGCAGTAACATTTTTGTCAGTTATTCCTCTTTCCTGAAGGATGGAACCTCTCTGATTGAAAGATGCTCAGGTCAGATATGCTTTCATTTGTCAGCAGCTAAGTTGGCGTAGCCCTTGTAAAATCTAAAATCACATGCCCTTCACACACACCTTTTTTCATGGCTGCACTCTACTTAGGGCATAGGAATTGTCATATGTTATCAACTTGGCAATCTGTTCAGATCGGTATCCTCTCTAATAGTATCTTAAAAGGGCAGTGCCGTAATCAGATATGTATACTGTGTTCTCTGCTTCAAATCTCAAATTAATCCCTTGAGAGACTCAATTCTTCCCTGGAACACGTGCTTTAAAATCTCTCTGAAATCTGGCATAAATTATACCATATCTGGGCAATCTTGCTGTGACATAACTGACCAAACCCTCTTCAATCTCTGTAAGGTCTTGGCCTGTGTGGCTTTCTCTGACAATATGTCCCACGGGTGAAGTACACACTCAGAAAAAATACTTATTTTTATCAGATGCTTCCTTTTATGGAATTCTCTATTTTCATTTCTCATCCAGTTACTGCAGTAGCTCTGTACTGCCAGGGCCGTGAGTGCACTTTTAGGCCTGAATGGCCTGACCAGCCCTCAGGGTCTCCCCCATCTCCAGGCCAGCCCAAAGCCTTCAGTTCCTGCCCCAGCGATGCTGCAGCAGTGCCAGTCTCCAGCTCCCCACAGCTCTACCCATGGGTCCCACCGAGCTGGGTGCCTTTCTCCAAGAAGGTACCCAATGCTTGGGGCTGGAGCTGCCCTGCTGCCCCCCACCCCTGCTCCCTGGCAGGGAGGCCATGTCCCGCCACCCCCCACAGCCCCTGCTGCCCCAGGAACCCAGGGAGCTGCCAGCTCTTAGGGCTTCCTGGCACCCCTTCCTTCTGAAGCAGGACCACAAAGTTTGCTCTTTCTTCCCCTCCCCAAGTCTTTTTTATGAAACCCATACAGAAACGTCCTACGAATAACCACCGCTTGCCCCTCTGCCAGCTGGCAGCTCCCGCAGTGCTGACTGCTACCCCAAGTGGAGCATTTCCAGTAGCCACTCTGCTGAGCAAGAACCATCCCTTCAGGACCTCTGGACTCCCGGGGCTGTGTTCAGTGCTGTTTGCTTTGGACCTTCCAGCAGTGCCTGTACATCTTTCTGTGCCTGTGCAACTGATGAAACTGCCTCTTGGTCGGGTGAGCAGTGACAGGGACCCAGCGCCTGCCCAGAGAGCTCCTGTCACCCTCAGGAGGGACAGTCTCAAGTTTACCCAAAAAGCCCCAGGAAACCCTTTCATAGGCACTCTAAATCAGTTATAAATGTACATGTGGAGCTGTAAACACCACGATCTCCCCATTATCCCAAAGATGACTGAAGCCTCCAGGCCTTACCTCCTCCCAGGTGACAGCTACCGAAGAGCTCCTGACATGGCAGAAGGACCCAGCTATGGCAGAAGGACCCAGCTTCATGGGGCCCTCTGATGGTTACGCTCCCATCACCATCACCTGGTGCTGTGCAGGTGCCACACCGAGTCCTGAGGGAAAGGGGATACAGGGCATGCTGAGGGAAGCTACCCAGCTCACAGTTTTCAGTGGAAAAGACATTATCCCATGTGCAGCCCGCCAGGCTGAGGTGAGTTCCACCTCAGAGCAGGCACCCTGTGGCTTCTGCTGTCTGGCAGCTCCTCAGCAAGGCTGGGCAGCTCTGGCAGCTCACGTGTACACTTGTGCGGGGCACCTACGGCAAAGTTTGCTGATGCTTTTTGTCAGTCAGCACAGATAACAATATCACTACATTCTTCCCTTCAATATCTAGCCACGTTTTGGCTGAAATGGCCAGAGCTGTCACCCAGGTAAATGTGAGCGGGGCTGGGCTCTGTGAGAGTTGTCCTTCAGGCAGGAAAGGTACACGGCTTTTGCTCTTCAAAGCCTAGGTTTCGTCTCAAATGGCAGCACAACATGTCTTCACCGAAGGTTTTCACAATGCAGAAAGGTAAAAATAAATTTATTTTACTCAGGGAACAGATCCACAAAAGAGGAGATGATTTTCACAAGAGTGAATTCAGCTCTTCTCAGTTGTGCACTAAAGCCGTAGCTACAACCTCATCTTTTCTCTTTGGTGGCAGCTATCTAACTAAATGTGTTTTCTCTAGTCTAATCTAGTACATTGTGCTCTGTGCCGAGGTTGTTAGCTCATTATAACTGCTCCAGAGTCAGGTTTTGTTCTGTTTTTAAATAACAGTGAAACAAATTCATCTGTGGGCTATGGATTAATAGCCAGCATGGATCTGGGCCAATATACTTGAATGCATTAATGAAATTTCACTTTATCCCTGGTGTCTTATCTTCAAGAATATTTTAAATTTACAATTCTTTCTTTTATCTTTGTTGTGTTTCATTTGCTTGTAAATACACATAATACATCCTGATTTTGTTTGCATGTTGATTGTCTTTCTCGGGAAAATAAATAAATAAATACTTGGTGAATAAGAGATGGACTGATGTTGGAATTACGCCAGATCTAACCTTGGGTCTTCTCTATTCCTTTATCATCTTTGAGGGAAAGAGAAATGAAACAAAGAAACACGAACATCTAAAGCACACGATAAATTCTTCCCCGAAACAAAGAGCATTTAGAAAAACTCTTTTCCATGAGCACCTTTGGGTTTTTTGATACAGTATTGTTGTCAGGTGCATTGGGTCATTTTGAAAGGAGAATGACAAATCAGTGTTGTTTGTATGATAATTAAATATATTTGTCTATATCTGCCAGAATGAAGTTTGAAAATCTCAGCAACAGAAGTACAAATTCCTGCCACCTAAACTGAAGGAGGAACTCCTTTACCTAGAAATGAGTAACAGGCTATTACAGTCTCTGCAGCCAGCCATAAAAGGGAAACATTCAGTACACTGCAATTATGCCATGCATCATAACCTCTATGATTATGTGCAGAGTAAATGTAGATTGATCATTATTAGCTTCAACTTTTTTCTGAAGAATCAGCCTAAGTACCTCACATAATAGAAAGTAAACTAATTAGAAGATGATGACATCCGAAAATTGGAAGTCTAGGTTTCTTTTTTTCCCTTAACTAGGTCTCTCTTCTCTTATTCCCTCTATTGTCTCATTGAGGATTCTTGGTTAGAGCTGCCTGGAAAACGGGCAGTTAAGGAGCCTTTTTTTAGCTACAATAGCCTGAAATGGCAGTGAAAAAGAAAAATATTTTGATTCCTAAACATAGCCGTGCTGCCTCCTGGGAACTGTAGTCCAGGTGTTGCAAAACAGTATTCTTCATCGTAGGTTGGGTTCCCTGTCATAAATAAGTGGATCAACATGCCCTGCTCTTTCACTTTATTTGTACATGGAAATGGTGCGTCACAGCAGTCAGATGGCCACAACACATCAAAGAGGATAACACAGCCTAAAAAGAAGAGCATAAGACAATCAAAGGAAGTATATGAAAGACCTAATGCTACAAAATCATAATAGCTAGGGTTACAATCACTGCTTCAGCTGCAATTTTCTGCAGAAAGCAAGTACCATTGACCAGAAATACTTTTAATTAAAATAGTTCTGTCAAAAGCTCAGCTCTCCACTAAAACCAGACTCGAACTGTACTTTTTTTGTCATATTGCTGTTGATAAATTGAGCAGACACTGCTTCTGCCTGCTTCTTTCTCAGCCCCCTGTGGATCAGATTAAATGAGAGGGGCTGCTCCCTCTCATACATGAATTGCAGTGCTGAGATGCATTTATGATCATGATCATGCCTTCTAGCGGAGATTGCTACTCCAAAAGCTTAATGGAAAAGACCCTCTTAGAGAGAAAGGAAATGGGGTTTTTTTCTCAGAAAAAGTCTAGAGGAGAAAAAAATCTTCTCTGGATTCTGGCACAGTAGGTTAAGTATCATTTAGCAAGCGTACAGAAAAAGGCATGCCTGACTGCTTTTCCTGACATAAAAATCCATGCTTAAATAGGCACTCTGAGGGGAGTGGGGTTTTGTGGGAGGCTGTTCCTTCTGGAGAATTCAGAGGAACACAGTATATTGTGTCGGCTGCCCCGGAAACTGGCATAATACTGGAAATGAAGCAATGATAATGAATCAAATCTACTAGAAACAGCAATGTGATAGGAGAAAGGTAATCCGGTAATTAGATTTCTAGCCTGTAGTTTTACAGACTTTAGTATCCTAATATGCCACAGACTTCCTGCATCAGTTTCTTAAACCTCGATCTTCTAAGGGATCTAACACCTACTGATGCTGGTTTTATTAATAACAGAAACACATTCAAATAGTTCTGGGTCCAAAATTAGAATGGATAATAGTATTTTTGTAAGTTTAGATTATCATAATGCTTCTAGATTTTAAGCTTGCTGCATCACTGTTACATTAAATTTGATGGGATGAATGAATCAAAAGAGCGTTCATGACCAGTCTTAAAAAGTTAAATAGGGTTCAGGATTTTGAATGCAGGGATCTCAGCCTATTTAATGTCATAGCAACAAGGCCTGTGATCTTGGCCAACTAAGAAAAATCCTTACTAAAAAAAAGCTAAAAAGAGAAAGATATATAAGAAATAGATAGGAAAGAAAAGAATATCCAGAAGAAAGAGCAGCAACAGGAAGCTGGTGTTTGTTTGGGTTTTAGCCAAAGCTAGCAAGAGTAACGAATCATCTAGGTCTTCCTCTACAGCCTGGTCTGCTCAGACTTTGATGCTCCAGTACTGCAGCAGAAAGTGATGTAGTAAGCAGCCATTAAAAAATGCCTCACTCCCTTTAGCTTATTTCCTTTCATGACCATCTTCATTCCTCACCATTCTTCTTTATAACAGCCCTTCTGAGGAGTTATATAGCCAATCTCTCTATTATTTGAACAGCAAACAGGTGTGAGGTTAATCTAGCACATTCTTTTCCAGTTTTGTTTCCTTCTTCCTTACCACAAATGATATTAGTAGTACAGTTAAGCTTTTTGTTTGGATTAATCCAGGCCCTTTTGCTGCTTTTTATTGTTACCTTCGGCAACTTAGCTTTTGGCCATAAGGAATAGTGACAATAATCTTTTTCATCTATGTTTGTATAGCAGCTAACATAATAGAGCCATGCTCCATGATGGTGTCTCTGTAGAGCTATCACAATGTAAATAATTAATAATAACAGTTGCTTAACACTTGAATGGGACTCTGTTGTTTGTAAACAAAGAACATGTTTTTTTTCTCTGCATTGCTTATTGCACAAAACAAAATTACTCCAAAGGAATGAAGCTGTTATACACTTAGTGAAGTGTATGAGTCAACTCAGAACTCAGCAACACAACAAAACTGAAAAGTCAAATAGATTTTTAATTTATTTTAAATATATTGCTAGCAATGTGGGTAAATAAATCTGATATTTATGTTAACAAATTCATCTGCCAAAATGCAATTATAAGTCAAATAGGCCTTGTGGTAGTATTGTCTCCATGATAACAATAAACAATAAACAGCTTTAAAAAGAAGGACATTTAAAAGGGCATTTTACTACAGTATGTAAATACAATTGCAATAGCAAAACCTTATCAGAAGTCAGATGTGCTTTTTTCACACAACACGCTTCAACCAAGCAATGGGAGTTGACATTGCAGAAAAATGAATTTTGCTGAGTCTCATTATGTAATCTTGCCTGCCTGTGTTGTAGTATTTAAGTATTAATACAGCATATAACCAACAGATTTTGATTAAAGTTGTGGTTTTGTAATTCCAGCAGATTTGAGAGTCATGATTTTCCTTTGTGTAAGTCATAGCATCTCTCTTGTGGTACAGACAGCTGAGTGTTTTGATTTATATAACCCAAATATATCCATGTTCATTATGAGGAAATTGTGTCTATATGGCGATTAGAGAAAAGGTTCTTGTCCTTAAAATCTTCCTGTAAGTAGACAATATTAAATCAATTCCCACTTAAAAGTGGCATTTATGAATACTCAACCAATTGGATATGAATGTGAAAAGGAAAAGCGCAAACCCAAGAGATTTCTGGTAAGAAAGAACCCACAGATCACACATAGTTGAATATTTCCATTTCTAGCTTTTCTGACCATCTCAAGACTGAATCAAGAAGAAATTGAAAATGCAGATACTATAACGACATTGCAGTACACTAGCGTGAAGGGCTTCTAATCAGATCAGAACACCATGTGCTGGATGCTATCTAATGAAAAGGGGATTCCTCTTCCAAAGAGATGACAACAGAAGGAAAGAACGTCTAGCTTAGAACTCTTGTCTTGGAAAGTTGCTAAATTAGAAGAATATAAGTATTTAGTAATTCTTCATTTAGAAAAATTCACTGAATCCAGGATTGCTCATGTTCCCCTTAGAGTAGTTTTAAGCATAAGCAACTCAAGAAAATATCTGGGGTCCTTTTACTTCTGAAGGCCCTGCACATGTGGTCTATCAAATCCTCTACTACACAGAGAAGCTGCAGCCCAGCTGTGGTAACAATAACTCCCTGTTACTTATGGCACTAGCATGTATGTAGCCTTCTTGCACAGCATGGGGCTCAGATAAACCATATGCAAAGTGAGAGAAAAGCTTACACATGGGAATTCACAGTGGAGCAGATCTTGTGCCTGTGGAAGGCAGAAGCTTTTGTAACCTTGGCCTGTTAAGGAGTATTTTGACAATGCTGGGAGCAGTGTGTCCAGCTGAAGAATTAGAGCAGGGCCTGGGAATTTGGCAAGAAGAGACTAAAAATAAGGAATCTGGTTATCTGTTTTTCACTATAAAATACACTTACCACTGTAAGACTACATTTCCAAATTATTCTTAGGACTTGCACTTTCTGTCTTTCCATAGTAACATCCCAGACGTGCTGTGCCATTGCTTCCCATGCTAGATGCCCAGATGTACTGCTTTCATAAACTCAGAAAGCTATGGCACACTTCAAATCTGCAGCATTTTTCACTGTCAGCCTGTATTCTTAGGTCACATTTGCTGCATTGGCTTGCACTTTTAGTGCTACCATTCGCTGCTCGTCATTGACAAGTGTCTTCAGCAGGTACTCAGTTCTTCTGCTGTATAACTGACAGAAGGGGAAAAGAAAGCGGCTGTTTCGGCTATGTTCCTTCTGCGGCACACATGGGGAAATGAGCTTGAGGTGACCCCGTCAACCTCAACTAAACCTCATTCTATTGCTTTTTACTAGTTCAGCTGGACAATGCCTTATTAGTGTCCCAGTGCTGTCCCCCTCTCATATTTCACAGAGCACAGTAGCTGTTTTATCACCATGCTATCCTGCCTCTTCTTTTTTTTTTTTTTTTTTTTTAAATGTATATTGCTTTTTTCTGGGTTGCTGCCAAGACACAACTTGTTTAAAAAATAAACCAAACCCCTATCCTGGCTTATGTCACCCTAATAACCTCAGCTCTGTGCTTTTGTCTCTAGGGTCTACAGCTCATGACATCAAGTCACTTCGTAAAATGAAACTGAGCTTGATGGCTCATGGATTTTTCTCCAAAAGCCCTGAAATTAACTAACTTCCCACTGACTGCAATTGTCTTCAGATCCATCCTTTGAGCTGTCCTGGAGTCACTCAGTAAGATCTTATAATTCCTATGAAAATAAAAATGCATGAAGTCTTCTAGCAGACTTCACCAGCAGTTCTCAAAGCACTTCACTAGGAAGGAAAAGTATAATTATCTCAATTTTATACATCCTTAACACATTTTTGCATAGGCTTGACAGAACTTTTTTGAACACATTCTTGTCTTGTCACTGCTTGTTTCCTCCAAAACTGTTTTCTTAGATAAACAGGCATATGTTAATATTTGACCATATGGTTTTTTTCCACAATCCCCTTCCTCTTTCAGCGCACAGGATAAATGGTGCTCAGTACATGTGTAGCTCTTCGTATTTTGATTTAACCTCTGTGGTCCATATATGTCCTTTGCCTCCTTACTGTATGATAGTCAGACTTTTCTTTGATGTTATATCCCTTATCACAGAGTCTTGTATATGCTGTTTATCATTAAAGAGCCTGAATGCTTCATGCCTGTTGACAAGTTTGTCTTTCCAATACATAGTAGGACAAAAGAGGATGCCCTTCCGCTTCATAGATAGGGAATATAATGTTGAGTTTCCTATTCCGAGTGTACAGCCTAACTGTCTAAGATTTCTTATTTCAGAATAGTCAGCTGTACAATGTTAAGTATTCACTGCACTGCTCCTATTGAATTTGGTTTCTCTTATAAGTGCTCAGCATTTCTGCAAATCTGATCAGATACCACGTTGAATACTCAGAAACAGAGATATGAACACTTAGAGATAATGTGGGAAAATTTTCATTTAAGCAGTTTTCCCAATGTCATAGAGGTCACACTGCATTAATGATAAGATCGTCTTTTTCCTTCCTGCTATCTCTTGCTTTTAATTATACATCTCCCAGCTACTGCAACAAACAGGTTAGGTAATCTGTGGGGAAAAAAATAATTATGTACTTAAAAACTCCATCTCACAAACCATGTTCAAAGAGGCTAGTACAGTTTTTCAAGCATTCTCAATCTAGCATCTCCTAACTTTTGAGTGAGTGGCTTTGTTCCCTCTGAACAGAGTTTGTGTGTGTGTGATTTCCTAGGGTTTTTTAAAAAAGCAGTCTAGACAAAGATTTGTGTTTTGTAGCTTATATTAAAACTTTGACATCAGTAAAATTCTACACTGCTATCCTGGTAGTTGAGACACCAGAGTTAACTCATAGAAATAGCAAATTGCCATCTGTAGATCGCAGCGTGTTGAGGCATGTACTTACTGAGAGAAGAAATCTGGGAATCTAATGGCTCTATGTGTATACAGATTTTTCTGTCCTGCTAGCTCCTCTCTTGTTATCTTAAGCTTCATCCACCAATTTTGAAAATTCAGTTGAGTTTTCCTCATTCAACTCACCATTCAGCTCTACACTCTGTCCCCAATGTCCACATGCAATTACAGACTCCTCATCCACCCATGACTTTTACCCACCATCCCTAGGTGTATCTCTACGCAGACTCTCTTAGATCTGCCCTTCGCACTTGTCTGTTTCCTTGCTCAGCCTGCTGTCCCACAGATTCACTATAGTTCTTATCTGATCCTGGGAGTAGCATACATACTCCCAAAAGGCCAAAACCAAAGTCAAAGCAAAGATGTTACTGTCCAAAATCTGTTACCTGCATGTGCACAGATCCTGGCGTTGCCTGCATCTGACTGGAGTCTCAGGCTGGCTCTTTGCTCAGCATTTTGCCAAAGGCACAGGGAGGCAAGGTGAGGAGAGGTGTTGTCTGGAGCTCCCGATCACACTTCTGGATCCCAGGGAACTGTGTTGTCTGGCTGACCCACAACAGTAGTGCAATGCCAGAGACTTAGGATGAATTCCAAGAGAAGCATTTTTCAGCTTCAGCAAACATCTGTCTGATAAGGTTTTTTGAGAAGGGAGGCATGAGGACACCCTTGATAATGAAGATATAGACAGGAATTCACCTGCCTGTCAGAGTTCTCTCCCAATGTTGTTATAATGCTACACGGATTTCACTATTGTGTTACAGTACTTAGAGCCATGAGAGGTATTGCCAAGTATCTTTTAAAAAAAAGAGTGTATTCTTAAAGGCAGATTGGGAGAACAACTGAATGTTACTGTGGTCGTCCATTCTCAACACAGACCTTGCCAGAAGGTTTCACACTGGAACCTGTTTGCAAATCTCACTGTTCCACAAGTAGCAGCTGAGTAACCACCTGTCACCAGGCCCATGCATATTTAAAGAGGAAAAAGTGAGAAAAATAATATTTATAGAGTTATTAAAAGTTGCCAGAGCCTCATGATAGGCCTGTGAAACAGAATTTTGGTCTGCTAACTCATGTTTTTGGCCCAAAAACCAATTTTGTGCTTATAAGACCCTATCCATTGCTATGGTGGAAGCAAGAGGCAAGACTGTATTTCTCTGACACTGAGCTCATTCCATTCCCGTTGACTTCTGCAGGAGTTCAACTCCATACTCAAGGTGAGACCCAGATGCACATCAGACTCCTGCTTGTATAGGAAACCTAGACACATACAGCAGTTGGTAGGCAAGGTGTTTTCTAAAGAAGTGCTGGCCTGGCTGACCAGAGGAGCTGGGACACAGGGCATGCCATAAAGCACATCAAAAGGAAAATGTAGCTGCAGCTTCACTTATGCCAACATTGAGGGTGTGCTATGTAGACAATGAGCTTAAAAACCAGGAGCGAATAGGCTTCCAGCACAATATTTCATGGATTTTTCACTGTTGTTTTTTCTCACTCTTCTCTATGTTTTAGTGGCGTCTGCTACTCCTCTCCTCTGCCTTTCTTCCATTGGCACTGTACCTTTTACCTTTTCTGATTTCTTCCTTTTATCTTCAGTATTTTTTCTTTCTGCCTCCTTTATTTCCCTGTTGTTTTTCAGCTGTTTTTCTTTCTTTCTTTACTGACTTTTCTCCCTGACAGCTAGGGGTCGAGCCAAAGCCTGCTGAAGTCAATCCATAACCTTCAAAGAGTTTAGGATCAAGGTCTTATTCCTGCTTGCTTCTCTGCTTCTTCTACAATTTCTTTTCCCATGCAGCATTGTCTGTGGTGTTTCCCTACTAAAAGATGGGTTACTGCAATATGCAGGGAAGAAAGGAGGTTCAGAGAGAGAAAATCCTAAGGACCTACTAAATTCCTTACTGAATTGCTAAATTGCTACTCTGACAGCACAACTGCAGAAGGCCGAGGGATTTGATCATAAGGTTGGGGTTTTTTTACACTAGCTTCATCACAGGGCAGCTTTTTTCATTTGGCTGTGAGTAGCGGTCCTTGAAAAGACAAGGTTTTTCAGGAAGCAAATCCCTCTTATTAAACTTTGCCGTATTGCATGCGGGTAGCTAGTGACTGCAGAGTCATACACTTAATTGTTGCTGCTGATCCTGAGCTCAAACAGGTAGTACTTAATCATAGAAACGAATTCCAGTAAACCTGAAAAGTGGAAAAAAAACCCGACCCATATTGACTTGATATTTACTAATATTATATAAAAATCATATAAATCCCCACAAAACATCTGTTTAATATATGTAATGCATATGTGTGCACATGTGTGCGTGTATACACTTGTAAAAAAAAGCAGATATAAAATTATATATCTACATATGGAGAAGGAAAAGTACTGAATATGTATATATTGGATGTATTGGATATATTCTCATAGATGTGCAAAAAATATTTTAGTAGAACATTGTCTGCAGCAAATATATGCCAATGGTTGAATGCTAATACATATTTGGATATAATATGGAGACAGATGCTCAGCTGCTGTGCATGGATACAGCTCCACTGAAGACTGAGGCCAGTAGCAAACACTGTTTTATACTGAATGATGTTTTGATTGTGTATTTATAGTCATATCTTTATATTCAGCTCTTTGTATGGATGAATATTTTCCATACCCAGACCAGAGACATAATAATTCTGCTCACAGGAGAAGCCCCATCTACTTCTCTGTTGCCAGCTGTTAGTGTGAGGCTACCTCTGAACAGCATGGCAGAATTAGTCTCAGTATGTGAACTTGCATGTTAAAGTTGACCATTTTGCCAGCAGACGAGAGACCTATATTGTTCTAATACGACCAGCTGGGCTCCTGTTACTAGAGTATGTAGGTGCCATCACAATCCAAGAGGTATTAGCTAAACTCCACTAATGCACCTATTTCTGATTTACAGGTAGAAATGTCAGCCCCTGCTAGAGCATGTGACACATAAATCCTCATGCAGGAAACGTGTGGTTGGGCGATGCATTGAATTCAGATTCAGATCTCAGCCCTCTTCACAAGCTCATTGTTCAACACTTCTGATGATGCAGTAAAGGCAAAACAGCCTGCAAATATTTTATGAAGCTTCTGCAACTTGCCTGCAGTACTTCAGAAACATGCAGTACTGCTGCAGTCAGTGCACAACAGCTAGACTCCAGTGGTTGTTTTAATCTTATTTAAACTATTCTCTCAGCAGGTAACTGAGAGACATAAATTATCTACTACCTGCCAGCAAGGTGCCCATACTGTAGAAGGTTTTTATGTTACTCAGGAACACATTATATCCAGCTTTGGAGATTCAGTGAAAGAAACGACAGTGTTCTTAACAGTAGGGCCACTTCAATGTAAAGGGGCATGCAGACCTCAGACTTAAAGAAAGCAATAAAAACTGTAATGGAAAATTTTTAGGAAAAAATATTTGGAAAATATCTGTACTCAGCTTTTAACTGACTCCTGCAGTACCTACTGGTTTTTTTCCTCTCATATATAAAGAGCATCTGTCTACCTGTGGTCCAAAAGTACTTTTATTCTAGAATGAAGGAAACAACAATAAAGTACAAAAGTAAAATTCCCATGAAAGCACACAGCATGTGTGCATTTCTTCTTTGTGCTGTGCAAGGTCTGTACAAAAAGTCCACAGCCCTTCTAAACCTCAGAAATGTAAATGGGTACGATGCAGAAAATGGAGGCACCAAGTTATATGGCTGCATATAGCATTCTTGCAGAGCAATAAGGTAAAAGGATTCAGACTAAACTCCAACCCAACTTGCCTCCCTGACACACCACAGTGAGTGAACCAGGTGAAAAGTACAGACATATCACAGCTGAATAACAGAGAGCAGTCCCTTGAGATTCATGATGTATTATTTGTCATTAACAAAATAGTGTTAAAAAGAGGTAATGAAAAAGTATGAAACTGGAATGTTTGACCTAAGAAACAATCCTTTATGTTATAGTTGCACCTTCATATCCCTTATTTTGGTGTGCTAATAATCTTCCATGGAACTTGTTAGCTGATGTGTATGGATATGCTGCATCTGCAGCCCCTGCTATCAGGTGCTGAGGAGGCAGCAGGAGTTGAAAGCCGCCTTCAGGCTCTCCCCTCTGACAGACGTCAGCTGGAGAAAAGCAATGTACAGCTGTGCCTCTTCTCTGAGGCCACTCCCATGTGAAGTCCTACAGGGGCTGGTCCTGTCTCTCTTCCTTTTCATGATGTGCTGAAGAGCTGTAGGAAAGGTCACGAGGAGCCGAGGGCTACAATACCATCAATCCGTTGATGGCAACCAGCTCGTATGTCTCTTTTCAGCTGATGAAATCAGTGCTGTGAGACAGATGTCACGAAACTTACAGGAGATAAGCCTGCAGATCAAAATCAGTTGGCTGAAGCTGAACTAAAGAAAGAAGAGATGTTGCTGGAAGGAAGGAGGAGAACTTGATGTAGTTAAGGCAGTTAAATGAATCCTGCTTTCATTTTGGGCAAATGCTATGTAGTTTGGGGTCCCAGTGTAGACCATGTTGCCCCTGGATTCAGTATGGCTTGCAGAGTGCTTATATCTTTTTCTGTCTGCTCTGCTGTCATTTTTTGTGGTAAAGGTGACTCATTTTACCTTTTGTGAGAAGACACTAGAGACTTGTTCAGGTTAAAAAGAGAACAAAGTATAAAGCTTGTCAAATAAAGCAGCGACGCACAGGAAATGTGGAAGGTGTAATTCCTTACAGACGTACTTACTGTCAGTCCAGTTTTGTACTTTATTCTTGGTAAAAGAGGGGTTTGAATATAGATAGACAAGTAAGGATTAGCAGACCCAGTGCAGGCTTTGGAAACTAACATGATCTGAAACTGTCTGGTTTTATAGCCGTGGGCAAATCATATAACCTCTCTGCTTCTGTTTTCTGATCTGTAATCCAAAGGCAGTAATTCTTCCTTGCTTCTCAGTGGTGAATTAGGTAATGCTTTTCCAGTATTTTGTGGTGCCATATACAAATATTACAATTACAGAGAAACAAGGAGCATATGATATTAATGCCAAACAGATACAGGGTAGAACTTGGGATGCTGGAGAGCGGCACATTCAGATACAGCTGTAATGAGTTCATTAGTAATGCACGACTGGATTGATTAAGTAGTTGCCACTCTGCAGAGCCTTGTCTAGAGCTGATACTTGATATATTATTTTGACCCGAGACAGATGCTCAATGATCTTGTCTCTTAAGTTTTGGCAATGCCTGTCATGTCAATACAAATTATTGAGCCGAAAGAAAGAAGCTGTACTTGCCACACGGATACCCTTTTTATATTCTTCCATATATAAGAATTGCAGCTTTCCAAACTGGATTTTTTATATAACCTTTCAGAAGCACAGTTTGAAATAGCTTGCCTTCTTTTTTTTCCTTCCTTCCTGAGAATGTTTCCTGTTGCCATCATGATAAAAATGTACTCCTGTGACAAAACCACCATGTCCCAGGATTTTATCTTTGCCACCACAATGGCAGCACATCCTGTATGGTGATGACACAGCACAGAAATTTTGCCACATTGAGGTTACTTTTTCATTGCCTGAAACTGGTAGCTGGGATGTGAAGCATCAGAAGATATAACAGTTTCTACACAAAAGAGTCGCAGGAGGATTCAAACAGTCTTTGAGGACCCGGATATCCAACTGAGATTAGAGGTCTGGATGAGTCAGGGTAGTAGAAGCCTTTCAGCTTCTGCACACAACTATCTGAAGGTGAGCAGCATCTGGAAGGGGTTACTTATTCCTGAGGGTTTTGACAGCTTATTTGAAATGGGCTTCGGCTGGGGATCTGTAGCCTTTTGCTTGCAGGCTGGTTATTACCGATTGGAAAGCTGGCACCAGGGGCAGTGGTGACCAGTACAGTGCACCCCTCCATCTACCCCAGTGCAGTCAGAGGGCTGGGGGTGAGGAGAGGCAGTGCAGGTAGCATGTACTTTGGGGGCACAGGTATTTGACACAGAGGATGTTTTGGTTTGGGTCCTTCCTCTGAAGAGTGAAAAGATTTTTAACTTTCACTTCCCTAAGTCTCTCTCTGGCTGTGAGTCCTTCCTCATCCTAAACTAATCCTGATGGCTCCAGTGCTTTGCCTCATGTGGACATCCACTGGCACTTCAGAATGAGCTAAGGACTGTTAACGCCATTTAAAGGCAGGCTAACTGAGGCCGCCTGCAAACGGGAAGTGAGGCATAGCGCTGTGAAATGATTTGCTGAGGGTTATCCAGCTGTGACTGAGAAAAGTGCACTCTGGTTCTGCCGCAAAAGATGCGACAAAAGTGTAAATGTTAATCGCAATAACTTTCTCTAGGAGCGTTTCTGCTTTGCAAAATTACATCTCCACCAGGGGACTTGTTAATGTCAATGGCATTCAGTTTTTATGATCACCGCTTGAAGTGATCAGTCAGCTGTATGGATCTACAAATTGCTCCCTTGCAGCCAGGCTCTTAGCCTAATGCTCAGGCGACAGTCAGCCGTAAGGATCAGACTTGAAAAGACGCCTTTGATTTTCCTTTGATGTTTCCGAGCCAAGGAAGAATTTCACATGGCCACTGGATGGTAGGTGAAGATCCCTTCTGTTCGTGGGAAGCCAATTATAACGTGGCTGACCTGCTTTGACCTTAAGATTAGTGGCAGGACATCTGGGCTGTCCTTGTGAGGCAGAGCTGGCTCACAGAATGTGCCTAACCAGGGGCACAGATTGGTTTGTTTGTCTGGATGCAGCAATCATTCCAATAGTGTGATTATAACGGAGACTGCACAAATTGATCCTGGGCAGACTCAGTGTATTTATTTGCTTGCACTTTGGCATTGTTGCCAACATGTGAGGATAAAGCAGGGTTCTCCTTTAGCATTTAATAATAACAAGTGGGAACAACTTATAAGGAGAGTAGGTCCTAGTTTCTAAGCCTCTCATCCAGTTAACTCTCTCTCCCATTTCTTTTTGTTCCCTTATTCGCCTCCCCCAACATAAGAAGGATGTGGACCTGTTGGAGCGAGTTCAGAGAACCACAAAGATGAGTAGGGGGCTAGAGCACCTCTCCTATGAAGTCCGGTTGAGGCAGTTAGGCCTGCTCAGCCTGGAGAAAGAAAAGGCTCTTGGGAGACCTTAGAGAAGTCTTCCAGTGCCTAAAGGGAGCCTACCAGCAATCTGGAGAGTGACTTTTTACAAGGGCATATAGTGACAGGACAAGGTGGAATGGCTTTAAACTGACAGAGGGTAGATTTAGATTAGATATCAGGAAAAAGTTCTTCACCGTCAGGGTAGTGAGGCACTGGCACAGGTTGCCCAGAGAAGCTGTGGCCGCTCCATCCCTGCAAACGTTGAAGGCCAGGTTGGATGGAGCTTTGAGCAACCTTGTCTAGTGGACACAGCCCACAGCAGGGAGTTGGAACTAGATGATCTTTAAGGTCCTTTCCAACCTGAACCATTCTATGATTCTCACTCCAGATCTAAGACCAACAGAAGCTTTAAAGACTCTGAAACACACACACCCCCTCCCAAAAAAAAAAAAAAACAAAAAACAACCAAACAACATTGGGAAGGAGGCTATTTGCCAGAGGCTCTCTGGAGCGAGGTAGATATTGGGAAGAAGGTCAAGGCACAAAAAACTAATCCTGGACGGGAGGCCAGTAGGACACTGGAGAAGAGCTGGAACTTTTTTCTTTCTACTGTCTGTTGAAGCAAATTGGACGGAGATGGTTTTTCAACTGCGATTGCTGGCGCTAATTTGGGGGGGAGGGAGTGTCGGGTGGGTTTGGGGTTTCTGTTGCCCTGCGCCGGACCGCTGTGTGCGCTGCACACAAGCTCGGGCGGGAACGCTCATCCCCCTAGCCCTGCCTCGCCTTGCCGCGGGACTACAAGCCCCGTCATGCCGCCGCGCGGGAGGGCGGTAGCGGCGGAGCGCGCTTGCGCCGCCAGACGTGGCAGCACCCGCAGTGGCGGTGGCGGGTCCGGCGCGGCGGCGATGGCTGTGCCGGGGCAGGGTGCGGAGGCCGCGCGGCGCCGCAGGCGGCTCCTGCTGCCGCTTCTGCTGCCGCTTCTGCTGCTCGGCCTGGCGGTGAGTGGCGGCGGCGGCCGCGCCCCGGGGCGGCGGGGGCAGGCGCGGTGTGTCCCCTGCCCGGGGCGGGGGACCGCGGCGCGGCCGGCGGAGTTGGGCGAAAGTTGGGAGTGGGACGGGCCCCTCGGGCTGGGCGCGGCGGCCGCCGCCGCCGCTCCGGGCGGGCTCGGCTCCGCACAGCATGGCTGGGCTCCGGCAGCTCCCCTCCTGGCTGTTTCCCGAGCCCTCAGCCCGTGTGCTGCTTCCTTGCCTCCCTCCTTTTCTGTCTGCCTCTCAAAACACCACCCAGAGAAAACCCACCCCGGCGGGTGGCGTTGTCTCCCCGAGCGGCTGCGGGCTGGAGCCCCCGCCTCGGCTCCGATCCCGGGGACTCCGACCGGCGGGCGCTTCGTTCCTAAGTTTCCCGTGAGGTCGGGTTCCCCTCGGCGTGGCTCTGCTGAGCAACGCTGCCCCGCTCGGCTTGGTGCACCTGTGCGCGGGCACGGCCGCCCGTGGGCAGTCCCGTGGGTAGTCTGGCTGACCGGACGCCCGTGGGCAGTGTCTGTCGGGGCGTCCCTCCAGTGTGGGCAATGTGGCGCTTAGTGTATTCCTGAGGATCTGGGTATGTTTCATTGAAATTACACGAAGTGAAACACTCCTTACCTCAGGGAGGCTCCGAGACTTACAGAAATATTTAAAAGTCTGATTTTTTTTTTTAATCCACAGAATTTAGAATAAAGAGCTCAAAAGATTGACCAAGGCATGCTTTAAAGCACTGCTTTATTTACTTACTGCAGTGAACTACAGTTTTTCCTTCTGCCTGGACAAATAGAGTTAATGATTAATGAAAATCTGTGTTAATTTTTTTGTGCACGCGTGATGATCTGAAATGTATTTGGAAATGCATGACCTAGGAGTGCTCATCTAATTCATATAAATCAAGTCTGGAATTGCTAATTGCCCTACGCTGCTTCTGTACTAATATTAGAATTGCCATTGTGGGACAGACAGAAAGCATTGGTCCTGTCTGATGAAGCCCTTTGCCCCTGGCAGGGGCCTAGCCATTACCTGGGAAAGAAAAAGAAATGCTGTGCAGCCATCATGATTTTTTAGTTCTAAGCTTGGTCTAGAAGCCCAGATCTCTGCTATTGGCAACTTATTTATTGTTTTCAACTGAAACAATTCAGGCTGAACTCTTCCTAAAAAGAAAACAAGAGGTCTTACTGTGGTTTTTGTTTGTTTTGTTTTTTTCACTATGGCTCATCTTCAATACAAGCTGTACTTTTCTCAGTAATGCTTGTTGATGGTGTATTCTTCAGACTAAGTATACGCTGTGGACCAAGTGTAGTTACAGTGGACTGAATTTTCACTTCCTTTAAAATAACTAAACACATGAAGTTATTTGTGGTATTTCCTTCTATATCCACTGTGACTGTCAGACCTTATCTCACTGTAACATTCATTTTATGTTAATGTCAGTATTTTGCAATGATTTCTTTTGGTAGACTAAAATTTTTTTTTTTTCCCCCCAGCTTTCTTCATGTGAATCTGTTGTTTCCAACTATTCTAGTTGCCCATCTTTGGACCTTTTGTGTTGCAGAGCTGGTGTATTTGAGATGAGCAGAGTGGGCCTGCTGTTGTCAGTGAAATTATATGAAGCTATTATAATTTATCGACATTATTCTCTTACCGTTGTTAATTTGCCCCAGTATTTTATTTGCTCTGTGATGCCGCATGCTGAGCAGATGTCTTCATTGAGCTGTTGATTCAGCTAATTCTTTCCCCTTTGCCGTGTACAAGTAGTTTAAATTATTTCTTCCAATTTGCATTATCTTGCACTTGAAGGTGCGATTTTTCATCTTGAAATATGTAACTCGAGTACGCCAGGATTCAAAAACTAGCCTACAGCTGTGACACTGCAAAACCTGCTTTTATTTTATTGAGTCAACGTTTGCAAAGTTGGTGAGCCTGTTAAATCAGGGCGTTCTCAGTGTGTAAAGTTAATGCTCAGTGTGTAAGGTAATGCCAGCTGCTTGCTAGGACAGAGGCTAACGAAAACGTTGTCTTTCCTTCCAGCCTGTCCTTTTTTATGTACCCAAAAGGGATTTTTTTTTTTTTTTTTAATCCCCCCCCCCCCCCCCCCGAAGTGCTGAATGCTGACCATGCACCTGGGACAGGAGCTAGAGTTGTGCATGCTCAGTGCTCCTGAAAAATAGGGCTCATTTTTAAAGTAGGACCCAAAATTGGAGGTGGCTTCCGAGAATTGAAATCCTTATCTCTGTAAGACTTCCTGCATTTGTAAGGGGAAAACTACAAAGCTGGATGAAGAAAACACTTCAGTATCTTCTAATAGAAGATGTTCTTATCTTCTGTGTCACTATGAACGTTACATGCACGTGAGGAAGATGCTGCAGTGATCTCTGCCTGCATAAAAGTTTTATTTCTTGAATGAGTTGGAGAGTCATAGGGAAGCTGTGGTTTAACTTTAGAGACACTTCCCTATTTGGTGTGTCAAGTGGTTGACTATATTTCATGCTTGAAGGACTGAATTTACTGTTAAAGGTGTTGGGAAGGAGTTTAACACAGAGGTGGATTTGTGTTTCTTCTTATGTATTGGGTACTGTCCTTTCCATAGCAGAGTCCAGCCACTGCTTCCAACAGTATTACACATCTGGGATCCATTTGCATTGCAAACACTGATGAATGTTATCTCAGGCCAACATGGCAAAGGTCAGTTCGTCTTCTGAGTGTTTGCTCAATGACAGGGAAACTGAGTCAATAGAGTCTGACTGACATACAGCCATTGGGAAGCAGGCTTCTTGACCTGGTGCCATTCAAACCGGCGCCTTCAAAGAAAGGCTTGAAAGGAACATTTCAGGCTTCCAGCTCCTCAAGTCCCAGTAGCGTCACAGGAATGCACCAGTGAGCACTGACACGGAGCTGTGAATTTAGGCCTGTGGGGAGGGCTTGGATGTGGCTCACCCGTGTTGCAGGAAGCCCTGCAGCAGGCAGCAGTGGCTTTGCCTCTGGTGAGTTTGCAGGCAGGGTTCAGGCACTGCTTCTCCTCTGTAGTGCTGTTTCTTGTGGTAGCATTTGGGCTTGAATTCGGGAGTGCCTCTTCCCATCCAGATACTGTTTGTACTACTGGAGCTGCTTTGGGAAGCATTTTGCTACAGTCAGACGCAGGGTACTGCAGAGGCAAATCTCTTACTTGCAGTCCCCTGCACCCCATTCCTCCTTCATCCATTTCCTCTTCAAAATATGGATTTGTAAAACTTGTGACGTGGGATATGCTCTGTCTCTTCGGATGCCCTTTCCAAATTAAACCTTGGCGTTCAGGACTGGTTTTGTTACTCAACTCCATACCTTATGGAGATGGAGTGATGTTTTGAATCCATTGACTTTGGTGCCAAAGTGCCCATTCACTTCAGAGGGCCTGGAATATTGCCACAAGTGTAGTGTGATCATCAGAAGTGATGTTTGTGTGTTCTGAGCAATTGGTGATGATAGAGGTGCTTGTTCTGTTGTTGACCATTTCTTTGCTTTTTGGTGACACAGTTCCTTGAGTTCCTTCATTTCAGTGAAATGGAGATAATGAGACTCTCTTTTCTTCAGAGTTGTGTTTGGAGGTCTGTGAACAGAAAAACTCGATCCAGTTTGCAACCAGAATCACAAAGTAGCATTGCCTTAAATTTCTTGATGTGGACAGGGTCACTTTAGAAGTAAGTTATGGTTTACCTTGATCCTGCCACCATTTCAAGCATGCGAATGGCAAAAAATTGTGATAGTAAAGCAGGTGTTAAGTATTGGTACTTTGCTAACTGAGAGTAGCTGGTAGCATTGATACACAACACTGTGATTTGTGTGCTAGCAGAACACAGATAACAAAGGTAATCTCATCTGTGGCTGCCTTGATGATGTCCTGTCTGATGTCGTTGGGTTTGTAGTCTTGTACCATATATGCTGGGTGACTGCGCATAGGCTCTTTCTTTCCCCTTCCTCTCTTTTCAGGAGATGGCACGCCGTGAGTGTGTGGTGGTGTGCTGCACTAGCATCAGCTGCATGCTTGCTTGCTCTGATACTGGCTTGCTCTGATGCTGCCTCCCTTTTGCCTGTTCCAAATTGCTTCCTTCCTGTGTAAATCTTACTCCAACTATTTAAATTAAGCTTTGTCTCCTGTCACTTGGCAGAAAACTGTAAGGATTAATTAGTTAATATTTGTGCAATGCTTTGAAAATAACAAGTGCCATATAAAGTGCTAAGGATTTTCAGGTGTCATTTTTCACCCTCTCTTCTTTATAAGTCCCATTAATAGTGGTTTTGTCTTTTTATAGCATCTCCTTCATGCTTCTTGAGTAGGTGATACTTCTTTAAACTTCTTCAAAACTCAGTTTTTAGTGGGGGACTGTGTGGCATACGCTTTGCTCATGCTTTTGAAGTCATCCAGATATGTTAGTTCAGAAGTGATATCTGAAACATTTCATCAACAGCTTGTTTAATATATATATTACACCAGTGCGTGGCTTGAAGAGAGAGCAAGCTTAACATAGTATGGAGAAAGTTCTTTGTCAGCATTAGTAATTGACCCTATTACAGTCAGTTGTTAATTAGTAAATAGTTGCGCAGGTTTTCCTTCACTAAGCATTTGAAAACTCAGTACAACTAATTGGCTACACAGAGCCCTTAAGAACAACCCTTAGTATAGACTGTTATACCTGTAGCTTATGTTCGTTAAAAACCAGTGTTTAAGAACAATATGAACAGTAGAGTCTAGTCAAATTTTGACGTCTCCATGGTATTTTTTGCTATCTTCTATATTTGGAAAGTGAACATAGCAAGCACTGCGTTAAGTGGAATGCCTTATTTGTAGTTTTCTTCAGCCTAAGATAAAGAATACCAAGACACTCCGTGGCAGGATTTTAATTTGCCTTCCTTTGTGAACAAAAGAAGATATGACACTTGCCTCTTGCAGATATGACCCACCACAATAAAATGTCAGCAGTAGTTGCTTTTCTTTTTTATTCCTTGAATGGCTTGAGGTGAGAGTTAATTGATCTGGATTGTGTACAGTGTAAGAGTGCAGTTCCATGGACCTCATGGGACATGAACAAAACTCAAGATGTGTCCAATGGAAGTATCTGCGAATGTAAATCTGTAGGGCAAAGCCATGATTTTCGACTGCTGTCAGTCTTTCCAATGCAGGAGTTGTTGCTTTTCTGGTGTGTCTGCAGGAACACTTCTCACCTGGCCATCCCGTGCTGCTGTAGGCACAGGAGTCGCCACTCCGCACTGACCTGTAGATCTTTTTGGATCAGTCGCAGATAATGTGCTGCGGCCTCTGTGCTGGGGGCCCTGAGCAGGTTGCAGTTTGGGAACCCCTGCAGATGTGGTTGGGAGAAGATGGTTTTGTGGTCTCAGTGGGATTGCAGGAGCTACTTCAGTTGTAGCTTGAAAGTCTGTGACCCAAGTGCTACCCTTTTTCTTCCTCCCCTCATTGAAATAATAAATTCTAGGCAGGCTTGCTTGAGGTACATTTGGGTAACAGAGGTAACCTGTCTCCCCTCATCTGATTTGATTAAAACGTTTCTACAGCTATTTTGGGTATTAATCATGAATGAAAACAGGGGACTGTCCTACTTATCACTATCCATCTTAGAAAGCATTTGTTACAAATGGCTCAGTGATCAAAGCAGCACAACCCTGAATGTAAATAGCAGCAGAGGGAGGGCTTGTGAGTGAAAAGCAAGCAATTATTGGACAAGGTCAAGAGCTGTTCCTGTGATGAACAAGGAAGATAAAACATCTGCAGTCAAACTGTGATTCTTGTAAACAAGGGGGCTTTGGATTTGAACATACTATATTTTTAAGTGGAAACAAATGGGAGGAAGGGATCAACATATCTGTTGTGCTTGCCTGGAGATGACTTAGACCTGGTATTTTCAGTACGTGCACACTGTCCGCCACCCAGGACCTGGCAGTGCCACTGGCCAATCTGCAGGTTTGCAAACCTCCATCACTGCAGCAAAGAGATGTTCCTTCAAATCCACCTTCTGAAGTTAAGTGCGTGCTCCACCACAGGGTTCATTTTGGGAACTGGGTAGAAAAGGGAAGGTGAGATCTGGTCTTGTTCTTGGGATTTCTTGGCTGTTCTCTCTCTCCTGCCCCCCATTTTAATGCAGCAGAAGAGATCTCTTTTTAGAATGTGAACTACTCCCCTCCTGAAGAAATTAATTATGAAATTAAATGCAGTCATCTCCATTACTGCTTGGTATTTTGAGGCAGGTTTGCTCTTCAGCTAGATTCCCATAAAATGTCTTGTCAGACACAATCTGTTTCGTATGTACAGGGTCGCTCATTGATCATATTTATAGTGGGTTGAATGCTGTTGTCCCAAAATGAGAATGACATCAGTGGGTGGTTAAGCTAAGACACAAATCAATGTCTTGCTGAAAAATGGGCTTTTGAAATTGTGGTTGGTTGTAAGACTGCATCCTTGCCAAGCAGCAGTTGCGATAGAATTGGGTTGCTCGTGTCAGCCCCAGCTATTCTTGATGAAGTGTGCAAAATGTCTACCTAATTATACATGTAAGTGTTAGTGTGTGCATAAAAAATGTATGTTGACATATGGATTCAGGCACCTAAGCACTGTTTCAGCCACATATCCATTTACATTTTTTTTAATGCATAATTTGTGTCCAGGGAAATATATTTTTTCATGCTCTTGAGCTGGAAATAGGAGAAATAGGAAATAGTTATTCGCTCCAGTGTACTTTGATAGTTCCTCCTTATTTAATTTTGATTTATATTTTCCTCTTTTTAAAACCGTATGTTTTCATTGCCTTTGATTTAAAATAAATAAATAATTCTCCATGCATGCTGCTTATCCCTAGCAAAAGACCATGCCGTCATGAAGCTTTTGTGTGGAGCAACTCATCAATTGAACTGGGTTCTGTGGGAACAGAAGTTAAGCATTTCACAGAATCATAGAATCATAGAATTGTAAGGGTTGGAAAGGACCTTAAGATCATCTAGTTCCAACCCCCCTGCCATGGGCAGGGACACCTTGCCCTAAACCACGTGGCTCAAGGCTCTGTCCAACCTGGCCTTGAACACCGCCAGGGATAGAGCATCCACAACCTCCCTGGGTAACCCATTCCAGTGCTTCACCACCCTCACTGTAAAGAACTTCTTCCTTATATCTAATCTAAACTTCCCCTGTTTAAGTTTGAAGCCATTACCCCTTGTCCTACCACTACAGTCCCTAAGGAAGAGTCCCTCCCCAGCATCCTTGTAGACCCCCTTCAGATACTGGAAGGCTGCTATGAGGTCACCACGCAGCCTTCTCTTCTCCAGGCTGAACAGCCCCAACTCTCTCAGCCTGTCTTCATACGGGAGGTGCTCCAGCCCTCTTATCATCCTCATGGCCCTCCTCTGTACTCGCTGCAACAGCTCCATGTACTTTTTATGTTGAGGACACCAGAACTGTACACAATACTCCAAGTGAGGTCTCACGAGAGCAGAGTAGAGGGGCAGGATCACCTCCTTCGACCTGCTGGTCACGCTTCTTTTGATGCAGCCCAGGATACGGTTGGCTTTCTGGGCTGCAAGCGCACACTGCCGGCTCATGTTAAGCTTCTCGTCAACCAACACCCCCAAGTCCTTTTCACATTTAATTTGAATCATAAATGTAAACTATGAAAATACATGCTTGTGGCTTCTTGAAAGATATTCCCGTTTTGAGAATGACGTTCAGAAAATAGTAAAAACTTGAGAAATAAACTCTGCTATCAGATCCTTGATGATTTTGAGAAAACACGGCCTGCGGGGTGACCACATTTTTCAATAGTGTCAGACCTGGAAGTATAATTAGCAAATAGTTATTTGCCTATAACTCTTTCCCTCTGGGTTTCTGAAAGCTGAGATGTTTCTTGGGTACCAGTTCTAGGGGAGTTGGGTTGTGGAGTGTTTCACTGCTCTTTAACACTTGCATATGTTAAAGATCCTCGCAGCTCTGCAAGGAATTGCTGGAAATTGGGGAAGAGAAAGGAAAATTAAACCTTTCTGACTGATCAGATTTCTTCCACCTAGCTTGCAAGATTGTCTATTTAAATACATCCTTTGATTTAAGGAGCAGAAGCAGAGCTAGAGAACATGCGTTTTTGTACCTTGTACTTGAATAACAGTGACTGTCAGCAGTTTTGAATTGACTGTCTTAAGGGTTTGGGCTCACTTATGTTTTACTTGAGAATCCTTCATGCATCTAGATCAGACACTACAATCACATGACTGATGTGCGACCTACGCCATAAAAAATTCTGTGAAAATAAATTCAGATTGAGATCTTGAGCTGGGGAAAATCTGCAGACTAGAAGTGCCACCAGATTTGCATTTCATAGTCTGCCGCTTGTAGTCGGCCTTTTTCCGAAGGTCTTCACTAAAGTTTCCTGCATCCGAGGACACCAGGGGATTCTCGTGTTGGTTCCAGCTCACTGAGCCAGCTATGGATGAGGACCCGTTGTGGTAGGCACTGTGCAAACACGGCATGGAACAAAGTAGACCTTCCCTCAGTTTTACTGAAATTTCTTGTCGGCATAATTGTCACAGGGCAGGAGGGGCACAGATGTCGCATGTGTTGGTCCTAATGCTTTCTAAGTTTAAGAGGTACCAAGGCAGGCAGCTTCTTCAGAAAAATGTTTGGAGTGTTTCTTAACTTTTCAGTGGTGGTTGTGAATAGATTTTAAAGCTTCGGCATGCTCAAGTGACGAGAGTTTAGCTTGGTTCTTATTTATAGAGTTCCATATGTGTAAATGTAGCACTTCCTGATGCATATGAAAAGAGGCTTCCCGCCCAGGAGGGGCTGTCACCTTTCTTGACCTCTTCTTTTTTTAATATGAGCTCATCTCCTCTTGTGCCCTGGATTTAAACAAGAAGCAGCCTGCTTGATCGGGCAGTGCCTGGCTGATGAGCTCTCCTGCAAAATGTCTGGAATACATACTACCTGAGTCATATCTCACAATTAAAGTCATATAGCTCAGTACATGCAAATGAGCTTCATCTTTGCTGCCACTATGCCTGTGGGCTGTGCAGGAATATGAGCCTGGTTTTCCGTGAAGAAGAGCGTTTAACTGTTTTCATAGGATTCTCTTTCCCCATCCTCTTAATTTCATGCTGTTGCCAGAACTGTAGCTGCTGGTACCATCATCATAGTGTTGTCTCTGGAGCAGGACAAAGCAGCCGCATGGCTGGGACTGGCATTGGGTGAAAATGACTGCTTGGCATCGCTTGCCTTCAGTGCAGCTGGTAGCAAAGATGGAGGTTCTTCGGGAGGTTTAAGAATAAACCGGCCTGTCATTTATTTGTCGGTAGGGTCTTCATTAATTTCAGCAGGAGAAAGCTGGAGAGAGTGAAATTACTTAATTCTTATCAGTTTGCAAACATCACAAATCAGGTTATCAGCTGATAACCTACCAGTATTGCTGCGGCTGCCTTAGATGTGCAGGCACAGTGTTTCTGTCCAACCCAATGCTTTCAGCTTGGACCTTTAGGGTGTTACAACCAGGAAAGGCTGCAACGTTAATCTTAATTAAGGGAAGATGATGATTTATTCAGCAGGGCTGACTGGTGCACTTGTATGCACAATGCCTTTCCCAGTGGGTTTTGGTCTAAACCGTAGGATCAAAGAGAGCTGCTGTAGTAAAACAGCAGGAAAATGAGTAACGTTTATTGATTTGATACCTGGGAAGGAATTGGGCAAAGTAGCAGTGGATATATGCAATGCACTTCTCCCTCCAAGCACCTGCTCTTCCACCAGCACAGCGAGTTTTCTTTAGTGGCAACACTGACAAGGCAGTAGTTAAAGCTGTCACCATTTCCAGAATCCAATTTTTCAAGAGGTTTATAGCTCTGCCATTATAGAGAGAAAAAAAGTGGGGAGGGAGGAGAAGGAGGAAAATTCACTGTAAATGCTAAGCAGCCTTTCCATCTGGAAATGGCATGAAATACATGTATTTCCAAGCTATCAGTGCTTTAAACAAAGTTCATAATACCATTTGGTGTCAGGTTGAAAGTGGCCTTTGTGGCTTTTTTAGTCCAATTATTTATTTTTGGCAGTGATTTCATAGACTGGAATATCCTTAATTGAGTCCAGTTTTCTAAACCAAAGAAATAGCCTGTAGTTTCACTTTTCTCCTCTGTGTTCAGCCTTAGTTTCAGTAAAGTTTGGTTTTAGTCTTTTGTAACTTGAGACATAAATAAACCTTTAAGACACTTGGAGGGTTACAAAAAATTGAGGTGAAGGGAAAAGTTTAAAAAAAAAACCCCACCAAACCCCAAAAAATTTAGGATTAAAGAGATCTGCTCATAAGTCAACGTTAGATTAATCCTTCCTCTGCCAGCCTCTGATTGCAATGAGTTTTGAGCAGGAATTTGCATGTCTTTGTCACCTCACTTAGCACAACTGTATTTGTCTACTTTGATTGGCAACACCATGTATTCATCTCGGAAAATACATGAATGATTCACATACATCAGCCTGAAGTAGGAAGGCTGAGCTGTGGACACCTGGATTTAGAAGAATGCAAGTCTGTCAGTCGAATTAAAGCATCAAGGACATTTTTGCTGAAGGTAGCGGCTGACTTGCAAATGTGCTTTTTTCCTTCTCACAGTTAGACCATCTGGTCAGTGGGGCTCAGTGGTGAGAATCCTGCCTGCAGAGTGGGATAACTTCTTCGTTCTGTGCCTCTGCAGCCTGTCATGCTTTTATGTTTGATGTTATGGGCATATCTTGTAGTAATTTTGAATTCCCGAACACGTCCTGGGGTTGTTTTGAGGATGACCTCCATTTCAGCTCAGCTTCTTCCTCCACCTCATGTGTCCCAGAACTCCCCTTTTCCACATGTAAAAACTCATAGCACTTACGAAGTATATTTTGGAAGTGCAGGTTTTGTTTCTGTGCCTCAGTGACGTGGTGTTTGCAAATAGCTGAATTTGTAATATGTGTACTGCCTGGGGCTGGAAGTTCTGACTTTGTTTGGCTTAGTGCCTTGAATGCTGCAGTCTGTAATGCATGGGATGCAAGAACAACAGTCTCTTACTTCTTCACATTCACTCTGGACACATTTTCCAGCCCAGTTGGAGTAAGTCATGATCAAAATTAGTTCTGTAATTAAGAAAACACTGAACCTCTTGTGTGTGTTAGGCAAATGAGCTGAAGCTTTTAGCCAAGCAATTAAGTGTTAAGGTTTTACTGTAAGGTGAATGTAAACTAGATAATTTCTCCAGCTAAGCTTCCCATAATCATTCCATTAGTATGAATTCAGTACAGTGCAGAAGGGAGGCAGCATAGCTTGATGGTTAAGATTATTATTATTATTATTGAGGATTATTGCAGTACAAATTAGCAGTAGAGGCTTCAGACAAGGTTATGGTCATATTTTGATATGGTAGGATACTTTTCTGACTTTTATGGTAGGATAAAAGACCTCTCTGGAGCGGTCATGATTTAAATAGACCAATAGATGCAACGACAAAAAAAATTGTTTGCATAGATACAGAACTGAGATGCAGAGGGATTAAATGCTGTGCCTTCCGTGTGGCCAGTGGAAGCCAGATTTGATCTTGTGTGTGTAGTACAGTATCACCTCTGGGAAAAATAAACCCTGTTCCACTTTGGAAGGGCGGGTGGGAGAGGGTTGTGGTTAGTGCTGTAATGTGGATGCTGGATTGCCTGCAAATTGTTTTTCATTTCCTTCATCTGCTCTGTGTCAGTGTGCGTTAGTTATTTTAACTTCATGGCTCTCACTGTCTTCAGCGGAATATCAAAGTACTCGATTGAGATCTAGGGACAAGAGTGCTCTCAAAGTGGCAATCTGCTGCTTCTTTTGTTACAGTATATTAAACGTACATAAGAATTTTTATCTGATTATCTGCCTAGGGAGCAAACGTTTAAAGGGGGAGGCTTCTTAACTAAAACCATATTTCTTGATGTTGCGTTTATCTCATCTTTCCACTTAAGGATGCTTGCTGGGAGTGGTATTGTTCCAGTTTCAGTAAGTCATGTGTATAGCTTTTTTATTGCTTTGGCTTTTGCTGATCAAATTGATATGATAGTTTATTTAAGGCAGCATGTCTCAAGATTATGGAAAAAGGTCAAGGCAATTTCAAAAGCAGTTTGTATTTTGTTTCTCAGCATGGAAGCTGTTATTGATGTTTCTGGCTTTGTGTTTCTGTAGGCATTCTTGCCAGCATTCGTGTATTCATTGAAGGTGTCTCCACTCATAGAAAAAATAAGTGACCACAAGGATTTTAAGAAGCTTCTCAGGACACGGAATAACGTACTAGTGCTGTATTCCAAATCTGGTAAGTCGTCTTTTTTTTGTGTCACAGCTTGTGTGCCCAGCAGGGTGTCTGCGTTTGAACATCTGTGTACATGCTTAGATGACTAAGCTCTTTGCCCTTACTTGCTCTCTGTTCAGTGTTGCCTTATCTGACTGCAAGGTGCTTCTGCGTGACTACAAGGGCTTCTGCAGGACTGGTGTCTTTGTTCTAACTCAGAGGCTCCTGATGTTTCAAGTTTGGCAGTGTCTTGATTTGGTCTTCTAATTGCTCTGTCACATTGGCAAAAATGTACTTTATTCTGGCTTTGTGTTCAAAACTGGCAGCTCGTAACAGCTCTCAGCCAGTGTTTTCTGGTGTGTTTATCACAGTAGTTCGCAAGTTTCAATTTCCTGGTGACACTGAAAGGCTTAATGAATAGTTATAGTACTGAAATCAATCCATCTTTGCTTCTGACAGCTTTGAGTGTCCCATGGTTGTCTTTCAACTTTAATTAACAAAATATAAAAATAAAAAATGAGCTGCTTGTGTAGGAGGGAGAAACAGCTCATTTCATGTTATGCTACTGTCATGCTACAGTCCTCTCTCTTTCAGGCTCTTTTGTGGCTGTTCACTCTTCCTTATCTGCCTGTTTGCTCTTCCTTTTGCTCTATTCTGCTTCTGCTGTACCTTGTCTCCTTCGTTGCCTTGTTTGTTTTGGTGTGTTATTTTGTGTGACACCATGTAAAATGAAGAAACAATCCTTAAGCTCCAAATGCAAGTGCAGAATGCTGTTGTGGATGTGGAAGTCATTGGACAGCAAGAATTAAAATACATCACGAAGATGATTTTTTCCTTAGTGCTGTATTGTTTTTGTTGTTTCTTCCTTTTCCTTCCTCCAGGCAAACAGTACAAGATAAAGCTTTGTTTGTGAGTTATGTTCTCCCTTTCTGACCTGTTGCAAAGGTCTTATCTCAAACTCAATGACATTCATAGTTGCTCTGGGTTTATAATGTGGCAAATTGGAGCAGTATGTGATGACCTAATATCCTCCCTGTCCCCCCCACCCCAAATATCAGAGAACTAGGCAGACAAAAATGTGCAGCTGCTGGGATAACTAACTTTTGTTTCCTAAAGATATGGTTATTCTGAAACAGTTAAAATGATACATGTGACTTAATTTTTGTTAAAATATTTGTGTTTTGCTATAGTGGGAGACTTTGAGCACTCAAACTTGGCCAAATGCTTTTGTAGTAACAGGTTCAAAGTAAAAGTCATAAAAGAGTTTCTAATGCTTTTTGATTTTGAAAGGAACACTTCAGATAAAAAAGACATCTGTATTACTCAGCTTTTGAAAGGGAAAATTTTCTTTTTATGCTTAATATTTTAAGCGGTGGTTGCTTTCATTTTTAGCAGCACAACCAGAACACTTCAGCTGTGACACTCATCAAATAAATGTTGCCCTATGGGCATTGTTCAAAAGCTGTGTTGTGGAGATTTCTCTTTTCTGTTTTTGTTACTTAATTGGTTAGTTTTAGCAGTCTAAAGCATTGCATACAGAGCTGACTGTGGGATTAATGTTTCTGCCTAGAACAGTGATCCTTGCACAATTAGAAGTCTCTTGGCTAACTTTCACCCAGAAAGAGGGAAGGGGAAAAAAGAGGTAGGAATTTGGAGGTGCAATTCTAAACCAGGTATACATCCCCAATTGTAATGAAATGTTGGTCAGCATCCGATCATACTGCTGGAACAAAGGCTTTGCTTCTCAACTGAGCAGAACTAGATGAGCATTTCTGTCTCACATGGAAAATTCATTTGGTTTAGGAGATATCCTCATTTGTAGGAGATGTTGAGTTCACCCTATCAGCAGGGTATCCTGCCAGGGCTGCTCAACTAGCGAGTCTTATGGGACAAGCCTGTCCTATCCTGAATGGTTATTTTTTGAAAGGTGTTTGTCAAGCTATTCCACTTTGCATGAAGAATTCCCCCATGTGTCTATATCCTTGTGTTGCAGAGAGGTGGCAGTTGCATGTTATCGGTATTGGGGGTAGGATAGTTTCTTGAGAGCTAACGTGTGGGCTGGCATCTCTGATGGCATCAGGCCCAAGCAAAGGCTGTCAAATAAAAAGAAGCTGTTTCTGACTCAGGAGATTGCTGAGACAAAAATTGTGGAGGTTCAGACACTGAGGAGGCTATCACTGCCTACTGTTTCTACTTACCTGCTCTGACCTTCACTTTCTCAAATGTTGGAGACAGATAGTGGTTTATTATAGGAGCGTTTGGTTTGACCCAATATAACTGTTCCTATATTCAGTTAATTGAAGTCATGTGGAGCAGCAGCAGTTTAAACAGATCTGGAAGAGGTTCTGGGTTTCTGTTTTCTGTTTATCGAGGCAGGAAACAATTTCCATTGGATTTAGTTTTTCTGTTAGATTCTTCTGTGTTTATTTTTAATGCCATTTATAAGACTCTTCTGGAATGGAAGTGTTTTGCAAAATCCACACATGTGGCATGGCATTACAAAAATCTGTTTGGTATTTCTAATACATCCAGCTCTTGGAAGAACCTTTTGTGGCTGCTTTCTGCTAATAGTTTTGAGCTCCTCACAACTGTTAATTTGGGTATCTCCCAGAGTTATTATGAGAATAGCTGTGTTATTTTCTGTGTATGATGGGGCAATTGAGGCAGGCAGAGATGCTGAATGGCTTGCCCTTACACCTGATGAAGGTCCTAAATGATGTGGCTTTAATTAGCAGGCAGTGATACAAACTGGTTAGTGCCCAGCCACAGAAAGAAGGCAGTGTTGGGATGGAAGCCAGTTTGCAGGAGAGGGCACAATATAGTTCCATAAATGTAGGTCAAGGAGCATGCCTGGAGGTATGAATTTCAGTGTGTTGTTTAAGGGGGGTGGGGAGAAGCCACCCGACTTTAGCTGCAGCCAGCATTCCTTCTAGTTTACAGAAAATTTTACTGATCCCTTTCATACTGGTTTCTTCAAATTAGACAAATGTACTCCCAGTGCTTCAGAACAAAGGAATGCACCATTGTGTTTTTCTGTGTGGAGTAATAATGCTGTTGTTGATTAATTTTTATTATTATTTTATTTTGTCTTCCAGCTGCTGCTGCAGAAAGCTCACTCAGGTTACTGTCCAGCGTGGCCCAGGAGGTGAAAGGACGAGGTACTATAAGTTGGATAGACTGTGGGTATGTGTCACACTTTTTCTTCTTTTTTTCCCCTCTTCCCTTTTGGCTTTTATTGCTGACTTGGCTTTTTTTAATAGCTCTGAAACTTTTGCCCTTAACTGAACAGGTATGACTCTGTGCAGTGTCTTCAAAGCTGTAGGGAGCCTACATCTTGCCATCCGCTCTTCCTTCAGACCAGTAGTGGGGAATCATTCTTTCCTTATGGCTGTTGTCACTTCTCTGACTGCATGCTTTTCAGCCTGAAGGTGGGGACCCCAGCTAGCATTGCCTTTCACGGGGGCACATAGCATGGAAACTCTGACTGCTCTGGTTTTCCCACAAGCCTGGGGGGGAGGAATTCCATCAGCTGGAGGTCAGTGCAGTTCTGCTCTGCCAGCAGATGTTGCACAAGCAGTAGGGCTGTTTGCTTGGTTTTGAAGTGTCCACCCATTTGTCCACCATATCAATCAAATGGGCTTTCTTCGAAAGAACTTCCTCTGTGCTTGCATAGGTTCATGACAGTTTTTAATGTGAAAGCAGGGGAACTTGTTTCTCTAAGTGCTTGATTGTGTGTGGAGGAATGAAGAGGTGTGTAGTTTCTGGTTTGCGCATGTGAAAGCTTCCACTGTGGTTCTGGTCAATAACACATTGCCTGTGGTTTTAGCTTGTGTATTGTAGTGCCTTTCTGCCTCTGCAGCTTTCAGAGCTTTGCCTGCACATGGCAAATTCCCCTTCCTGTGCTGCAGAGGAACAGCTTGCTGCTTACCTGTGTATTTAGGTGGATTGCCATGGTGTGAACAAATTGTACACTATGCACATATCTAAGTCAGCTCCGAAAATCATGTGGCTCCCTTAAAATTATACTTTTGAAACCAACCTCCATCCATCAAGCAGTGATCCAGAAGCTAATGTGCTTTCGTCGTTGATTAACCTGTCTTGCTTTCCCCCTGCCACCAGGCAGGTATCTCTCCCATGGAGTCCTCTGCTTCTGCCTTCTGTTCGCATTCTGCTGGGCTCATCCAATGCACAGACACTTTAATTTTGCCCAGCAGATGATGGGGTCTGTGTTCCAAGTCATTCGCTGGCAGAAAGCAGCTCCTTCCTTGGAGGTCAGTGAAGCCTGTACCACTTCCCACCTGCTGAAAAGCCAGCAGATGAATTGTATTGGCGCTGACAAGAAGGTTGCATGGAGATCTGACATACCTCTGAAGTCCAGTCTCCTTTTCTAATGAAAGCACTAATAAACAATTTTTGGTTGTCAGTAATGAGGGCTAGCAAATAGGATACTGGGCTAGCTTCTTGGCTTTAGTTTCTAATTGGCCCCCTTTGTCACTGTGGAGTGGTCACTACCTTTTTGTGTCTTTGGTTTCCCTTTTGGTTTAGGCTACTTCTGTGTTGGGAGACTTACTGCTTATCATGTATGTGTGCATGTGGCACGTGCATATAACTAATGGAATGATAAGGCTGTTCGTCTGGCCCTTCAAAATGCTGCTATAATACAACTAAGCAATAACCATCTACAGGATTTATTTTAGTTCTAGATTGAAGAAGGAAAGTTTCAGTGTTTAGGACTTCAGTTTGAAATCCAGGGAAGTTTTGTCTCTTAGCTCAATGGGTCAGTCTCACCTTCTGAGATTTTAAGTGATGGTGATGGGGAGGGAAATGTGTTGTTTGGTTTTGCTGCAAAATAAACTTCAGTTCATCAAACCCTAATGTGCTCTCCCTTTCCAAATGTTGTCATCTAAAGCAAACTTTGTTATGGAAGTTACTTGCAAGGTATGTATTGTAAAGTCTCCTGCAGGTAGTGCTTTAGTATGTTTCATAGGAAGCTTGGTACTTGAAGAGCTTTTCCTCTGACCATGGTGGGGAAATATTGAAGTTAAGCTTCCTATTTCTGATGAAAAGTGAGTTGTTCCCAAAGAGTGAAGCAACCTGGTGAAGGTCATATTCTGAGAGGTAGGGAGACCTGGGAATATATTTGTCTGTTCCCAAAATTTGCTTTGATGCCAGTAGTATCACAATCAAATTGCTATTTGCAGAGTGACAGCCAGTGGTCAGGGTGCTATAAGATGGCAATAGCTGTAATTCTGTCTTCAAGGGTTGAGCAGCGCTTGCTTTCAGATCACTTGGTTGTGAAGAACCTGGAAAAAAATAGATGATCTGTCCAGCTGTAGCTGGCTATTTGTCAGGGATGTGTCTTCTGTCTGTTCTGCCTGCAGAGGGATGTTGTAAGAGAGTTTGTGAACTTGCCTCATGGGGCAAGGAGAGCTGGAAGACTGGCTTGTGGCAAAGGAGGCATGCAAAAAACCTCTCCAAACAAATAGTTTGAGCCTGAACCAAGTTTTGTGGTTACTTTTTTTTGTTAAACCTTTAAAGCATTCTCAAATCAATCTTGTAATGTTGAGACAACTTTTAAACAATTTTTTTCCTCAAAAGATTTTTTTCTTTCCTTTGCTTATTGCTGCCTTTATTATTATTTATTTATTTATTTATTTTTGTGTATCACTCACTACAGTGATAATAAGAGAGAGGCTGCAGTAGTGCTGTCACTGGTCACAAAGGGCCAGCTGTTAGGCCTGAACAGCTGAGTCCTACCAGAGTTGCTCAAGCCATTCTCCCACTGCAAGTATGCTGTGAGGCTTATTTTCAAGTCTTCATGCAGAAACAAACAGCACACAGATGCAGGGATATTTACAGCACAGGCTCAATTTGTTTTACAAATACTGACAAGAAATGGCTTGTTTGGCAGCAATATTTAGCAGGGAATTTTGGCTTTGCTCTTCACATCCTGCTGTAACGAACTTTGCCTTCAGATCCAAGCATTGGCAAGGTTGGCATACATGCAGAGTTGTGGTTTGTGTCTCTGCTTCCCTGTGGCGATGACGGCAGTCGTCTTCATGCCTTTTTCTTTATTGGCAGTGTACTTTTTTTTTGTTTCTTGTCATTCTTCTCCTTCCCTTCATTTTCAGGAGAAAGTAAGAACATACTGCTCCACCGACGGAAATCATTTTGGATTGCTAAGTCTCGGCAGTATGTTTTGTATTTCATACAGCAGAAGGGACTGTGCAGGTTTGCAGCTGGAGATGGGCAGCCTGAATTGCTTATGTGGAAACTGTGCTCCTTGGCCTCAGCTTTTGTTAGGTCTGTGGTATGAGACAGAGGCTAGACTTGAGCTTTCAGTTCCAGGTTGAGTGCTCTTGGAGAGACCAGGGAGGTTTTTCAGCGTAGTGTGGCTAAATGCTTGGTTTCTTGCTGAGACTATTGGTGAGGAGTAGAAGAGGTTGCCGTTTAGTTAGTCACTTTGCAGCAGAATAGCAGAGCTCCCCAGAGTGCCTGAGCTTACAAAATGTAGGACTGGGAAGTGCCAGGTACCTGCCTTCCTTGTGCAGTTAGGCTCACTGGAGTTCAGTGCCATCCTGGAGCAGGGCCATGCAACACACCCAGGGATGTCTCTGTGTGCAGAGACATCATTCTTGAGAGATTTCAGTCGATTTGAACAGGCAAATAGATGCCTCCTTCTAGAGATGAAGGGGCAGCACAAAAATTGCTTGTGGCGTTGAAATGATCACTGTTTGTTCCTATGGGCTGAGATAGCATATGTGGCTCTGTACACAATTAGGTGTGGAGCTGTTTAATTTGTGAATAGAAGATCCACAAACAATGTGACAAAAATACGTTTTATTCTAGACTTTCCATGTTTTAATTAGGAATTCCTTGCTCAGGCATTTGATGTTGAATGAATGGTGGTGTGAGAGACCACAGAATATTGAATTAATCATGCCTGGTAAGGTGCATGGTATCAGGAACAGAGCACAAAGTGTAGATTGGTAAATCCTGAGTTTGCGACTCATGTCTGGGGACACACCATGTTAATAGGAGCTGAGAGTCTCAGCTAATGTTCCTGGCTCTGAGTGATTTGCTTCTTGTTACTTTGGGCTGTTAAAAAAGGTGTATCTGTTTTCCAGACAACTGGGTAAATATTGCCTGATTCATTAATCAGTATTTACAAAGAGTTTGGAGAACTTTGAAAGGAGAAATGCTACAGCAGTGCGAGAGATGCTTCGAAGAATAATAATTTTAATGTTATCTTCTAGCTGCCTTGAGTAGGTTTTGTGGTAGATAATGGAGTGGCCAAAGACTACTGTTATTAGGAAGAGTATAACTAGTTTGGGTGAAGTGGAAAGAAAGTAAAATGGCTTTGCTAAAATGTGTTTGGCAGGTTCTAAAATGGATTGTGGTCATGTGCAGCTTTGAGGAGGTAGAAGGCAGAAGAGGTTGAAAGTAGTTCTTTCCATCATGAATGTGATTTAGTGAACTCTCCAGGGTTTTCCTGTTGCTGAATTGTCCCGAGTTTTTTACTGACTATAACTCCTGCCCAGTTGTGGATTGGTATTTTCAAAACCTCACCCATTTCTTTGGCTCTGGGTAATTATTTTCTGTTCAAATTTGCATGGTTCCCTTTACTACTGTAGGTCCCAAACATAAACAAAGCTGTGTGATTTCCATCTGCTGTCATAGCGCATGTGCTTGGCTTTAGCACATCAGACTGCTAGGAAGAGGAAATACCATCTGGTTAAAATGTCTCACTAATTTTTGGTTGGTTTTAATTCCACGTTTTCAGCTTTTGTGTGTCATTCTTGTAGTCCCTTTCATGTGTCCTGTGTGTCATTCTTGTCTTCATCCCCAATAATTACTTGTTATTGTTGCAATCCCATGACACTTAGCATAAACGTAAGCCCATAATTTGGCTGATAAAGCAGTACTTTCGGGGCTGTGTATCTAAACATGTGCTGGTTCGTGAGAGCCAAATCTAATGAGTAGTTGTATTTTCTGGGATTTCCCCCAATTTCCGTGTTTATCTGCCTTTTAGATGAAATCTTCCTTCGCAAATTTCTGATTTCCCAATGCCTTGATACAGAAAAGCTTTACACACAGTCGTAAATTAATTTAATACTTTGAAATAGCAGGGAGGAATTTCAGAAATAAGGCTGCTGGCATTAAGTGTCATTTTGGTCTTTAGTTTTTACCTCATTCCTATAAAGCCGATCAGAAGTAGGATTTATTTAAAAGAGTAAGTCTACTCATCTTCCTTCCTTGAAGTTGAATTTTAAGGCTGATGAAAAGCTTTGAAATCACAAATAAAAATGACCAGATCTAATGGAGAGAGGAAAAAGGAAGGAAGGAGTGATGCTCTTGCACTGATGTGACCCCTTCCATCCAAGTAGATTTGCAGCGTCTGGGATTTCTGCCTTTTTCTGCAGTTGCCTCGAAGGCAAAGGGCAGTGGCAGGTCAGGGGTGAATGGCACACACATCACCCTGGGTGCAGCCTGGGGAAGGTGGCAGGGGCTCTTCTGGTGGCTGGTCCAGGGAAGGTAATGTGTCCATTGAGAACAGTTTGCAGGTGTAGTTATACTGCCAACGTGGTCCTTGCATGGATGCGATTTGTATGGGCAAACAGTGCATTTGCAGCATAGATTTTCAATGCCTTCCTCCTGTCTCTGTGGTAACCTGTCTGTGTGGTTAATGCTAATTCACATTAAAGCCCTTTTATTTTCCTGTCTGAGTGACCATGCAGGAAGTGCTATGTCAGTCTGAAAAAAAATTCCTTTTTTAAGTAAGCTCTCAGTTCTTAACATAAACCCATTTAGTCTGGTGTATTGCATTAATTCAGAAATGCAGTGTTTAACTAAAGTCCACTGTAGTGCCTAGGTGTATGAGCCTGGGTTCACGTCTGTTTCATCCTAACCATGTGTATTCCATGTGTTTTGCCTAGAATTGCTCATTAGCTGTGAATCTTCAACGCTGCTGCTTTTCAGACTAAAATGAAGAGTAAGCAAGTTAAGATTTAGTGTAAAGTTACCTTTATTTACCTGAATTCAGTATTTCATTTAAAATGTCTTCTAGTTGGTTGATGAGAAGCTGAACATAAGCCGGCAGCGTGCACTCGCAGCCCAGAAACGAACCGTATCCTGGGCTGCATGAAAAGCAGCGTGACCAGCAGGTCAAGGGAGGTGATCCTGCCCCTCTACTCTGCTCTTGTGAGACCTCACTTGGAGTATTGTGTACAGTTCTGGGGCTCTTACGTAACATAAGTACATGGACCTGATGCACTGAATCCAGAGGAGAATCACGAAGATGACTGGGGGCTGGAGCACTTCTCTTACAGAGACAAGCTGAGAGAGCTGGGCTTGTTCAGCCTGGGGAAGAAAAGGCTCTGGGGAGACCTCAGAGCAGCCTTCCAGTACCTACAAGGTAGCTACTTCCAGGGCCTACAAGAAATCTGGAGAGGGACTTTTTATAGGGATAGCACAAGGGGAAATGGCTTTAAACTGAAAGAAGGCAGGTTTAGATTAGATATTAGGAAAAAAAATTTACTGTGAGGGTGATGAGGCCCTGGCACAGGTTGCCCAGAGAAGTTTTGGCTGCCCCATCCCTGGCAGTGTTCAGGGCCAGGCTGGACAGGGTTTTGAGCAACCTGGTCTAGTGGAAGGTGTCCCTGCCCATGGCAGGGGGTTGGAACTGGATGATCTTAAAGAACCCTTCCAACTCAAGCCATTCTATGTTTCTATGATCCTCTCCAGGCCCATAGTACATCTAAAGGTCAGAAAACGGGCTCCAAGAGAATAGTACAAAGTGCTGCAGCATCTGTGTGCCTGTGAGTGATACATTCAAAACCTGCTTTTGCAGGGATATTATATTAGTGTGAGCTCAAAGACAGAGTGGTAGTCTTCTTGTATCCCAGGTTAGGACAGTGTTCCCCCACGCCAGGTTGTATGAGTTGGAGGAGGTCCAGATGAGTCTGAGGAAAGCTACTGCTTTGCAAAGAGAGTTCTAGTGTTCAGTGTTTCTAGAAGTTCCTGCAAAGTCTTTGGTAGCTCCTGTGAATGTATTCAACTTATTTCTGTGCAGGCATGTGGGCTGCCAAGTGCTTCTTACTAATTTATATTTCCGTGGAAAGTACTGTTCATTATAACTTCTTGTCTTCCTGCAGAGCTGGAGCTTGCACTTTCTCCGTTAATTGTTTTTGCTTGACAATACCTGTTACCTTTTTGTCTTGGTTTTCTGTCTGCTCCTTGGCTTGCTCTTGATTGCAGTGAGGGTTAATCTCATGGGTTTTAATTTTCGGAAAATACTTATTTTTAATCGCATTCCTATACATTCCTGGCCTCTCTAATTGACTAATGGGCACAGGGAGTCATTTGTATTTTGCAACGAGTGGTGCTGGGTCCCTGCAGCACATGGATTATTCTGTTTGCATTCCTGGCACGTTCCAGGGGAGCGTTTGGAGCAGAAGGCTGTGATTGCCTTGTGGGTCATAGGGAGGCTTTTTGCTGCATTCTAGGGGGGAAAATCACACCCTAAATTCAGATGAGACTCTGCCCTCTCAGTCTGCTAATCCTAATCTTTAATTATTTCCAGCAGCACACTTTCTGATGCTCCTCTATCCCTTAAAAGATTCAAGCTTTTAATCTGCCTCATTGTTAGAGCAGCTCATTTGTTGTCTGCTGTGGAAACCTGTTGCTATTGTTGCTTCTTCTATAATTTCCATCGGGAACCTATAACAGTGGCAAAATGTTGCTTTGTTCTCAAAGACGAATCTTGTGTTTTAAGCTTCCCATGCTGCGTCCATCTCTCCTGGGTCCTGTTCCTATTTTGGTGTCTGCAGGTTCTTAAACCTCACTTAGGAGCATAGTATTGAATCGACTGTCTACACAGAGAGCTGTGCATGGGCTTTCTGTCTGAGTAGATGTAAGCCATTACCATCCCATGGCTGCTTAGCACAGCTCTTTGGAGAAGTGCTCTTGCAAGCTAGGCTGATGCTTTGAGAAGTGATTTTTATTTATTTATTTTAATTTTATTTTAGCTCTGTCTCAAGAGAGTGATACTGAAATGTCTGGGATCGTTAGGGAATACAAGGAGCCTTACAAATGTGACATACTGTCAGAAGCAGAAGTTGTGGCAGCTGCCACCCTGGGCTGGGAGGGAGGAGTGAGGACAGTGGGGAGGCAATGCTCTAGGTCTGAGAGGAGGAGAGTTTTGCAGGAGTTGGTCTGGTTTTGTTTGGTCAGCAAAGCACACAAACTGCTGTAGCGTAAATGGATCACACAGTCCTTGTTGGAGGGTGGGATTGATGACTGCAAGGAACGTAGTCAAAATCCCGTGTTATCTCCAACAATGGCTAATGAATTGCATTTTGGTTTTTGGAACCTTGTAGGAGCATATCTAGCTACAACTGAGTGTTAATGACTTCCTCTTTCAGATTAGTTTTGCAAGTGCAAGTGTGGTTTTTATTTTTACATGGCTTGAGGAAATTTCTGGCATTGACACCCCTTTTGCTGCTTTTTTGGGTCACAGGCTCTATTAGTTGTTTGGCAGGATCTCAGCCCCATGCTTTCTCAGGATGTTCATCAGTCTGTCGTCTGGAGAGGGTATGCTGTGGAAGGTAGCCAGTGGGTATTGCAGAGGCTGCACATTGCGCTGGGAAATCCTGTTTGATAATTCACTTCTGAGGACTGGTCTGAAATTGCAGTTGTATTTCCCTGAAGTTGTAAGTGGAGTTGTTCTCTGTACGATGGTTTTCACCATAATGTAAAAGAACAAAAGCAATTAAGCAACAGAGACAGTAATGAGAGCGCATGCTGGTAACAAGATGGTAGCTTTGACTGGTACCTTCCGAAGGGTTTTCCAGTGTTGGGGGGGCTTGCTTTGTAGGCAGCCCTGTTTCTCCTCTGCCATACCGCCCTGCTCTCAGAGCCTGTTCCTCCTTCTTACATGCATAGTCTTGTCTCTTCCAGCTGTTGGGACAGCGACAGTGTTTGTACAGCCACTGATACAACAGAGTCTCCACTGTGTTGGGTCTACAGGTGCAGCTGTGATAAAAGGAACTGCTGAAGCATAATTCATGTGCATTGTTGAGCCCTTTTTCAGATCTACAGATAGAAGAGATAAGATCTGTTTACAGATTGTGAGGTCTGTGGTTCACGTGTGGTTACATGATATGCCGATGAGAGGAGTGAGGTTGTTCTTGTGCGAGCAGATTTACTGTCCTGGTTACTTATGTTTTCTTAAACCAGCTGTCAGTTTTTTTACTAATTCTCTTGTGCCTGGGAACACTGTAGGTATGGATAAAAAAGAAGGCTGGGTCCAGTCTGCATTAGAAAGTGTTAGTAGATGCCAGCACCATGGCATTGAAGTGGTGTGGCCGCACAGTACATGCACATGCTGCTGTTATGTTGGCAACTGGAGGCATGAACTTTTTTTGGATGGCATTTTTGTCATATCCTAAGAGGGGATTTGACAGTCATTCCAGATCCTCCCTCCCCAGAGGCTGGTGTGGTTGTGAGGCTGTTTTCTCTTCTTGATGAGAAGCCAATGGGCAGCATTATGTGATAAGGGAAATAATTAAGGAGCTGCAGAAGATCTTATTTGTGCTCATGAGAGAGGATGGTGCTGAGAATGTTTGGTCTTACTCTGCTGCCTTCAGGACCTGCCAGGACAATATTTGAATTTGGGGGATGGGAGGATGCTTTGCACTGCCACCTCCATTTCTTACTCAGGATCCATCCAGCTTGGACTTGTTTTTAGAAACCAGTGTGGACTTCCTGCAGCCAGGCTGCTGTATCTTGTGTTCCTCCTGTCTAGCTGTGTTGCTCCTGCCACTGGGGACTGCCATCAGTATCTCTCACTGCTTCACCATCCTTATGACCACGAGCTCCCGGGTCTGTGGGCAGCCCTGCAGAGGCAGA
Source organism: Strigops habroptila (assembly GCF_004027225.2). Lineage (NCBI taxonomy): Eukaryota > Metazoa > Chordata > Aves > Psittaciformes > Psittacidae > Strigops > Strigops habroptila. The sequence continues at coordinate 54,167,108 of NC_044281.2, read as the reverse complement.
GCATCCTGCGCTGCTCCTGAGGAATGCTTGTGGCATGTCCCCTTTAGGTGCTGGCTTCACTGGTGGTGAGCCAAAGGAGGTCAAATCTCCTTCACAAGCCCCTCACCCTCCTGCCCTGGTAGCAGCTGGCTGCTTGTGCAAAGTGATTATTCATGCATGCTAATGCTGACAAGGGACCCCAGAGGTTTACAGAGAGTGCTCTCGTTAGGCTTCCTGCCAGCTCTGTTGTAACCCCAAACAACAGAAGTGTCTCCCAGTAGAGGAGATGGGGATGTGTATGGAAAGGGGTGAAGTATTCCTGTGATGAATGCTGTCTTTATTGTTACTTAGACTTCTTGCTTAGTTAGGTTAATTTCGATCTTTCATTTTATCGCTCCTTTTACCAAGCTGCCATATGTCTTTGCCTCTCCAGCAAAGGAGTGTTTTGGAGCCCCAGTTTGGTTTCATGGGAAGGGGGAGGGAGCATGGGGAACATGCCATGCCATCGTGCCACTGAAGGTTTGACCTTATTACCACATGGACAGCTGTGGTTAGGTTGTTGGTGATATTGCATATAGGTTGCTATTTTGGATGATTTTCCACAGGGCTGCAGCTGGATGGTTTGTATGCCTGCAGGTAAAGCAGGGGTCCCTTCAGCAGTAGCACAGCAGAGACCTGCAAGGGTTCAAATTGCTTTGGTCAGAAATGGCATCAGGCAGCCAAGGATGGCTGCTGGGGGACATTACTGGCCTCATCCTGAGACCACCTGGTGCCTTGTCTGGAGTGTCTTGGACTGGGTGGTAGAGTGCTGATTTTGGGGGTGGTTTCTGGCTTTTTAGGTTTAGGGTTGGGTTTTTTTCCCCTTCCCCCCCCTTTTTTCTTTAGTCTTTATAACAAACACACTGCCTCTTCAAGTGGTATAATCAAATTGCAAGAACTGGAGTCCTAATTACCCTCTCCCATGTGAGAGTTGAGGAGCTCATCTTCAGAGAGGCTGTTGGCTGAGATCCAAAAGAGACAAATCTCAGCACAGAGACTCCATCTGTGTTGATATTTACTCTTATTAAGGATAATGGTCATTACCAAGTGATATCAGAGCAGGTTGCTCTTTGCAGGTTATTTTTGTCTGGCTGTAAGTGAAAGAAGAAGGAAAAGCGGAATAGGTTTATCTCTGCCATTTCTGTACGTCTCCTTTTCTGCTTTTTCTGAAGAATTGTTAGTATAGCAACTGAGCTGGTGGGTCTGGCATGCGCGAAAATCTGCACTGATGCATGAAAAAATTACTGATACATATTTAGACACTTCTTATTCTGGGAATTTGCTCCTGTTCAATCCCTTGCATCAGTGCAGATAGCTTGCATAAACAGACTAAACTCCCCATGCAGCGGTGCAGAGAATATGCCCACTAAATGTTAAGAGACATACTGGAGCAAACTGCTGCCTTGTTTCCTGTGATAATGGATGTGCATTCAGGCAGCTACATGGAGCAGTCCTGAAAGCAGGGCAGGCTTAGATCCTGTTTCCGTCCAATGAAACAGATGTTCTTATTTTCTTTTTTTTTTTTTTAATAGAAACTAATGCAAACAGAAAATAAATTGGTAGGAGTTGGAGTAGTAGGAGTTGCTAGTTGCTTGCTCACAGGTACATCTCATCAGTAATGTTTTGTAGCCTTTTTCTGCTATAAACCTGGCAGAACTTTTCTAAGATGAGTATCTGGATCTCTAAATGACACATACGGAAAAATTACACTTTTATTTTTCTTCACATGGTTTGAAGTTTCACCAGATTGGTGGTAGAACTGGCCAGAAAACTGTCTTCATACTCATTGTGGTCCTCTGCAGAACAATTGTGTGCGCATCTTGGGGTTTGACAGACCCCTGTTGCTGGAGGTAGGTTTCAGCATTACACTCGTTCATGTCAACCACCCAACATTTGTCTTGGCAAGGCTGAGATGGCCACAGATACATGAGTATCCTGGGAACGTTCTGGAGCATCTAGAAGAACATTAACAAATGTTGACCGTGGTACGGTCTGACTTCAGTTAGCTGTCTGTCAGTCAGCTCCAGCAGGGCCACAAGAGCTTCTCTGTGCCTCTAGATCTGTCTGGAGTGAGATGGGAGGGTGATCCGAAACTGGTACCTCCTCCTGAGATGTCCTGATCTTTGAGTCGCTTAGGTGTAGCCCATGGGACCATTGGAAGGTGAGGGAACACAGGATATATCCTACCCATGGGTTTGATGTTGCTGCAGATTTCCTGTGCTGGCTCCACACTGCAAACCAGCTTTTCAGCAAAACTCCAAATCCAGGCTATTTGTTTTGTAATCTAGTTTTGTTACAAGGAGACATGTTCATGCTACTCAATGAACAGATGACATCTTTTAGCTCCACCTTCCACTGCAATCTGGGGAAAAGAAAGATGAAGCAGACAACAGGAAAATAACTGTCTTCTCAGGCTCAGATCTCCAGTCTTCTGGAGAAGCCGAAGAAGTGTTTGCAGGTTACAGTGACTAGCTTTGGCTATGAGCTGAGAATGCAGAACTGACATGAATTCAGTAAGACTCTGCAGATAAACATGCTTCTATACAATTGGGGTTACAGGTGATCCTTTCTGGTGAGGTAGGTGCATGTTTTGTTAGTTCCTTAAAATGCTTGTTTACATCTTCAGCATAATACTCTGATTTTGATGCATGTGTCGATAGCACGCTCCTCCTCATTTCTGTCTACAGTAAGCATTTGGGAAGTTTCCACAAAGGCATGCTCTCATCTGCAGCACACTGCGAATTTACCGTTATTGTTCCTCACATTTGCAGAAAGGCAGCTGGAGAACATTGGGACTATTAGCACCATTGCTGGCAGCAGCACTTAATTTGGTGGGGCTCTTGCAACCATTGCATTGTGGTTTCTCTAATGTGTCTCTAATCAGTTTAAACTTGATGGGTTTTCAGTGTTTTCATTTTCTAAATTGATTTATCTGCGTACAAGGTACAAGTTGTCCTCTGCTGGGAACAAGTTTTCAAGCTTTTTAATCTTGCTGTTTGTCAATGCAAAGAATAGTCTTGTCAATGTGAATCATCCTCTTTTCTTTGTAGTTGTACTGTTTCACTCATTTTTCCAGGTCTTTGACTGACTTCATATTTACTTCATCTTGAAGTGTCCTTATAGCTTCATTTCTGCATTGTCTAGGACAGCAGTTAGGCCATGAGGACCCTTTACCTGCCCACCTAAGCAAAAGTTTACGCGGTTTTCTCCTGTGACCCTTCTCTCTTCTTCAACTCAGGCTAATCAGGTGCTGGAAGCAATTCACTCTCGTTCATTTTGAAAACCGCCGTCAGCAGGTCTGTCTGCTGTTACATGCGTCCTTGTTGAGGAGCTGTGGCAGCTGGTCTTTATGTCCACTGGCCAGGCGTGGCTCCAGGACACATCCTCATACCTAGTGTAAATGGAGTTGCTGGGCTTGGGACTCCAAAATTTGAGCTGGTATTTGTTTTTTGCAGGAGGACCTTTTTAAGGCTAGCCACTTGTGATCTGGGCTTCAAGATACCATGAAGGTGTTTCTTTTTGGTTCCGAGTTCCTTTCTGCCAATGTAAAAGCTGACCTGCTCTTTCGCTTTGAATCTTTTCACAAACAGTGCTCTTTGACCACCATCCTAACAGTATGTTAATCTCATGGACAGAAGGTCTGCTGAGGTACTCAGACATGCTAGAATGGGATACTTTTCTGCTTGTTGAGGCCTGGCTTTGAAATGTGGTTTTAACACGGTTCATTGTGTCCTGACCAAGCAAAAAGAGAAATTAAATTGGTTAATGCAGCTTTCCACAGTGCTTGTCCCACAAACTTAGCTGAACAGCTTCCAATTACTGTTAGTTGCAACTAATTGCTGATAAGGAAGCACAGCAATAAGTGTTTGCAACTGAATGCATTTGATTTCCTTTCTTGTAACCGTTTTTCTTCCAATATGTGTTTTTTGCAGTGATACTGAAAGCCGAAAATTATGCAAGAAGATGAAAGTAGATCCTAATTCAAAGGAGAAAGGAGTGGAATTACTCCATTATAAGTGAGTGCTGGGCTGGGATTTGTAATTCCTAATTGCCAATGCCCGTGTTAGGACCATTCAATATACTACATAGCAGCTCCATACTGCTATAGCATGAAGACTTGTTGTTTTTCATCCTTTGACATGAGAAATTGATTGCCGTTTCTTCAGTTTGCGGGCATGTGTTGTGACAGAAGTTGAGATAAATTTATTCTGCTGTTGAATAGAGTACACTAAAAGCATGAGTGCGGCCTGGAAGACATGTCCAATGGACTAAAACTACCCAGTGCACAAGGCTGATGCGTGAGATTTGAGCTGTCTTACCTTCTCTGTCACATGCCTGCTAGCATGTGCCTTGGGCACATCGCTCCACCTGTCTGTACTTGCTTTTCTGACTTGAGATAGTACTTCATAAACTAAGTGGAGAAAGGCAAGAACAGCAAGAGGTTTTCTTCCTGGAAGTAATAGAAGTGGGAGTACTGTTAAGTGTAAGAGACACCGAGTGGCTGCATCTCCATCTCCAAAGATCATGCTTTAGTAAATATTCTTGTCAAAGTGTCAGGGAGGAAATTATTTCCTAGAAACCTGCTTGCTTTACACTCCGTTTTGCACTCTCTTTTTCCCCACTGAAATTACTGTTCTGTAAATTTTACTTAGTTCTGTGGCTTTAGCAGGAAAATGTTATTCTGGTTAGTGAGGAGTGAGAGCAGCTTTCCGGCAACGTTACTGTAAATTAACACTATTCCCCGCTGCTTGTTCAACAGGGACGGTGCATTTCATACTGAATATAACAGAGCGGCCACACTGAAGGTAAATTTAAATATTTGATTATTGTTATTTCTTTTCTGCTAGATATGAGGGAGACATTTGTGGAGTAAAATCAGGTGTTGGTACATGCTGAAGGCATGAAAGGGAAGGGGTTAATCTTCATAAACAGCTGTCGGAATGACCTGAAGGTTTTTGTGTGTGTACGTGTCTGCCAACCACAGATTGGTTAAAAAGACTGAACCAATGTTGAACAGTAATGTAAATTGTGAGTTAATGTGCAGGCTGGTAACAAATAGGGATTTTCTTGCTTTGATTACAAGGTGCTGTTAATAGCAGTATAACTAAAAGTATTAGCTGATACTGCATTTTGATAAGGAGTTCTGTGAGGTTTTTTGAAGAGAGCTGAGTGGTCTTATAAGATTATGAAACCACAGTTCCTATAGAAGTGGCTTGAGTGCAGCAGGGATAAAACAACCTTCCTTCTGCAAACCTTGACAGAGCAACAGAAAGCAATGTTCTGTGAGGGCAGCGGAAGGAAGAAGACATGAAACATAAAACGAGTTTGTAATCCTGAGGACTGTAGAAATGGTGGACTGAAAGCACAGTAAACAGGCTGAAATTGTGCAGCCTTCCTCTGCGAAGCCCTGGTGAAGCCCTGGGACTATCCTCACCTGAGGCTGCAACCCTGCGATGGCTTGGCTTCCAGAAACTGCTCTGTCCAGCTCTGATGCCCAGTTCCCATTTCTTTTCCTCCTCTAGCAAACCTGGGCCCTGCTTCGTCTTTGGTCTTGTGGAGGCTTGTTGACACTGCTCCAGACTGACGTTATTACATTTACTTCCCCTTTCGGGCTTGTTCAGAGGTTTCGCTTGGGGTGCAGGAAAGCCTGTGTGAGATGCTGAACCTCAGTCTGTCAGAGTGGCTGCCCCTAAGCGCACTTGCTCCTTTTACAGCCAGAGTTGTGAGATACCTGGGGGTGGGCAGGAGGGGAGGCTGTCTTGGAAGCACGCCCTGGCTTGAATCACCCATTCAGCCTGCACTTGGGGTCATCATGCAGGATTTGCTTGTGGTGGGAGAGTAGGACTGTGTATCTTCTCATCTCCTGCGGTAGAAATCTTGCCTGCAAGAGCAATGTTAGATACTCAGCCTAGTCAGCAGGTGCCTGAAGCTTCTTCAGTATTTAGTGAGGAAAGGTACCCAGTAAATTCTTTTCCCTCTTGATGGATGGTGGAGCGAGGGAGACTTGTTAGTTGCCTAAATTTGGGTGGTTTAAACAATGCATGACACATCTTTCCTGCCCTCTATAAAGTGCTGCAACCAGGAATTGGTGCTGTGACTCCTCCTTATAGATGGGATCAATGGGAAAGCACCTGCAGAGTCCTAGGGAGTGTTGACCAGAGAGGCAACCATAGCACAACAGGAATCATACCATTTATTCCTTCAGTTGCTGTTTCGTGATGAGCACTTCCCTCTTCTCTTTTGCCTTGCCTGCTGGGGAGAAGGAAGCAGCACCCAGTGGAAAGGGCTGCAGGATTCCAGGGCAGGTGGAAGGAGGGTTTTGAAGTTCCCTTGCTCTAGGAGCTCTAGTCTTCCTTAATATAACTGCCCCTGTGAAACCTGGTGCTAATGATTTATAGGTTGTACAGTGCTGGGCAGTGGTCAAATAACTCAGTGGAGTGCTTACTTCTGCTGCTCACAGCTGCCTGAATGTTTCTGTATTTGTCTCTCTAACCACTTCTTCTCCCTGTTTTCTTCTGTTGAGGCAGTGACCTTTTTTTTTCTCTCTCAGCTGTGGTTGTCAAGCATCTCCCAGTACATTACAAACAGCAAGCAGCAGAGCAACACAATTACGTAGGATATCATTCATTTTACGGACAGGTGGACATACTGAAGAACAGGGAGATTAAAGGATTTGTTTCACATCATTCAGCAAGCTTGTGGCAATAAAACTTGGATCTTCTTTCCAGGCATACAGTAGACATATTAATATATGTATGACATTTTGGAGGATGATGGACACAGCTCTGGAAAACTATAAAAGGATTCTTCTGAAGTAATCGGCAATTTCATAGATGTGGCTGATCCAGCTGATAGTGTACTCTGGTTTTTACGGAAAGCTTTTCATTTCTTAAAGTAACTAAATCCTTATGTAATTAGTAGAGATGCCCTTGTGGGTTTACTGTGAGAAAAAAGAGGAATAAAGGATGGCTCAGTGTTCAAGGTGGGGGAAGTTAGCAGTCAGAACCTCTTGCTGCTGGGACCTGTGTTAAGATCAGAGCTGTTTGGGCTCTCTGGTAAAGGGAGGTGGACTCCAAGATAACAAAGTTTGATGATGCAAAATTATTAGGATTAATTAAATAAAAAGTATTTCCAACTCTTTGCAGAAGGGCTTAGGTTCTCACAATGCCAAGTGGCTTGTCAGTATGAAAGGAGGAGCTTGTGGAGTAATGAACATGAGAGGGAAGGAAAGGACACAGCTCCAACTATGCTAGAGTAATGCAGACTATTGTAATGAGTTTTGAATTACCATTCTGCAGGGTTGGCTCTGTGCTTACCAGTATTTAAAAGTCAAATTATTAGGAAAGGAACAGAGAATGGAAGAGGAAATGTTATTCCACCATCTAAGTCCCTGTGTTCCTTCATTTTGTGTCTTGTATGTAATTCTGGTTGTGCAATCAAGTGAAAAGTGTGAAAGTACTGCACAAGGGCATTGACTGTGGTCAGAGACACAGATGGCCTGCATATTTACATGAAGATTCTTGGGTTTGGAAAAAAGGACAATTTGAGGAGATTATAACTGTGTGTAGCCTGAAAAAGGGAATGGTTACCTATTTTTTTCTCCAAACTTGGGTACAAACACTGGCATTTTGGGATGGCTTTTTTGAAACAAGTAACTGTAGTGCTTAAAAAAAAAAAAAAAAAAAAAGGTTGCAAAACTCATAGCTACATGTTGTGAAAGCCAAGAATTTAGGAGTCTTAAAACCAGTTTTAGATAGTCATAAAGGATAGATCCATTGATAGTTAGCAAGCACAGAGGTCCAAATACAACAGCTGGTGCAGAGTCCATAAACTTAATTGCTTTTTGCCAGAAATTGAGAGCATGTATCAGCGTATGCTATATAAAAATGGTACTAGTATAATTTTTCCATAAGTGTCTGTTGAAGCTGCTGTTGAAGACTGAAGCTTAGATCAGTCTTTGATCTTAACTGATATGTCTATTCATATGTTGCGTTAGCCACACCATGTCCTAATCCTTGATAGTGCTATAAGGCCAGTATCCAGGCTGTGTGAAGCCTTTTCTGGAGGATAATGTACAGGGAGAGTTTTACTCTCCTAAAATGGAGAAAACACTCATTAAAGTACAAATCTGCTCAGTGCTAGCAAGGGGAATAGACTAATCCAGTAAATTGGTACTGCTCTGAACACTGAATCCTTTTCAAGTTTGCTGTTGTGAGGAGTGTGTGTGTGAAATTAAGGCAAATATTTTTACTAGTATCTCTACTTCAAAGAATTAAAAAATACAGGGAATATCTCTCTCTCTATATATATATATACAGGAAATGCCTGTATATGTATATAGAGTTACATTTATATTTTTTCCCCCCAAGTTCAAACCTAGGTCCATATGTTATAGCCAGCTATTATGCTGTTAAAATTAGCTTGCTTTTAGCAGCATAGGTTGGATGGAGCCATGTCCTGTATTCTGCTGAATCAATGTTTAATGTTCAAAGCTGTTGAAGAGGTTTGGGCAGCAGGTTACAGCCCTTCGTGGCTCTGTCAGTGCCATTGTGTCAAAGCAGGTCCAGACCATGTCATAGCAAGACAGGAGCATAGCTGATTCTTCAGCCTGGGGGTGGCTGAGGCCTGGGCCTTGCTCTGCTCTCTAACCCAGCATCTTGGGGACCACTGCCTTTCTGTGATTAGGAAGTGCGGTGGTTTGTTGGTGCTGGGGCAGGGGGAGCTACTTAAAGGCACATGGGAAATTCTCTTCACTGCATGGAGCAGTGAATGCAAGGCAGTGTACTGCCTGCTCTGCCAGAATACATTGCACTTCTGATTTTTTTTCTGTCTTGGCTCAGGGGGAGAGGCTGGATGAATTAAATCTCTTTAATCCCCCATCCACTAACCACCTCTGTTTCTACATGACTGAACTTGGCATGCAGGAGTTCTTGCAGTCATTAGCTGTTTAAAATGTTGACCCCTCTCTCATCCCCTCCAGTGTATGTTTGCGGTCTGTGCAGAGAGTGAGCAGAACTTGATGTAGCTTTCCTGAATGCAGAACATCTCCACTGTTTTATCCTCTTCTCTCCTTTCCCTATATATTATTTTCTTAATGCCTCTAGTTTTAGAGGTTTTTATAACTGTAACTCCATTGTAAATTACTTGATTTTAATTTTTTTCCTAGCTAGCTCCTTTGTCTGCTAATGCCGTGTTAAAACAGATTTCTTCTCCTTTAAGTGTTTGTAATCCCAACATTACTACCTCACCCCTTAGGTTTTCTTACTCTGTACATATGTAATATATGCTGTCTCTTGTGATAAGAGAAATCTCTTCAATATTAGTTGTGCAAGTAGACAGAAACATAAATACAATAAATGGATCCTGCCGTAAGCTCTGAATTCTCCTGAGCCTTGCAGTACCACCTGAGATGCAGGAAAATGAGTTGAGCTCCGCTATCTGTTGATAAGCTGCTGCGATGTTGTACCAGAGCAGCCCTACCAAAGGCAGGGAGGTGGCAGAAGTGTCTCTGAGACTGTTTCAGTGGCACGTGTCACCATATGGGCTGCTAACCTGCTCTTGAGAAGGAATACAAGCCCAGGCATTTGGATGGATATTCTTGGCGTGTGTTAGTATATACTCTGCTCTATACTTCCACACTGTTTTCCCCAGTTTTATGGTGGAAGTGGGAACTGGTAAGTTGGGATATCAGTTATGAGGAAGTTACACACCCATGTATCACTTGGTGCTGCAACTGGAGATTTGTGTTTGTTGGCACTAGAGCAGATGAGTATACGAGCAGAAAAGCAAAGGGACTAATTGGATGGGGTTTGCATGACAGCATGGATTTGAGATTGGATATCTCATAATTTCCATTCATTTTGCTTCAAAAGATTTTTTTCCCCTGTTTCTTACAGTCTATGGTGGCCTTTCTGAAGGATCCAGAAGGTGCTCCACTGTGGGAGGAGGATCCTGAAGCCAAAGATGTTGTACATGTTGACAGTGAAAAGGTACATTAGCTGGATAGATGTTCTATGTATGTTATAAATATATGGGATAAAGGAAATGTGGGGTTTTTATGTTAACTGTTAATGAAGCACCATTATTTCCTTTCTTTGGAAGAGAAATTTGAGGGACCCAAACTGTTTTGAGTGACTTTATTAAGTCTGTGGAGTGCTATAACTATAAAGTGTCCTGCTTCCTGCCTTCCTCTCCCCTACATGTGTTTGTGATATTAGTCTGCTAGCTGCATGGCAAGTATCAAAGCATTGTGTATGGTGTGGCAGAAGAGACCTGTTTGTCTCAGGCAAGTGTAGTAGCTTGCCAGATGCAGTCACTGCATGATGCAAGTAGGAGGTAAAATGCTGCTCTTACAACTGCAGGTTGTTGTTAAACCTTGGGTTTCCTCATGTGCCTGAGATTGACTCAGGAAGTCTGGAGCAGGATTCAGGAGCAGGATCCAGATCTTGAGAGATTTAACCTTGTACAGTAACTGTCCTCTTGGTGTCAAGTGGCAAAGCAGCAAATATGATGAAACTACCTTAAAAAGCCAGTGCCACCACAGAGTTACCCATCATATTCTCTCTAATATAATCAGCTAGGTCTTTTATATTAGTTTTCTAGTCTAGAGAATTTTAAAGCTTTAATTGATTGGACTCTAGCTGGTATTTTGTAAAGGGCTTTTCAATTTTCTTGGTTTCATTTTTAATATTAGAAACAGTTATTTTGACATTCAGTTTTTGTAGGAAGATTAATTTTTAATGTTCACCCTCTGTACTCTATTATAAGCCTTCCAAGGGTTGCAATCAATTTGAAAACTTCATCTGGTTTCTCTATCATGCTGCTACTGAAAAGTCTTTTCTTATGGCTTCTCATAGCTTCGACAAGGATTCATAGTGTGAAAACTGAATTTGTTTAGCTTATTATTGAGTCTGACTTTTTGAATTAGAGTATAGCTGTTTGGATGCATCAGGGAAGAAAAAGTTTCCAGTCAGAGTTTCTGCAGTGAGACTAAACCACACCATGCAACTTCCACATCTCAGCAGTGAAGATACTGATCTAGGATATTTAGCAGATACTCAAATCTATAATAACTTTTCACAAAATGATTGAGGTTGGAAGGGACCACTGGAGGTCATCTAGTCCAACCTCCTGCTCAAGCAGGGTCACCTAGAACACATTACTCAGGATTGTGTCCAGATGGCTCCTGAATATGTCCAGAGCAGGAGACTCCACAGTCTCTCTGGGCAACCTATTCCAATGCTCAGTCACCCTCACAGTAAAGAAGTTCTTCCTCATATTCAGATGGAACTTCCTGTGCTTTAGTTTATGCCCGTTGCCTCTCATCCTATCACCTGGTGCCACGGAGAAGAGCCTGGCGCCATCCGCTTAACATCTACCCTTCAGATACTCACACACATTGATAACATCCCTCTGAGCCTTCTCTAGTTCTTAAAGTTGTAACACAAGTAAGAGGTGTGCTTGGGTGCAGGTCTGATTTTATTTTCTTGGATTCATTCACTAGGAGTTGAGGAGGCTTCTGAAGAAAGAAGACAAACCCCTTCTAATGATGTTCTATGCCCCATGTAAGTAACCCAGCATGTCCTGTCATCTCTCCCTTCTCCACTGAGATGTCCAATTCTGACTAGAAGTGTCACCTGCGCTTCACTAATACCATCTTGTCCAACCTTTATCATTCAACTCATTGTGGTGTTCTGCCTATTTGTCCTCAGTTTTCCTCTAGTTGTCCATCGCTTGTAACCTAGTCTTGCCTCTTTCTCTTGTGATCGTAGAATCATAGAATATCATGACTCATGCTCATTGTTCTTTTAAGCAGCTGCTTTCTGTTATTTCTTTACCCTTTGTCCTTTCTAGATTTGTGTTGTATTAAGACAGAAACACTGTATGCTGAGTGCATAAATGTTCATACATCTGTCTGAGAGTGCCTAGCCCTCTGGCCTGTACGGAGCTGTAAGTGCAAATGGGTATTGCACGCAATTTTTACTTTTGTAGTTTGGGCCATAGCACAAGACAAGCTGGTTCCACACAAGCAGAATATCTTTGGAGGAGACCATGGAGTTGAAAAAAACCCAACCCTTCCTGACTGCTATCAGAGGGAACAGTGCAGTGGTCAGGAGCAGGAATATCTTTCCTGTTCCATCCAGGAGGCACCCTGCGTGTTCCTACCCAGACTGGCAAGAGTGTGAATACAAGTGAGATTTTGGGGTGCAGGGGGACAGGAAGGAAAGAGAAGAGCACATTCAAGTCATTGCATTTCTTTTGTGACTTTGGCCTTGTGTTGCTGCTGTCTTGTCATTGCATTGGTTGCTTGTTTCTTATTTTTGCAGATTTACAACTGCTTCTTTGTGTTTCCTTGTGACTGGTATGTGAGGGGCTTTTCAGCTTTTCGAAACAAGATAGTGTTGCACTGGAGTTGTTGCTCAGATGGAAAGCAGGGGAGCCATGAGGGAGGAATGAATGCGTGACCTAAGCTAGAAAAGCCTCCTAGCACTTGGTATGCCCTGCTAGGGAAATTTATGTTAGACACCACTAGCAATTTACTGGCTGATTCTCTTTAAAACTGTCCCATGGCAGCATTATCTGGTGTTTCTCAGTGTATTTTCTCTCATAATTACTGCCCGAAACACCATTCTACCTTTTTAGTCTCATCTGAGTACTACCAAGATGGCCAGAATTGCCCAAGACTTAGTTTGATGCATCACTTAGAGAATGTTTTTTCCTTTAGTTAAATTAGTTGCAGGTCTGTGCCCTCAGACTCTGCAGCAGGATGGTCCTATGTGGCCTGGCCCGGTGCATGGTTGTTCCCAGTCACTGCTGCTGCCGCCTTAGCATCAGCGGGAGATGATATGCCTGCTCTGCCTGTAAATCAGCCCTTCAGGGAGAGTTCAGCTGCAGAGTGCTTTCACCATTTACCTGTATCATGAGTAATGGTTTTCCACAACTGAGTCTCTTCCTGAAATGTGCCTTATCTAACCCTTCGTTTTCTTTGAACTGATCTCCCCCAGAAACCCTCCTCCTTACATTTTTCTTCTTTTGAAGTGGCAAAACACCTGCTAGTTCTCAGTGCTGTAATACTTTTGCTGTTTTCTAAACTGCTGTGAAGGAAGCCTGCTTGTAAGGCAGCTTTTTCCCCTCCCTTCTGATTCTGCAATTCGTAACTCCCTCATCTTTTATATAACACATAAGACCTTTTGACTTGGCTCTTGTCCAGTTTTTCTTATCTAACAAGATACAAAAGAAATGCAGAATGCATCCAGCATTAAAGTACTGGCTTTGGGCAGCTGTTACTGGTTACATACAGGTGTTACCTTTCATAACTGAGAGGAGCAAATCAAGGCTGGTCACTAAGGGAAATTTTGCTTTTCTTGTAAGTGGTGACTCGGGGAGGTCTTTGGCACAAGAGGACATCAGAGACTTTCTCTGGGAAGCTATGGGGAAGACAGCTGCGTTATTTCTCTGCTTTGTTGGAAGCAGGGATTTTAGATTCATTGTGGCAGATTCATAGGAAATGGGCTCTCTCATTATGTACCAGTGCAGAGGGAGATGAAAGCGACTGCAGACTTAAATGTAGTTTCTTTAATATTTCAGGTATGCTTGGTCTGGGTAAAATGACTCAGAGCAAAGGCATGCTTTCCTTAGAAGATATTACGTGCCATTTGGAGACCATGCACTGTGCTTTCGAACCTGTATTGTAAAGCCAGACAGCACTAAATATGAAAAATTAGGTATACTTATAGGCACTCAAGATTTATTTGTAGTTAACTTTGTCAGAGAAGACTCCTGCAGGAGACAGTCTGGATGTGGCAACAAAAAGGAGCTGTTCACATCATTGAAAACAGGGCTTTAAAAATGGAGGTGTTAAGTAGCAGACAAACTAATATGTGTTTAATTAAGTGTCGTGTCCGTCCCCGTCCCCCCCTCCTTGAGGCAAAATACAAGAAGACAGAACAGAAGAAGATTAGTTTTTTGATGTTACCCTTTTATGCCTGTATAGGGATATATGTGGCTTTACAGCATCCTGAACAATATAACCCAGAAATACGTGGGCAGGAGAGGTGGTACTGAAGTGGGTTTGGGAGCAGCGAGTTTGAGGCATCAGCAGAGCTTGGAACAGAAGGACAATAGAGGTGATGGCGGGTGGAAGAGGCTAGTATATGTCTGCACTCCACAAGACAGTCCAGGGATCGGTAAGAGGCTTGAAGAGGGGAAGGAAGGGAAATCAATAGCTGGAGGAGTGTGAGGCCTGAGGCTGCTGAAGAGAAAAGCAGTGAGCTTCCAGAAGATGCTGTTAACTCATATCTTTTGTTGTCTGTCCAGTGGTTTGAATGAGGCTGCCAGACCTCTGTGGGCCTCAAGTGAGTGGTCCGTGCCCACCAAGAAATTGTTGTTTTGATCAGCACTAATTTAAAAACCTCACTGGCAATTTGAGCAGAGAGATGAAAGGTGGAAAGACTACAGAAACAAGAGCTCTCTTTTGTCTGATTAAAGGACGTTCTTCCCAGGCATGCTGATGTGATCCTAAACCAGTGGCTGCAAAATCTGTTCCTCCTTTCTGGAAGATATTTGCAAAACTCCTATCTCTTCACCAGAATGAAAATGTTGACAATTGTCCCAAGGTGGACCCGAGAGTTGCCACAATAAGCATCTGGCCACAGCTTCCTTTCTTTCATGCTGTCTACATTCCTGCCCCTTCCCATGTGCATGTACGTATTTTATTTGGCAAGGGTGAAACCTGTAGCTTACAAGATGATTTACTGCTAATCTGCTTAGCACTCCAGAGTGTCATCAGACAGCTCTTAGCACTCTCCAGCTATACGCTGGTGGTCTTCCTCACTTGCTGTTTGTCTTTTCCTCAGTGCATTATCGTATATTACAAGGATTGTTGCTTCTTCTGAGTTATGTCTTCTCAATTAACAGAGCAGTGTTTAACTTCTGATGCCTGTATAATGTGTTTAGGAAGTGCTTGTGAAGTTAATTTCAAAGACTTGTTAAGCTGGGATGAATTGGAAGTACTTCTCCCCATCCCTTAAAGACCAGAAATGCACAAAGCTTTTTGTTCGAGTTCACAAGCATGACATCTGCCATTGACTTTTGATATGTGAGTTTCATAGAGTCTGAGGAGCACAAAATGGTGTTACTCTTTCCAAAACTGGGATAAGAAATTAGTATGAAAATGAGTAGCATGAAAAACATGCAACATGTAACAAGAAGTAACATCCTTAGAAATTAATAAGTATTTAATGAAACAGAGAATGAATTTTGGTGGTTGGTTATTTGTTTTCTTTAATATAAAACGTGTTGTTTCATATGCTCTGGAACATAGATCCTGTAGAACAGGCTGAATTGTTGGCATATTACTTACACAATTTCTTTTTTTATCAGGGTGTGGTGTTTGTAAGAGAATGATGCCATCTTATCAGCAGGCAGCCACAGAACTGAAGGGTAAATATGTAAGTGAGAAGATTTACATGAAATTTTTAAAAAATCCTGTTAACGCTTTTTTTAAATTTTTTTTAATTTTTTTTGGCATATTTGAAACCACAAATATTTATCAAAGTGAGGAATTTTTAAGCATGCCAAAACAAAACCAGAAATTAACGACTCTGTCCAGATCCCTTGAGCATTCTTTCTCTTGTTTTTCATTCTTTTTAAAACTTTGGAGAATGAGGTGTTAACTCACTTGCCCTTTAATCCAGTGTAGTTCTTGCCGTGGAAAAATGTGCTCTGGCAATATGTAGGTATGTGTTTAGCCACTAGTTTGTGAGTTTGTAGTCCTTTTGAGCTCATTTTCGTAAAGATAAAGAAATGTTTGATCAGCTTTTTGGCCTGATGTTTTACAGCAGGGTCAGGGATGGATACCCTTAAAGTAATAATTAATCCACTTTTCTTGGTGGAGAATCACAGTGTCATGGGAGGGGAATTTCCCTAGGTAAGCTACTGATTGTCCTCCAAGCCACTAAGCATAACCATTAATAAAATCTTACAGTTTTACTTTAGCTCCATCAACAAAGTTAGCATTCACACCGGATTGAAATGAAAGTAAGTTTTGACTGTAATAAAAACCATGAACAGCAGCCACAGTAATTTAGTTACCTGTTTGTACTAAGAAGACTTACTGATCTCCCTAAGCAAGTCAAAGGCACTTCTATAGTCAAGGTTTTATAATGTGCTTAATGTATAGTTTATATGATGCCAATAATACATGAGTGACAGATAGGATTGTTGTTTCATGGCTTCAGCTGGATTTGGTCTGATCCTACGTGTTGGATCATTCACTGTCAAGTTTACAAGTTTCCGTGGGAGAGGTGATGTGTGATGCAGAAAAGATGAAGCACTGTGGTTTATTGCTAGGGCAGCTCTGGCCATTGCTGCTTATAAACACTAAGTGTTGTCAGACTCCCTCACGTTCTCCCAACTAGTTGTTTTTCAGAAGCGTTTCCTCTAAATCTTTGTTTGCTTAGGGCTGAAATGAGTGGGAGTTGTTCAGATTTATTTAGGACACGGTACAACCCTTGAAGATATTTTCAAGGGTTTGTTTGTTTGTCTAGCTAGGCAGCACTGATGCCATCTTCCCTCGGTGGAGCATGCAGTGCAGTCTTGGGGAAAGTGCTCCTGCCCTGTCTTCTACAGCGGGTACATTGTGAGGCGTGGGGTGGGTGGGAATTCGGATTTTAAAGAGTCTTCTACAAAGGTAGTGCCAGAGAGAAGGCGTGCTGCAGAGCGCTGTGTTCTGCAGAGTGCTGTGTTCTTCTGCAGTTATCTCTTCCTTGTCCATGTGCAGTTCATTTTATTAAATTCAAACTAGAGAATTTAAGCTCCGGATCTGTTCTAGTTTGATTATTTCCTTCCTCACTTGGAAATGGTTTCTGTAGATCCAGACTAATCCTTCGCAGCTGAGTGACAGGGCTGTGGCACCGCTCTGAGAGTAGCAGTGCCTGTGCTTGGTGCAGCTCAGGTCAGAGTGCTTTTTGCACAGAAGTGTTTTTAGTGCAGAATTGGTTCAGAGGAAAGTCCAGTTATGCCACTGCCACCCATGTCTTTCACAAAAATCAGTCTTATTGTCTAAATTTGACCTAATTAGCTTCCTGAGTGGGATGTGTATACAGTTTGCCATTTCTGAAGCTAACTGTGCTGTACCTATGATAAATTATCCATGGGGTATCTTAGAGTGATGTTGACCTCTAGATCAGACTTTGCTGGAAAGTTTATGATTGGTTTGGATGAGCTGAAGGTTTGGCCTTTTAATCTGAGCTGTCATTAGCTGTCAGGATGTGCCAGGCTCAAAAGCTATTATTGCTATTATATATCAGGAGAATGAAGTACGGTATTGTCTATTTAATAGGTCATAAAAATGAAAAGGTGAACGGTACCTGTCACTGGTTGCTGTGTTCTTTTGGGACTAGTTGTTTCTTGTTCCACTACTGTTACTGAGAGGAAGGCAGGGGGGCATTTTCCGTGTTACATTCAGTTTAGATCTTGCAGTTCCATTACACCTGGTGCAGAAGGAAAAAAGGGGCTCCAGAACAGAAGAAGGTGGTTTATTTTATCCTCGGCACAAGGGATTCCTGTGGTTTGTGGGTGGGGTGAGGTCTGGCAAGTGACTGTCACTGATGCACTGTGACCCCAGTACAGGAAGGAACTGGTGGTCAGCAAAGCACTTCAGCATCTCCTTAATGCCCATGGACTTCATGGGTATGCCTGAATGCTTTACTCTGTAAAGACTGGCTTGAGCACATGCTTAAGTGCTTGTCTTTTCTCTGGTAAAAACATGAGACTTCAGAAGCATAAAGTTCCTACACTGAACTTCAGATGTCACGTAAAGGAAGCCTTTGTTTAATCTGTTCATTAAGTTTGGCTCTAGGAAGGCTTCAAGTGGTGGTGTGAGGTACCAGTTTTGGAGCAATCCTGGCAAGAAAACTCAGAAGCAAGGGAGTGGTCATAGGAGAACAGGGATGGTCAGAAGCCCAGAGACATGCCCAGCTAGGAAAGGTTCAGAGTTGGTTCAGGTTATGGGTAGCTTGGTGGAGAGGAGATAAGTGTTGAAATATGCCAAATGTCCCTACAGAGGTGAAAGGAATAAACTGATCTTTGTGTCTGCTGTGGCTATTACAAGAGGTAATGGACTTAAATTGAAGTGAGAGTCATTCAGTCATTTGCTAAAAGCACATTAGCTAAACATCTGGCAGGAGCAGCTTAGGTATAGAGGGAGGATCCTGGCTTTGAGTAGTAGGTGTATTTTGATGGTCCCAGACAGCCTGATAGTAGGTAATTTTGTGATTATAGGCCAGCTAAAGCTGCTACTTTCATCATTAAAAACAAATCCCATTGTAATAGGCTTTTTGCTAATTATGCTTCATATGGTGTATGAACACCAGAATGAATCCAAGTCACTGACTTATCAATCACTACAGGCTGGGTGGACACAGTGAAATTGTAGCAGAATATCTGAAATGCCTGGGAATGCCCATTTAAGATCTAGGAAGTCCTCTGAGAGATTGTGGCAAATGTGAAATCTGGGAGACTGGTGTTTATGAGAGAATTAGTTAACAAACCTGGTTCTTTATAAAGCAACCGCTGTGTCTTGATCCTGTTGCATTTACCTACCTGTAAGTGGTGACATAGAGGATAGGGGATGGGGAGAACTGGGTCTAGATAATCTCTTTATATGAATTAAGTCAGTCTGGTTGTTGGAACTACAAGGAAAATTCAAAGAGACTTGGCCACCCAGTATGAAACTGTACTTTTCTCAATTACTTTTCCTTTATCCTTTCTCAGGATAGGGGAGAGAAAACAAAGTGCCTTTTTGTGACTTTCCAGTACATTCTTAGAAAAGGTTAACCGTCAAACGAGGATTTTCTGCTTTTAAGATTTATTTCGTGCTACCTCTGAGCACATTTGGTTGGTCTGTGCAGTTTGCTGCAGTCAGGAACATGGTATTAAATTCTGATGTAGTATTTCAGCTGTAAGGAGAAAATCCTGATTTTAGAGGGGGGAAGGAGGAGGGGTTTGGATTAAGACCCTGCTGCTAAAATGATTTAAGCTGCCAATGCCATTAAATTTAAGTTAATCATGAAGTGGTATCTCAGCAACTCACTGGTTGCAGGTTTGACAGCAGAATGACCTTTGAGTGAATCCCACACCCACAAAAATTGAGAATCAGTCCCATCTTCAAATTTTCAGGTCACAAATTTTTGGAAGACAATTGGACAAGGCACAGGGTAAGTCACAGGAGCCCTGGGCCTCAAGCTCGGGGTCAAGGGCTCTTGAGGTGGAGGATGGGCTGGGATAGAGGTAAGAAAAAGGAAGGAGAGGCTTTTTGCTTCACTTGCTAGTTTGAAAAGCTACTGTGCTTCTGTGCCTCCCTTTTGATATCTATAGGACAAAGTTAATTCTTAACACTCATTATACCGTACCGGTCAGGTAAGTTAACATATTTAAAGAATATAAATGCCATATTTCCTGGGCTCATGGAAATAGGTCATGTTTTACTTTCACATCAAAGTAATGCTGATTTTCCCTTGCTGTTCAGTAAGTGCATTTTTGAATTAGAGCAACACCAGTGCTTGGTTCGCTAGAGCTTCCAGACGTTAGCTGGGATTGTAAATTCATCGCTGGAGTAGAAGCCAGAGGTGAGGGTGGAACTTCTTGTGTCCTAGCTAATGTTTGGCTACAAAGTAAGCCATGTACTTGCAGAAGCAGGAAAAAAAAATCTAGTTACAAAGAGCACAAGTAGTGTGATTAAGAGAATTCCCTTGAGGTTATTTCTGTTAGTGGGTGAATAAAAAGAAATGGAGACTGAAATCAGAATCTGCCCAGAGCTTAGTTGTTTTAACTTAACTCTTTAAAAAGGTTGTCATGTTCCTGCTTTATTGTAAGACTCAATGTGATTATGCTGTTTTTTCAGGTTCTTGCGGGGATGAATGTTTACTCTGCAGAATTTGAAAGGATAAAGGAAGAATACAATGTCCGGGGATATCCTACAGTCTGCTATTTTGAGTCAGTTATGGTTTGCTACTACTTTAGAAATCATACACTCAACTATAATTGCACATTCTTACCTTCCAGGGCAAGGACTAAACCTTATTTTGTTGTTTTAACAGGAAAGGAAAGTTCCTGTTCCACTTTGAGAACTATGGTGCTACTGCAGCAGATATAGCAGAGTGGCTGAAAAAGTAAGACATTGAACTTCATGCACTCCACCTTTTATGTACTTTTCATTATTTACAGAATGTAATGATTTAGGAACCCATCTCTCCCTCATTCCCTCCACTCAGAAGAGCAAACAAAACTACCCTGCTGAGATTGGCTAAACTGGTACAGAGAGATTGCCTAATGTTTGGTTTTTAGCATGCATGCCTTGCATTTCACAATTGCATTTTGTCTGTAATGGGGGACTCTAGACCAAAATAAATGCAGGTACACAGATCTCAGCTTCATCAAAAATGCCAGCTTAAGTTTCCAGTGATCTTGAGTGCCTGAAATTGATAACCTGCAAAAGATCTGACTGTTGTTTTATTAAAAATGTGTATACTAAGTATGCAGTTCTCATCGGTTCTTAGCTGGAGCCTTTAAAGTGTCTTGCAGAGACAAACCAGAGATCAAGGCACCCTGGATTGCTAGTCATTTTTACCATGACTGTGTTTCCTATCATGACATGAAGTGGTGTTGAACGCATCTTGTTCCACCTAAAGAGAGCTATTTGCAGTCATAAATATTTTGGGGACTGAATGATCTTATGGGACTAGCAGTTGAGAGAGAGAAACAGAAAAAGTGTGTGAGTGTGTATAGCTGCTCTTCAGCTGGTGCAAATCAGCACAATGCCAATGAAGCTGACAGAGCACCTGGAGAGAGCTCAGATAGTCTGGTGATGGAGAAGTACTGTTAGCAGTTAGGCCTGGCTCTTGGGCATTGTCATCTTTGTAACCCTCCTTTGTTTGCTGCAGCCACAGAAATAATCTTGAAATTAAACTAGTAAAAGGAAACAAATGCATGGGAAGAAATAAGCAGTTGCAAACTATTGTTATAATGTGGCTTAGCAAAATTGGCTCAGAATAAATGTGTTTCACTGTACCAGTGGGGCTATGCTGGGGACATGCATATGGTTGCAGGTAGTGCAAGGTCTTCAGCAGTGGTAGGCTAGGTGCTTCAGCGCTGGGAAACCATGAGTGAAGCAACATCAGTGTTCCTGTTAGCGTCAGGAGGTACAAGCACTGCAGGCAAGTACTGCCCAGTGGATCAAAGAGGAGGAATTTAGCTGTAGTCTTTAAGCCTCATTTAGCTCATTAAGCCTTCAGATATGAATTATCAAGATGGTAACTCCAGCAATGCTGAGATGATGATCAGCCCTTGGAGCAAGGATATGACTTCATCACCTGAACTTTATTATGCTTTTCAGTTTTGCAAGGATGTGGTTATCTCTTGGCTACCATATTTGAAACATTAGATGTTTGGGGTGGGTTTCTTTCCCCCGTCTGCCCACATAATATCCAGATAATCCCTGTAACATGCAGTGCCTTTATATCAGTGCTGTGGCAGCAAGTGAACACAGCTACTGGAGGCAAAACAGAACAGCTGCAAGCTCTTTCCAATGATAATCTCTACTAATAAGCCACTGTGGGCTTTGGTTGATATTTCAGTATTCCAAAGCTAAAGACACCTGTTTGTCCTCACTTAGTGTTTGTGCATGCTTATTAGTTTCCCAAAAGATGATCTGAGCAGTAGCCTTCTTGCCCCTGTTTTGTATAATAAATAGAACTTTTAAGGAAACCACGTTGAGAAATTACGCGTGCTTGAATTTTGCCAGTAATTTATGTTGCAGTTAAAACCATACATGGGGTAAATATGCTACGTGCGTAATACTTTATTACTCTGAGGAATCTACAGTACAAGTAGTCAAATGGTGTGGCAAGAGCTTTAGGGAAGTCAGAGTGTAATTAGATAGCTGTGTTGTGGTATAATTCAGAATATATATTCAGAATGGTATAATATTAAAATTGTTTTAGGAAGTGACTCCGACGCAAGGCGTTGCTCTGCAGAGCAGGGGCACGGCAGTGCCAGATTGTACATGGTGAGGAAAGCCAATGCATTTTTATACTGTGCATGCATGTGCTGTCATCATAGATTCTCGAAAGAGAATCCAGCAGACATTGAGCCTTATTAAATGACCTATTTTTTGTGATCACTAGGTACACACTGCAGAAAAGCAACTGTTTTCCTTCTCCCCCTTCTTTGTTTTTTCTCCTCTAAATGTTACTGGTGAAGCGCTGAAAGTGGTTGATCTACACTGTTTTTTGGGGGGAGGACATGATATAACTTAATAAAGGTTAGAATTATTTAAATTATTGAATGGATGTTTTTCATGATGTTCTCAGAACAAGAGCTGCTAGTGTGGAGGGCTCCAACACCTTTTCTTTTACTACTTACTGAAGGTGCTTCTTACACTGAAGCGCTAATGCATCAGCCTTACAGGTACTTAACCTCTCTGATCTTCCTAATAGGCACTGGCTACTATTTTACGGAGATTCAAATGTTTTCATGAGGCAATAGAGGGAAACCATCACACAGCCTTACTCCAGCACAGTGTTAACATGAGAGATGCTATCTTGTACATACCTCAATTCTCTTTTTTAATTCTTAAGAAATGTGATACACAGCTGTATCAGCCTGGATGGTAGGCAAGCCAGACAGCTGCTAGATGCCTTCAAGTAGCTGCTAAGTTTGTTTGGCTTTTTTATGGACTTCTCTCAGGCCCTTCCTTAGCACCAGCTACTCAGATCAAGAACTTGTTCTCTGTTCTTAATTGAATTAGCTCTTGATAACTCTTCCAGTTTTCTGTCATCCTATTTTTGGTCTTTAGGCATTGGGTGTGCCTTGTCTCAGTTTTAAATGACAGTTTAAATTTTGCTTGTTGCTGCGTGCAGGCCTTGAGATGCTTCTTACCAACTCCTGTGCAGGCTTATTAGCATGCATAGCATTTTACATTGGGCCATTTGAATAAATATCCTGTGCCCTGCTTTATTAATTCCTTACTGAAATAGCTCATGCCAGGCCCTGCTAAACACAGTGTTCTCCAAGTGCTTTGTAGCCACAGTGTCCATTTTCACCATGCTCTGCCTACTCAACCCAACTCCCCTTCCAGATTCATTAAGTGTCATGGTGTTTTCTGGAAAGCCTTCACTCTGCCAGGATATCTGCAGATTATTGCTCTCTTATAAGCTTAGCAACAAGCAAATTGATAATCTGCTGATCCTTTAGAAAGTAAACTCTTGTGGATGGGGACCTGCCGCTTTTTCTTTTCCAGCTGCTTGGCTGAGTGCAACTCTGATCTTTGCTTTGATGTTTGTTTCTTGGTTCATTTATCAGCAGCAGAGGTGTTCATCACAGTTTTGCATGGATTGCTTAATATTCTTGGATCATACCCATTGCTTATATCAACAGAATTTGCTATCTGAATCCGTATATCTCTCTACTGCTTTTTTTGTCAGACTAGGCTTTCAGCCTAGAAATGAGCAAGGCAGGATAAATGAGTTATCATCCATTTGCCATTCTTTGTTCCAGGCAGCTAACACAATAATACATTTTAATCAAAAATAGTAAATCTCCTTTCACCAACGATGGGGTCACATCCAGATTTGTACTTTGCCGAAGAATTTGGGGAATTTGGGGGGGTATTTGGAACTCATTTTATCCTTGCCAGTTGTAGTAATAGCTTCCAAGTCTGGCTCCAAATGTTTGTGTGTTTGGGTGTCCTTTATATGAACACGGCTTTAATAAATAAATGTCAATTAGTATGGTTTAGTTCATGTGTGCCAAATTCTCATTTTAATGTACATTAATAAAAGCTAAGAACAATTGTTTAGTGAGATGATGAGCACTTAACTGGCCCAGAGGAGCTTAGATTCAGTTTCCAGATTTGCCACCATGTCTTTGAGCAGTCTCGCTGGCTCTAATCCATCAAAGATGGTTAAACTCATATACAATCATAATGAAGTCGGTAGAACATGTCACTTTTAGGTTAACCATGCAGTTGAGTGGCTTTGCAGAATTAGGTCTACAAGCCCACTGCAGAGTGAGGATATAACGATGCTTTCCCAGGTCACAGGATTGTTTTAGGGTAAAACCATATACTCCTGGGGAAACAATCTGTGTAGCTAGCTCATGGTCCCAGCACTGCACCTCCTTCTTTCCCTGTCAGCAATAATCATGCTGTCAGTATTCAGGATGACTGGTTAGATAGGCTGTTTCTGCTCCCTACTTTTCTGTCATTGGCCATGGCTCCTGTGAGCTACAAAGTGTGAATGCTGTGAGAAAGGGAGCATCCTGCTGAGGAGGGTAAAATAGTAACAGAAAATGCATCTGATTTCTGTAATGTAATAACCAGGCAGTCTGGTTATCAGCTCACTCCATCCCTTCCATTGCTGATCTGGTCTCTTGAGCTTCTTGTGGAATTTTTTATTCCTCGTCTGGTTTTATCTGTGTTTCAGTGCTTATGAGTTCTGGGTGAGTAAAATTATGGAAGCTGTTCAGTAGGGTTAGTGGGTCATACGTATCTGGATGTCTGCACAAAATGGTTCCTTGCAGTCCGACTTGCCAAAATCATTGCTTAGCACCAGAGCTGCTTTTAAGCTGTGTCTGTTTTTCTTGTAGCCCACAGGCACCTCAGCCGCAGGCACCAGAGACTCCCTGGGCAGACGAAGAAAATGTAGTTTATCATCTGACTGATGAGGACTTCGACAAGTTTTTGAAAGATCATTCATCTGTGCTAGTGATGTTCCACGCACCATGTGAGTTTGGTTTTTTTCTGTACCTTGAGTCAAATCCTTGCTAACAAAACCAATAATTATTTTTTTGAGGAGGTTTCACAGAGCCAAGAACTCAAAGTCCAGGGTTCTTTTGTTTGTGATTATTGTTAAATACACAAGGCATGAAATGTTTGTGAAGTTGCTGACTTCAAATTTAGGATGGAGGTGTGCTGCTGGAAGTGTCGCTTTGTAGGCTGAGTCAAAACATAACTGAAGAGTGTAATGGTGCTTAAATAGTCTGAGGACTCATAATTCTACAGCGTGATTTCCCATTTTCAGCTCATCTTCTGTGTTGTCTGCTTTCAAACCAGAGCTCTGAGCAACTCAGTTTGATAACTGTGAGCTCCTGAGTCCTTGTTCATGGCTGCTGACTTGTCATTTTGAGTATTTTCACTCTTCTGCCACAGTTTGGTCTCTGGAAATGTAAGAAGGGGTGGTAGAGGGGTGGTTGTCATTACATACTGTGCTGAACTATGCCAGAACTGGGTCTAAGCTCAGAAGGTCCCCAGGACTTTTGGAAACTAGTGCAGAGCTGAGCTAGTAGTGATGCTACTTACTGTTCAGCTGAGAATGCATTGGACTGATTGTTTTCATGACTTGCAGTTTTAGTTTGAGCAATGAAATGGCACAGAGGCTGAAATCCTGCTTCCTTTTAAGCTAGTAGGAGTTAGCTCCAGAATTCCAAAATTTTTTTTTTTTTTTTTCCTCAGGTCTTGCTCATAAGACTCATTTGAAACACATACCATAGTGAATTTCCTTTGCCTGATAAAATGTCTAGGGATTTGATCCACTGAAGCAGGTGACTCGACTGCCATGTTGTTGCTGTGTTCACTGGATTATTCATACTAATGAAAGTGGGGCTGGAGATTAATGCCTTGTCTGAAAACCAAAGCACAAGTGCAGAACTGACGAAGCTTGGTTTGCTCAGCAGTTATCCTTCGTTACCCAAATCCTTCCTTCCCCAGATTTCCATGCACCCCAGTGTGCAAGTGACAGCATGGGCTGCTGCTCCTCAGGAGCTGTATGCTTGCTGGTTTGGCTGAACAACTGCTGCCAAAAAGAAACGTAACTGCTGAATTTCTCTTTTTCCCTCTCTGTGCACAATGGTTTGGGATGTGTTCTCTCTCTAGCCCCAGATTTCAGGGTTTTACAGAGGTTTAGTTGTATTGAAAAGCTTTGCCATTTTGGGGGTTTGTAAATGGGCAAGGGAGTCCAGTCATGTATTTGGGAGGAGGAAGAGGGCAAAGAAATCGACAGTTGGCCTTACAAATATTATTCCTTTAGGAAGTCAGATCAAAAATAGATGAACACACACAGCTACAATCAGATTTTGTAGTAAATTTAAGTTAGTTATAAATCTGAACAGGCCTTTTTTCAGTTTGGGTTTTTAAAAAATATTTTCTAATACACAAATAATACAGTTTTAGGAGTAATGATATTGCATGTCCTATTTGGAGAGGAGGAGCACTTCCAGGTAGGTATGTTTTATATTAAGGGGCATTCTGTGCTAAGGTACAGCAGTACTTTGGCAAATGCTTTAAAAGTAAATCAAATGCCTGAATCTGATAACATGTTCAATCTCCTGATAACATGTTCCAGTTGCTCGGAATTGGGATAAAGAATGTTCCTTGCCAGAACAACTCAATTCTAAATGCAACTTGAATATTTGGGGCATTTTATTTACATTCAGGTGGTAGTGGTATGCCTGTGCAGAATCCAGCTTGTACATGTGTAAAAAGATCTGTGTGTAAGAATCCTCTCTGGGCATCCTCAGCAGAGAGTGTATGGCTTGCAAACTAATTAGCGACAGACAACTATAATAAACAATTATCTCCATGATTAAAAGATTTTCTCCTAGCACTTCTTAAATGTGCTAATGGAGTCACCTTATGATTATTAGGATATAAATTACTCCAGTAAAACAAGTGGTAAAAACAGAGAACATCTTACTTGTTTTAACCTTGGTAGCTTAGGGTGAGAAAGTTTGGTTTTGGTTTGGTTTGGTTTTTTTTCTAAAAATTATGTATTAATAAAAAACCCAGTTGTAACAGGTGTACAGAATAGGCTCAGAACGTGGGATATACTTCTGTGTAACTAAGAATAAGCAAGGAGTTTTCAACACTGGCCTGGAATTAGCAACTACTTAAACCCTGTGTCATCATGCAGCATACATGTGACTTGGAGTTTTTCTAGGATATTATCAGTTTTGTATTTGAGAGAAGTTCTTTTACTAGGAGGAGGATTATTTCAGTGATTATTTAATTGCATAGTCAGATGGCCAATGCATTAATAGAGTGTGGTATTAAAAGATGTGTGTGGAATTGGAAGCTTTTATTCCCCTCCCCCCCCCACACCCCCCAAGTGCTGAAGGTGCAGCTGAACCAAACGCATCCCTTGTAAATACCTGTGAACTGCAGAATCAGGCACTGTGATGAATGTGGCCCATTGGATCTCCATGCCTGTGGCTACTAATGTTCATGCCTAGGGACCAACCTGTAATTATTTACAATCAGTTGCACTTACTAGCCTAATTAACGTCATGGCATTTTGGGTTAAGTGCAGCCTAGCGTAACTAGGCTCAACTAGAGCAAATACATGGGATTTAAACACATCAAGGAGGTCTGCAGCATGCAGCTTGCACCTCTTGTTGTCAGGGATGCCAGACCTTTTCTGCAATAATTTAGCACAACCATTAAAGAGAGGATGTGCTGCTTCAAGTTGCTACTGCTGGCCCTGAGAAGTGTGGGTGGGCAGGAGGACTGCATCCTGCCTTCGTTTTGCAGGTCGGTAGGGACATAAAGCAGGATTTTTAACCTTCTCAAACTCCTCTGAAAAGCCCTTGAGAGGATGTTCAATAAACCTGAATATTTAGCATAGGTAAACAGGGACCCAACCAGCCAGGAGTCTGAAGGCACTCTCCCTCCCCAGCCGTCTGTGATGGGTGTGCAGTGTGGTGTTCCCTATCAAGCATTTTGCTGAAATTTCACAGTTGCTGGTGGCAAGCATAGTGTTATCTTGGATATATCCAGACTGGAGTCTTGCAGACATCTGAAGTGTTTATTCTCTGTGTTGCTGTTGAACCCAGAAGCTGCAGTTATGAACCGAGATCTCCGGTATTACATGAAAGAACAAATAAATGGCCGTTTCCCAGAAAAGATTGGGAGTTTTTGCTTGGATTGATCACATTTGCTAACATGAGATAGCAGACTTATGTTAGAGGGCCTATTTCTGAGTCTGTAACAGAAATTGAATTGCACCAACTAAAGCTAATTCTGTACCATAAGATAAATGCACCTTTGCTGCTTATGATAGTCTTCTGTTAGCAATGAGAATAAAGACTGTGTGTCTGTATGTGCTGCTTGATATCTGTGCCTACAGCTGATCAATTTATTTAGTTGCCCAAGATGACAGCTGGGTTCTGAATGTCTCTAAATATGGGTTATGCTGCCAATCAAGTGTTGTTAAATGCTTTAGTGACATGGGGACTTGCTGGGACTTAAAATGCTCCTGAGTCACTTGAGTGCAAAAAATTCTTGTTTGTGTTTTCACTTTCCCCATCAAACTGCTGAGTCAAATGCAATTTTAGAAATAATTCTGTCTAAAATATTTGCCAAATTAGTGCAAGTTGCAGTATTTCTGACTTGATCTTGTCAAAGGAATCAAAACCCCACAGATCTATCTTTCTACATCTTTATAGCATTTTTCTCCAAAGCACATCTCAGAGTCTTGCACAAAATAAGCCTAACCAAGTATGTTAGGCTTAGGAAATGATAAGTCATTTCAAATGCTACTGAACAGTGTTTGAAGTCTAGGATTAAAATTAAATTCAGAAATGGGTTCTAAAAGTGTCTGCTTTTCATGCACAGGAGTTACTTTTCATTATGTTTTGTTAACACAAATGACATTGCTAACATTTTAAAGTGTACCTGTTCTTGCAGCCTCATGCACGATAATGTCCTGGTGCCACCACGAGCTCTAGCCTCCCATGTATGTTCAGCAAGCACAGGTCTCAGGAGTCTCTGCTTAGTGGTGGTCATCAGTCACCTCGCATGGTTGCTTGGGTTGCTTTTCCCCCCTCTCATACCCTATCAGCCATAGCAAAGTCTGTGGTCCAGTACTGGTGCCAGAGGTAACAGAGGGGGAAAAAGGTGCTTTGGCTGTCCTGTTAGTGTGAGCGTGCATTTGCTTTTTACAGGGTTAAACTGCTAAAATATTTTCCTGCAACACTTCTTCCTTGTACATGAGCTTAAATTCACGTTAAACCTGTTCTCTTCCCAGCCCTCTTCATAGGACTCTTCAGAGACTTTATGTAAGCTGCAGTTGTAGGACTTCAGGTTAGAAAAATATATCAGTACCCTTAGTGAGATACTGGTTTTCCTCTCTTCATAAGGAGGGAAGGCAGGGAAAATGCTGCTTGTTTTTTGTTTGTTTGTTTCTGGTTTTTTGCCCATTTTGTTGGTTTTTTTTTACTCCTCCTTGATTTTTTCTTGGAAACTGCTTTGGAGGTGCAGCCATGATACAGCTTTTCTTCCTCCCCCTCTAATGGAAACAAGCACAAAAATCAATCTTGAGACGATAAAATGCACTATAGTTTTGATGTGTTGTTGAAATGTCCATGAAATTCCTTTCCTGTCCTCAGTTATTTTCTCTCCCTTTATAAATCAACCTGATAAATTACGCAGTTGGTGCTTTCCAAAGCCAGCTATTCAGCTGTGCACGTTTTTAATTGCACAGGGAGCTGTTTTATCAATTTAGCTTTGAAAAACAGCTTTTCACACCCTTCACTCACTCCGTCCTCCCTCTGCTGTGTTAAAACCCAAGGTTTTAAGCCACTTTGTGGACTCATTATTAAGAATGCCAACCAATTAGCCCAGTACAAGATGAAGGCCTCCAGTTTCTAACCAAGCAGCAGACTTGGATCTCTCCCTCCCAGTGCACCATCATTGGTTTCAGTGGACTTGTTTTTGTTACTTACTGCTGCATGTGGTGAGATTAGGATGTAGGAATCCATTGTTTGCTTTCAATATAAAGTAAAGCAAACCCAAAATGTGCGCACAAAATCAAATCTGGTTTTTTTTAACTGGGTTTTACAACTATAAACAAATAAGTCTCCCTTTCAGACCCCCAGTGGTTCTTTATGAATGCAACCTACCATTACAGTGAGCACTAATTGGTATGTCTGCTGGCAGCCTCAACAGAAAGGCCATGAGTTGAAAAGGCTGAAGAATTAATTTACTGTGCAGCCTGAAAAAATAGCCTTTCTAGCACAGGTCAGCAGCAGCCTAACACTGGCAGACTGTGATAAAGAAATAAATAAAAACTTAAGGTTTTGCATTCTAATTCATGATTCAGTCAAGGGTATTTTTCTTTAAAATGTAAACCAACATAGCTGCACGAGTGGAGGTTAAAGGCTTGTGGGTTATCCAAACAACAAGCGGCACCACATGTGGAACGGATGGAGATAGCCCTTAATTTTTATTTGTCCCTGTCATATCTGACATCTGTGATTTTTAAAATAAAATGTTGGCTATGTTCAGTGGCTACATAGAGAGCTTTTGGCATCTGCCTTCAGATGTACTTCTAGGATAAACACACACGGTAGGTAGCTGGGAAGCTGTTCTTGTTAGACCTGTGCTAGGAACCCCCTTAATTTATTTGATATCATCTAGCGATAGCTTTTAATACGAAACTTCTGCTTGTCTCTACTGATGGTATCAGTTTAGTTCAGATGAAGAACACTCTTTCATCACCAAAGGTCTGCCTTCGGGCCTCTGCCTTGGCACCAGCCAAATCAGGTGTTTCAGAGAAAAGCTGTACATCTGCCTGGTGTCCTTCCTGAGGTAGCTTCCCAGGGTGAGCATCAGCAGCATTTAGTATTCCTCCATGTCTGCACTCTGCTGTTGCTTCCAGTTGTATAATATTGATCAGTCCTTGGTCAAAGATAACTGTGTGTGAGAAGAGCTTATTGAACAGCGAAAGTTGGAAAGAAGAGCCATGTTTTCAAAATGTGCTTTAGCACAGGGAGCTGGAAGCCAGAACTTTGGCAGGATGTAACCCTCAGTCAGGGGTTTGCTTTTAAGAGTTTCGTGAAACGTCTTTATAAGCTTTGACAATCCAACCTCATGAATGAACTCTGCTTTTGAAATGGCACTTTCTGTATGGGCAGTACTTCAGAAACAATTGTGCTTGCTGTTCAGCGGTACAAGGAAGAAAACAAAGGCAAGCGGTTCTGTGCACCTTGGCTGCAGTCTGAAAGGATTACTGGAAGTTTGTAGCGCATTAGGCAGGTCATGTATTTGTGTATTTGGAAGCTTGGCAGATGCTATATCCATGTGATGTAGCTGTGTATGCTAGTCTATGAGGTGATACACATGGAGACATGCATATGTCAAAGTGCTTGTTGTGGGCTTGATCCTGTTCCTATTAGATCCTGCAAAAATGTTCTTGCTCTCAGAGTAATTACAGGACGTTTTCAATGAGGCAAACTTCCTGGACTGTTCTGTGGGTTGTAGGCAGTACTGAGCTCTGGGTTTCTTGGTGAAGCAGTGCAGATGGCAGGATGGGCTGTTACAGTGCCCTGATCACTGAAAGATTGAATTGTGCAAGTGCACTTGGATGATGAATGTTGCTGTTTAAGAGTCTGGACAGGTAGGTGAAGAGAAGAAATCTTCTTCAGTTTCAGCATTGTTCCTGGCTTTTTATATCCCTTAGGCGCCTAACTTTAATGTTGCTTTAGTGCATTTTTAATGGAATGTATAATAAAATACTTCCCTGGACGTGTAAATTGTGCCAACTTTCTGTTCATTATATGTATGTACTTTTTAGCTGTATGTTACTGGCAGGCTACTAGAACAGATATATTCTTCACATAAACCAGTTAGAAACAGGTAAATTTTTTAGGCTCCTGAATCTGCTTCCACTGAAGTGGGCAAGTTCTGACTGTTGTTTTCAGTGGGAGGAGGACTGGGACAACTCAGACTAGGTTCATCAATATTTAAAAGCACATAAGTCTACAATAGGATGTTGCTTGATATTACGTATATTTGAATATCACCAAAAATATCAGGGACTATAAGCAGTTCAGTGCAATGACCTGCCAGTGCAATGACCTGCTGAATTAATTACAGCAATGATTTTCAGTGGAGATTTAATCACACATTAAAACAGGAGTTATTGAAAATGCAGCAAACCGGGAAAATGGAAGAACCTCACATGGATTTTCCTTTAATGACCATCCCACTTATATTTCTTGAGGGTTTAAAAATAAAAAAATCAGTAAGGTTTTTTAGTGGTACTTAATATAAATAGGAACACTGAGAGTGTAAAAATGCTAATAACTAGCTTGTGCAGTAAAACTTAATTGGATACCTAATGCAAAAGGTGAAGACAGTAATGACTGAGTCCATTGTCTCTTTTGTGTTGGTCTTTTGATTCTAGAGCACACAGTTCATATAAGATTATTGTCTTTTTGAAGCAGTTTGTGCTCTTTGAGCAGGGTAAAGTCATAAAAAAGGATGATCCAGTGCTAAAGTCATAGCCTTGGCCTGGAGATGTAAAAGTTTAGTTCCTTGCCTTGCTTTGATTTATACAATCGTGACCCAAGTTGCTAAATATTTGTCTTTGTTTCCAGTCTGTGAAGTGGAGATAACATTTCACTTTGCATAGGAGTTTTATCTAGCAAGCCACTTCCAGACTGCAAATGCTCCAGTATTGCAAGAATTGGGGTACAGAAGGCATATGAACATTGCAAAGATTCGATTAACACAAAGAAAGTAGGATTCTGCCTTTGGCATTCCCTGGCTTGTGGCAGGCAGGTTTTTGTCCCCCAGGTTTAGGAAACCCCATCTGCCACTGGGTTGAGCACAGATCCCAGACAAGATTATCACAGCTATAGCTGTTGACTTGCAGCCTCAACCAGGACTTGAAGCAGGGAGCCTTGCCTTGCTCTCGTTCAGCTTCATAACAAAAAGAGTGGCAAACCCAGGCTTTTGGGGTGTTCATGGCTACCTTGCCTTCAGGCTACATCTCCACTTGCTCTGTACCATGGTGCTGTTCTGGGGACATGGTGTGTACTTTGAATAACTTACTTGCTAGCAGTTGTGGGTATTGAGAGCCGAAAGGAGCTGAACTGTAAATACTTGGGTTTTGTGAAATTTGTGGGATTTGTTAAAAATGCATCACTGTGTGCTTACCTCCAATAGGGAGCAGTTAGTTTCTCTATTAAAGAAGACATTTGTGGAGGCTGTTCCACCCAGGGAAAAAAAATGTTTCCATGAATGTATGGCAGGTGGTGTGAAGGGAACGTCAGTTTCTTTGGGGATTTGCTGCCTCATTTCTCACATTACTGTTGCCTTCCCTCTCCTCTAACAAGTCCTTACCGACTAACAGACTATTGCAAAGGAGTAGCTACCGCTGCTGTGGGGGAAAGGAGCAGCTGAGAGGTGGCAGCTAAAGGGAGGCTTACCCCATTCTCCCCTTCTTTGGGTGTCTGTTGTAAATTATTTAGTTATTCAGAGTGGTCTTTTAAAGGACTTCTGTAATTTTAGCTGTGAAAGTCCACATTTGAGAGTGCCAATTGGGTGATTGTCCTGCAAGCTTGACCCTAGCGTATGTATAAGCCCTTAATGCTCTTGTGGTAATAGCAGTGAAGCGTAACTTATTTTTATAGGTTTACTTCACTTGCCTCTAATGATAGGTTAACAGTAGGAATTAGCTTTAAAGTTAATGCACCAGGTTTATTTCTTCTGAAATAAATTAATTTTCTTGCCTGGATAAGTTTAATATGCAGTGCAGGGCTCTCATTTGGCAAGTGCCTTATAGTATCTCTGCTACTTGAATCATTACCAACAGAGTTTTCATTATCAAGTTTATCTTCTTAAATACGGCTTCAATTTTTTATTGTCCTGTAGAAGGTAGAGAACTTACTTAAAGGGCAAATAATGAACAGAGAAACCTACAGTGAAAGATTGTTTGCTTTCCTGTCTGCTGTTTGTGCCCTTTCAGATGGTGAGTTGGCAAGTAATGCTGTCTTTCAGAGTTAGTAATAAACAAATCCATTGCTTTGATACTGAGGTATTGTGCTGATGGTGGAGGTGTCTTCTGGGGTCCTGGCTGCTTGTGATGAGTGAGCATCTCAGCAAACTTCTCCTAAGTGGGTGAATGCATCTCAGCTGGTAACCACTTCTGCTCTGATTTTGGACAAAAAGTGTGCGTTCTGCATAGTATCCTTCCTGATACTTTTATAGGTATCTTCGCATTAATAGCCAATGTCGCCATTGCTTCCAACACCCTTGCCCCATAAACTCAAGTGCTTTGCAATGTACCTTTCTTAGGAAAATCTCTTTGCATTGCATCCCTTTTTCCAATGTTTTATACAGATTGCATCCTAGGAAATCATTTGCTTGCTATGCTGTTTTCCTGAGCTGGACATTCAAAGCTATTTCATCTAAACTCTGTTCTCTGGCGTTTTCATTGCTAAATC
This sequence comes from Strigops habroptila, assembly GCF_004027225.2. Classification (NCBI taxonomy): domain Eukaryota; kingdom Metazoa; phylum Chordata; class Aves; order Psittaciformes; family Psittacidae; genus Strigops; species Strigops habroptila. The sequence continues at coordinate 54,132,809 of NC_044281.2, read as the reverse complement.
CAAAGTATATAGTATGAAGTCTTCCAAAGGGCTAAGAGTGCGAGGGAAAGCAATGCAACTCCTATTCCTTCCCCAAGGCAAAATTATGTTGATCATGTGGCAATGGAGAGGGTAGGGGGCAGAGATCTTTTTGGATGTGGAATAATTACAGTTTAATTGAGAAAGAAACCTTCTGGAGGTATTTTTCATAAACTCTCAACAATTTCACCTTAAGGCAGTCATGCTGTTGTCTCTCTCACATTTCAATAGGGGAAGATTAATTTCAACACCTACTCAGGGCCATGTTTCTCTAATCTGGTGTAGGAAGTGTAATTTGTGTCTCCTGATGCCAGCTGATCCACCTTTCTTCACTTTTTTTCCCACCCAAAAGGGGTAGTAGGAGGCACCATCGTCTCCCAACACTTCTTTCTACTAGTCACACCATATAGTTTTGACCAAGAGGGTATATACATGCAGCGTAATTTCCAATAGCTGGAAGCTGAAGCTAGATTTGGAATGGAAATAAGGAACCATGTGATTTTTGTTATTAGTTTATTTTGAATAAAGATGATGACTGGCTTAAAGATCATTCGTAGATGCATGCTGGAGTCTCTGCTGTTGCAGACGGGGGTATATTTTTCAAAGTCTAATTTCAGGAGCCCAGCTCAGCCAGGGCTCCCTGTGAGGTTAAAAGCAGAGAGAGCACCCTGAGGGCAAGATAGAGCAGAAATATCTCTCTCTGCTTAACTCTCTGGGATCCCTGGGAGGTAGCAGCCTGTGACTGAGCTTAGCCTTGGAGAATATTCACCCTTTCCCCTGAGGCTTTACATCAAAAGAAGATATGCTTCAGCGTGACCAGAAATGAAGGCAAAACCACGTGTTATGCGATTCATCAAAGCCGTTGTCTTTTAAATCCTATGCAGCCAGCAGGACTTGCTCGGGGTTTCTCCCTCTCTGTGCTGAGCCTTCCCCTGCTGCGGTCTGTTGCTGGCTCAAGGTATCTCTTCTGCTGGAGCTGGCATGGATGCAGACAGGGTTCCTGGAGGATACGTTTGGTTAAGTTATCTTCTCAGTCTGATCTGATTTATGTAATGCAGTGATTTGACTATCTTTTTAAAAAAAATAATCTGAACTTGTTCTGTAACTATAACATAAAGCTGTTATAAATCTTCTGCTGAGCAGTTTCAGTGGTGCTGAGGGGAAAACAGCTATGCCAGCATGGGAAACATGATTAAGAACTGGTTTCAGATGCTTTCACCTCTTCAACCAAAGTGATCAGGTAGGAGCATGAGGCTTGGCTCGCTCAGCATGCACCCTCATGTACCAGGCAGGTGTCAGGTAGTTCATGTGGTGCTGGTCTGCTCCTGTGGCCTGATCAGGAGTTTGTTGGTGTCTGAATCATTTGGTAGTTACCCATGCTGTGCTACTCTGTTATTCTCGGTACCCCAAGGCTTTCCCCCAGAGACATCTGTGCCTGCCGTGTGTGCTCTGCAGCACATGCACGAGGTGCTCCCAAGAGAAACGGTGGCTGGGATGGGGTCACTACTGCCTCAGCAAGTGATACGAACAGGAGAAGGGATGACTGATTTGTAGTCATTTCATGCCCTGACTTCCCACTGAGGAGCTGCTGGAAGCAGGCAGGGGCTTTCTTCTGTGTGTACATGCTGGGATTGGATTTGCACAGATCTCTGCATGCACAGATTGGCTGCACTGTGAGTCTGTGGTAGTGCCAGTGAGATGGTGATAATGGTAGGGACAAGCTGCTGTACTGCTCTCCTGTCACTGGGATGAACTGTGCAGCCCACGCAGCTGAGGCATTAGGCTGCAGCCGCATAAATGTAGCATGACTGCAATGATCCAAACTGCTGTATTTTCCTTCTAGTTCCTCAGAGTCTTTTCTAGGATGACCTTTCACGGGCTTTGTCCTTGGTAAAGCCATAAAACTGTTTGGTTGTCACTGGTCCCTAAGCAACATCAGACTTAGAATCATAGAATCATAGAATCATAGAATCGTAAGGGTTGGAAAGGACCTTAAGATCATCTAGTTCCAACACCCCTGCCATGGGCAGGGACACCTTGCCCTAAACCACGTGGCTCAAGGCTCTGTCCAACCTGGCCTTGAACACCGCCAGGGATGGAGCATCCACAACCTCCCTGGGCAACCCATTCCAGTGCTTCACCACCCTCACTGTAAAGAACTTCTTCCTTATATCTAGTCTAAACTTCCCCTGTTTAAGTTTGAACCCATTACCCCTTGTCCTACCACTACAGTCCCTAAGGAAGAGTCCCTCCCCAGCATCTTTGTAGACCCCCTTCAGATACTGGAAGGCTGCTATGAGGTCACCACGCAGCCTTCTCTTCTCCAGGCTGAACAGCCCCAACTCTCTCAGCCTGTCTTCATACGGGAGGTGCTCCAGCCCTCTTATCATCCTCGTGGCCCTCCTCTGGACTCGCTCCAACAGCTCCATGTCCTTTTTATGTTGAGGACACCAGAACTGTACACAGTACTCCAAGTGAGGTCTCACGAGAGCAGAGTAGAGGGGCAGGATCACCTCCTTCGACCTGCTGGTCACGCTTCTTTTGATGCAGCCCAGGATACGGTTGGCTTTCTGGGCTGCAAGCGCACACTGCCGGTTCATGTTAAGCTTCTCGTCATCCAGCACCCCCAAGTCCTTCTCTGCAGGGCTGCTCTGAATCTCTTCTCTGCCCAGCCTGTAGCAGTGCCTGGGATTGCCCCTACCCAGGTGTAGGGCCTTACACTTGGCTTGGTTAAACTTCATAAGGTTGGCATCGGCCCACCTCACAAGCGTGTCAAGGTCCCTCTGGATGGCATCCCTTCCCTCCAGCGTATCAACCGAACCACACAGCTTGGTGTCGTCGGCAAACTTGCTGAGGGCACACTCAATGCCACTGTCCATGTCGCCGACAAAGATGTTGAACAGGACCGGTCCCAACACCGATCCCTGAGGGACACCACTCGTTACAGGTTTCCAACTGGACATCGAGCCATTTACCACAACTCTTTGCGTGCGGCCATCGAGCCAGTTTTTTATCCACCGAGTGGTCCATCTATCAAATTGATGTCTCTCCAATTTAGAGACAAGGATGTCATGCGGGACAGTGTCGAACGCTTTGCACAAGTCCAGGTAGATGACGTCAACTGCTCTGCCCCTGTCCATCAGTTCCGTGGCTCCATCATAGAAGGCCACCAAATTGGTCAGGCAGGATTTCCCCTTAGTGAAGCCATGTTGGCTGTCACCAACCACCTCGTTGTTTTTCATGTGCCTTAGCATGTTTTCCAGGAGAAACTGCTCCAAGATTTTGCCAGGCACAGAGGTGAGACTGACTGGTCTGTAGTTCCCCGGGTCTTCCACCTTCCCCTTCTTGAAAATGGGGGTTATATAACCCTTCTTCCAGTCATCGGGAACTTCACCTGACTGCCAGGATTTTTCGAATGTGATGGACAGTGGCTTAGCAACTTCATTCGCCAGCTCCTTCAGGACCCGTGGATGGATTTCATCAGGTCCCATGGACTTGTGCACGTTCAGGTTCTTAAGACGGTCTCGAACCTGATCCTCTCCTACAGTGGGCCTAAGGTCTTCGTTCTCACAGTCCCTGCATTTGCTTTCCAAGACTTGGGTTGTGTGGTCAGAGCATTTGCTGGTGAAGACTGAGGCAAAGAAGTGGGACTTGCTCAAATCAAACCTACCTTTAAAAGTACAGTAGTGGGGTGGGGGGTCTGGGTTTGTGTACGTGTGGACACATTTATAGCAGTGGAAAATTTGAATTCAATATCATGTTAAAGAGGTTGAAGCTGTTCCTCCTGATCTTACAAGAAAGCATCAAGCCTTGAAACATCTTTGTCTTTAAGTATCTGGAATTTTGCCTGGATGGACAGTGCTGCTTATGAGAAGGAGATGGATGGTTTGTGGGAGGAAGTACCCAGAAGGAAAAGAATGGATAACATTTCTTGAGCTACTGATTCTTCATAAGGTGATTATTTTTTTTAAAATGCAGAAACCTGGATATCAGGGCATGATCTGATAGCTATGACAATTATGACTGTTAAGTGAACATGCAACCAACACGGTTGCAAATTCGTACCTGTGATTATGGGGAGAAACAGCTGCTTTTGTCATCCTCCTTTCCTGCCAAATTTGTGATTTCCCATCAGATGTCTGCAATGCAGATGGCTAAATTATGCAAGGGAATCTGCAGCTGTTGTAGTTTGTGCTCTCCTACACCGGTAAAAGAACTGTAAACTGCCTTGTGTCGAACCTTGGAGTTGCTCTTTTACATGATGTGTTTTAAGTCTTTGTGTGTTAGACTTCCATGGCAGAAGAGAATACATTTGTGTTCTCACATGCGTGGTAAGAGGGATGAGACTTGTGTGTATTCTTGCTCCAGCTCCAAGGATTGTGTCTCCCCTCTGTGTGCATACTCTTGTTTTTATATACGCAGGTGTATGTTGCAAGTTAACAACAGAGCATGCGTAAGGGCTGGCTATTCTGCTGTGTTAAGAGGTCACTGCTCCTCTGGGATTAGGAATGGAGAAACCAAAGGTGTATTCCCAGGCGTTAAATATTTAGAGAGCAAAGGTGAATCTGAATTTTTTCAGATTCTTTTTATTTGCCTTTTCTTGAAGTTGTCCGTAAATGTTCTGAGTGTAGTCTGAGCTACCAGTTACAGTTGCTGAAAGCAGGACATGCTTTGTGCTTTAAATTTGTTTTCTCATCAGGCTAATGGAGGTATTTTTGGTATGCTGCTCTAGAGGGATGTAGAGATGGCATGATACAGAAAATAACTGGTACATGATAATAGTACTCAAGCAGAATGTCAATGGCAGAAATGTAATGATTCTTTAAAATCTTTTTTTGCAATTTAATTTATCTCTAGGGTTCTCCATGTCAGAAATTCCTTGTCCACAAGTGCCTGGATGTTGGCTTTTATCTCTTGCTTGTCATGTACTCTTCAGATCCTCAATGTTGTCTTGAAATGAGCAGACATGACCAAAAGCACCGTGTTTGTTTATATAGCTGTTAATAACCTGAAAGAAGCAAACAGTGAATGACAGTGAGAAAGAGATTTACGTTCTGGGGACAGCACTAAGACAGCATATACAGGAGCTTAGCTAGAGCTGCTTATCTGGTTTTCTGCCTGTATTTCGCAGGCAAAACTTGGTTTTAACAGTGGAAGTGTTTGCATTGAAAATATTTGGAGCAACTGTGCTTTGTACTGTGAGCCTTTGCTGTGGTGCTGAACAAGCTGCTGTAACCAAACATAGATATTTACTTGGAAAAAAAGTTGCTTGGTACATTTAACCTTCCCTTTGTGCTCTCCCTTGCACGTTAAAATTGCTCTGTCCACACTTGGCCTTTGCCTCTGCACTTGCATATGGTCACACTCTGGGAACGGTGAAGTGCTAAGTGAATGTTGTCCTCTGCCCTGTGGTGTGATTCTAGAGGGGAGTGACTTGTCTGCACTGGGGTGATGTGGAGACCTTTGAACACCATTGTTCTTGGGGTGCAGCTGAGCTAAGCTGTGAGACAACAACTGCTCTGACGGAAGGAGCTGTTTATCTGCCTGGCTGTGCAGTGCAAATGAGAAGATTGATTATAAATAAACTGTGAAAACAGAATCCTTGCTTCATTTAGACATCTGTTTTTAAAAAAGGTTAGCAAGGGCCTGTCCTGTGCCAGATGTCCTAGCACTGATTTTTTTAAGTTTTGACTTTTTTCCTGTCTTGTAACACTCCGTTTATTCTGTGTGCTCTTATCCATTTGAGCCACGGCTCTTGCAGCCTGGGGCTTCTTTTGTGCAAGAGGAGCAAGATAAGTCATTGAGAGGTCAAAAAAGTTGACCAGTCCAGAGCTGTCCACCAAAGCCAGCCATTGAACCCCAGCTGGTTTCTGCTGCTAGATGGAGGGTAACTATGACTTGCACCTCCTGGGGAGCTACATATCTTGTGCGAGAAAAGATCAAGGCTGTGGGAGTCCCCTTGTGTAGACACCTAAAAGTCCTTTGGTGTTTCCACCAGCCATCACACAGAGGCTCAGAGGATGTCAGTGCTTGCAGTAGGCTGCAGGGCATCCTTGTGTTGACTGCAATCTTTCTCTTCTCACCTGGGATTGAACGAGTCACTTCCCTTTCTTAGTCTTTTAGTTTTAATGTCAGTATACTCTTGACACGACAGTCCATCTTCTAAGAGCCCATCTATCACAGATGCTCACTACAGACCTGCAGGCTTCCTTCCACTGTCCCAGCAGACCTTATGCAGTACATTGGATCATCTGGGCTAAGGGCCTGTAAGGTTATTGTTATTTTCCGATTCATTTTATGAGCAGAAAATGTCTAAAACTAGAGGAGCTCAGCACGGGGAGATACAGCTGCTGCTGGATGAGCTAATGTAGCAATCAAAGGAGAGGCAGTGACCTTGGTATTCGTTTAAATGACTTTTTCATTGGTCTTGAGAATTTAGTTGCAATCCTCACAGGATTATTGAAAGGTAGGATAAATAATCATAGGAGAGATGAATTGATTTGCAGTGTTTAGGTCTGACTTCTAATTCATATCTCCCCTTTTCTACAATGGCAGGTGGAATCAGGCTGTAGCATGCAATAGCAAAATTCTTATAAAGATGGCCAGAGAAGAAGCATCGTTTAGAGTGGGAGAAGCTCTTAGGATTTGTTGTCCCTCTTTCAGATTCAGTTTAACGTGGTGGCTTTTTTCCCAGGCTGGCATATTGTGCTGTCCTCTGTCAGGGTTAGAATAAGCATTGCATAATAAAGATTGGAGGGCTTCACTTTGCATTTACGTGCCTTTAAAGAGCTGATCCGGGTTCCCCTTTATTTTAACCATGAGTGAGTTGGCTTTGTGGGGCAGTCAGTAATGCTGTGTCTGTGTGATGTTCGTAAAAGAACCCAGAACAGTCACATTTCACAGTCTGGATATCTTTCTGCAAAATACTACTTACATGAATTTCAGATGCTTTGGATTATTTTTTATTTCCTGCACAAAGTATGCCTAGCTTGTTTGATTTATGTTGGGCTTTTTTTTTTTTTTCCCCTCTGCATAGTTTTGTGAAAACTCAGGTTGTTTGATGCTGTGGCTGATCAGATCTAATATTAATGATTGTGGAATATAGCGTAGATTGTGTGGATGCTCTATCTAGACCACAGTATGAAGCTTGCTCTGGCTGGAGGACATGCTGTGTAAAGCCCACAAGGTGAAGCTATCCCTGCAGAAAAATAACTTTTTGTACAAATTTGAGCTAGCTAATTCAGAGAGTTTCCCAGGTATCCAGGTGTCTGAACTGGAACTTGAAATGCCCTTTGTTTAGAACTGAGGAAGAGCATGAGATGAATAAAGTTCCCTGCTCCTAGAAGGAGAAATAAATCAACTCAAGCAGATGTCAAAAGGAACTGTCAGCCCCTTCCACAAAGCCATATGCCTGTAACTTTTCTGTGGGTGGCAAATAAATCATTTTGCCAACCTCTTTTATGCTCTTAACTAAGACAAGCCATGTTGAGAAAGTAGCTCTTCCTCAGCCTTTTCCAGTTTCTTCCTGAATTCACCTCTGATCAGGTTCTCAGCTTGGTGACACGTGCTCCCACCACCATGTAGAACCAAAGCAAAGCTCATTCTCTAGCTGAGATCCTCTCATTCTGCTGCTCCTGCCACGTTAAAGCAGTGGAGTCCTTCTCAGAAGGAGGACACACAGTTTTTTAATGCTGTGGTTGCTATGTGGATGACTAAGTGCTATGAACCTTCGCTGGTGTTTGAACTGGAATTTGGTCTGCAATCAGCCATTTGGGTATTTGCTGTAATTCTCAGGTGGGATTTGCAACCTTTATTCAAACGTATCCACCCTGTAGATAAACATGCCCTGAAAGTGTTTCATGGTGTGCTATGGTGGTTGAAGCTCTGCTGAAGTCACTGTCTGCTGTGGCACAGTTACACCTGGATGTCTTACAGCTTCTTGGCTGCGAACGCTCTTTGACTTGTGCAGTATAAACCATGGTTGTCTGGTTCAGTTCAGGCTTAGGTTTGCATCTGCTGGCTTCAGCAGTCGTCCTATTAGGGGAAATCAAAGTAGCACTGAGAATCACAGTCCTTAGTTTATTTTCTTTTAGTGTTGCGAAAATAGCCCCAGCCCTGTTACCCGAACATCTCAGAAACAGCTTTTGCTGAAGCTGCACTGAAACAGATTTGTAGCCATATTTTCTGATACAACTTTCAAAAACTCGGCAAAGCCTGGGCTTTCAAGTGCCGCTTTCAACAATAACAGCTGAAGAAAGAGAAGCTGGCTGCTGCTGCAAACAAGAGGAAAAAGGGCGGCAAGGGATTGAATTGGGATTACATTGCACTGGGGCAGGGGAGTGCAGCATGTCTGGGTCATGCCGTGCACCTTATTACAGCTCTGTGCGTCTCTGGTCTGCTCACAGGAGCCATCCGTCACCCTGGCCAGGTGTCAATCTCAGCCGCTCCATCCCTTTGCGCTGCCCCTGCAGGTCACTTGGGGGCAACAGTGGGGGTAAGGAAGGGGCTGTCCTGGAGGCCCAGCATCACGCTGGAGGTGCTGAAGCGTAACTTCACATTGCAGCAGGAACCTCACCTGGTCCTGGAAGTTCAGCTTGCCTGTAAGCAGTTGCACCAGCTGAAAGCAGTTTAATTTACAACCAAATAATTTATTTCAAATCTGCTTTTCTCACTCATGCATTCATTTTAGTTTATTGTAATGTCAACACTTAGCACTGAAGTAATGGCAGATCTCTGGAGAGCTTCGCACAAGCAAGAAAGCACCATTATCTTCATTTTACAGGCCCTGCTTATGTTGAGAACATATGTGGTGGTGTAATTACACTGATGTGATTAAATCAGTGCAAATCCTTGCTAGAGAGACATGGTGCACCACTGTAAAGCAGGGCTTATTATCAGTGCAGTTTAATTCAGATTACATTACTCAATTAAGCTGTGCTAGCATAAGCCTCTGTTTAAACTCAGGAAGTCACGTGAGGGCCTGTGTTTCTTTTTAAAGCAGATAAAGATTTGGAAACTGAAATGGGTGAGGTTGTACCTCGCCCAAGACCATGCTTAAAAGCAATGCACTTGAGTGTTCATAGTGCTTTCTGGGAGGAAAGAGATGTGGGTGCAAATTCAGGGGTTTTATTATTAATTTTGAATAGATTAAATTCTTTGTTTAAACCACAGTGACCACTTTGGAAAGATCCTAAATCATACTAAGGCTTTACAAATAAATTAAGTAAAATCCATACTAAATTCTAGTAACTCTCTACCACATGGTCTTGGATTTCGATAATGGCTCGATGGGTCAGTGAATAACCATAGCGTGTTCAACTTAATTGGACCTTTTTTTCTTTTTTGGCAGGGTGTGGGCATTGTAAGAAAATGAAGCCAGAATATGAGAAGGCTGCAGAGTTTCTCCATGTAGCCAGTGATGTAAGCTAATTTCCTATATTATATCCTTCAAATAATCAGTAATAAATAACTGGAGTAATAAAAGTGACTTTTCTCCCTACAACAAATTCAGCTGTTCTCATCCTCCCACAGGACCCTTCAAAATGTGCTTCCAAAGTACAGTCTCATCGCTAATGCATGAGCCCTGCCAAACTCTGAGAAAGAACATTCTGTCTTGAACGAAAACAAAATCGAAAAATGTTTATGTATTCTGCTGTAAGCCTTATACATAATGTGATCAAATCCAAAATGGACTTTTTTTTTTCCCCCTTTACTTAAAGATATTGAATGTGAAAAAATACAGGCTTTTATTTATGAATTAGATTTGGAAAAAAACCAAAAGGGGTTGATCCCTCTTTCAAATACCCTGGTTTATGGTTGCATCACTCCATTAGCTTCATTTTAAGTGCTCCATCAGCATGGCCAGAGAAGAGAGATCCAATAATATAAGTATTAGTGTTATTGATTCAGTCTGTCACTGTGTACACCATGCAAGAGGAGAAGTAGGATTAGCTTCCCTGATGCTTTAGGCATCTTCAGTGGAGTCCCTTTGTAGCTGCTGGAGAAGGAGGAGATGGGAAAAACAAAGGTTAGATGAATCACACTCTACAAGTGTTTGTTCTCCTGTGACTCTAAAGGTGGTCCATGTAAAGATGTCTGCAAGTTAATGAAAGATGAATTTACTTTTAAGTAAACCTGTCTTTAACAATGCTTATTTCTTCTGGGAGAAATTGGGATTTGTGGGAGGTAATGCCATTCCTGGGAACAGCTTGTGAGCATTATAAAGTGAATTATATACGGGGAATCCTGTCAGAAATGGGAGGAGAACAAGTAACACTGGTTACATTTAGTCCATAAGATGTGCCTGCCTGGTTGTGCATCAGTCCTTTGTGTCTTTCTGTGTGTCTGCTGAGAACCTGAGAAAGTGAATTACTCACCTAGATCATGAGTGATTACCCCAAAGTCCACTGTGTCCTGCTAGGGGAGTGTGTGTGTGTTGCTGGGATTTACAGTTAGTGGTCTCTGTTCTAGAGTCCAGGTGTCCTTGCAGCAGTCGATGCTACCGTCAACAAGGCGCTGGCAGAAAGATATCACATCTCAGGGTTTCCTACTTTGAAGTATTTTAAAGATGGAGAGGAGAAATACACTCTGCCACACCTCAGAACAAAGAAGAAGATCATCGACTGGCTACAAAAGTAAGTTTTGAGGGTCTGAGATAGTGTTCAGGTTCCTGGTTACTGGCTCCTGAAGATTGCTTTGGTGAGGAAGTAAACCTTAAACCTAAATCCCTTGCTAACAAAACCAAACTGAATTCCAGTATTCAAAGCCATACAAACATCTATTTTAATTATGGTCTCTAACACACCAAATCCTTTATTTGCTGCAGAGTTTTTCGTAGTTGTCACAGTATTTCTTTCCCAAAATAAATATTTTTCAAATATACCCATAGCCTCTCACCAGAAAAGGAATAGCAATGTCTCTCAAAAATAAATAGAACATTTATTGTTCCCTCTTTATACTAAACAGCAGATTTCACTGTTAATAACTGAATTTTTGCAGTTGTATTTTTCTACATGGGGCTGAAAGAAAGCCAGTGAGACCAACAAAACTGGCAGCTTTGTCTGCACTAACCAACTTTTCTTGGGTGGCATGCTGAAATTAGTAGAATTAAGTTTGATATATGATGGAAAGAATTTCATTTCAAAGAAGTAAATTGCTGGTACAATTCTAAGTATTCTGGAATAAAATACGCGTTTCCTTTAGGTACTGTAAGCGTAATGTATTTTCTGTGTTATTAAGTGGGAAACAGAAATGTCAGTGTTTGTGAAGTTTTTAAATCATTTAACCGTTAAGTGCAGTTGGTGTAAGGAATGTATTCTTAATTCTTCCCCTCTTATTTGGAGGGAGGGATGGGAGTTGAATGGGGGCTTTTTGGTTGTGTATTTTTTTTCTTTTCTTTTTAAATTATATCTCTTGAGCTCTTCAAATCAGGTAATAGGTATGGTCTGGCAACATCTTTGTAGCATTTGGGATGTTTTATCTGTATTTCACATTTAGACACAGTACTCCCTTGGCTTCCCTATATACTCAGGCTCCAGGCTGCTGTGTCAATACTGGATGTTAAGTCACTGTCCTAGTTTCATCAGTTTGCTGGCGTATTTTGAGTGCTATGTAATTTGTATTGAGTTATAGTCGGGTTGACACTGCCTGTACATATTGGCAGGTGAATAAGCAATGAGGAAGAGGGAAGGGGTGTTAATCCCTTCTGGATCCTGCTGTCTTCTGGAAAACTTTTGTCTGCAGCTTCAGATAGTCAGCAACATGGGAAATCCAGACAGCTTGTCTCCTGCTCTTGACTGCTGGATGTTCTCCCAACTAGAGACACAATAGAGTAAGATCCTTGTTTGCTGACCAGGGATAAAATTTATCATAGCTGCACTGAAGTTGGTGGAAATAGGGATGTATCTGGGGTGCAGGCTGGAAATAAAAGTACAGCTTGTGTAAACCTATCCCAAAGAGTGGTCAGGTCACAGCCATGTGGGTTTCAGCTCATTCCCTCTGTGGTGACTGTAGTCTGTACTGCCACACTGGTTGTTAACAGTCTCTGGGTAGCTTGTTTCAGGTCAGCATGGGAAAGTCTGTGTGAGATGAAGTCACGCCTCTGACTGTAACTATAATCAATGGTAGCTCACACCGACTATGTTCATGTGAAAATTCAGACCAGCTGTCCTAATTCTTTCACTAACAACTGGCAAATCAGTATTGATGGAAATACGATGGATGTCCACCAAGTGACCTTGAGTAGGACTTTAAAAATCAAGTTTTTCTCCACTTGGTTTTTATGTACCTGATACATCTTAAAATAGTGTCATTCAAAGTGACAGGAAAGCCTGAAAAGCTAATTTATTACTAAGGCGACATATGAAGGTCTTTATACCGTGGCACCACTGATGATTTTGTATAAGTAATCACTATTTAAGATACAGCAGGAATGAATTTAATGAGTCTGAGAGAAGTCTGGGAGCTAGTGAATAGCAGAAGTTTTGTTAGAGGCGCTCTAGATGTGCGGGATTGCTCTGATCTAGTCAGTATGTGCAGTCATAATTGAAACCTGACATTCTTATTATCAAGATAAAATATTCCAGTTCAGTCACCCCCAGTCTTCCAAGTGGAACGATGCTGATTATTGCATCCTGGCTTTAATATCTGAATTCAAGAAGAGGTCATGAAATTCTTTATAGAAGTTTGCATGATAGAGGTAAAGAGTACAAAAAGGATGTTTGAATGGAAGATGCTGTTCTATATCAGTTGCCTTTTGATTCCACCTGCTTGCTGTTCTTCTCAGTTCATGCCTATGGATGACACAGTGATACAAGAGCAATATTTTTTCCACCAAGATGTTGGATGCAATTTAGGAAATCTTTATTCTGCATTTGTATTCATATGCCTGAGTACAATCACTTAAATTATATTTTTATTGAGCTCCAGAAATTAACTTGCATTTTTCTTGTTGTTATCTGGTATTGGAAATATGAAGCACATTTTTCTACTGCACAGGCACCCCAAAGGATTGCTCGACCTCAGTTCCCTCATAGTAGTTGTGATCAGAACATGATGCCCCTTTGCCTGTTTCCAGAAACATTTTCAAACCAATCTCATTTCCTATCTTTTCTAGTCCTGAAGCACCACCTCCACCTGAGCCTGCATGGGAAGAAAAACAGACTAGCGTTATCCACCTTGCTGGCGAAGACTTCAGGGAGTCCTTGAAGAAGAAGAAGCACACCCTTGTCATGTTCTACGCACCATGTGAGTAAATATCTCTCTATGTGGGTGCGTTTTCTAAACCCTACAGTTTATGGAATCCTGACCTAATTCCCCCGCTGTCCCCAGACTTATAAAGATAAAGAGCTGGTTCTGAATACAGCTGCATGGGACCATCACTGGCACCATTGTTTGTATCTTTATAAATGGAAATAATACAGTATGCAATGTTTAAATAAAGAGTTGCTGTATTAACACAGACACCAAAGCAGGCAGGGGTACAAAACCAAACCAGATTTATTTTCCTCTGCTGCATTTTATGGTCTATATAACAAAATGTGATCCTTTATAGTAGCACAATGGACATGGAGAGCCTGAGTCATTAGTGCAGCACTTTGGTAGTGAAATCGATATAGTGGTGTAGGAGGAATAAGTCCCTGGAGGCTGAGAACAAATTTTGATAGAAGAAGCTTTGTCGATAATAAATCTACATTTAAATCTCCACTGGGAATATGGGCATAGCTTCCTCCTCCCAGATTTTGTGTGCATCGCATGCACACTTTCTTTTGAAGGTCCTGAGAATATCTCTAGAGTTTTGAATGGGGCCCTTTATAAATAAGGTGAATGGGAGGAATCTCTTCTGGTTTTCTGTGTTGTCACAGAGACAGGCAGACTTGGTACAAGTTCTTAACTTTTGAGAGGTCTGGCAAAGGGAGAAGATAATCCTGGCACTTAATATTGTGTGGTATTAACTTGTTCTAGTAGCACCATGACTCGGCACCCTCAGATGCCAGAAAAATTTTTCCCTATCACATGGCCAGCTCTGCGGTTAATGGATAGCCTTCAGATAATCAATTAGTAACTTGTTCCCATTAAACCGAAGGTATTCTCCAGAAAGCGAGAAGAAGCTCAGGTCCTTAATGTTATGTTTAATCAGGGAGCCCCTTATTTTGCTTTTCTGTTAGAGAATTGAACATGAAGGCTTTTGGACTCCCATGAAGCCCTGCTGGATGTGGGAGAGAGGGGGGTGCAATTCAGAAAGGAGATTTCTGGAAGGTTGTAAAAGGAAAGGGAAGGGGACTTAATCCCTTCTCAACTTCAGTTGCCACCATCTATTGACTAAAAATTGCCCATGTGCCAGGAATTTTTGATTCATGGGCCTCAACCGATTAAGAACAAGCTGTAACTTTAGAATCAAATGATTGCATACAAAATGTTAAGATTTAGGAGTTCAATGCTTCTTGAGTTCTCTTTACCTGAGGAGTGACCTGTGGAAGAGAGAGATTTATTTTCCTTTTGTTTTTAGCTGCATCTTTTTAAGACACTTAAATTCTTGCTTTTTTTAAAGGCCGTGTTTAAAGCAAAAACACTATGCGCACTGAGTATGTAGTTCTCAGGGTTGAAAGCAGGATGGGCTAATTGTGATACCATTGTTTGTGGCTTGACTTCTACCTTTGCTCCAGGAGAGGTGAATAAAGATCAGCCTGGCCCTGTCGATACAAAAGAGCTGTATAAGTAAGGCTTGCATGATGTAAGACTGTTGAATCCTTTGAGGCTGCCCTTCAGACATGTTCTTCTTGCACAGTGCTGTGTATAACCACCTATTTACAGGACGGAGAGGTGTTAACTGGAACCCTTTCTGGCCATCCCATGACTCCTAAGACAGTCAGCATAGGTGTTGTGTTGTCGTTATGTGGGTCATGCACAGTTTCCGATTTGTCAGATTTGTTTTAAGTGTGGAAGTGTCTGTTCACAGAGCAGAAAGGGAGTGCAATGAGCCTGCCCTTTGTTGGATGTAGGGGAAAGTAGCAGATGAATATTTTAAATCTCTGGTTTCTGTGAAATGATCATTAATGCAACAGAACGGTACAAATCATTCTGTTTTTCAGCTTTTCTGCAGTGATAATGTGCCTCCTGCTAAATTTGATAGATTATCTTTTGTTTACCATTTTGTCAATCTTGAGACCTTTTGGAGCTTACATTGCCAATTAGTCTTAACTTGCTTATTTTAGTGCAGAAGGAACACTGCTAAAATTGCCAGGACCTATTATCTCAAATAATTTTCTTCTTCTATTCAGTTCCACATCTTAGGTCAGTGCAGACTCACAGGATGTTATTCCATTCACTTGTGACTCTATGGCAGTATTTGTTACACTTACACATATGCTGAGATATTTTAAGATTGGGGGTGTGTGTATACATGCATATATAAAGTATGTTTATGTATAAATATTTATGCTAAGAAATGTATCTCTCATCTGTCATTAGAATTTAAAGCGGCAAGTTGAATATTCTGACCTTTGTAAAGCTTTCAGCTAGAGTGACAAACCTTTAGGCAAAGGCCATAGATACATATCTCACATACAAATTAAAATGAGATCTGGCTTTTCTGTGGCAGCTTCCAGTCCAAATCACTTAATATGTATAGGAGAACCATCAATCTGCTGCTATGCTGATAACTCTGGACTGAGCTGAGCAGTGCTTTGATGGTACTGAACAGTGCTTTGCAGTGATTTAGGTCCAGAAGAGAAGACTGCTACATCCACACCGAAAAGATGGGGAACTCGTTACTCCATCACCCTGGATGTGGGTGAAGCATAAAGGTTATTCCCGTTGCCTATGGAGTATTTTAAGGTCAAAATCAACTCTTGAAATTACTGGGAAAAAAAAATCCATTCCTGTGGACTTGACACCCACAGAGAGTGAAGTTCTTGATTTCACATTCCCATTGCTCCCTGGTGGCATCTCTGCACACTGTAATGACTAATTTGGGGCAGGAGGCAGCAGGAGGGGCAGGTCCCCAGTACTGACTTGGGCAAAAGTGCCTGCTGCAGAAAAGCTAATGCTGCTTGGGCCAGTAACTGCGTTGGACCTGATCTTCATCTAGATGTCCATTGGGCAAGTCTGTACCCTTTGCGGCCACCATGCTGCACAGGCTTGTGGTGCAGGTTGGCACTCGCCCGTGCTTCTCAGGGCTAGCATTTGGAGCAGGCTGCTGGCATCCTGCACAGCACCTGGCACAGCTCTTCTCTGGGCCCTGTGAGGCTCTTGTGGTCTTAAGATGTAATTGTCATCCCACTTCCTTACCTTTGAGTTCAAAATGCCTAAAGTAGGAGGAGGACAATAATACAGTCTGCTGAAGTGAAGCATGATGCCACAGGTGTGTGTCGTATCCTGGGGTGTGCCATGAAGGGATTTGAGGAGCATTTGAAAGCAGTAGGCTTATTGCAGCATTGGAGGTGTTTTTGGAGGGTTTATGGGATCTGTGTCTGTATTATCTCCGTAGGCCAGTCCTTGGAATACTGGATACTGTTAACTACTTCAGGTTTCCTTTTGTAACTGCCTGGCTTCATCCAGAAACGGGGAGAGGAGACAACTAGTCTGAGTGTGTTTGGTGTACACTCATAGCCTGGTATGTGGATGATCAGGCTTTGGGGGGCTGTGAACCAAATCAGGAAGTAAGCCAAATGGACAAGAATAGATCCAGCGTAGCCCAGTTAGCAGTGCTTAACCAGCTATGGCCAGAAGTACACTAGCTGCATGTCTGACGTCTACAGCCAGAGCTTGTTTCAAGACTTGCAGCATTAAATGCCTAATTTCCATCAGTGCCACTTCTGGGATCAGCACGCACTGACTTTTCTTTCTTCTTTCTCTTATGTCCTCACTGTTCATATAGCTTATCTGAATGTGTTTTATCTGCATTTTTACTTTTATGTGCTCTCTCCACTCCGTTATCACAGATAATTGAGATTTGACTTTGCCAGTGCATTAAATTTTAACCTCCTACTACTGTAGCACTGAAGACTGCAAAATAGAAGCAGTTGGTTGTGAATAGTTCTCAGAATCACAAAGGGTAACAAAGTTCCAGTAAATAACATGTCTTCTCAGTTGGAGATGTTTTTGCTGCATTACTCAAACTGAAATAAGGGGAAAAAGTATGATTGGAGCTAGGTGAGCATTTTTCAATCAAATAAGGAGATGCAAATAGTTCTTCAGGAGTGTACTGTGATTTTAACCCAAACTTCTGCCTAGAGAAGCCCTTGGAGTCCTACATGAGATTTCTTGTTAAGCCAATGCAAGGACCATATCAAATTAGTAGCCATCACATTCTCTAACTAAAACTCACATGGTTCCCTCTTCTGCCTTGTTCATCCCTGGGATTTAATATGTCTTTCTGATGTCATAATATGGTGATGAGAGTGTCAAGTTTTAGCTATTCTTGGGTGATGCTCCCTCAAACTTATGCTAGGTCTTTTCTGCTCTTGTAGAAACAATTCAGAACCATGGACACAGGCTCCATAGGTGGGCATCCTAAATTGCATTAGACAGAGCATTACCAGCAGGTCAAGGGAGCTGACCATTCACCTCTACTCAGCAGTGGTGAGACACGACTGGATTGCTGTGTCCAGTCCTGGGCTCCCCAGTACAGAAAGGACATTGACATACTCAAACGAGTCCAGTGAAGGGCCATGATGGTGGTTAAGGGTCTGTGGCATCTGACATAGGAGGAGAGGCTGAGAGAGCTGGGACTGTTCAGCCTGGAGGAGACTGAGGAGGATCTTATCAGTATGCGTCAGTGCCTAACGTGGGAGAAAAGATGGAGCCAGACCGTTCTCTGCAGCACCCAGGACAAGACGAGAGGCAGTGGGCACAAATTGAAACACATGAACTTTTGCTTAGACATAAAGAGGAGTGTTTTGTTCTGGTTTTACTGTGGGGGTGGTTGGACACTGGAACAGGTTGACCGGAGAGGGCATGGGGTCTCCATCTTTGGATATATTCAAAACCCAGCTGCACAGAGTGCTAAGCAACCTGCTCTCAGTGACCCAGTTTTGAGCAGGGGAGTTGGACTAGATGATCTCCAGAAGTGCCTTCCAGCCACAGCAATGCTGTGTTCCTAGGAATAGTAATGCTGGAGTTTGAAATACACAGTGGTTTTGTTTTGGCATTTGGTTTTGTTGGTTTTGGTTTGGGATTTTTTACCTATCCCATCAACTTCTGAATTTCTTTAAGTAGGAAAGGCTTAATACCCCCTATGAAGAGACTACAAATGAATCAACTGTGTCAGGAACAGGAATTATATATAATAGGATAGTCATTAACAGGTCCAAATGGCAGGGAGGGGGTATTTACTTTTTAGATCAGTCACTTTTAGTGGAAAGGCTCAGCCCTCAGTTCCTACTTTTGTAAAAACACAAGATAATAAGCGCTGTTAAAAAGTAAAGACTTTCAACAGCAATGAGAAATAATAGGGGGAAAATGCTCCTTTTTAATGGTTCGTAAGGGTGGCAGTTGACAATGTTCTTAACTTGCCAAATGACCTCAATTTGTGGGACTGAACAAGGTTTACAGAATGGGTATTTTTAATAAATACTTTGCTGGGAGCTGATTTCCTGTTCTCTGTTCAGCAGCGAAACTTTCACTTCACTGGAAATCATTTTTGTCAGCTGGAAAAGGTTATTTTCTGGTGAAGCCTGACCCACAGGGTTTACCCAAAGAACACTCAGAAATAAACTGTCCTGAGGATTATTTTAATGAGGTATTTTTGTATTGAGTAAGTGGCTCTACTGCAACAAGAGGATGTGCAATTAGGAGACGACAGCCTTCTTGGCTCTACAATTTTTTGTTTGTTTGGTTGGGTTTTTTTGTGTGTGGTTTGGGTTTTTTGTTTGGTTGGTTTTGTTTTTGTTTAGGTTTTTTTTTGTGGGGTTTTTCGTTCAGGTCTGAGAGAAGCAAATGAGGGTGCTTAATGTGTTGCACCTGATGAAATCATAGAAGACTTTGGGATGGTGTTTGAGCTATTAAAAGGCTGTGTGTTGTTCTAAGCTGTTAGTGGGAGATGGTACTTTAGTATTGTTCTGGTGGAAACTGATGGAAACCAGAGTTTCTGACGGAAACTGACGGAAACCAAAGTTTCTGGTTGTTCTGATGGAAACCAAAGTTCTTTGGCTTCCAAGTCCAGCAGGAATCTTGACATCATCGCTGTCTGGTGGGTCATCTCCTGGCTGTCAGTAAGAAAGAAATCAGATGGGAATTTCTTCAGCAATAAAAAATCAGGTAGGGGTCATGATTTTTCAGTTCTGACTAAGTCAGTCCTGCCCATCCCTGTGTGTTTCATCAGTAGTGCATAAAATGCTGGGAGCTAAAGCAAACTTACATTAATTTTATCCTCAGGCTTTGCTCAAAATATTAATCATTCTGTATCCAGGTATGCTCCTTCTGTCTTTTCACAATAACAAACTGCTCAGTTTCTTCTCTCCAAGTTATGCATTGAGGAATATACAATGACAAAAAAGCACTTAGCTGAGTGTCCTTGCCAGAGTGGGTTTCACTGTGTGCACAGTTGGTGCAGATGGCATTTTGGCTATTATTGCTAAGAGCCGGGGGGCCAGCGTGCTCCTCCAGCCCTGCTTGCTTGTGGGACCCAAGCTGTCGTCAAAAAGCTGTTCTTAAGAAAGGGATAATGTTTCCTTTTTGTGTCTCCCATTTTTTGCGGGAAGCTGGGACAAAGCTGGTTGCACCATGTCTCAGCCTTTGTGGAGGAAGTTTTGGTGAGATAATGCTGTGTTCTGACTAAGCCAGACTGCTGCAGCAAAACACGATGATTTTGACTGACCGTGAGGCCTCAGCCTGCAGCTGCTGGGCCTGAGGTGACTGGTCTGGGTCTCAGTGCTGAGCACACCTGAGTGGCATGGTTCTGTATGAAGGATGCACAAAGGGGGCTAAAACACTCCTCAGTTGAGTTAATGGGTCCAGGTGCCCAGAGAAAGCAGCAGCTCGGATGAATTCGGTGTCCCATGATGGCCTCGTACTGGCTTCCACCAAGAGGCTTTCCCATTGCTTGCAAGCGCATCTTGTTAAGTTTTCATTAGGAGGCTGTATCGGAGAGCCTGAACAAAGTGTGTGTTTGTCAATGAAGCTTAAGCTATCAAAAAATTATTAAAAACATGCTGAACAGAAAGAATCCGTTTCAAGGCAGAAACGCTTGCAGGAAGGATTTTCTGGTTGTTGACTGAGGCAGAAGCGAGGTCTGGACCCTCTGATAATGAGGCTCTAAATCCTGCGTTGGCTGGCACTGCAGAATTTTGATAGGTTAGCTCTGCTGCTAACTGGTTTCTCTCCTGCATTAGTGGTGCTATTGCTACAGGCTTGTGTTAGCAAGGTGCATTCCTGTTGTGCCGTAAATAGTGCTGATGCCACAGAGCCCGTTAACAGGCTGCTTGTGACAAAGGGTGAATTTCTAGAGTGGTCTCTGCAATCAGGCTGGCAGAACTGCTCTTAGCCCCAGTATTAGCATCGAGAATGTTAATTAGCACTGGGAGAGCAGTTAAAACTATTCTCAACTTGGAAGTTGAGGCACTTCACAGGACTGCACGTAGCTGTGACAGAAGTGCTCAGAGGTGGCTGTCATGGAGCAGTGGCATTAAACTCAAATTTGTCGGGGTGGTCCAGCCCCTCTTGTTCTGATGACCTTGTTGCTGCTATAGCAGTTGTTCGTGTTTAAGACTGTGGTTTCCAAAGATTTGGTTTTTTGTATTCCTCGTCTCCTCTGTATACTCCCGAAGTGCTAAAAAATAAGAGTTCAGATAGCTTGGGAAAAACTGCAACAAAACCCACCAGCAGGCTGTGAAATTGATAGTAGGTTGCCTGTTACAACTAGCAAGGCAAGCCCTGGCTGACCTGGTGCTTAACTGAAAACCTCATGACCTTTTTCAAATCAAAAGACAAATCCCCCTCCTTTCAATTACTAATATCTTGTGTCTTGGAATTATGATTACCCTATGTGTCAGGTCATGTCATAAAATGAGCTTTGGTTCCAGATATTCAATTAAAAGGCCCTCCAATTCTCTACTGATAGAACGAAAGCAAATTAACCTTTCAGTAACATCTCCAAATGCCTTTCTCACATCTGCCTGTGGATTCAATAACTTCTGTAGCTATATAAATTCTGTTGATTTAAGCAGTATACCCATTTTCAGCTCTGATCTGTGCGATTACTGACTGTGGCCTGTCTTTCCTTGATTGACCAAGTAATATTCTTGTTTTAATTCTAGTTAATCACTTGGAACTCTTGAAGTGGAAACAGGCTTTGCTTTACTCTGCAGTCTCCAAGCTCGCGGGTTTGCTTTGATAGCTGTGCAGTGTGCTGCTTTCACTTGCTTAGAGTTGAAGTCATTTAAAAACCAATAACTGAGGGCAGTATCTACCTCTGTTATTTAGACAGTGATGATTTCAAACAGAGATGGGGAATCAGGAAAGTCATTCCCTGCTCTGCACTTTGCACACTGAGGGCTCCATCCTGCCATGTGCTGAGCCCTCTAGGGCCCTGATGGTTTTGCAGTAGAGTGAATGGAGTCAACACCTTGCAGCCCTGCTCCCTGTCAAGCAGGATTGTGAGCCCTGAGAGTCACTTAACCTCTTCCTGGCTCCATTTAACCTTGTGGGTAATGGCAGAGGGGGATAATCACATCTGTGTCTCTTAGGGGCAATTTGAAGCGTAATTAACTGGTATTAGTTAAAGCATTTGGGATCACCCGTTGAGAGATACTAAAGGAAGCTGGGGCTGAAGGGGGAGCAGAGCTCTTCCTCCTGCTGACGAAAGACCACAGACAGCACAAATGCCATGGTCTCGCAAAACATCGGGCTTTCAGATCTCCTTCACAGGGTTGGCAGGGACTTTGCTCTGAAAATACTGACAGTTTAAGTTAGTGTATTTGGTGTGGAAACAGTCTGCAACATTAAAATATGTACGTTTAAACATGCACACTGCTTTGTTACTTCACTTACCTGATTTTATTATGTACAAGATGCTAAAGGTACACATGGACACAACATCGATGGGGTTATACATCATTAGATATTAATGCTGGGCAAAAAGTATAAGGTAGTGCTTTGTGAAGTAAAAATGCCTGATCTGAAATGGCTTAGAGCCATTTTAGTTGGAATGTTCCGGTTAGGGTCAGCAGGGGCTGTTGTCCTTGCCTGACCTGTGGGGCAGTGCTGGCATACTGCAGCTCCCGATTCTTCGGGAGATGGTGATGCAGGGACAGCAAACCATATAACCTCTGTAGCAGTTTCAGCTCAGTGTTGTGAGTCAAGGACAGGCTGCAGTCTGATCAGGTGGAGAACCACTGCATAAAAGCACCTTTTTTAGAAAATCATTTCCTTTCAGACTAAAAATCACTAGTGATGGGGAATGCAAATTTCCTGCCTGAATTTGTCTGGCTTCAGCATGCAGCTAGCTTGGGAGGTTATTTAGGCTTTGGCACCCAGTTTGAATAGCTTGTTCTAATGAAAACTAACTCACTTTTCTTGGTTTCTGTCACTTCTTAATCTTCGGATTTAAGCTACTGACACACTCAGCTTCCTGACTCCCTTTGCATGAAACACCCCTTCCAGTCCTGTTACTCTTATTACAGGTCTTCTGAGCCCCCTCCAGTTTGAACTCATTCTTGATTTGTGGAACCAGAACTGCAGACAGCATTTTGGAAGTGCCACACATAGAGGCCCTCTCCATACCTACTTAATCTTTTCATTTATATATTCAGTGAAGTTCCTTTTGACAACTCCATCATTTTCTTTCAAGGCTATATTGCTAGTATTGTGTGGTTTTCTTTTGCTTCTAATACATTTAAAGCCCCTTATATATTTAAAACATCATTATTACCTCTGCTGACTGTAGGTACTGCTTTGATGCCCATTTGCTTCCTTTATCTATTTTGTACAAATTGTTAGCTTTTGATTTATATTCATTAAAAACAGCTTTACCTTTCTTCTATGTGCTATGCTAATACAGCTTCCACTCTTCTAAGGAAACTGAATTAACCTTGTACTGTTCAGTTGTAGAGAGGTTATATTATATCACTGGACTTTGTACTTTCAAATTAAACAAAGAATGAAATAACTTAAAGGACTTTTTTTATATTTAAGCAAGTAGAAACCTGTGGCTTGTTGGAAAGAGAAGTTGATTCCTTTAGGCAATTCTGAAAATTTCATACAATTTTATTTTAAATGTAATAAGGTGACTGTTGTCCAATAGGGTGCATCTCTTTCATGTGCTACTCTGGAGACACCTTTATAATTGCCATCTGGTCCTAATACTTTTGCACACTGAAGTTTTAAGAGTCTGTATGTTTTTCTTTTGACTCACTATCATTGCTAAACAAGTCACTTGGTTAAAAAAAGAAACCCTGTCCAATCAAAATTTCTCCATTTGAATGTAAAATGAAGATATGTAGGTTATTCACTTGATTGTTCCATTGCTTTGAAATCCTCTTTGCACCCCTTTGGTGTCCCATGGGACCCTGCAATTATGGGAAACGTGGACAATTCTGAGTACAGGATATTATTTCTGTTGGTTTATTGAATGGCTACCGCAGCATATGCTTGATTACTCTTATGTTAGGGGCAATGCGCACTTGGTTTTTAATACCAGTTCCACGTCTGTCTTACCTTACCTGACAAATGGGTTTATATTGTTTTTCCCTCAGTCTGCTTTTTGTTTAAAAAAAAAAAAAAAAAAAAATTAGCTTGCAAGGTGATGTGAGCACTTAATAAGTTTTTCTATTTCCCCATGTGATGTCTTTTGATTTACATCGTGTATACAAATGATTTGTGGCATCATTTTGGAAACCGCATCCAGCTCAGCCCTGCAGATCTTTATTTCTTTACAGTTGTCAAACCAGTGATTCCGTAAGGATAAAGCCAGCTTTTGTGCTGGCCTCACCAGCACCTTCCTGTGCCCAAACCAATGCTGGCTCATTGGTTCTTTCCTCAAAGACACCCAGAGAAGATGCTGCATTGTGTGATTGTTCCTGCTATCAGTAAATTCAGTCCACAGAAAATAAGCTGGGCTACATATTTTCCATCAGTTCATCTCCCAGAAGACCCACTAGTTTTCCTTTAAATTCTTCTCTAATTAGAGGAGATTTAATCTGACTCCCTTCCCCCCTCAGTGATAATGGGTCTGAATGAAGCCCGCTTGCTTTCTCTCACCTGCTGTTCAGCAGCCCTTCCTCTTGAATTTTTACCCACAGAAACCATATTTTTCATGTACTGGATCAGTCAAAAACTACTTGGTTTTCAAGGTGAGGAATGTGCTGGTACTGCAGTGTGCCTTCCTAGCCCTTGCCAACTTCACAGCATGAGTGGTGTAAAAAAAAAAATAAAAAAAAAAACCCTGTAGAAAATACTGGGTTCGGGTGAATTTTAAATTTGTAGTGCAAAGAGAACTTAGAATGCCTCTAGTGCAGGTGTTCTCATATGTTTCCGTGGACCTGTGATTTAGGCAGGCAGATCTCATCCCCCAGCAGGTGTCAGTGGTCGGGCAGAGCAGATAGCACCACGAGCTGCACGGGAGCGCCTCCAGAGTGCAAGATTTTGAGCAGAGAAGCGAGAATGTCTGGCCAGAGCTGTAATAAAGCTGTATCGTTTGCTGATTGGGAATGGAGAATGGCCTTAACGCATGCTACTGCATGTGCATTATCTGTCAAGCTCTCTTCATTTCCTGCTAGTTGATGCAAGTGTGCTTCTGCATTAGAAACTGAAGTTAGCTTGAGATTTGGAGAAGGGATTAGAGGTTTTAAGTGCCAGTGCTGGGATGCTGTGGAAAGGCTGGATGTTCTAGGAGCAGGTTTCTTCCATATTTCTCAAGTCAGGCACAGGAAATTACTGTTCAGTTCACATCTGCTGTGAACCCTGTGGAGATCAAATTTGACTATGATGTAAAAAAGAAGAAAGAAAATCAGTAAAGCAAAGCCCTGCACCTGCATTAGAAGGCTCTGCTCCCAGATGTGCTACTTCCATTGCTGCTCAATTGGAAGTCCACCTCTTGGCCCTGTCAGAAGCTTGTGTGCCTACCATAGCACCTAAATTGTTCAACTAAATTAAATGGAATACATCCTCCACTTTTTTAGTCCATAGTAACTTATTGCCCATATAAATACTAGTGAGAATGGGCAGGACCTTTGGATTCTTGACACCTTACCTACACCTTCATGCCACCAGTTTAATCTCTTTCCATCACAGCCCATCTGGAAAACCCTTTGTAAGGAGCCTGCAGCCTTCCTGTCCTCATGTACAGTGCTCAGTACATTTCCTTTCTTTGCACTTTCAAATCTGGAAGATAGTGTTAACACTTAAAATAAATGTGTGATAGTGGGTGAGAAGAGGGAATAGGGAGAACAAGTTTTCCGTCTGTCAAAATGAAGACATCAACCTCTGCTTTTATTTTTTTTTTTTGGCATGTGTGCTTTAAATAGAATGACTGGGTTGGGTGACTTCCAAGTGTTTGCTGCATTTGGCAATCCTTCTAAGTTGTAACAGATGAAGTTCTGCTATTCCATATGATGTGCTCCTTCCCCCTTTCTCGGTGACTCCTTGAAACTCCTTGGGAATTCAGCGTAGCATTCACAGCTGTTCCATGGACGGATGTCCAAGGCTAACAAAATGCCTACTGGACTTGGAGTCAGCTCTGCCAAAAGCCATATGGTTGTGTTTTAGTTTTGCAAGCACAGTGCAGTAAAGAAAGGAGGTTGGGCCAAGAGAGGAGTGAGGAGAGGAGAGATGGAACCTTAGATCGGTAAATGAAGGTAACTTTTTGTCATTTTGATTTAGAGTAGGAAGATGAGAAGATCACAGAGAAGAGGAAAGAAAAGCTGTGAGCAGAAGTTACTTTATCAGTTGTTTTGAATTACAGGGTGCTCCTCTCCTCTGTGTTGTGGTATTGACCACAACCTCAAAGCATATTTGGTTTTGCCTACCTTTTCCAAAACGAATAAACAGTCTAGATAATTGAATGCTTGCTTTGGCCTTGCAGGATGTGCATCTTTGCTGAGAACCACGCTCAAAGCCCTTCTTGATGCCACTTATTGACCAGCGTACAGCAACGTGCAGTGGTGACTCGCTAGGGTGGAAGGGTCGTTGAGCAGCTGCCAATGCTTCCCTGAGCAGTCACCAGCTAAATGGCCACTTGGGCTGTTTTCTTACCAGCCATCTGTTGGCCCCTGTAAAATGGCAGTTTGCATTTTTAATAGCCATTGAACTTCTCTGTGTCTGAATGAATATGCTGCTTGTTGTTTGAAACATGTTTGGTTTTCTTGAAGAGTGTGGTTCATGGAGAGATCTGCTGCAACTTTAGTGGGGGCTTGGAGGGAGGCTACACTGAATGCCCCATCCTTGGCACATCCAGCACCCACAAGGTGGGAAACACATCAACTGGTGTATCATGAAGGTGTTAGAGAGGAATAAGAAGACTGAAGTCTCAAGTTTCTCTTGAAATG
Organism: Strigops habroptila; assembly: GCF_004027225.2. Classification (NCBI taxonomy): domain Eukaryota; kingdom Metazoa; phylum Chordata; class Aves; order Psittaciformes; family Psittacidae; genus Strigops; species Strigops habroptila. The sequence goes on along the minus strand of NC_044281.2, from coordinate 54,106,311 downwards.
TCTTTTATTGAGGGTTCAGAAGTCGCCATTTGGTAAAATCTAAATTTCAAGCTCAAGATCATAAGCAGAAAGGGGAACCTGAAAAGTTTAAGTTTTTAGGAGCCTTTATGTTTTAGTGTAACAGTTGGAAGTGCTTTCCAGTAAACTACAGCATGTAAGCATGTAGACTAGAATAAGTGTTCTTGTTTTAGGGGTGTCTGATTTTTGTGTGTGTGTGTGCCTTTGGAATTCTTTTTAGATGTTGTCACCAGTTCTGATTTATTTGTGTAGAGCAGTGTTAACAAGTCAACCAAGGCAGTCGCCCCACAGTACAGGAGATTATCCAAGATGTGTCAAGAGGCAGGCTTGAAGCCTGAAGGCCTTTCAGTATCAGGCAGATTGGATTGGCAAGTGGTGGGAAAGAAAAGGGGTCACTGAAGTGGGCTGATGGACATGACAGCAGCCTGGAATCCTAGCCACCTCCTCTTCCTCCTCCTCCTTTTCTTTCTTGACCGTTTTCTCCCAGGCAAATGCTGAACAAATCAACCAAGTTAATAGTTTGCAAGCTGTAGAGGACCTGCACTATCTCCCACTGAAACGCAGCTGCCACCAGGATAGACTGCCATTTTGCTGTGTAAAGAGTTTGAAGCCAGTAAGATGGATTTGCAGGAGTGCCTCTGTTTCCCAGGAAATGTCCCTTTGACTTTCCGGTATTCTTAGTTACTGCATAGATTCTCAGTGTATTTATATACGTGTGTGTCATTGCAGTGCTTTCAAAATCCTATTCTGAAGAAAAGAATGCTCACAGATTCAAAGCAGTGCATGTAAGCAATGAAATAGCATTTTAGTGAAGATGAAAGGGGTGTGCACTGTTTATGCACAGATACTGTTTCCTTGTAAGCTGAAAGAGTGAGAGCAGTTTATGAGAGTGTAACTGGCTGCAAGCCTCCTAAGAGGGCATTTGTTCAATACTGACTTAAAAGTAACACAGCCTTTTGTTCATCGTTGTAAAATACTGGTAAACAACAGTAGCATGATCTGTAATTGGAGCAACTCATCTGTATTCTGTTTTGTTCTTATCCAGAACTAATAGAAGGATGAGGTTTTTTGCCTTTGCTAGTGTTATACAGGCTTGACTGAAGCGTGTCCATTCCTTTTCAACCTGCATGTCAGCAAAAAAAGTGTACTGAGTTCCTGCTGCAGAACAACCTCTTTATGCTGTGTTTGGAAAAAGCAGTTTGTTACACATATGCAGGCACTTTCCTTTTCAAAGCCTTACTTAGTATTGATATTTTGAGAGTAGTTTAGATTAATCATAGACAGTAGACATTGCTGAGAGCACTCACATCTGAATCCTGAATCAAGAAAGCAGTTTTTGTTCCCTTTCTGTGGCTTCTTCCAAAACGTTTGAGTAAATTTAGCATATGCTTAAGCAAGGAATAAACTGGCCTTCTGTTTGATGCTACAGTGGTACAGAAAAGTATCAGCCCAGCTTCCACACAAAGCTGTGGGGTTCTTGTGTGCTGTGTCTTTAAAGGTTTTCTGGGGTTGCCCATTTGTGGTGAACAGGAGGAAGGTCTCCAGGAAGGCCAGCAGCAGTCAGCCTAACCTGGGACTGGACCTCTGTTCTTCGAAGATGTGGAGCCTGTTGGACTTGTTTCTCTTCCCCTCCCTTGTGTTTCTGATGGCTTGGCTCTAACACAGGCAATTCCCAATCACTTCTAAATGATCCCAGCAACTTCCTTTCCAACTTCCAACCTTCTCCTGTTCACAACTGTGCTGTCTTTTTTCCTGTGTCCAAATGTAGCTCGTATCTGTGGCAACAGCAGTAATAACCTACGTGGTAATACCCATGAGGAGGTACAGCAGCAGGGAAATAGTTTGTCCATTTTTTGGCTAGCAGTCTTAAAATGCTCTTAAGGGACTGGCAATAGAGAAAAGCTCCCTGCGCTGTGGTCCCTATATGGGGTGTTGTGTAACTGTAAGTATACACTTAAACTGCTTGAAGTCAGAGGGATTTTAAACATGTGCTTAAATTCACGTAGCTGACACATGGTCTACAGATGCCTTGTCCTGCTCTTCCCAGAACTGGAGAACTTTTGTCTAGAATTATTCTTAATACAATTTTTCCACTAATTCACCTTGTGTCTTGAGTTTGTCCCAGTATCTTATTCACAACTAATGTTTATGCTGTTTTCTATTTCCTGTGTCAAACAGGGTGTCCCCACTGTAAAAATGCCATTCCGCATTTTACAACTGCTGCTGAAGTCTTTAAAGAAGATCGAAAGGTACTTGCTGTTAATTATTTCTGAGATACTGAAGGATGTTTTCGAGCATTTGTACTTCATAGACTTTGCTTATTGATAAAGTGGTAGGCTTGCAGTTAAAATTGCTGTTACACTAACAGAAATGTATCTGCAGCTTAAGGATTGCTGAGTTCCGCATTTAACCTATTCTGCTTTCTTTAATTTATTGTCTTTTCTGTGTAATTCTTTGTGTGAGAATTCTTTTCTATGAAGTGAAACACATTCTTTGTTTTTGAAAGATTAGTAAAAGATAATTACATCATCTCCGTTCCCCTTCAACTTTTGCTAGCTGTTGGGGTGCCTGTGGAGAAACCGCAAGTCCTGTGACAGTCCTGAAGACCTTAATCATATAACTAATCTTTGGTTGCATAGCATAAATATGATATATTTCTGTAAGTTGGCTGGCTTGAGTCCCGGATGGTGGGCCCTTCTAGGACCCTCGTGCTTCTGTCTTGAAAATACATGTGATGGCTGAAGCTCACCAGTTAATTGCCTTGCATCAGCTTAACTATTTTAACTGAGTGCATGCGTATCTGGGGTTTAAAAATAAAAACCCAAACACCTCAGCCACTGGATTTAACCAGATAATGAGCTACAGATCTGCTTATTGTCTTGGAGTGAACTGTATTTCATTCTGGTCTCTGAATTTGTTCCAACCTCACGGTTGCTTTCTGTTCAAATGTGGCATGGAAAAGATTTGACAATTTAATAGGGAAATTGCTCTCTACAGCTTCCTCAGGAGGGGAAGTGGAAAGGGAGGTGCTGGTCTGTTATCTGCAACCCTGGTATCCAGTGGCAGGACGAGTGGAAATGGTTTAAAGCTGCACTAGGGGAGGTTTAGGAAGCATTTCTTTACTGTAAGGGTGGTTAAACACTGGAACAGGCTTCCTGGAGAGGTGGTTGATGCCCCAAGGCTGTCAGCGCTTAAGAGGCATTTGGACTGTGCTGTTAACAACTCGCTTTAACTTTTGGTCAGCCCTCAATTGGTCAGGCAGCTGAACTAGATGACCATTATAGATTCCTTCTAACTGAAACAGTGTTCTATTCTACATTCTATTCTAAATGAAGAGGTAATTGTGTAACAGTTACACCCCTATTAATCTGCCTGCTGCCGTAACAGAAGAATTTCCGTTGTGTTTGGGTTTTTTTTTTCTTTTTCCTATTATCTTTGCTGTAACTCACAGAAGATGCATCAGATTGTCAAGAAACAAACAGTTCTTGTATCATTGACTGCATAAAATGGAAAGTCCATCACTTATGCCCTCTGGCACATAAAAGATTTAGAGGCATTCAGCTCTTGGTTCTCTTACTGCTGTAAATTTGTGTGCTCAGATGCCTTTCAGTTACTTGTTTGTTTCCAAGATCTTTGAGAAAGTATCCTTGTTTTCCCACTTTTCTGGTCATTCCCAATGAAGCCTCTCTTTCCTAAACTCATTAATATTTCAGTCAGAGGAGGTGAAGCAAATGTGCCAAACAATGTGCAACTTGCTTATTAGAGCCCCAGGATGTATTAACAAGCAATCTGAATCATGGCACAGTTTATTGGACATCGTGGTGATGCTAAACAAAGGCTTGTGAAGCTTTCGGTTCAGACTGCGGGTTATGAAGGGGCTCCAAGAGCAGAGCAGTGATTGACAGTTGCAACTCTTGACTTCAGTTTAAGGCTGAAGTGGGGAGGTATAAAATGTAATGAATTGGAACAGGAGAGCCAGCAGGGAATATTAAGGCTGGTACAGTTTTAAAGAGGTGTGTGCAGTTAGGGAAAATGGTGTTATTCCACCCCACTGACTTATGAAAGTGCCAGGGATTGATTATCTGGGGAGCACTATTTAATTGTATACAGCCATAACCTGCCAAGGTGCTTCTTGCTGCCAGTTTGTGCCATTATGGAAAAGAAAATAAACCTGTTTGAGACTTCAGAAGGGCACATGGCTGTTCCCACAAGCAGCACTGCACATATTCCCCTTTTTCAAACCAGACTGATCCTTCAGACTAATTCATAGTTCTGTAGAGTTTTGAACTTCTGTAAAATTACTGCTTAAGAGGGAAGAAGTATTTCTTCTTCCAAAACCAGGGAAAGATTACTAATTTTCATTTTTAGTCATGATACTGATTTGGGGTTTTTTCCCCCTGGAGAAAGGTTTGTTCACTTTAACAGAGTATGGTAGCATTTAAACTCTTCTTTTCAATAGGGGTAGTCCTTTAATTAAACGTTCAATTCTGCAGAAGCCAAAGAACAAGCAAAAACATTCCAGCCTGGAACTGGTAATAAATGGTATCTTAAAAGGTATCCTTTAGGAGACTTTGAGTTTTTACATTGGAATTTTGAAGCTGTTAAATACGTGGCTTTGGCTCTGCAGGTTCATTGCAAGGGGGCAGTTTTGGCACAGAAGCCCCCTCCCACCGGGGGCTGTGTGTAGTGCTGTGCACTTTTTCATCATCTGCGCTGCTGGAGTTGGAGTTTAGAAACACAGTGCTCAGAACATTGGCCCCACATGTCAGTTCTTGTTGGCCACATCACTGCTGGTTGTTTTAGCAGAAATCCCAAGCCTGCTTGCTTGCCTAGGGCAGTCGTGTGGCTATAGCAAAACATGGCCCTGGGTGTAACCCACAAACCAGAGACCCTGTGTCTTTCCATGTGCCTGGAGAAATAAGTAAGACCAGATCAGTGGAGAAGCTAGTCCAGTGAAGCAGTTAGGATATTGCTTTTAGTTATTTAAAAAGAAAAAAAGAACAAGGGAAAAAAGACCCATCTGGAACATTCTTGCATTGGAGCACTGTGGTCTTTGCACACAGCTGCCAGAGGAAAGCCTTTGGCCTGTGCTCCGAAGCTTGAGTTTTGGCAATGACCGGTGTATGTCAGAAAATGCAAATGTGAGGATCATTACTCTGCTGAACAGATTGAAGAGCAGGAAGGCATGTTCACTTACTACTCCAGAGACTCTTGAAAGGGCACCAGCTAAATCTTTAAAAAAATCTGCATTCTCCCTTTTGGCTGATCCTAAAGTTCAGCTTGAAGGAACCGATTTGTGATGCTCCAGCTTGGATTTGCTGAAGGAAAGCTCTTGACTCCTCAAGGCCTCTCAGAAACAAATCTCTGGAACTCCCCCAACGAGGCTGCTGTTTGACCAATCTTCTCTGTTTTCTCAGAATACTGTTCCTGTACAAATGCACTGACCTGAATCAGAGCACTGCAGCTGGGTTCTAGTGAGTTTGTACAGAAACAGCTGTGACAGAGATTGCTGGAAAGGTGATGAGGTGAGTTGGGGTGCTAGCAGGGGGGCTGCAAGACAGCAGTGAAACTGGTGAGTCCCCAATGTGTATTGCAAAACATGGGTTGAACTGTGGTTGAAAATCATTATACCAACCAAATCACTGTACAGAGTTATCCAAATGAGTTAAAATTTTAGTTTGGCCAAGAATTTGATCCCTATTTGCTTAAAAAAAGCATGTATTGAATTTCTTTTTAATTAGACTCATTAAATATGGTGATGTTAGCACTGTACATCATGGTGCCTACTAATGGATCTTCCCTTTGCAAATAGGCCTGCTTTGAGAACAGTTGATGAATTGCAGCTATGATAATGCTGCTGTGGCACATCAGAGCAGCTAATAACGGATCTTCCATTTGCAAGGCCTTTTACATTGAGAACAGTAGCTGAATTGCAACAAGCTTTAGCAAGCCAGCTCATAACTGTGTTAGAGTCCAGAACAAATAATATAAATAGAAACCTGCGGAGTAATCAAAGAGAAGAATATGCATTTGTCTTATTCATAGGTGCTTTTAAGACATTTGGCAACAACAGACTTTTTTTTTTTCTAAAAATCAGGTAATTGTCATCTGGAATTGACTATACTTTAAAAATGTTGCTTGAAAGCATTCTTTCCTGTGCTGCAATTTTATTTTAACTTTTTTAAGCTTATCATGTATCATTCTTCTCAAATCAATATTCAGTTAGTTATTCACTTCCATTTTCATAACAAAAGTCAATATTAGCTCCAGCAGAGATTTATTTCCTTGAATCAATAAACCAGTGTGTGGAGTACATATTTTAACAGGAGAGTAACTAGGATCACAGGGGGTATTTTTCCTGTATCGTCATATGATGACTGGGAGAGAAACTGTTAAAATGAAAAAGGTTTAAGAATGGAATGGAGGAATTACCTTGGAAGGTCAAGGGATCCCACTTTCAATTTTCTACACATCTATTTGAACCGCTGGATGTAATTGTGTTTCTTACCGGCAAGATCCCTCTAGAACAAAAAGTTGTTTCGTAATTCTGTCGGAAGGGAACTGTGATTCCTGATGTATGATTATATGATACTGCAAGTTCTTCTTTTTCCTTCTAACATTTTTGCAGCAAAAAAATTAAGGCATCATCCGTTACAGTTGAGGCACACAGAGATCAATGGTCATGTTTTCAGCATAGCTCCACTTCTATTTAAGCACCTAAATGAAAAGTTCTGATTTTTGCAACAGCTTGGTGTTTGTGATCAGACCACTTCATCTGAACAATATGCCATGCGCTCTTTCCTTTCTTAAGAGCTCTTCAGAGCTGGTCACACATTGCTCACATTCTAATGTGTGCAGAGTTAAGTTTGCAAGTCCGTAGTTGAACTCCTTCTTCTCTGGTAAAACCATGCAGTGTTTCTGTGGGACTTCCCTTTTCAGATAGAGGTATTTCCAGTTCCAGATGTTGGTAGAGTCATGGTAAACTATACCGACTATGGAGAAATGTGTACTAATCTGGTATTATTTTTTAAGTTTTTACTATTATAATGTATAATTGTTATGTATACTAACCTGGTATTATTATTATCAGCTGCATACCAGATGTGAAGATCTACCAGTACAGTTAGAAATCTGGATGTACTCCGAGTACCTTCCTCTGGAGACCACAGTCTCTGGTTGATTATCTTTTCATTTGATAACTATTCTATTTGTGGTACAGCTACTGAACAGGATAGTGATAAACCTGGACAGCCTCTGGAGAGAGGACTTGTATATAATGATGTATTGTCAATATCTAAGGCAGTGCTGATTTGTATTATGGAGAATCCATAACCCCATGGAGTTTTCTGCATGTTGCAGATATAGCACTTAGATATTTTTTTTTTTCTTCCCGAAATGTTTTTTTTTCCATGGGTTTTTCCCTCTGGTTAGAGGAAAGTTAGGAAAACTCAAGAAATCACATTTTGGCCCTAACAATCAAAATCTCTATAATCAATCTTGTCTTCTGAAAGCTGTTATGCTGGGGTTTTCCGTAATGGACATACACACATCTTAGCCCAGAGTTAGGAGAGTTTCTTGTTCTCACAGATTTTTAAAGGTGGTAGTGGTTGGAGTTGATGATCTTAAAGGTCTTTTCCAACCTAGTTGATTCTATGATTCTCTTTCCCTATTGAAGAGAGGGAGTTCATGAAGGTGATGCCAAGTGTCTTGGCTTCTGGGTATGTATCAGGGATGTTTTATGTTTAATTTGCCTGAAATTTCTGATTGAATAAAAATAGTGTTTTTACAAGGCAAAGCATATAGGTCTTGCTAACCTATGCTTTCCCGTGAACTTCCATGTAACTTGTTACTGATTGTTGAATATGAATATAATTTCTGAGAGTAATTCTCCAAAAGTCTTTAACTACATTTTGGTAGAGGTTTTTTTGGTTGATAGTTTTCCTGACTTGATTACCTTCTTTAGTGATGCAGAAAAAGTGCATCTTCTTAGCAATGAAGATTGAGAATGAGAGGAAAACCTCCCTGCAATGTATCACTGCTCACCTGAGCCAGGACTCAAGCAAAACTTTTCTTCTTGTGGGCTACATCTTTTTATCTGCAGCCTTTCAATATAGTCATGAAGTAGTTCACCCTAACTGAAAACTGCTGGAGGACGCTCCTCTGCCAGAAATGTATTTTAACATTTGTGGTCCATGAAAATGCAAACAGAATGAAGCAAAGGGCATTGGAGCTGTTTATTGAAATTCTGGTATTCCTTGGAGTTCAGCTGTCTGAAGCTGATAGAATTGAGATTAGAATTGGTCCTCAGTCCAGAAGTGCATTTTGCTACAAGTGTTTTTCAGCATTACATTTCTCTTCTTGCAGTGCACTATATTTGATCTTCCACTGTGAGACAGGCAAGACAATTAGGACCATGGTAATGAGCGCATAGAGATGGTAGCAACCTCTATATTTAGTCTGCCTTAACATTTCCACTCTAAAGTAATCACTCAAGCTCTCCTAAGTACTCTTACTCAGCTACTGTTGGCAGCAGGCATTTGAAATGCAGCTTCGGATACAGTCTTGGGAGTTAGATGTCTCTCTATGAAATTTTGCTCACGTCTGTATGGGTTACAAGGCTTTTGAAAACTACTATTTCTCTTCTCTCACTGGCTGTAAGAATGTATGTTCTGAAGAACTGGGCTCAAAAATGACATTTGCAGGAGCAGTGGGTGGCAAGTCCATGGGGCTGCGTGGGAGCTTGCATCAGGAGCGTTTCAGAGAATGACAGACCGTGGACACATCCTCCAAACGCTACTGCAGTTGTACGTGTCCCTCACCATTGACCTGTTAGATTAGGCATAGCATTAGGCAAATGTGACTGTTGTGGCCAGGCTTAGTCTGGGATCTTCGTGCATTACTTCAGTGCACAACAGATGCACAGATGGACCAGCTTAGGCTTCCATGTGCTCTAGAGGAGAGCTGTATCTCAAGCAGGCTACTGAGCATTTCTTTCAGAAGCCACCTCCTTATAGTTTATCAGTCATCTGTTTTGAGGCAAGAAGTAAAGATGAGCTAAACAAGGTTAACAGAGACTTACAGCATTGCATTCCTCCATTGCACCCTCTCCTTACTGGGGTCTATTCTCAAAAAAGCCTTTTGTAAATGAAATTGGGTTCTTTACTCCAAGCAAACCCGATCTAGATGTTTCCACAGTGGTACAGATAAAGAAGGCTTCTCTTCCTTCCAGTGTACTAGAAACTAATTTTTTTAATCTCCAAGATGCTGTCTAAGAACAGATGGATCATCAGTCACAACAGTTTCATGTCTCAGACCAGCTACTAAAATCTGGATGAGTGCACATATACCTTCCCCTTTTTCTGGCTGTAATCTCCCCCTGTGTGATACTTAAAGCAGTGAGAAACAGTTTTATTTATTCTTCCTGTTTTCAGGGAACCAGGACTTCCAGTATTCTTTCCACATTAATACTGTGACATAAAATAATTTGTTCTCTCCATTTTAAGCTTTCCTTTACACAGAAAGTAGACAACAGGGCTCTAAATTTTGGCTGGCTGCTAAGGTCAGGAAGGCATAAATACTTAGATGAAACTTTTGCCATGTATTGTCCCTAACCTTTCTTTTTAACTGGCCCTGAATGAGTAGGAGTCTTTATGTTTACAGAAAGGAAAAAAAAAAAAAAGTGTGATCATACGTGTTTCTTACAGCTCTCAAGAGTCCTGTTTCTGTAATAGCCTTATTAATGTTTAAAATGGGAAAAGAGAAACCAAATGTTTAAGGTAAGAACACTGTTCACTTTATATAGTGCTTTCCATCTGAAGATAGACCTAAGCAAGATCTTACTGAGTATTGTCTTGTCAGACTTGCAAAGCGAAAACAAAGCAAGCAAATGAACTGAAGTTGGCTTTGCCAATCTCTTTAATTACTGCTAGGATAATGAGATCAGGTTTTCTCGTTTTGACAGTGTCACCATGAAACTGGAGGGCATTGTGGAATATTAAGTGATCTTTTAATTATGGAAGAACAGTTCAACTGCAACCCTAAAGTCATGCAAGCAAAAGGTATTTTGATCAGATCGTTTGAAGGAGGCTCCTGGAACGGAAATTTCAAGTTAGGATGTGTCTGTTATGAAATTAACACTTGATACATTGTAACCCACAATTGCAAAAAAAAAAAAATCATTCCTCTGATTTGTTTGGGTTTTACATAGCTTGTACTTCAGCCTGCTTGCGCTTCAGCGTGAAGGCAAGCCTGCGTGAGCAGTGTACATTCAGAGCCAGAACTGCTGATCGCAGGAACAGTCAGTGTGAAATCACAGCAGAGGGCTCAGCTACTTTAAGTAGAAGCCTATGAGTTGCATTTTGTTTCAACGTCAGAAATGTTAAGTGGCGCTCCTCCTCAGGACTTCACAGATTCAGGTTTCAAATGTCAAATGCTCTAAACTAGGGTTAGCCTGAGCTCGATGCTCTAGGGCTGTGAGCTTATGCTTCCTCACTCTGCCTATGCTGAGGCAGACAGGGACACGGAGGGCGTTGCTCTGCTGCTGAACAGGCTGGGAGTACGGCAGGCTGTTTCCTACTCAGGGTTTGTTTGTGTGACAGTAGCATCTAGAGGTTTTAAAAGGAATTAAAGCCCACTCTGCTAATGGCTGCACATAACATACAGTCCCTACCTTAAAGGATAGACTGAAAAAAGACAGGAAGGGAAACCGAAACGGCAAGCAAGCAGCCTTCTTTATGTGCATTACTTGATGGACAATGCTCTGGCCTCTCACCCATCCCTGTTTGACCTTGGGAGAACTGAATGGAGTTTACAAAAGCTATTTGGGGTGAAAGTCAATAATCTATTAATAGCTTGCATAAGTGACCAGCCACATTTGTTCAAGAACAGAAGAGGTAACTTTTCCAACCATTAGTCATGCCACAGGAATGAGGTTGGGTTAGGTGGGTCATTACCATTATCAAAGTCACCCTGGCACTGTTCATTGCTTAAAACCGAAGTGCAGGAAAAATATTGCAATACAACAGAGCTGTGACTGCCGTGCTTGGGTTTGGTTTTACTAACAGAGCCTCTGGATTTTCCCACTTAGAGTCAACAGGGAGGCTCGGAAGGTGATTTTCTGCTCTGTGAGTTGAACACACCTTACAGCCATGTAGACCAGGTGCTGTGTGAGTAGCACAGCATTTCTCTGGGATGGAGCAGGCTTCTGCTCTTCCATTTGCATGGCTTGACCTGATGACCACCCTCTGACTTTCCTCCACAGCTGAGCTGTTACAGAACGGCAGAAGGCTTGTGTCTCTCCTGGTGTTAAGTCTGAGCTGCAGCAGCATAACCTGAAGGAGAGTCTTGCTTTATCTTCTCTTGCCTCACGCTGATCTCTTGCATTTCAGATTGCCTATGCTGCAGTGGACTGTGCCAAAGGACAGAATCACGACCTGTGTAAGCAGGAGGGGGTTGATGGCTACCCCACCTTCAACTACTACAACTACGGGAAATTTGTGGAAAAATATACCGGAGAAAGAGGGGTAAGTGAAAGCAAGAGTCATCACCTGATACAGGGAGGAAGGCCTCCTCTGCCTGTACTGCCTTCCAAATGAAAACTGCAGAGTAAATTTTTGCCATGCTGGAAGGATGTTTAACTGCTTCTGTTACAGTCTTACATGAATGAATCATTGTGTACCACACCCCTGTACATCTCTGCATTAGGAACATACTTGGTCTATTTTTAGGAACGTGAGAAGAGGAAAGAGGAGTAGATTTGGTAATGCTTTGTTGTGTATTTTATTCTTTAAGCTGAAGTCTGCAAGTGGATTTGGACTGAGTTAAAGTGAAGGGTTTATTGCATGGGCTGCTGCTAGGTACAGAAATGCCAGAAAACACAGAACTTGCTCCCGTCAGTGCTGGATCTGGATCGCACATATACTGCAAACGTGTTACAGATCCACCAGGCTGCCAAATGGTGACAGACCCATTGGTTTTATAGCAGGGATGAAGCTGTCCTTTGGAGACTGGGGGAAACTAAATGTCTCATTTGCCTGGAATCAGATTCACTCCTGGCGCTCAAGACGGAAAGAGAAATTGTGCCATCTAGCCCATGGGCTGAAGTTTCATTCTTTTCTCCTGCTGTGGCCAGCTGATTATATGCTCTGAGTACAAGGGACAGAAATGGCATAATGCCTTCTGTGGTTGTAAAGTGCCTGAAAGTAAGGGAGCAATCCAATTATTTGTGTGTGGTTTTTGTCATAACCTCCTAGAGGGAGGTTACTCCTCAGCAGTGATTGATTGCCTGGAGAAGCTAGGATCTTCAAGAAAAACTTGGGTCTTCTAGCCATCCAGTGATTTTGATAAAAGAGCCTTGCCTGAAAGATATTGCTGCTATTACAGCTCACCAAATTATAGAGAGCATGAAGAAAAAAGCCAAATTCTGAGGTTCTTTGTCAGGCAGAATCTTAGGGAAGTCTTAATGGAGCTTCGCCTCCCACTTTTCTCCAGTATTAGGACCCCAGTAATTACCATTCTATGGTGCTGATCCAGGCATTGTTATGGATACTGTGTCTAGTTCCGATTGTGGATCTTTTCTCGAAAGTAAAGATGGGTGCAGTAGTCAACAATTAAGTGAAAATTCAGTGTCGATTTTTGTATTTCTAACCCATACTTGTAGACATTAGTATGAAAGGAAGGATCTGTGGTGGCTGATAAAAAGAATTTAGCAAGATAGGAGTGCTCTGAGGCCACAGCAGTTGGGAGATGATTACCCCTATGCTGGAAAGCAGACTGACTAATCCCCTATGTGCAGCCACCCCTTTCTTGGATAGAATTAAATTACCCAACAGGAACATCACAATCTCTCTGCTACTGGCAACCATGTTTCCCCTCCACTTCTCCTGGGACCTATGGTCTTCTGCTTGTGCAGCATCAAATTAGGTTTTGTTATCTCCTATCATGGTAATGCTGGAAGCAGTGTTTAGCACAATGTCTTCTATGGAGATTCCATGTCTGTTCACAAATCTGCTTCAGTAACAGGGGACTGCACTGTTAAAGGACTTCTCACAGCATGACAACACCTTTTGAATCACCATGGCCAACCAGCTCCTGCGCTGCCAAAGAAATCTCAGGAGGGAGCAGTGAGAGCCAGGGGACCTGCTTTCTGTTCCTGATTCTGGCAGCGATGAACATTTAGTTCAGCGTGGTCCAGCTGGTGAATTGTCATTTCACGTGGGCAGGGAAGAGAAGCAATGTCAGCTGCCATAGGAGCAACATGACAGCAGGAACCATGGCCAGTAGAGCAGGATCTCTCAGCTCCTTCCACATCACACTGGAGCACTGGCCATGGGAAAGAGCATGACCCCCAATGGTAGCCTGTAAGGGGTTATCCACACCTCCAAGGGAGTTGCAGTTCCAGAATAGAGATTTTAGGGCATTTCACCCCAAGCAATTCAAGCAAGTCAGGACACTCTCTGACTTTAATTGCCTTCCACATACACAGCTTTGGAAACTGGGGTCCTTTCATGGGAGTCGTTGATTGCTAGATGTCTCCAAATGAGGTATAGCCAAAACTTGTCACTTCATTATTTTTTTTTTTTTCCTCAGTAAAAAAATAGTGAATAGTTTTAGAACAGTGTTTTGTTGTTCAGCCTTCTCCAAAGCTTCCCAGCTTTGGGGTTTCATTTTGTTTGTTTTGTTGTTCCCCAGCTCAAACTTTGAGTTCTGTTCGTTGTTCTCCACCTCTTTGTATTTTTCCTTTTTATCACCAGTTTCAAATGGTGTCTTTTGGGATTGCTTCTAAGTAGAAATGGTCAAGTGTTACTTGCCCAGACAACTATAGTGTCGGTGTGCCAGTAGACAGTGTGTTCAAACACAGATGTTCACACCTCCACCTATCTGAGCCTTTTGAAGTGCCTGTGAGTGTGTTCAGAGCTTTCCTTGGAAAAGGAAATTGCTGGCACTCAACAGCCTTAGCTAATAAGAAATTGTAAGTTGTTGAAATACAGAGGTTGGCATCTAGGCATCCAGGTTTGAAATTGCTTGGCAGTAATATTGATAGTAACTTGAAAAAATGCAATTCCCATCATCAGAACATGTGGAAAAGGACGAAGATCATAAGCAAAACTGTTAAGGGATGAGGAACAGTGGCAAATGTGTGTGTATAGCCAACACATGATCACCAACTGCTTTCAAAATGACACATGTAGCGTACAATGCAGCTTGAAAATGTCTTTGAGTGTTTTCAATAAAAAGGAATCAATTGCACTTCTAGGGACAGATTTTACCTTGTCCTGTGAGTTTTAGGGCCTTTTTCTTTGTTCCCCATCTCTTCAAAGTTTGACATGTGGAATTTGCATGGATATTTTCCCTTTGCATTGCAGCAGAGCAGCACTGGACCAGAGCACTGCACGATGAGGCAATGCAGAAGCAGTAACTGCCCCTTAGTTTGTATTCTGTCGTGGGATACAAAGAATCTAGGAGTGTTCTTGACGCATTGTTTTGGTTGGTTTGTAAAAATATGACCCATATTTTTCTTTCTTCAAAACCAGGAGTCTGGATTCACCACTTTCATGCGAACCCTGAGAGAAAGAGACCATGAAAGAGTAGGAAAGAAGAAGGATGAATTGTAGTTTCTGCCTCAAAAGAAGCTTTCCGCTGCACTGTGAATGGTTCCAGGTCTTTTGTTAATGCACCTGAGACTTCACATATTCTCAAGATAGAGACTTTTTTTTTATAAACAGCCATGGCCATTTTGTACAATTTTGAAATAAAGTGAAACCACTTGATTTTTAAAAGAAAAATAAATTAGAATGTTGCCATAATGTTTTAAAGAAAACTTGGCATTTTCTCTCATTTTTGGGAGACTATGCCCACTGACACTCCTATGCAATATTTTTGTAGTCCGTAGTGTGTCTGTAGGTGATGTTGTTTGATAGGGTGAATTGTTTTTTTAAAGGTATTGCTGTACATGGAAAGAACAAAGGGAAGGGACATGGGTGTTTTTGTTTGGGTTGTTCTTTGGGGTTGGGGGGGGGGGGGGGTGTGTTTTGGTTTTTAAACCAGTGAAGGAAAATGGGACTTGTAAGACACAGATTTATCCAATTGCAGTTTTACATTCTTCTGAAATAGTTACATGTTCTTCAGTTAGATTTGGGGGAATGATTTTAAGGTGCTCAGGGATAAATAAGGTATCTGAGTTAATGAAGACATTAACATGGAGCAGTCCAGATCTGTTGGTTTCATTTAAATCTCTCTGGTCTTTGAATCAGGACTGTTTACATACCTTTATCGAATGTATTGAGTAAATTAAGCCAAGTATCAAAAAACGGCAGAGCATGAGTAAAATTAAAGCAAACCCTTCTTTTTTGGCATCAACATTGTCAAATGCATCTGTAAGTTATGGCAGGAGTGATTATCTTACAGGGGTATACGCTTACCCTGATAGGGTATGCAGTCTCCTGTCAGATTGGGCCATATGAAATATGTGTTGGAAAGTGTTATGTTCAACTGTTTTGATAAATGCATAATGCTTCTGATAATGCAGTAATTATGTATATTTTACGTGTTTACATTTCAAAGGTTTATCTGCAGTTGTATGTGGGATTTTTTTCCTTTTTGCTTTTAAGGAGTTGCATAAACAATCTCTCTCTGACAAAATCATCACTGTAAGACCTGTATTAGCAGCAGCTGAAATCTGTTTCACTCCTGATGCTTAAAAAGGTTGATCTGGAGGTACTTATGTCTTCATAGGAGGGGAGAGGCAGGGCAGGAAGTTGTGATTCACTTTGAACTAAAAATAAATTTTAAAAAAGACAAGTATTTTTATCATTAATCAGCCTTGTTCAGCTTCTTCCCCACTGTGTGAACGACCATAGCTGGTGGTGGTTTAGGAAGAGCCAGCACACATGCAGGATGGGCACCCACCACCCGTTTGCTGGGGACAGCCGGTGACCAGGAGTGCGGGGCACTATGGTGGGGTGCTCAGCTGTGCCTTGGCACTCAGCGGGTGGATGAAACAGCTTTTTACAGTGAAGAACTGTGCCTGGAGTCTGAAATCTTCCTCTTTCTCCTCAGTCTGCCTGTCTCATTTTGTTTTGCTAGTTTGGATCCTCGGTGAAGGCTGTGCTAATGGACAACTCGGTGCTGTGCTGCTCAGGAGGTGAATGGCATCTTACCTCCTTCCTGGATATTTTTTCCTCTTTTTTTCTCGCCCAATTAATGGCACTGTACGAGTGTTTGGCACTTGTTAAGCTGCTGAAGCCATTAGTGAGTAATCTGGAATACCGGTAGCCTGATTGGCCTTGTATGGTAGCCAGCTTGTTAACCATGACATCAATTTGAACAGCGATGGAGCTGTGCCAAGTGTCTTCTCTTGTTAGGCACCTGATGAGTCTCTTCAATCAAAAAATCAGCTGCCTGGTAGTACATAATATCCTAGTGGGAAAGTAGCTTAATTTATTAAGTCTCTTACTGTGGGTTTGTTGGTTTTTATCTTGTTAACATAGTTACTTCATGTTGTGTTCAGTACTTTTGCGTAAGATCTCGGTAATTCTTTCTTTCAAGCCATTCTCACACTAGCGGCAAGCATTCTGCCCTGCATTTAGGAAATAATACATATTGATGCCATTTGATTTCAAACAGGAATTCTTTTGCTTACCAACAAACTATCAAGAATGATCAGTCCAGAACTTACTGCCTTTTTTTTTACTTTTAGTCTCAGAGTCAAAGCAGCTGGCATTAAAGAAATACAGTCTCCAGTAATGCTTGAGCATCTCTGTGCATGGGCTGAGCCTATGTTTGTGCTAATTGCTGAGAAATGTAGACTTCTTCAAAAAAAAAAAAAGGAAGAAAAATCATAGCTTGCCAATGGTGACATCACTAGTCAGGATGATTCTGAATTACAGGCTTTATAAATGTTTAGGATAGGACAATTGCACACTGTGCTTCAGACCAGTAATTCCTTACAGCTGGTTACACCATAATAAAATTAAAATTAAGGATTCTCGTTTTCCCTTCAGTCTTTTGTCAGTTACTTCTTGGAATTGGGATTTCATTTTTTCTTGGCTAATCATGTGTTAATGCACAAGTATAAAATATTTTAGAATAATTTACCTTCTGTTACAGGGTCATGACTCATCTGGTTTCTAGTCTGAATGGCTTTTGAAAAATACAATTTTGAACACCATAAACGATTACATGAAATGGCTGACACAGGCCTTAGTTACTGTGAACTAGAGTGTACCATGAGCTTGGAGCTGTGCTTCCAAGCCTTTTTAATTGGCAGGCCAGGTCTGGATCCCAATTACACTCTTGTAATTCTGTTGCTTCCAGTAAAGCAAAAGTTCATGTTTGTATTTGCTGTTGAAGTCAGTTTATGTTCATATCTGCATCAGTCAAGTTGAAATTTAAATACCTTTTTTTTTTTCCCTACAAACTCTGAGTGAAAAGTATCTTATTTGTAAGAGCTCTTATTTTGTGTAATTAAACAGTTGGTCATTTCACATATTCAGACTTTCCAGCATGTCATCATAGATGCATAGCCCAGGTGTTTATAACCACATAGGAATTTCTGCCATGGTTAAAAGTGAGTAATCTGGCCTTTCAAATCATGAATCACATTATCAGCAAGAAACTTAATTGCTCATAAGAAATGGTTTGCAGTGAATCAGAGATTCTGCTCTTGCAATTATGGGTTTGATCTTTCAGCCCTTTTAAGATGTGATCCAAAAGTCGTGGACATCTGCAACACAGTTAACCTTAAGATTAAATCTTATTGAGGAAGAGTAAAACGTGTACACAGCGAAGGGGCTGAGCAAGGATTGCGTATCACTTTGTTCTTCAGCATTGGCTTAAACAAGATAGAAATAGACTACAGGTCTATGTTAGTCCCATTGTATATCTGGACCAAGAGACAAAGTGTAGCAGGATCAAGCATTTTGTGCAGACTGGGTAGGAAATTATTTTCCCATCTAATGAAAGAGCCTGAGATGTTGAATTTGTTTCACCTGCCAAAAGGAGGGAAAGGGGAGCCTGGACAAGATCTCTGGAATATCAGAGATCCAGGCTGGAGTCCCAAGATGAGCATAAGCTTATATCCCAGTTGCCTGCAACCCAAGAGAATAATTTGGCTTCTGTTGTAAAGGAGTTACCCATCTGTGACCCGATAACGACGTCCTTGTTTGTTCAAACTAGAGCAACTTCTACAGGAGACATTGGAAGAGACTTGTTTTCCAACCTGAATCAGGAAAAGCAACCTTGCAAATCTCCATTCTCTCTTTCCCCCCCCTGTAAAATTGCATTCTGGATCTGATATCCCCATTGGCCCCCAAGCCCCTCCTAACTAGTTGTAGTTGGGTGAAACAGCCTTGGGAATTTTTCTCAACTCCCACCCAGACCAAATTAGGTCCCCAAATCTTGCTGACTTAAAATTCTCTTAACAGTCATCCACAAAGATGGATTGATATTAATGGTGAAAAAAAATCAGAGGGGGTAAGGTTTCTGTTCTTCTGGCATTTAATTTGAGGGTATAAAAGCAGATGCAAATCCCAATATGAGTAAGCTCTTAGGGAATGCTTCAGGCAGAGTCCCATTTCAGATGGAATTGCTTCATAGGTGATTTTGATTTTAGAGGCTAACTGCTTTTCAAAGAAAAAGTTAAGAGCTGGTGACTTAGCCTACAGGTGTTTTCTTAGTCTCTTTTCCTTTTTAAAAAAGTAAAAAGCAAAATCACTCTCCACATTCTTGATAGTGCTGTATTATGAGAAAAAAATGTTGCCTATATGAATTTCCTAGAATAATACTAAACCCCTGCCAACTGCATTTTACAAAGTATGAAACAAGCCATTCACTCAAAACGATACTCAGGGGAGCACGGACTGTTGTCCACGTGCACCTCGTTTTAATTTAATAGGCTTACTTTAGTGTGATTGGGTCTGTAACGCTACCCTGGGATTGCAGGAGTAAATTCTGAAAGCTGGGGCAGAGGGAAATCAGCTTTTATCAGCAGGTGCTGAGTGTCGGGGCCAAACACTGGCATTTCCTTTGCCTTTGGCAGCCCAGCATCGCTGAGCATTCTATGGCTCCGCTGGAACCGTGGGTGTGCAGCCCTCCGGCTAACCCGGTTGTGTACATAACTGCTTGTGCTGAACTGATTGGAAACCAAAATTTCTCCCGTTATTTTCTTTGGCTGCTCGTGAGAAGATACTCTGCTTTCTCTGTGCATCCTGCTTTTATTTGCCAATTAAGGAAAGAGAGTACCTGGGTGTTTTTACAAAGGTAATGACTCCAAATACCATTTTATCTGCTGGCAACCAGGGGTTCTGGAACCACTTGACTGATCAGCGCTGCTGAAATACTCCCTGCAAACCA
The DNA here is from genome assembly GCF_004027225.2 of Strigops habroptila. Classification (NCBI taxonomy): domain Eukaryota; kingdom Metazoa; phylum Chordata; class Aves; order Psittaciformes; family Psittacidae; genus Strigops; species Strigops habroptila. Next base: position 54,086,943 of record NC_044281.2, on the reverse strand, counting down.
CCCTTGACTAGCTCGGCTTTTGCCGAGGTTTTGGCAGGCACCGTATGATGCAGTTGTAAAGAAATCTCAGTATCTAAGGCAGTGATTTGCAGACTGTGGTTTCTGAGGAGTTAAGCTGAACTGTAAACTCTGCATTCATCAGCCCAGTGTAGCTGGTTTTGAGGTCAGAAAAAAGATGGTCTGTTAGCCCAAAATTTAGGGAATCTCAGCTCCAATGCTGGCCCATAATTAAAGCCAGGAGGATGTCTGGGTGCTCCCATTCAGCTGTCAGACCTGGTCCTTGGTTTGTAAGATTCCTGGCCCCAGAAATCCTGTGTCCTCCTGCCCAGAGCACTCGCCATTCTTGTGGGGAGATGGTGCTCCTTAAGGAACAGTTATTCTGTGTTTGCTTTGAAAGCATCATAGTGCTAATTATTCTCATTAGCTTTGAGCCACTAATAAATTATCTCTCCTATTGCTCTTCCATCACTCAGTAATGAGAGCCATTTAGTCAGATTTTGCAGATACTGCTTCCTCCCTCCTTCTCTGCAACACGATTCCCTGCAAGCATTCATCATAGGAAAAAAGCTACATGAACAAAATCTTTTCAAATTAGTCTCTGGTGCCCCAGTTAAGTGGGTGGCTACATCGCAGGCATGCAGAAGAGCCTTCTTCATTAATATGTGCAATTCTGCGTGAGCTGATTAGCTCTTGCAGTTCATTTGGTAGCAAATGTGTAAATCCGTCACACTCCAAATGCCAAATATGTGCACAGCTAAATTATGGAGAAGTAAGAAACTGCAAGAGTTGGAAGTCTTTTCTTGGAAGAAGAGGTCGTTACCCCATGCATTAAATTGGAGCTCTGGATTTATCTAGAGCATTTGTCACTCCTCTGCTTTGTCATTTTTCTGCTTGCAAAACGAGTAATTCTTCCTGTCGTGTTGATAGCCCTTTCAGTATGTGTGGGTGTTCAATTTTGTGCCTAACATTTGTAACAGATGCCTGATATCTAGTCTCAGTTCCAATAAAATAACAATAGCCACAACACAATGCAATCTTCCTTACACAGTACGTGAAAGCAAATTAACCAGTTACTATGTATAATTAATAACCCAGCTACCGCCACTTTTCTTGTTCTCTTTTTGTTTGTAAAAAACTTGAGAAAGAAGCAGGGAGAATGAAATTAGGTTTTTAAATGTCTCTCTTTTTTTAATTTTTTTGCTAGGGCAGTGCTGCATGATTAAATGTAATAGTGTAGCTGCCATCACAAGGTAAGCACTAAAAATGTCACCTGCCTATGGGGAGGGGCTAGTCTATTGCTGCAAACATTAAGTGCCCTTAGTCAGCTACTCTGGGACCAAACAAGGAAATGGGCCTTTCGAGCTCCTGATTTATGCATGATTTTATTCCTCTTCATGCCAAGTAGCTGCAGAGCCAACCCAGCCTCAAGGCCTGGACTCACCAGCGCAGGCCAGCCCAGCACCCCCCATTTTGCTTTCTCTCAGCGTACAGGGAAATTGTAGCGCAGCCCCAGCTTGATCTCAAGCAAGAGCAATATTTTGGCATTATCTTCTGGCCATACAGGTTGTGGGGAAAGAGCTTTCTGCTTCCCAAGAATTCTGGTGTGGGAAGCTGTCTTTTTCTAAGCTGAGCATAAACTAGACAACATTTCCTAGAAAATCTGCAGCATAATAACAAAACTCCCATCCTGTAGCCTCTAGATTGCTGGTAAGGGGACGCTTATTCCTGTAGCCCACCCTATGAACATGCAACAGGGTGATCGGGTCCAATGTTTTCTGTTGCATCCCCAGCATGTACTGAAACCTCTCCAAGAGTGTAGGATTTGCTTACCGAGAGGGAGAGGACAGCTCTGCGCTCGGGCTGGCCTGCAGTGGGTATGCAGACCTCCCCAGGAACACTATGGACAAGACACTGCGGGTTGAGGCCTTTTTTTCTCCCTCTTTTCAAAGAGGAACAAGCTGTCTTCAAGGCAGACCTTCCTCGATACAGTGGGAGGAGAACAGGCCCACAAGAAAGCTGCTGCAGAAAGGCAGAGCCTCAGCATGATGCTGCCCAGCTTCTTGCAGCCCCCTTAGGACTCTGGGGTGCACGACTCCTTTTACCTGCAGACCATAGAATGACATCACAGGACTCCTAATTTTCCTAAAACCCCGCCTCTCTGCCTGAGCCTGACTTAGGCAAGTGAGCAAAACAAAAGGAGGGACTGCAGAAGTCACAGAAACAGAGTTCACTTTGTAATAAAGTCATGTCTCCCCAGTGAAGTTCCACAGTATTAGGTGCATTAGGTATATTTTTGAGGGATGTATAATCTTAATTGCTGTGTATTGTTTGTATTGTAGTCCCAAGATCCAGGTCGTCATTATGCTAGATGCTCTACAAATATGTAAGAGACTGTCATGCATGGAAAGGCTTTTATTATGTAAATAGTTAGGTTGTGAAAAAAGAAGTAGTGTTATCTCTGTTTTACAGATGAAGCAGTGAGAGGAAGAAAAAAAGGAGAAAGCATTTTGCCCAAGGACATGCAAAGTCTGTGGGTCAGTGGTGCACTTGGAGAGTCAGGTCTTGATTTAGTTTCTTACGAGCTTTTCTTTCAACTGGTGTACTGCCCACAACATAATTAAAAATTAAGCACGAAGAAGACAATACCATGTGTAATTTATCTCTATCTGGAACAATCACCCAGTATCTCTCAGCCAAATCTTCCCCAACTCTTCTGTTTCTTCAAAAGCTGTATTTTTTCCATGTCCAATGCTTGTGATCACCTTACAAGTCCAGTCACACAGTACATGTTGTCCTCTGATTTTCTGCACGATAGGTCATGTTTGAGTGGATTACAAACCTGTTTGGGAAAAGACCCAATCTGGAGGTCTTTTCCCAAACATGGGGGGACCCTGTGTGGGGCCATGTCTCAGTCACAGCAGCCTGCTGAATTTATATCACAATCCTTTTAAAGAGTGGTATTACCAATATTTAGGATAAAAAAGGATGCATATACATTTCTGACAGTGCATGTAGTGAGGCATCCAATAGGTTTATAAGTGCTGCTCAACCCTGCCTGCTAGTCAGAAATGCGTATTGCTGTAACTAACTAATCTATACCAAAGACAAATAAAACATGGATTTCACTCAAGAGGCACAATATATTTTGCTTTGTGAACATCAAGGTTTTATGCCAGGCTTTAGGAAAGAATGTGGGAGGAGAAAATTATAGAAGTCATCACAGTCACTGGAAAACAGAATAAAATTGAATTGGCATTTACTAAGGCTGCTAATACTAGACTAATTCAATAGCTTTCTTTGTTACAGTAAGTAATCAGCTCAACAAAGAAAGGAAATCTAACTGTCTGGACTTCCGTAAAGTAGCTGATGAGAAGCCATGTATAAAATTATGTCTCCTACCTGGAGGAGTCTGAGATTTATAGAGGCACTGCAAGGTGTACACGGTGTTAGAATAAGAGAAGTTGAGCTGTGTTGAAAGGGAATTATTCAGAACTCCTAAAAAGTAAGTCTCAACACTGATTATTATTATTTTCATTAATGATCCATTTGGAAAACAGAGGTGCCTGATCTTTAAAATGTATCAAAGTCACAAAGTTAGGAGGTATTATCAGTGTAGAGAAAGTTCAGAATATCCCACAGCAAGAACTGAATGTCTTTGAAGAGTGAGGCCACAAAAGTAATGAGCTAGCAGCAGAAAAAAATCTGCCAGAAACCAGCAACACTGAAAGGTTTTTAACCGTTTGCCCCAGTGCATGTGGGCATGGAAAAAGCAACTGAAACTCTAAAATGCAACAGGAGAGACATTTCCAGAAGAGAAAGGGAAGCATGAACATCATTGTGTAAGACCCCAGTGAGATTTTGTTTGGAATAAAATGCATTATTCTGATCAATCACATTAAGGAAAGCTGAATTCTTAATGGAACAGGTAAAGAAAAGGGCTGCTCAGATGTGGAGGAGATTGGAGAACCTTTCATGAAAGGAAAGCATGCATATGCAGCTCGTTTAGCCTAACAGCTGAAGGCCAAGGTATGGCTTGATTACTCTTTGTAAATGCATCAGGTAGGGGAAATATGAAAGGTAGGCAATCTTGGCACATAAGCAAGCAGGTATAAATTGGGAATGAACAATTTAGATTCCCAGCTAGGTATTCTTTATCCACCTGCATGGTGAGGGTGTAAAAATTAGAGGGATAAAACCATACCTAGCTCTAACATGATGCTCACAGAATGTATTAAATGCATTATGTGATCCAGTTGCCTGCAGTACCTGGGGGCTGGATTTGATAACCCAGAAAGTCCTGCCAGTCCTATGTATTAGCATATCCCTATGTCTCAGCAGGTTTCTGTTGTAGTGAGCTATCACCTCCATCTCATAATCTTATTAGATATTATAGTACCTAATAATCCCTTCAGTCCTAAGAAACCTTTTCATCTTTCTAAATTCAATTTCAAATAGAACATCCTAACTGTGGATTACAAAGCCATATGTGTTTTATTTTTCTTACTCAAGTAAGTTTGTTGTAGCTATTATCATAAACAAAGACAAATTCCTTAAGGGACCAAGATCTGAATATACATTATAGTGTTTATGGCACAACTGTACCAACAAATAACGATTTCCCTTATTTATTGTAATTGTTTAAATGGCTCCTAATGAAATTTTTGGCCTCATGAAGTGATCAGCTTGGAATGACTTTCCTTTCTATGAAAATATTTAAATACAAACAAAGTCTGCCAATGTGTTCAATTACAGTCATGTAGGGAACTAAAGGGATTATGCGTACTAGGATTATATTCATGTGGCTTTCCAGATCAGCTGCTTCTACCAGAGAGGGAATGAAGTTAAGAGGAACAGCCCCAAAGAGAGACCATTACTGTTGGAATGGCTTGGGACAGGATCATCAGGAAAGCTCACTTGTGTTATTTCCATGAGCCCACAAAGCTGATGGCCCTGTAAATAAAAATGCATTAACAACACATTGCTTTTCAAACTAATTGAGATGCGGTGTGAAGATTACTTCTCAGAAATATGATGTTCTTTATGCAGCAGATCATGCTGGGCCCTGCTGCAACAAGAGCCATTGGGATAATGATGCTGTATTTTGTTCTAACATCTGCATTTATTACCAGTGAGATATTTTATGTGATATTACGAGGTGGCTTCAGACTCGCAAAGCCCTTGAGAATTAAACACTATTGTTCCATGAAAGAAACGCTTCTGGCCAGCACAGGCCCTTATGACTGAATCAGTGGAGAAGGCTTTTAAAAGAGAAGCAAGGAAATAAACTGGATATTCTGCTGATGATTTTTATGACCTTGCTCACACTTCTGCTGATGCTGTGTTAGCAAGAACAGTTCATTCCAGTGAATATAATCGTAGCTCTTGTGATTATGGACACGGGTTTCTCTAAAACCTCTAAAACTAGATGCAATTCTTTTTTAGAGCACAGAATTGTTAGCAAGTCACAAACAGCTGGGTTTTTAGCCAGCACCATGACTTCAGGAGCCTGATTCAGAGTTTAAAGCACTTGTGATGATGCTGGGCTGCACTCAACACAAATTCATGGATTCAGCGTACCCGTATTTTCATGGGAATTGCCATTACCATCCAAGAAGCAGGAAACACACTAATGGATTATTAGCCTGATTTTCAGCTAAAGCTCCAGCTTGAATAATAACTCCAGCTTCAAGCACCACACTTTAAGAAAGATATAAGAAAAAAAGAATCCAGAGAAAGGAGCAATAGAATTATAAAGATGTTTAGTAAACATAAGGGGCTTGTTTGTGTTTGGGTGGTTTGTTTTTTTTTTTTTTTTTGGTTGGTTGGTTTTTGTTTGTTTGTTTTGTTGGTTTTTGTTTTTTTTTAATAAGATGAAAGGCTTTGGGTTTAATTAGCCTAAATCAAAGAAGGCTTTTATTTTTCCCATATAAATGGGTTACAAAGTGGATCAGCAATCTGATCTATTCCATGGTTTAATTTGCTGTAGAAAAAACTGAAGTTGAATTTCTGAATGACCTCCTGAGGGTCCTTTCAGACCTTTACCTCTGTGCTTCTCCTGTGACTCCACCATCGACGCGCACAACTACTGCCAGCTCCTCAGGCTGGATACTTTTCCTTGGGGAAACCTGATTTAAAAGTCCTGTTTAAATCCAATGGACAAAGCCTAAAGGTTCGTCTTCCCTACCTTTAGTCATCTAAAAACAAGGCGTAAAAACGCGGCTGGACATGTCTGCTCTCCCTGCAGTGACTGAGGAGAAATAGCAACAAAGAGTTTCGCAGTGGGCGATTTCCAGATCATTAAACTTTGGTGAGATAAATCCCATTCTAACTTGTCTCTGAGTGTTCGCTGCTGGGTTTTGCTTTCAGCTGGCTGATAACACATTAAGCAAGCACATGGCTTCATTATTTTGTTGTATTCATGAAGACATACCATGTCTGAGGGGTTTGACACCACAAGGTCCTCCCTGTGCTCCTCTCTCTTCAACCTCTGATGCTGTCCATACCCTGTCTTGTACTGCTCTTCACCTTCTCCCCTCTTCTCCTTTCGAAACACCTACATTCCTTCACTCTTTAGTTTCCCTTTGCACTGACGGGATTTACTTCTTACAAATCTCAATTTTATCTCTGGCTGCAGCTTTCACTGATTTATTCATTGCACGGTGCCCCTCTAACAATGTTTTACAGCTTTCATGTCTTTGGGGAGTCAATGGGACAAGACTATTGTAAGTGTAACTGGCTTGTTAGCCATGCAAATTCTTGAGTAACAGGTATGATATAGTGTTCACTGTGAGAGCTGGGAGTGCTGGAGCTTTAATCTGATTCTGCCACTCTCTCTGTCAGTGACCTCATGCAATTTATGTAACCTCTTGAGGCCAGGTTCACCTGAAAATAAAGAATATTATGTTTTCTTCCCCTAGGAATGTGAAAGTCTTAACTAATAGATGTGTATACAGTTTTTGAAGTCCTGTTTATGTAAATGCAAAACCCTTCAAAACATTTACAAAGGTCAAGAGAATTTTAGGCTTGAAAAATAAACAGTTCAGAAGAACTAGAAAAATTAAAATTACACACGTATGCACTTATCACAAACCTTTAGGCAGCCTCTAATTAAGTAATCACTCCTTCTCAGCACTATAGTAGATGCTATCATAAGCTGTTTAATTGTGTAGCGGCTTGTAATACTGTGCACTCTGTTTATTCAGGATAAGGACTCTCTGGAAATCACTCAGAATAATGTATCATCTGAACGTAGGCTGCAGTTGTGCCTAGTCAGTCAGGATTGAGATGTTCCCATGCTCAGCTCTACAAAAGCCTGACAGAGAACACTGTTTCTTCCTGACAAGACACTAACTCAGAGATACAAAGTTGCTTATTCAAACAGGCAGACCTGCATCCCTTGCAAGGCTGAAACAAGACTTTTTCATGGTGCACATCTTTGACAGCTTCCCGCAGCTACCAGCTTTCAGTATGTGAAGGATACTCAGAAAAGAGTCTTCTCCCACAGTCTCAAGGAGATTCTTTTTTCCTCGGGCTTTTATGTTCAGAGAAAAACTACTTCACTAAGCAGCTGCAGGTGACCTCTCCTGCAGTGGCCCCTCTGCTCACCTGCGCCTGCCTTCCTCTCCTACATCTCCATGCCACCTGCATCTCCTGACTCCCTGCCTCACCGCTTCCCTGCCTCTTCCTCTGAAAGCAATCTTTCCTTTTTTGCCATCTTCCCTCCACCCCTGTTACTCAACTCCAGAGCCATAGTCAACCTCATACCCCTCGCTGCAGCCTTGTTTTGGCACAGACAGTTTGATTTCTCAGATTGGCTGAGCTTTGCTTGAAGCACAGAGGAGAAAGCTTGGAGGTTGAAATGGCGAAATTAATCTTCAGCAACAGCAACTTACGTCTGGTTGTAAAATCCAAGAGATCATTTTATCATACCTGGATCACCAGCATTCTCAGGGGTAGGGAGTGAGGTGATGTCTCACAGGTATCCAGGATTGCCATAGATGTCCACTTAAAAAAAGCTTATGCTGCTTAGAGATGGCAGGCTTAAGGCTGGAGAGTGTTAACACACTTCAGTGCTGTCCTCCTGCCTATCTTGCTCCTAAGTGAAGCTCAGTAGAGGCTGGAAGTCCAGAGTACAAGGTACATTACCTCTACCCTGACACTCTTTGCAATACTACAAGCACTTGGATAGTGAAGTAGTAACAGATGTAAGGAGAAATTAAAAGGCGTTAGCAAGGAAATAAGCTGCTTTCAGTTCAGATTTGAGCCAACAGACTAAAACTGTATGATACGGAAGGAAAACAGTAATATTGAAGAGTAATGCAGGGAGAAAATTATTCTCGTATCAGTCAAGAAACTAGTTTTAAAATAGGAATGTCACTTTGGGATTAGTAATGAGATTTGCCAACTTTCATTTTTGTATTGCCATTTATTGTCGAAACATGCCCAGTTGGTTTGTCTGGAAATGAATTAGTCTAGCAGCTGGTGTCATCTCTGTGCAGTTCTTCTGGTGACAACTATGTCACCATCAACCCTACCTCTTCCCCATCTGCAGCCGTATTTGCTGCCCCATCAGAAAACACCCAGTGTGGATCTTGTTACTTATACAGCACATGCCGATGTCTGTATGTGCCCATTGAACCTGGTGGAAATTAGCCAGCTACAGTTAAACACTGTTCCACAGGAGAACCCAAGGAGCACAATTACTAAACCACAGTTCTTTTGAAAAGGAGGCTAATAAGAATTAGTCATAGACGTGTGAAGCAAAGAACCAGCAGCACCGCCCCAACACACTGGGGGCTCTGCAACACGAATGGTGCTGGGACACTTCAGCCCGTTTCACCAACGACCACCAACACAACGCGCCAGGCGGGCAGCCCTGTTCTGAGCGGCCGGGAAGGCCTGCACCGAGCGCCGCCGCCACGAAGCACCGGGACGGAGCCCCTTCCCCTCAGGGAGCCCGCGCCTGAGGGAACCGCACCCAAGCCCCGGGAGCCGCCCCACCGCTCCTCCCCCAGGGCCGGCCCCGCCCCGCCCCGCGCCGCTCGCGGAGCAATGGCGCGTCGGCGTCCGCGTCACGTGGGAGGCGCTCCTCCGCCGGCGGGGCGGGCTGGCGCGTGGCAGACGTGGCCAGTACCCACAATGCCTGGCGCGCCCTGGTGCCGCCGCCGCGGCGCTCCGGTGAGGCAAGTACCCCGAGCCCCTCCCGCGCGGTGCCGTTGCCGGGTGACGCGGCCTGCCCTCCGCGCGCCGGAGGGAGGCGGGGCGGGAGGGAAGGAGGGGGACGGGACGGTGCTGGAAAGTGCTGCCACAGGGCCCTGCGTCTGCCCGGTCTACCCCGGGCCGGGATCGCGGTTGCCGCCTGCGTTCTCCCTTCGGCTCCAGTCCCGGGAGCGCCGGGGCACCGCAGGGTTCTCGGTGCGCCGGTGCGGGCGCACGTCCGGTCCCGCGAGGCGAAGCGACTTGTCACCGGTTGTTCCGCCTTCCGGGCCGCCGCCCAGCCGGGGTTACCGTGCCCTAGGGTGGCAGCCTGCCCGCTGAAGCCGCAGGGTGAGGGACGGGCCCGGCACCGGCGGCCTCCAGCCGCGTGTCTCGGGGTTCGCTCCTGGCTGGTTGCAGCGGGCAGGGCAGGTGCGGGAGGCCACCGGCGGCACCTCGGGCCTCTTCGTGAAGGCCGTTTCGTTTCGCAGTAGAAGGCTGTTGTAGCAGGGATCTGTTGCTATCCCGGCTGGCTGGGTAGGCATCAACGTTTTTGTGTGAAGTTTTGCAATTTAAAGCAGTGTGAACCCATGTGAGTCAGTAACCACATTACCTCTTCCTGTTCTGCAGATGATAGTGTCAAAGCTGCCATGTGAGTAGGTGGTAAATGAAAGGATCAGGTTCCCAAACTTGGGGATGTGGCTTGTTCTGTTCCCTCAGTTTTTCAGAATCTTGACTGTGTCTCCCTCTTTTTCCTCTGCCTTGTGGGAAGGATTATATGGGCTAGTGATTTAGGATTATTTACTTGTCTGATCATAGCTGATGATGTCAAAGTGGCTTTATTCGTTGTGTGCTTCTGTACCGCTATAGTTTGTAATACGGATTTCTTAAGTATGCTGTAGAGTGGAAAAATTAAGACTTCTGCCTGCATAATGCAGCTGTCACAACCCTCAAAAGTGGGGACAGAAAGTTGTCCAACACTGCTATGTACACTTGAAGTAAGCACAAAAACTGTATCTTCATTCTGTGTCAAGCAGGTGTGCGCCTTGCACCCACTTCCCAGTTTTATATTTTATGGAAGGTTATCATGAGAGGCAGACATCCTGGCAACAAGCGCCTTGATTAAGTTAGTGCTGAAGGCTAGGCAGGTACACGAGGGTGGGCTTGCCATTACACTAGATTTACTTAGAATCTTTCAATTTTTGTGAAGCTGGACTGTTTTTTAAAAACTGTAGTATCCTGAGCAGAGCATATTCGCAGGTCACTTTCAAACACTTCCTTGTAAAAAAAGTTATAAGAAGATGTCAGAGAGGTATAAAACAATTACTGTAAGATCACAAGTTGGAAGACCAATTTGTTACAAAGGAGTGGAACACATCCCACTTTCTAGGACTTTTGTAGATGGTGCCTCAGGATCAAATACCATCATAACACCAAAATAAACAAGATGATAATTGAATATGTCTTAAAAAAAAAAAAAAAAAGTACAGTAAACCAGACTCTAGTTTCCATCATCTGAGATTTCTCAGTCGTGTGAGGAAATTAAACTGAAGCCACATATGATAATTCCTATTTGCGAAACCAGGGGAGGTTGACATGTATGGTAAGTTGGACAGCTTCAGGGAGGAATGACCGTTTCGATTGATTCTTATCAAAGCCGTGGTCAGCTTTCTCCATGTTCCTCTTCTCTGTGAGCTCTCCCAGTTCTTGTTTGCTGGGAGGCCTGTGAAGTGTCGGTGTAAGGGGAAATCGGTAAAGATGAGCCAGAAGTAGATGCACACAGGGAAACTAAGAATAGCAAGAGCATGGAGTGATGCTTCTGTGGTTGTACTCTCCCTGTTGGTGACCATTTGAGGGTCAGAATCTTGCTGAGCAAATGGTAGTGTTTCAGTTTTAATAACCCCTGTAGTTTTTCTATGAATTTTTCCAGTTGCTTTTTGAATTCATGTAACATCTTAGCATCAACACATCCTGTGACAAGCAATTCCACTGGCACATTCACAAAACTGCGTGTTTTGTGAAGAACAATCTATGGTAACCATGAGCTGAACACCTGCTGGTTGGATGTGATGCTCATCAGTTCTGTCATGGAATGAGATAGTGAACCCAATCCCTGTTCATTTGTTTGCACCTGTAATGGATTCATAGACCATTTTTGGTGAAAGTGCAGTCTTTTATCATCTTCAGGTGTTTGATGGATATAGACTTTTTGGAGAAAAACCTATGAAATTTTTAATGGCATGGTGAATTACTTTGTGCAGCTCTGTATAGATGTTTAAAAAAGACATTTAAAGATAGTTCTAAACCACTACTGTATCCTTAATGTGCTTCAATTTCTACATGTATAAGCCTATATCAAATTTACCACTTGGCTCCTTCTGTAGAGCCTTATTGTTTTGAGAGCCAAGTACAACAGCTCTTCTATTTTGAAGATTTAGTAAACTTTTTCTCTATATTAATACATTTTCAAGTAAGACTGAATGTTCTCTTGCAGTATATGTATTGCACATCTCTTTACATATGTGTGATCTTGCAACCAAAGCAATTTTCTTTTATTAGCTGCATTTTTTAGATAGCTTTCTGATTTCACTGTTAGGAAACTGTGGAAAAAGTGCATATTTTCACTGGATGGGTTTTTAAGATGATGGTAATAAAGCCTGGCTGACTGGTGATCATAAGACTGTTCATCTAACCAGAGTTTTTACCTTGTGTGATTTTATGGTACATGGAGAGAATTGGCAGGTTTTAATGGAGGCTTATCTTCTGTTACAGAGCCTGATTTCTCTACATATAAGTAGGAGTCTTGAAGCAAGTAACTCTTTTTTTGTTCTATATTTATGTGAATATTTATTTACCTATAGACATAAAAATTGAAAGAATACCTCTGAAGGGATCTTTATCCTTTGCTTTGTCTGTCGTCCATGCATACATCCTATTGTTAGTGATATATGTATTCTTTATCCTTAGTTGTAGGAGTAAAGCAACTATTGTTAGACTGAATATCAAAAATCTTAATGCTTTGGAAATACAGTGGTGGTTGTGTTCTGTTATGTTCCTGAAGTGTTCAGGTTTCTGATCAGAGTAGATTATAGGTTAATTAAAGTTAGTGTATGAGGTGAATGATGGCATTCAGATTCAAAGGTTGCTTTACCCTGAGTTACTCATGACTGTGCAGACAGGTAACATATTTTCCCATTTTAAATGGCGGAAATGATGGGACTTCTTCAAATTCACTGAAAGAATAGGAATTAACTTAAAAAATAGAGACGTTTTAATACTTTTATTGTTCTAGTTTTCTTTTTACTTGAATACCTCTAGAGTAATCTCTCTGGGATGTGTTCAGGCCTTTCCAATAAGCATGTTCTCACAAAAAGAGCTGAAGAATATTGTTAGCCAGTAAATATATTTATTAATTTTTTTTTCCATTTGTTCTTTTCTCACCAGATAGCTCAACATGAACTTTAACTGTCAAGATCATTTTAAAAGTCAACAGAACAATATTTTTCCTTCTGAGAGCTGGCTACGGGATTCTGAGTTTCTCCTGCAGTACTGTCCTATTCGCTACCATTTCCTAAACCAGGACATGGAGCTATGTTCCGTTCTTCACATTAGGTGCTAATGAAGTTAACTTGCTTCATCAGTGGAAATGCAGATCCATGAAATTACATTTTGTGCAAGTAAGTTAATGAGGGAAATGTTAAACTTTGCTATCACATCATTGTTGTTTTGTTTATATTGATATAGCTCCCAAAAGTCCCTTTTAGCCTTGGTCCAAATGGTAGAGGAGGTTATTGTCAGAGAACCATTACAATGTAAAGCTTCTCTGCAATTTTGTCATGCTCTTGAGCTGCTGGGGTTATGTGGTTAGCAGTGTAGTTAAGAAGACTGGTGCCAAGTGCATACATGTGAATTCCCCTGCTGGCGGCACATGCATGAACTCAAAAAAAGAGAGATAAAAGTTTCTAGAACTAGTTTCTGTGTTTAATTTATAGAATGCTTCCCTGCAGCAAGCTAATCTAGAGCAAGCCCTAAAGTTGTCCTGTTTTCTGATTTTCTGTCCAGCTGATCAAGTCATTTTGTACAATAGGGAATTCTGTAGTGCTGAAATAACAAGCGTACCTGATAAAAGCCCAAAGGTATTCAGCAGAGTACAGGCAACAGTGGCTTCTGCTGCAGTTATGACTGGTGAAAGTCTGATATGCCCTAGAAGTAAAAAATGAAGGTCTTAATTTGGAATTTTTTAGCTCATGTCGTGCATCTGAAAGCAAGTTGAAGTTTGACTTGAAGCAGTTTGACTGCTGATGAAGCTGAATTTCTTAAATTGAAAATTACAAGACTTTTGCAACATCTTCATTATTATATGCCTCTCTCTTTGAGGAGTAAATACCCTTGAAAAACCTGAATGTTGATTATTATGCAGTAAGTATCCTGATGGATATGTAACCTTTGAGTAGCGGAAAATAGGGGAGGTGAGAGTTCAGGGAAAAAAATAGCTATTTCCTCTCTTTTAGGATAAGAGGCAGTGCTATTTTGGGAAAATTTGGATTCCTAACTCTTTGGAATACAGTCCTTCAGTTGCCAAGGCTTGAAAGCACCTTAATGTCGTAGTTTGAAAGGTGCTGTAAACATGTCAGTATTGCATGCGAAAGCATATTTCAGCTGTATTCAGAAATCTGTTTTCTTTTGCAGTTTGTGACTCTATGGAACTTGAGTAGCATCGTCTGAGGAAGGCGAAAATCTATTTTTTTCATAATCTCTGAAGTGATAGGTGTATATGGCAGGAGTCTGCAGAGTAGTGTTAAGAGTTGAGGAAGTATTTGCTTTTGGCTTCATATAAATTCTAGCAGCTCGCCCACTTGTAAGAGAACAAATTTGTGTAGTGAAACTTAGCAGGTAAGTATTCCTTCTTTTAATGTTTGTCTTGCTAAACTTTTGGATATTTTGATTTAATGTCAGATTTGAAGAAATTGAAGGTTTTAAAAATGTGTCTTCAGTCTTGAAAAACTGTCTGCAGGATATGTGTTTATACTGTTAAATACCTGCTATAAATTTTCTCCTTCTGATCAAGAAATGCTTAAATACACAGGTTTTTTAAGTGACTGTATTCCACAAAACTTTAATGATTATGCTTTGAAAATTAAATACTGTAATAACAGGTAGGCTTTGCGAGCACCGTTTCACCTGCTCAGTGTTTGTGTAATACTGATAGACACATTTGCAGATTTAAAGAAAATGGAGACACATATAAGAAAAAAGATATTTTATGTGTAAGAAATTCCATGATGGGTTGGGAGAGAGAGATTACATTCCTTGCTGTCCTGATCCTAGATTTCCTATTTGGTAGTACATAAGTTACTTAAGTCTCGGTCAGTGTACTTAAGCATGTACTCAGTAACACAGTTTCATGAAAGCACATTGATACTATTGCTTGATCAAGACCTGGATCGTTTTCCATCTGGCGTATCTTTACAGTACACCATTTTCCTCTCCAGCTAGTCTTCTTGTTTGTTTAAACTATAATTGTCTCACTAAACAAAAAGACTCACAGCTTGAGGGGTACAAGTGCTGCAGTAGTACTAAGGCTGAGGACTCTGGCGGTTCAGATAACAATATTTGAAAATGTGACATTAATGTCAGATGTGATACTGCTTTGTGGTTTGCATAGACTGATAGGTCCTATGCAGTTAGAACTCTAATCTGAGTTACAGTTGAAAACCCTCTCTGTGCCCTATCTTGAGTCTGAGCCCAGTATACAGCTTGAGAAGTTTGAATAATCACAGTTGACTCCTTTGTTTTTGTTTTAGTTCTGATTCCTCCTGATTTGTGTTTTGTTGTAGGTTGTCGTTAACTCTGTTGGCAATGTCTATGATTTTATCTGCCTCTGTGGTCCGTGTGAGGGATGGACTCCCACTGTCTGCATCTACCGATTATGACCAGAGCACAGGAATGCAGGAATGTAGAAAATATTTTAAAATGCTCTCAAAGAAACTTTCTCAGCTTCCTGATAGATGTACTCTGAAAACCGGGCAGTATAATATAAAGTAAGATTTCCCTTTTATGTGTTTGCAACATCCCGGGTTGTGTCTGTCTAACTTATAAAGCTAACAGTTCGCATTAGAAGATTGATTCTTGGCTGTATTTATGTATCAAAACTTGATTGAGAAATTGTAGAAAGATCTGAAATCTACTCAAACTTAGTGGAAGTTCTAGTTTGAAATAGTATGTTTATAAATATTTAAGCCCTTGACCTACTAGAAATATTTCTTTAAATTTCAAGGTTGTTTCGTACATGAAAGCGACCAGACATGTTATTCATCATGCTAGTTCAACTAGTGTTCATTGCTTTTTCTCTTTTTTGTCTGCACACATTTTAGAAAGTACCCAAATGCTTTCATAACCCAGTATTTCTGACCACTTGTGGTTAGGATGTTATGCTATTAGACCCTTTTATTGTACTTTCAGGATTTCTGTTGTCTTGAGAGAAAATACACCCTAAACCCCCAGCATAACTCAATAATTTTTTCAAATGGCACACGAGGGAGTGCGGGAATGGGAAGGCAGTGTGTAGTCAAGTGGTGAATGGTCAAATGGAGCCTACCAATCCTAGTGCTTCATTCAGCACTTTCACAACAATGCTTTTTGTTTTCGCACTTTTGTGTTTTGACTTCTTGTTTTAATAACTATTCCTAATCTTTTTAGCAAGTCAATTCCATAGTGTACCTGCATGACAACACTGATTAAGTACTAATTCAAAAGATGCTCTTTTTTCCCATTTGCAGCGTGAAATTTGGATGATTGTGAAATAATTCTTTGAATCTAATTTTGTTTATGTGTGATCTTTCTCCTTAGTATTGGTAACTAGGTGTTAGTGTGTGTAGTCAGTAATTCAGTTGCACTTTAGCTGAGCTAAATTCTGATTCTAATTTAGATATGTTATTTTAAATGACGTAATTTCATCCTAACCCCTAGCAAACATGTAGAAGTTACAGTAGTGAAAAGTATACCACCTGAATGATCCTATAAAGTGCTCCACCTTCTCCATTTTCCATTGGTAGATGTGAGTTTCCAGCATTTCTCAGGATCAGGCCCAGCACAGACTTAATTTTTTCTAGTCGATGTTTCCTTTAAAACCTCAGCTGTAGTTGGCTTGTAAACTGATCAGCTTTAAAGAAACTTTTAAGACTGACACATAAGACTTAGTCAGGAAGGTTTTTTTATTACTTTTGGCTTTGATTACTTTTAAGTGTATAAGTTCATTATAAAGGTTTTGAAGAAATTTGAATGTCTCATTAAAATGCAAACTGTTTAATGAATTGCCTAAATGCACTAGAGATATGTATATTGAAAACTGTCCCTTTCTGATTTCATATTTGCCATCTCTGGTCATCCTTGCGACTGTCTGTGGAGAATGATGAATCCCGTATTCTACAGAACAGTTTTATTTCATTACATATTTTAGAAAGAAGCAACTGCCACACCTCCCCTTCCCCGCCCCAATCTGAAGATAAGTTTTTGCATCTTTGGGGTGCTCCAGATCGCGTATTCTGCATTTGAGATGAATGAAAGGCTATTACGGGACAAACCTACTGTGTTTTTATCCTGAAAGCTTTATGTTATTTTCTGTTCCATGTGTGTAAGAGTGTGTACATATGCATACGCACACATATGCACATTCATACATGGATATGTATAACATAGCTTCTCATATGATCATACAAGGTGGTGTTAAATTAAAACTTCACCTAAAAGTAAATTGCTTTTCTTATAGAATAATGTTACACTTCTCAGTAAACATTACTTCCCTTAATACCCCAGAGCAGTTTTTGCTTTTCTGCTTATAGAATATGAAATCAGACTAGCGAAGCAGCAAATTACCTGGATTAAAATTTGAAATTTTCAATTTGTTGTCTCAATTACAGCTTTATAAGTTCTCTGGGAGTAAGCTATATGATGTTGTGCACTGAAAATTATCCCAGTGTCCTGGCTTTCTGCTTCCTGGATGAGCTTCAGAAAGAATTCATCACTACCTACAATATGATGAAGACAAATACTGCTGTCAGACCGTACTGTTTTATAGAGTTTGGTAAGGATCTGACTTCTTTTTTTGTTGATTCACACACTAAGACAAATGAGTATTTTAATAGATGTGCAATTTAACATACACAGACCAAAAATTACAGTTTATTAAAAAAAGGCAGTTTATAGCTGTATTTCAAGTGGATTTAGAATCTGATTTAACTCCCCTTAGAATCAATAAATAAATAGTTCTGTGGTCATTAAATTAGGCTACTAGAGTTTTATCCAGACTTGTTTTTAATCTTTCTGTTCTTTCCAGCAGGTTTTGGTTTAAGCCTTGTGTGACCAAATCTGGATTTCATCTTCTAGTTAATTATACTAGGAGTTGTTTGGCTTCAGACCTGTAGAAATACTTAATGCCTGTAAAGGCATTTAGCTTAATAAATTTATCAACTAAAAGACTGCAATTTCATGTTTGCTCTTAACCGTGGTATAATTTTTGTTCGGTACATGAAAGGGAGAGATTTTTATTTGTCTTATGATATAGTGAAGCATTTAATCTTGTCATGCAAGCTCCAAATACTAATCTTATGTATACCAGATAACAGCCGTTGTGGATTCCATTAATATCTGTAGCTTTAATACTACATGTTAGGCAGGTATTTTAAACATTCCTATAAAATGCATTAGAGCACAAAGAACTGCAGTTTTAGAAATGTGGGGGAAGATATTCCGGTTGATTAATTCCTGTCTGTAATTCAGTCAGGCAATTTCTAACAATTTCTGTGTAACACTGTTGTCTTATTCACAGAAATCTTAGGAAGATTTCTGTGAATACTTTCTATTTTCCCCAACGCCTTCTTTGTTCTACTAGTTATTCAGTTAGAATGTAGATCTGTTACAGTCATTATATCTGTCTAATATGGTATTAATTTCCTCCGCCTGAATATTTTGCAAGCGTATTTCATACTCAAGTAAATTTATACTTGAATGCAGGAATTCATTTTTTCATAAAGGATATTTACCAAACTACCGGAAAAGCTAGAATTAATGCAGTAAAATCATTGTATTCGCAATGCATTTAGTCTCATGCAGTGAAAAGTCATTAGTTTATTCACCGTTATTATGTAATTAGATTTCTAGAGCTCAATTTATTTTTTTTTAGTGCATAATTAAATAGCCCATGATATATTAGTCACAAACCAGAAACAGTATTAAAAAAAATCCAAAATAAACACAGGCATTTCAAACAACATATTTCAATTTGTGAAGCATGTCATACATAAAGCTGCATGGTCTTGGATTATTTAATTAACAAAAGTACATAAATATATACCTTTTTATTTTAAATTTTACACAGATAATTTCATTCAGAGGACCAAACAGAGATATAACAACACACGTTCTTTGTCAACAAAGATGAATCTTGCTGACATGCAGACAGAGATCAAACTGAGACCACCTTACCAAATTTCCTTGTCAGAACTTGGTTCAGCGAATGGGTTTGCACATTTGTCTGCAGCTGAATATAAGGGTACTGGTAAGATATCTGCAGGTAAGTTTCAGTCTTTTGGTTTTGTATCCTTAAGTGAGACAAGTGCAGAGTAGTAGAATTAATCTTTGATATTTTTGTCTTTACAAAAAACTTTTTCACCATGATGTTCTTAAAGCATAAAGCTGCCTTGACCTTACATGTGTTTTACCTTAGATGTCCAAAGTTTTGTCCTCTGCTCAAAGTGCATGTATTTCCAAGGCATCCAGAGGGAGAAATGGGTCTATCCAACGGACTGCTTTATTGAAGGGAAAAAAAAAGTCTGCATGAAAATAAGCAAATGAAGATGAACACCTAACAAGATGATCTTTCTTTTTCTGACCTTTTAAGATTTATGAAAATATTTATTATTCCTGCCCAGTAAGACCCAATGATTACATAAGCTAATAGCATAGTGTCAGGAGTTAGAGCAACTAGAGGGAGAAGCAACACTTCAGGAAGTATCTGTGACTGTGAAAATCCCAAGAGCTCTGCTGGCTAAAGGATGTACTCTCTAAAAATAAGTGCCTTGTGTACAGTGTTAATAATAGCAATTTTGTATATACTTGCCACATACATTTAAGTAGTCATTAATTTTTTTTAAACTTTAATTTATTTCATGTAGGAGGTAAATGTGGATTTCTGTGGTTTGTGCTGTTAAGTGACTGCTCTGAATCTGTTTGAGGCCTATCTTTAGATGTTTCCCAGCAGGACAGATCCCTTAAAACTCACCAAGTCCTTGCACTAATATGTGGAATCCACTTGTGAAACTCTGACGTTTACTTCACATAATCTGATTTCAGCCTTCCAAGTTTAGTGAAGCAGAATCATAAATAGAATAAAAGGAAGTGTTGATTTTAGTTAGTTAATATCTTCCCCTTTTTTTCCAGAAGCACCTCTTGTCTATAAGGCTAGTTATTCTGGGCAGACATACATGAATGCTGTTCACTTTATAGTGTTGGGATGAAAATAACAATCATAAATCTAAACACTTCCTACAGTTTTGTAATATAAGAGATCAGCTTGATTTTGTGCAGTTTATATATATATATATTAAAAATAGGATCACTCTGTCAGTGTATTATCCTAATTACTTTACTTACTCATAAGGATTCCTCTAGAAAATTAAAAACTACTTGCTACTAGGGTACCTTAGGTGTACTGCTGGGGCCTTGAGCCTGAGAATTCTAGGTGCTATGAGACAGTGTAGAGATAGCACGTGTAAGAATCTTTTTTACTATGAAGTAAAATTAAACAGTAATTAGCAGACAATCTTACAATTTTTTCCACTACCTCTCCACAACTTGACTTACAGAAGCATTTGTGTTCTCCTCTTTTATTTCCATGTTGATGTTCTTCTGTTTTTCTTTCAGTTACTTTTAATTTTCCTCTCCTCTGAATTCCATAGAGATCTCTGACCAGTCACCCACTTCTAGCAAGTCTGCTAATAGTTTTGTAATTCTTTACATTCATTGCTTCTCTCCACCCTTAGATATAACTTTCTCTGGTTGTTTCCTACCCACTCAGTTGGCTAGACTTCAAAGTTTCTCCTTTGCTTTAAGGACAAATTCTCACAAAAATATACGGTTTGCTTAATTGCCTGAATATGCTGTCCTGTTAAAAAATATGACTTGCTATAAGTGAATTAAGTATGTTAAATCAAGTTGAGTAGCATGCAGAGGGAGGAAGTTAGGTATATGCAAATCTTGTTTAGTTATACGGAATAGTAGAATCTGATGTGTTAGTTTTGGCTATGCTGATGGGGCATTGTCTGTTACTTGCTTATACTTGTAATTAGATATGTATCCAAGGGCTAGTGTCTAGGCCTCTTTGTTAAAGCAATTTAAATAGCAGCTCTTTTCCTTTGACAAAGTTGTGCTGTGTAGTGAGGAATAGGGGTAATTATTAATCTGTGAAGCATAAAGTGTGCAGCTTATGGATAATAATTTTGCTTCAAATGAATGTAGGTTTTGGCAGGCATTAGAAGTAGGGAGACAGCATGCTGATGTGTGATGTTTTAGGTTAGGATAAATTTACTATTTTCTGAGCTTTTTTTCAATCATAGAATCATAGAATCATAGAATCGTAAGGGTTGGAAAGGACCTTAAGATCATCTAGTTCCAACACCCCTGCCATGGGCAGGGACACCTTGCCCTAAACCACGTGGCTCAAGGCTCTGTCCAACCTGGCCTTGAACACCGCCAGGGATGGAGCATCCACAACCTCCCTGGGCAACCCATTCCAGTGCTTCACCACCCTCACTGTAAAGAACTTCTTCCTTATATCTAGTCTAAACTTCCCCTGTTTAAGTTTGAACCCATTACCCCTTGTCCTACCACTACAGTCCCTAAGGAAGAGTCCCTCCCCAGCATCCTTGTAGACCCCCTTCAGATACTGGAAGGCTGCTATGAGGTCACCACGCAGCCTTCTCTTCTCCAGGCTGAACAGCCCCAACTCTCTCAGCCTGTCTTCATATGGGAGGTGCTCCAGCCCCCTTATCATCCTCGTGGCCCTCCTCTGGACTCGCTCCAACAGCTCCATGTCCTTTTTATGTTGAGGACACCAGAACTGTACACAGTACTCCAAGTGAGGTCTCACGAGAGCAGAGTAGAGGGGCAGGATCACCTCCTTTGACCTGCTGGTCACGCTTCTTTTGATGCAGCCCAGGATACGGTTGGCTTTCTGGGCTGCAAGCGCACACTGCCGGCTCATGTTAAGCTTCTCGTCAACCAGCACCCCCAAGTCCTTCTCTGCAGGGCTGCTCTGAATCTCTTCTCTGCCCAGCCTGTAGCAGTGCCTGGGATTGCCCCTACCCAGGTGTAATGAAAGAACAGTTGTCAAATCAAGGTTACTTTTTGCCCAATGACACCATCATGTGTCACACAAGAACTTGTTGCTGGTTTGGTGTGGGTTTTGTTGTTTGGTTTTTGGTTTGGGTTTTTTTTTTTTCTTCCATTTTATTTTTAAATAAATGGCCTTACAAGTACTGCAGTTTCTCACTTTGAGTAAATGTCCTAAATTGTTATTTAAACATCAACATTTTAATTCAGAATTTGTGCTTTGTTTGATCCTTGGCTTGCGTTAGAGAGGTTTTTGATTTGGCAGTTAAATATTTGCAACATTTCTGTATGTACTGCCTGAAGGTCAGCTGTGCCTTACCCTGCCCTCTCTGACACCTCCTTCATTCTTCTGGGTTTGCCTTTTTTTTTTTGGTATGTAAATTACTCTTATTGCTTTGATTGTAACAGTGACATTTATTAAGCCTGAAGAGCTTAATGATCTCAGTAGTGGCATGCAATGTCCTTAAAAGTTTTTGGATTTGTTTTCCTATTTTAGTAAGAGAGAAAAGTTAGTATTTTATGATCCTTCATAGATTGTCTTGATTTGGCTGACAGGACTCTTTTCCCCCCCATGGTCCTCAAAGAGGTGTTTTAAATGCTGATTTAACACATGATGTTTTAAGGTTACCCTGATATATGGGGAAAATGAGATTGTCTGGAGAGCTGTGTGTGAAGAGCAGTGAACTAATTTTATCCACTAGTAAATGAAGTGCAATTACTTTTGGCTAAAAACAGTCACATGCACCTTCAGCTTTTTGCCACTCTCTAGATGAGATGATTTAATAAACCCCAAAACAAAACAACCGGTTATGAGTCACTGAAAGCGGATGGTTTGGTATGCAAATAGCATATCTAACCTTAAGTGAGCCATCGCTGGGTGTATTCCTCTAATATGCACTACAGTTACAAAAGCAATAAGCTCTGAAATTAAACATGGGTTATGCTTTTGTTTAAAAAAAATCCCAATTGCACTTAAATTCAGCACAAATGAGCTAACTGAACTGATTTCGTGTTTTATTTTTAAGTTATCACACACTCATAATTAGACAGCCCCGTCTGCTTATCAGTGTAAAATAGCTTTTGTCATTTTTTGTTTAGGTTCTGTAACTTCATAAACTGTTCGGAAAGCGCTTTTTCCTGGATCTGTGCAATGCAAACAACCACAATTGACACCCCTCTCTCTATTAATGTTATAGTTCATTAACCTCATTGTCACATCTTTACACTTCGTTGACTCGAACAGAATGATTTAAGTACGGCTTAGTGGTCCTGTTGTTTTCCCAGTGTTGCCTAGGCTGTTAAGAGATTTTTAATTGTTTTTTCATATTTGCTTTCTGTTATTAATTATGGAAGGGGACAGTAATGAGGAACATACACAACTGTTATGTACTTGTGACCCTATATGAGCCAGAAAGAGTGGGTGTGCATGGAGAGAAAGCGTGTTCTAATTTTAATGTGTTTTGTAAGAGATTTCTAGGTACTATGACTATCCAGAAGATCTGTATAAGGCTGTAATATAGATACTAGCTTAGTTTCAGAACTGTCTTTTTATTTGTGTCTTGGGTAGCTCTACCGTTTAAGGGAGGGGACTGTAATAGCTTTGCCTTATAGTGTTCTGTTCAGCAAACAAGCTGAATCAGTCTCAACGGCTCTGCTAATGCATTAGTGTTAAAGAAAAGTGGAGGTTGTTAAGGGTAGCTCTTGACTTATGAGCTGGATGCTAATTGTGGACAAATTTCACTAGCAAGTGCATCATTTGCCATTGATTTCCTGGCATGTTTGAGCAGCTTTCAGTGTCATACTGAATAAACTGAATGTATGGAGTTAAGGACTAAATATAATAAGACAATTATATATATGTATTGAAGGAAACTATATGTTTTGTTAAACCTTGTGTTGAAATATTTAAAATGTTTCTTCTTTAAAAAAAAAAATAAATTGACATTTTGTGGTTTGCTTCGTGATCTATTTTTGAGCTAGAAGCCACTGAAAAGTGAGATTACTATTTTACTAAATTTCTCAAGACATTGCTTTGACCTTTGATATCTTGTTTTGATCTTCTACTTTGCAGCTCCTCATCAGCGCTTGGAACCTGTGACTCTGCCAGGGATTGTCTCGTTTGTGCTTAGCCTGTTATGTGGGGCTTTGAATTTAATTCGTGGCTTTCATGCCATAGAAAGTCTTCTCCAGGTATTGTACATGTTTATGAGTTTAAGTGTTATGCATCACAGTAAGCATAATATCGCCTTAGAAGATGCTTGCTATATGAACTAAATCTTGCCAGTTTTGTCTTCAGAGATACTGTTTGTGAGGTCAGACCTCTGTTAATGAAACCTGTGTTGATTGTGATCTGTGCATCCTTCTTGAGTGTGATGCATCATTCATTGAGGCTGTGAGTTTCAAAAGCAGTAGGAGGTGGGTGGCTGACCCCTTCCTTAGGAACCTCGGTAGCAGTGAGTATGTGAACATAATGTTCTGTTTTCTAAATTTATGCCGGGATATGAGACGTTTAATTTTCAGAGATGTTATTTAAAAACACTTGAGAGAAATGATGAACAGCTTCGAAAATCTGAGCATTATTTTTGGAAAGGTCCCCAGATCAGGGATCTTTAAACAGGTCTTGTAAAACTATTTTTTAGAAACGTTTTTTGGTTTTTCTTTGTTTTGAACAAACCTTCTCAAGTAAGATATCATTTTTCTTTGTGTGCTGAAAGGATCAATGTAAGGAGAAGTGTGAAGTGATTTCTTCCAACTCCCCATCCCCCCAGACGACAACCCCCTCACCAAGCAACCTTCCCCACAAACATTTGTTTATGTGAGCACTCTGCTCTGACCCTCCCTATAGACTTTCAGTTTCTTTCTATTCCATTTTTAATTCAATATCTCATGAGTTGTATTCTCATTGCTACAATGAAACTAATAGTGGTTAATGATTTCAAGCAATTCAAGTGAGTATGCTAGTAGTGCTGGCAAGCACCTGCAGAAAGTTCATGTGTGTTACCACAAAAAATGACTGACTTAACATTAAGTGGGTTCTACTATTGTGGGATGGAGGTAGAAACTAAAATCCCTGTGGAAATTTTCTGAAAGAAAATGAGAATCGTCCTGCTTGGCTAATAGATAATATTCTTATTCAAACATATATCTGGACTTTATAACTGCAATGCTTTTGATACGTAAAGGGCTTTTTTTAGGGAAGTAAGGTAAAGAAGATATATTGCAGTTGTCTTATATAATTATTGATATATGTAAAGATTTAATAAAGTGGTAATATTTGGGGCCTCAGCATTTCCTGAAGACTAATGAATATATGCACAGGGTTAATGAAAGTGTTCCATACTAGGTCCTTCTTTTGAGTTGTTTTTTAAAGAAAAACCAATGGATTCGTGAACATTCAGTTCTACTTTATTGCTGATTAGATATTTCTGTGTTATGCACAATTCTTTCAGTTTATAAATAGAAATGAATTTAAAGTACACTGTAGTACACATGGTACTGAACAGATTTCTACCACTTAGTGTAATATTTCTAGAACTTGTTTTGTTACCTTTCTGCAGCTGATTTTTTAAAAAGAAATTCCAATGCGAGATTAAGCTATTTAAGTGATAATAGGACAGCTAATTATTATTATTCTATATGTTTTTGCATCTGGAGGTAGTAGATGGCAGTACAGGTGGAAGATGGTTTTTTAATTTCTGGAAAATGAGGACACTAAAAATCCATTAAAATTTCTCTTAATTTACTTTATTATGGAAAAACCCACAAGGTTTAGGGAGAAATAATTCAAAACAAGATTAATGGAACTTCTGAGAAGTCATTCAAAAACTTGTCTCTGAATTAGTGGTTCCTTTGTAATCAGTGTTTTTATTTGGCTGTTAGCAAAACTCTGCTAAAATCTCTAGCTATGCTCCAGAAAATATATGGTGGCACCAGCGTAGACCTACATACAGTTTAGGAGTGTACTGCATCGTGTAGGTAAGTTTTATGTGCAGACATGTAAACTTTTTCCTAGTCAGCACTGGAGATGGAAATGCTTCACAATGAACGTACTCTGAGCAGAAACGTGTTGTAGTTCTGAATGGACCATCATCTTATCAAGATGATACTCGCCTTTCAAGGAAGAAATTTGCATGAATACCCATTGTTTTCCTGGGAAAGTTTCCGATTGTTGCAGATGTTTGTTTGAAATCTGGTTAGAATAATCACTGAGCATGCAAATTTATTGTGTTCAGCTCTATAGAAACTGTAACAACCCATTTGAGTAAGTTAGAAGGAATTCTTTTTTAGTTTGTTTTTAAACATGGAGTAGAAAGATCTATCACTTCAAGTAAATTTTTCCATCTTTTCCTTCAAGAAAATGTAATTTTCCAATAATCTTTCTGATAAACTCATGTACTTTTGTTTGCTTTCACTGCCATGAACACACAGCTGCCTGCTTTACTCTCTGTGTAGAATTTTACCACACCCTAGTGGCCAGTTTGTCTTCTCCTTTTATCTCTTTTCCATCTTGTGAAGCTGGAGGAAGGCATAATTCTACAAAGTTTTATAAAAGGTAGTTACAGTGACAGTGTTTAGACTTGAATTTTCAAAGGCATCTGGAGAAGGTAAGTATCCAGTGCTAGATCTGGCCTTCCTTTAAGGCTTTTGAAAATCTCAGCATTACTTGTCTGTTGTCAATAAACATTCTGGTCAGATTCCAGATCACTGTCTGTCTTTTTTTCCAGACATATAAGTAAATAACAATTTAGTGCTAACTCTTTTGGTTTAGCATAATACAGGAATTATTATAAATCTTTATGTGAGACTATTTTAACAATAATGAATACCTTCCATACTGTAAATATCTGGTATTTCACTGAAACATTGTAAAGGCATGGCTTTTTATTCTATTTTGTTTTATTTTCACAGAATGAAGGTGAAGATTTCAGCTATGTTATTGCATTTTTTCTTGGAACAGCAGCCTGTTTGTACCAGGTGTGTTCTTCTGCTTGCATAATTCACTAGAGTTTAGAAACATTACCCAGTCGTGCATAAATGTCATCACGTTTTCTTAAATGTCATGGATACTTGAATAGGGTGATTATAAAAATAATTTCTGCTCTGTTTTTTTTTTTTTTTAATTAGTTTGATACAAAGAGCTTCTGTTTGCTGGTGTGTTTCTCCAGTTAGTTGATTAAGAGATTTGGTGTATTTTTCTGTCTGGAGCTTACAATTTATCTGTAAAGTCACAAGCAGTGGAGGTTATATCATTTCCTTAAAGTAGTAGTCTCATAGTTCAAGTAAGCTTAACCACCTGGACAAATGCCTTACTACTTCTTTCTTTTGGGGAGATTTGAAGTAAATCCAGTAACAGTAGTACCAGTAACACCTATGTACTACACTCCAGAATTTTCATCTCTTTGTACACTATAGTGCATCTCCTTCCTTTTCAAAGCTTTCAGTCGCTTTCCGCTATGTTTTCTTTCTTCTGTCTGATATTTCATGTCTGTAGGTTTTCCATTTCTGCATCTGAATTTGACCTTCCTATCTAATTTGTGGCATGATATTCTGGTGCCCATTGGCATTTGTTATTCAGTAACACTGCTGTTATGTTTAGCTATGACTATAATGTCTGTCATGGTCAATTGCTGTTACTATAACTCTTCTGACTTTTAATCTCCTGCATTTGTGGAGTATGTGGTTTCTACTTGAGTCCATGTGCCAATGTTTAATACAGTGTCAGATCATAAGATGAAATAACGTCTCAGGATTTTCTTTTCACATCAGCCTTTCTATCAGTCAGCCTTTTGTCCAGGTTAACTGTAATCTCCATTCTCTATAACTTATCTCTAGAAAAATGTCACAGTACATAGAATCGTAGAATCACAGAATGGTTTGGGTTGTAAGGGTTTAAAGATTATCTAGTTCCAACCCCCCTGCCATGGGCAGGGACACCTTTCACTAGACTCAAAGCCCCATCCAACCTGGCCTTGAACACTTCCAAGGATGGGGCAGCCACAACTGCTCAGGGCAACCTGTTCCAGTGTCTCACCACCCTCACAGTAAAGAAGTTCTTCCTAATATCTAATCTAAATCTGCCCTCTGTCAGTTTAAAGCCATTCCCCCTTGTTCTGTCACTACATGCCCTTGTAAAAAATCCCTTTCCACCTATTGGAAGGCTGCTCTAAGGTCTCCCTGGAGCCTTTTCTTTTCTAGGCTGAACAACCCCAAGTCTTGCAGCCTGTCTTCGTAGGAGAAGTGCTCTAGTCCTCTGATAAAATCTTCCTGAACCTCCTCTGGACTTGCTCCAACAGGTCCACCTCCTTCTGGTGTTGGGGGCCCCAGAGCTGAACGCAGTACTGCAGGTCCGGTCTCATGAGAGCAGAGTAGAGAATCACCTCCCTTGACCTACTGGTCATGCTTCTTTTTGTGCAACCCAGGATGTGGTTGGCTTTCTGGGCTGCAAGTGAACATTGCCAGGTCATGTTTAGCTTCTCGTCAGCCAACACCCCAAGTCCTTCTCAGTGCTGCTCTTAATCCATTCTCTGCTCAGCCTGTATTTGTGCTTGGGATTGCCCCAACCCAGGTGCAGGACACAAGTACAACTTGTGTTCTTCACCACTTTTTGACTTTTCATTAGCTGCTGCCTTAAATAATTCTTCAAATTGGTGTTAATTTTCTTCTGAAGAAGAAAATGTACAAAAGTAACAACTATCTCAGTTGAACCTGAAGTGTATAAAGTGTCAGGAGCTGAGCCTTCAGTCACTTCTTACCATTTGTTAAAAAAACCCCACTCCAAATAAACACCCCTTCCACCCCCCCTAAATAAAAATCTCTGAAGTAGCACAGAGGAGTCTTCTACATAAAAGCATGCTCAGTAACTTCCATACTAACACTTCCATTTAATAGAAGAAAAATAAACCTCAGGAATTTCATAATAGCACTTGTTATAATGAGGTGTTTTGGCCTTCTGAGTGGTGCTCTGTTTTGTAACTAGCAAATCTTGTAGCATCTCAAACCTAGACTAGCGAAAAGCCGCTGAATTAATTTAAAACAGATCTTCAGTAAAATTCAGAGTCATTCAACATCATGTTGCAGTAACATTTTTAAACTTTGCCATTTTAAACGTTTCATATTTGTTAATGATTTTGATTAAGCATATCCTGACTCTTATTTTAATCTTGGTATTAGCTACATTTCTTCGTATGTTGTCAGTGGAGGCGACAGTGCTAGAAAATTATCTCAACTCTTACTGCTGAGATACTAGTGCCAACTAATTGCTCTTTTATATATGATTTGTAAAACTGTCAGCACAAATAGGTTGCGTTTGCTCTGCTTGAAATGGCCAGGCAAGTTCAGAGAAATTCTATCTAGATTCTGAAGCATGTGGATTACTTTTCTCTAGTTTTACTTTGTTTTGGAGGAAGGATGTACAAATCTTGCTGTTACTGGCAGTACTCATATGTCTGAAGATATTTAGATATCCCAAAATTACAGGTAGTTTTGTTAACCTCAGTCACACTTACAGTGGAAGTACGTGCTTTATAAGAAAGTGGTTGAGTTTTGTATAGAATATAAAGTGATCTCAATAAATTGCATTGTTCAGTTGGAAATGCACAATGCTTTGGCCCTTTTTAGAGGAACGTGAAAAATGAAAAAAAAAAAAAGAAAAATTAGCTTCTCTGACTGATAAAACATGGCAAATGCCCAAGAAGAACAGAAAATGATACTTAGATAGTCTGGTGATGATGGATGCTGTTATAAAATTTGTGTGAGCGTGGTTATATATCCACTGGGAACAGATTTGGAATACAAAGTAAGCCCAAGTGATTTCGTTGCCTGCCTTGAAGCACAGTAGAAACTTTCTTCAGCAGACAGAAATGGCTAGAATCCGGAGTGGGGGGCAAGCAGTTTTTTTGCAGAAGTCAAGGAAGAAATTTGAAGAATAGCAGAAGTAAAAATAATGTGAATGTAAAAGCTATGTCCTTTTAGAGGTGAAAACTCTAAAGGCAAGAGACTTGAAGAGATTTCTAGTTGCAGTAGGAAGAAGGTAGAGTTGGGAACTGCGGGCAGTCCTGACGTTCTGCGTTACACCATGGTGTACAGAAACTGACTCTTAAAACGTGGTGGAATTATAGTAGAGTTGTTGTGTATTTCTCTCCACACGTGATCCGTCTTGCACCAGCTGAAGAAGGGCGGTGGGTATTTGTAGACTCTCCACATCTATCAGTTAATTCTCTGCATTAACCCTGGCAGGACACTGTGTTGGTGTCTGGGGGCTTGCCTCTTGCTGAAGTATACTCTTGCTGAGTATTCCCACTGCAGGGCCCTGCTATTTTCCCTGTCCTTCCCATTGCTTTGTCTGAAGAAGACTGAACCCTGGCTCCTGGTCCTTCTCCATTCCTCAAGTGGAACAGAGTGTGTTTTGACCAGAGATTGCCAGGAACATCGACTTTCATTTGTCATGGGCCACTCATTATTGCCGGTTGTAAAAAATTATTGTGAGAGAATTGTTCATAAAGAGCATTTAATGGAAGTAAAATGTAACCTTTTATTGCTGTCAGGTGCTTTTCACCCTTCCATGACTGCTACATTAATACTGTTCTTACATGTTTGATTTAGACTTTTACTTGGTTTGGGTTTGTAATTTCTCAATGACCAGATAGTGTTTCTCAGCGGAAGTTACTTTTCATACATTAATCAGATTTCTTTTTTATTTCCTGACAGTGTTACCTGTTTGTATACTACACAGGCTGGAGGAATGCCAAATCCTTCCTGACTTTTGGGTTAATTTGCTTGTGTAACATGTATCTGTATGAACTGCGCAACCTGTGGCAGCTCTTCTTTCATGTGACTGTGGGAGCATTTTCTACCTTACAAATTCGACTGCGACAACCACAGGGAAAGTCCCCCGATTACAATGTCTGACAAGTCCTGGAACATTTAGAGGCAGTCTTGTTCCAACAGTTACTCACTCTCAGGAATGTAAAGCTGTTCTCCAAAAGAAGCTGTCTGGATGGTTTTTTTTGGGTTTTTTTTGTTTGTTTGGTTGGTTGCTTTTTTTTTAATAAAGCAATGCAAGATGCCTGTGGACATTTTTCACTTGATGGTTAAACTTTTTTTAATGAAGGACACAAGAGAATATGGGACTAGAGGAGGAAAATAGATTATATCCATACATTGAAATGTATGTAGGGACACTAAGTTTGGGGAGTTTGATTGGTGGCATAAAAAAGCTTAATTCACAAGTGGGTTAATGGAAGGAATGTAGAGAGTATGTGTTCTGCATATCATGCAAGCTCTTCACTTCCAAAATCAATTTTGCCTTTGTGAGGCAGTAGGGGGTAGGCTAACTAAATAATAACAATAATGCTATTGCATATTGGCAAACTAGATTTGGCATATATCAGATACTAAGTTTTGGAATATTTTGTTTCACATTGACGTATATATGAATGTTTTCTTAATTAAAATGTGACCTGGAAACTGGTTCTGGGGTTCACCTGTATGGCACCTGTGGCCCTCTGTCTACTGTTATAAATACTTTAACATTTTTCCATTTATGATTTCCTTTTAATTATCTTTGATCCGTGTGGACACAGTTTCTTTTTAGCAATTATTCAGAAAGTTCTGCCACTTAACTGAAGATTTTTGCACGCTTCCTGTGTTTGAACTCTGGGAAGGTTGAAAGGAAATGGATTGGTGAGTAAATGGAGTAACTTGTACTTGTTGGACTATTGTTCTTCTTTTTATACATTTTTAGAACTGGACAAATAATTAGCTCAAATGTGAGATAAACAACTGCTGACAGGAACATAATAAATCAGTCTGATTAGCTTAAACAAGAAAAGACCAGGGATTTTCTTTGTTCTTCTGGCTTTATGGGTTGGATGGTTTGTGCTGGTATAGAGCCTCCTTGGTCTAGACTTGTGTTTGAGAGACCATTGTGTGCTTCTGAAGTTGGTGAATCAACTAACAAACCCCAGATGCTTAGAAAATAGAATAGCAACCATATAGTACCACCATCAGTTAAATGTGGGTTTTGTTGTTGTTGTTTTTACAATTATATGACAGTTATTTATGAGGTTTCATAATATACAAATAGATGGAGGTAGATTTTTATGTATGACCTGGAATAATATAAGGGTTCACTGAAATATTGAAGATAAAAAAGCAAGCTTTAATATGCTGTTTGTGGTGTTCAATTTGGGGATTGACGTAGAAGAAAGGAGCTAGATATTTTATTTTCTTTGTAAGTAAATAGTATTAGTCAAGAAAATTATGCAGAATACAACCAAGAAGAATTAGAGAATGAAACTGTAATTCAAAGTGAACGGGAGCAATATGTGTTATATTCTTCATAATGTGTGTCTCTGATGTCTGAGATCAAGACCTTGAAGATAACCTTGGTGTGCTGCCACAAAGGTTGGTGTTGGAGGTGATGTGCTTTGCAGTTAATTCTCTTCCCTCCCCACTTTGAGACAGAAGAGTATATTCATGAACATGGTCTGCTTTTGTTCTGGGAATCCAGAAGATGAGGAAAAGATAAAAAGGAGGACTGGATTGAAGCATACAAGAATTTTAGGAAATGTTTACACCATAAATGTTTCAAAAATCCAGAACAACAGCAGCCTGTTTTTTTAGCACAGAGAGGTTTGCTTGTATTAGCATTCAGTTCCTCCTTCTGAACTCTGGACATCAGAAAAGGTGAAAATCAGTCCTTTACCATATTAAATCAGTGATTGAATGTTTTAACTATAAAACCAGGTTTTATCTTGCTCATGAAGTCTGGAAGAGTCCTTATACCTATCTTTTCACTTCACCATCGCTGATAGGCAAGGAAGCTATTATGAATGCCTGAAATACTGCTTAGTTTTTAATTCAGGCTGTTGTGCACAAGAATCTTCTGTTGCATCATTTCTTCAGTTTATATGTTGGCAGAGAATCTTGTTTTCTCTGAGATACCTTCCCTTCCTGCTGTTCCTAAAGATACATTTTTAAGGAATGAAAACTTTCTTTGTCATAGCATCTGGAGCCATTATTCCATTCCAGTTATGCTGGTGTTAAATTAATTGCTGATTAGCACATATAATGAACAAATGCAACTGCCAGTGTAATGGAAGACAGTTGGGGTTTTGTTTGCTTGTTTTTACAGCACTGATAAAAATCCCATGTCAGGATGAAAAGTTAATGAGCATGACTGTACTTCATTACCTGATATTACTAGGTGCTAAAAGCATGGCTGTTGAACATAGTGGTTTAGTTTGACTATAATATTAAACTTGCTGAAATTTTGTGTGAGGCGAGTAACAAGATACACCAGGCCATTTTGGAGGTGAAAATTTACTGAAAATTCGCAGTATTTCCCATTTGCTTATACAAACTCAGCATTTGGAGAAATTGCAGGTGCTTCCCTGCTGATTTTACCAGATGCTTGAGTTACTAGACTTAGGAGGATGAACTTACTTACAAAAGATGACTACTCTCTGGAACAACATGCTTTATTTTCATTTGAATTGCACAAGGCCATTCATAGTTGCTTGATTTCTTTTCTGTGGGATTTAGTAGAAGCAGAGCTCACTTCCTGCTGTATTTATAAAGTAAGCCCTCTTTGAAGTTGGAATGAGTCCACCCAACACCCACAATACCATATTTTTCTTTGAATGGTGTCACTATTTACAATCACTGTCAGGAAGAGATAGCCGAAAGTTTGACTGACTTCCACAAGATATATGTAATGCTGTCTGAGGTTTGATTACTTCAGAGTCCCCTATTTGAGGTCCTACAGACTTCATCACATTCTTCCTTGTGTGTTTTTGTTTAATGTCTGAGATTTTTCGTAGTGGTCTGCTCTTTTGTATTCAATGTCTGGGCTAGTATCTAGGGAAAAGAACTAGTTTGTGAATTGTCAGATTTTGCTAGGAAATAACTTTTCAGACCCTGGAAAATGTGTAGACCTCTTTCCTTTCACACTGCTTCATGGAATACTGACAGACACACATGTATAAGATATATAAGAAGAGAGGAGAGGTGAGGAGTGAGGTGTAGAAAAGAATGCAGCCTTCTACAAGGGAATGTATGTGTGTGTTACTTGGATTGATTTTTAGCTGTATCAAAGCTAGCTGAGAACTAGGTGATGATGGTTTCCTTTACAGACATTGTGATTACTTAACATTCACTGTGGATTCTTTAATATAATGATAGTCTCTTTATCAAAGGACTGAGGAACATCTGTTTAGGGATATTACCTTTCAGCCTCTTCCCTTTCATTCCCCATTTCCACTGCAACTGCTATGGTATGACTGTTTTTTGCTTTCATGACTTGTATTGAAAAAAAGCAGCCCATTAACATTTGCAAAGACTAAACACATGCTATTTTGAATCAGCTTTTTGTCAGAATAAGTAGCATTCTAGATACGTGTTACGGCTTCCAGAAATCCATGCATTCTGAATGTTGTTAATATAAAGGGATGTCTTACAGGAGGTGTTTTCCCTGATAGGAGGTAAGTGGTGAGAAGAGTAGCAGCAGGGGGTCTGCTTCAATGGCAGTTGCAGCCCTGCGTTGATGAGAGTCCAGCTGATCTCTCAACAGGGGTCAGAGGAACCCTGGAGCATCCCGCTGCATGTGCAGTTCCAGCCAGAGCTGGTCTTATACTCCAGGTACTGTTTATTTTAGTAAGGTCAGATCATCTCACAGCATCTGTACCAGCTTCTTTCACTTAACAAAATTGTGGTTCATCAATTTTATTAATCAAATTGTTTGCTATTAAATTTGATGGAGCACTTTTGGCAATTGCTACACCCACATTTGCTGTCCTGACTTCACAGAGCTAGAAAAAAAGTTGTTCAGACTTAGAGCATTTACAGAGTTTTTGTTTTCCCAGATAGCCTTTCTTCCTCAGAGGCAAAGCATCCTGAGACAGGTAGATGACAAGTACCTGTTCAGAAGGTTTTAAGGTATGCTTAGCAGGGGCTGCATAGATGCTATGCAGCTACCTGGCTCTGATATGGCATGCAGAGCTCTGACCTGGGCGTCCTCCTCAGCTTGCATCAGGAACATGTGAGTGACGCTGTAGGATTAGCCTGCTAACCTGTACACTGAGCACAGCTTGAGAACATGCCCTAGTTGTCAAGCACCACACAAAGCTTAAGAGCAAATGAGCATGTGCTCCATCTCTTGTACTGAAGCTGCTCTGGAAATGCCATGAGAAGAGAGGGCAAGGGAGAAGGACATTATCAGCTGTGTGTTTCTGTGCTCGCCTAGTCAGGGGCATTGTTGTGCCCGCTTTCAACATCAAACGTGACATTAAATAATTCCAGAGCCAGCTCTAATCTGTCTTCCTTCTGCCCTTTTCAGGACACAAACTGCATCTTTCTAGATCTACAGGCAACCTGAGGTGAGCCCTGTTTCCTAGCAAGAGGTGTGTAGCAACAAGATGACACTCCATGGCTCTCCTTCTGGTGTTCTCTCCCTGTGCCCCAGGCATGGCTATGCTGGGATGCTGTGCTGTGCCTCTTACTGAGCAGCTGAAAAGGAAAGGTAGGATGTCCATTAGCCTGTATTTCATTTCAGACTGAATGGCAACAGTCACTTGAAGGACAGGAGAGCTCCAAGCATACCTGAGTGGTGAGAGCAGGAGACTCTTGCTCTTAGCCTCTCAGTAAAGGCAGAAGTGGACAGCACTGCACCAGCTACTAAGATGGAGAAAAGTGACTGCTATAGCTGAACCCAGGACACTATTGCTCTTGATGGCACAGCAGGGTTGCTGATAATGGCTTTGTCTGGGCTTTGGTTGTTGTGAACTCAGGGTTGTGTGACCAACACAAGGTTGTTGTGAACTCAAGGTTCACAACGCTGGCTTTGGCCTTAGGTGGGGAGGCCTCCTCTGGAGCCCTTTGAGGGCACCCTTGTAGCTAGGAGCAGCAGCAGCATGTATGGTAGGGTCCTGTGCTGTTGCACCATTAACTGCTGTGCTGCTGGGGAGGGTGGTGGGCATTAGATGATGGCACACACAGCCTGGGGTGATTATTTTTTGCTTACCTATAGTTGGATTTGATGGTTTGTGTATCATCAGTTACTTTGGAAGGAGTGGCTGCCCTTAGGCTGAGACATGCTCTCCCCTTCCTCTGTGATGGAAGGGGTTTTGTGTCTCTCAGCCTGAGCCTGCAGCACTGTTCAGCAGCTATGGTAGCTGGGCTAAAGCCGCACAGGTCTGTTCCAGTAGTTATTTGCATGTGAAATTCTGTGTTTAAAGAAAAGATCTCTGAGCCCAGCTGCTTACAGGAGAAGCTTGCTCGCTCTGGCTGTTCTCCTGTGGAGCTTTTTATTCAAATGGCACCTGTGCTGTGCCAGCATTGCCTCTGAGCTTGTCAACACTGGGTTCTCACTGTGCTGCGCTGCTGCTGTAATTCCCACCTAGCACCCACCACCTCCTTATCCGCTCTTCTTGGCACCGGCTTTCAGTGGGAGCTGTGGGGAATGGGGCTGGCACCAACAGTGCAGCCTTGTTGCCACCACTGCAAGCCAAATGCCAGGGCAGAGCAGGGCGGGTGGGGACCACGGGGTGCTCAGGGGTAGAAATTGGAAAATAGAACCTTGCTTTATAGACAAGCTGCCTGGCTGTCACATGGCAGGAAAACGGTGCTGCTGCTGTCTCCCATCCCATCTGAAATCAGTGTTCTCAGTCCTGCCCCAGCCCGCCCAGGTGCTCTGGCTTTGTCAATTGGAAATCCTGGGACCAAATGGATCAAGAGAATGGAATCTGAGGTTTTTCAGCTTAGAACAGCTGATCTGCCCTTTTTCAGGCTGCATCCCAACCTTTCTCTCCCAAACTTCAAACTCGAAGTGATGGTGCCCTGAAGAGCAGTTGAAAAGGTTAACAGAATGAAAATACTTGCCCCTGGGCATAGTTTTTGGCCAGATGTTGGTGTCCATGTGTATTGTGTAAAGTACAGACAGCAAGGCCAGGAGTACTGGCAGCGCAGGGGACACGTGTAAGAAATCTGGTGCATCTGAAATGTATCATTTTATTATGTGCAGACAGATAGTTGAAGCAGCCAGCTTTGTGTTGGAGAGAAGTGGCTGAACACCTTAAAATTCACCAAAATGCTTTCTGGACAGGAAAAAGATGCATTTAGGGAAAATCGTTCAGCCAATCAGTGTGTGCAGCAATTTAAATGGGAGAGCAGAGCACTGGAGGCTACTGGCTTCCTTCCCCTGGGTAGTACCCATCTGCAGATAGTTTCAAAAATTGCTTATATCAATCAGATGATGTCCTAAATTGCATGATTATGTAAAAGATAATATATAAAGTATTAAATAGTTCTTCACCATCTTTCTTAACTTGATACTTGAAGTATTTCATGGCTTTTTGTTAATGCAGCTATTATTTTCTTAGTATACTTACTTATAAAACCCCTCCTAATAGATAAGAGCATGTAAGTCGTTCGCTTCTTAGTTGCCTGTGTAAAGTCTCCTCAACCAAAAAAGTCAGTTGACAGCTGCAGCTTATTGTTTCTCAGTTATACTTTAGGCTTCTGTTAATAGGCAGCATTATGTATAGCGTTTACTTTTACCTGTAAAGACTGGAAATGGTGCATGGCAAGCACAGGTGCCACCTTCCAGGTGTCCTTGAGAGGACAAGTACCAAGGTACGTGGGGAATTTTTTGGCAAAGGTGAGGTACTTGAAAAACAACACAGAATTTATTTTTTTTTTTAAATAGGACACAGACACAGAATAATTTAAGCTGTTCAGTTATACCAGTATATTTACCCACAGTGCCACGAGGCTTTGTCAGGTCTGCTGAGGCTATCGTTTCAGGGGAAGTGGGTGCACAAGAGGGACCCGTGAGATGTTTGGGGTGCAGCCAAAGCCCTTGCTGCGCTCTGTACTGGGTACTGTGTAGCACCAGTGTGGCCAAACAGCCACCCATCGGTGCTGGTCAACAAAGGGATGTTTCCGTTTGCAGATTCAGTATCATCTCCTACACAGCTTACATATGATCTCTTCACTAGCCAGATGCAGCTAAAATGAAACAGAGACGCTTTACCAGTGAAACAGTGTTTAATATAGTTAAATTACTTAAATAGATTTCAATTTCCATGGGAAATCATAACTGTATCCATTTTTGCAAGATCCAGAGTAAAGAGTGTGTGAATACCCCTTGAAATGATCATGACACACTGTCAACAATCACAGCTAGAGATACGGGGGACTTGAAATTTCATTGACAACACAACTTCATAAGATGAATCAAAAGTTAAGAAGACCGCAGACTTTCATAAAGCAGAAAGCAAACTTAAACCCAAGTGTATGGCATGAAGATAATGAATCTGGGTGAGGGGGTAAAAGGGATGGAAGGTGGAGGGGGAAAGAAAGGTATAACAGTGTGATGCAACAGAAGTATTTTGCAAACCAGGGAAGATGTAAAGGAGCAAAAGTATAGTACAAGGGCAGACTTGGCAGTTTTACAGAAGTCAATATACTATACTTTTCAGAGATGTTTCCTAGTGGAAGGGAGAAGGAAAGGGGCGATGCCATTTAAGCTCACGTTTAAATGGCTTAATGCTCGGGTTATGCTCAGCAATATAGCAAATTAATTAAGACAGGCCCATGGATTTTCACTTATTCTTGTTGAGTAGGAAAAAATAAATCACCACCACCATAGTGCAATCATTAAGCTGTTTGTTAGTACTACAGTAATTCTGCCCTGAGAAGAGTGGAAAAGAACTTTATTAAGTGTCAAAAGATTGGAGTCATTTTTAGTGCTAGCCAAATTCAATATCAAAACTCTCCCCTCATAGAATATAAAAAATATAGCATTTTTTAAAATTCTTTTTTTTTTTTAATAAAATATCAAGGGATTTTTCTTTAATGGTTAAAAAAGGTACATAAATGATAACAGTGAACTATTCATAAAGCCCCCACTAGTGATAAAGATGTCCAATACAATATCAATGGCACTGCATTTTAAGGTTGACCACCTCATATATATACACTTGCCATCATAAAGTTTTTTGAAGATCACCTAATTCCTGAAAAATTGAAAATCTGTGACTCAGTTTAAATAAGTGCCTACTATAGGAAAGTCAACTTGATGCTGCAGGACATAGTTCCTTGTAATGTCAAATGGCAGTTACAATATCAGACAACTCTCATATCAGCAGGATTCTATTAAGACCATCTATGAAAAATC
Source organism: Strigops habroptila (assembly GCF_004027225.2). NCBI lineage: Eukaryota > Metazoa > Chordata > Aves > Psittaciformes > Psittacidae > Strigops > Strigops habroptila. The sequence goes on along the minus strand of NC_044281.2, from coordinate 54,048,185 downwards.
ATTTTTTTTAAACAAAAAGTTCAAATGAGCTAATTTTTTTTTTTTTTCTTCTTATGAGAGCTCACGTTAGCATTAGTTAGAAGATTTGCTTAGAGCTCTTTCTGACATGTTTGACATGATACCACCTCAGTAGCTAAAACTCAAAGGTCCTGTTTCCATTTGTTAAGATGCCACCTTCCGCTTGAACGCTGCATGGAACAACTGTGTGACTACCACATTTGGGTTTTTCCTCTTCTTTGGGGTTGTAGAATTTTCTGGATTTTCATTTTAAAATGCATCTGATTCAGCCTGGAAACTCACCTGTTTGTTGTTGGTTGATCGTATAGTGATAATCTGAAAACTGCCAAGTCTGTGTTCAGAGTATTATGCAGAAAAAAATTACACAAAAGTCTACAGGTTATATACACCTCCCACCACACCTTGGTGTGGACAGCCTGCCTGCTAATTTATATATAATTTACAAAATATAGAATTTGGTATATCTGTTAGATCTCCATGTTTTCAATATTACAAAATAAAAAATACAAAAAAACCCACAACAAATTTCAGGGGAGTTCCCCCCACAAAGTGTCTCTTGTTTACATCTAGTCTTTCCCATGTAAACTGATATATACCAAAGAAGAGCACAGAAGACTTTTTAATAAATATGGTTGTAGAGCCATCATTCTTTATCTTGATCTTCCCCTTCATCAGATGTGCCAGGCCCACTCAGAAGAGCAGTCATTTAGCCATGTAAAAGAAGGGAAAAGAAGGGGCCAGGGCTAGGATGTCTTTTCACACTAAACCATTAATGATGCCCTTCTAAAAGGCCTTTTTGTGTGCTGCAACAGTGGGTGTCAATTTTGAAAGCCATTCAGAACAGCTGATAAAAGCACAGTGGTACACTTCAAATAGCTGGCAGTATGGGATGGAAACATTATGGGAGTGCAAATCCATTCCAAAAAATAATGCTTTGTAGTGAATCATACATTCCTTCAACCAAGTAAATGTTGTGTTGCGTCAATAAATACTTAAATAGCTTCTTAGATCATTCTGTGGTAGCAGCCTTTTTAAAAAACTCCAAATTCATGTCTTATCTGTGAATTCTGTAGTACGCATCTTTGGTTGACTTAGCACTCAGCCAGGAGCAACTCCAAGGTGGCTTCTTTCAATTGCCTTTTGTGATGGGTGGCCAAAGAGTTTGCTGATATCAGCTCTAGAGTCATAGTGTGAAATTTCAACTGTGGTGCATTTTCAGCTTCACTGCCAAAAAGTCATTCTTCTCCAATTCACAATCTCGTGTAATGCAAATTCCATCTTTGAGTGATGCTGCAATCAATGCTAACTAATTGGAGGCCCTTCATTTAGAAAGTAGGTGGTCATTTCTCCTTTGCCTTTGACCTTAATGACCCCTCGATATTCCAGCTGATAGTTGTTGGCTACTAAAACCTGGTACATGTCTGTGGTTACCTGCAGAATAAACAAGAGTAAGCAGATGCTGGTCATGCCTTCCACACAGTGTTTTTCATTTGCTTTTGGAGTAATCCATGCACAAAATTAAAGTAGGATCGACTACTTTGTTTCTAAGTCAGTAGACTTTTCCAGATCAATCGCTAACTAAAAGGTTGGCACAGCTGAAGAACAAACACAACCTTTGGAAACAGGAACTACAGAAGTCACACATGGTACACAACTGGGGAGGTAAAGGGGGGAGGAATGCATTTTTTGAGACAGTCACAGGATAAAAAGAAACAAATGAGTCACGTTTTTAAAAACACACCTGGCAGTTCAGTCTACTCAGATGCATTTGTTATATCACTGGAGTGTTAGTAGGAAAACAGGTTAAACATATATTAAAAATCATCAAGAAATTCCTTAGAAATTACCCAGTGGATGTACAGTTTAGAAGGGGTCATTCAGAGATATGTTTTTATGAAGGAAAAGGTGGTAGGCAATGAGAAAGACTGAACAAATGGGATAATCTAGCAGCATCCGAATTCTCTCTGCAGATGCCACTCAAAAATAATCACTTATGCTGCCGCATAAGAGAAGTTTGAAGACCAGATTTCCTGAGATACGTATTTGTTACAATATTTTTTCACACCCCTTTTCAGGTGGCTTTAAATATTCCTGTTTCTGGCTTCCTGTGGCTGTAACATTGCTGTGCTGATTTGCTTAACTGGAATGAAAAATTGTTCACAGACCATCTCGTAGGAAAGTTAGAGTGTTGGATAAATATTGATCCAGTTAACTGACAGCTTAATTGGAAAGAAACAGCATGGCTTCCCCTCTTAGGTTTTACATCAGTTTAACTGTTTTTATATCCCTTCAGTACTTTCCCAAGGAATGACAATCTGTTACTGTGGACATTGGCTTAGCTAGCACGGGACAGTGGAATTGAATCACTGGAAAGGTCCCTGTCTGAAGGCCAAGGAGATGTTTGATTACAAGACAGTTTCCATTAATCCCTGAAACCATCCTCTTTCTCTAGTTACATATCCCCATCCCACTGATGGCTGGATCCTTGCTAGCCTCACAACACATACAAGATTACGAACAGAGAAGTGAATTACAGAAACACAGATCTGAGTCAAGCCCTTGAAAAATAAAACAACCTACAGCTGCCCATAGCCAAACAGCAAAGGCAGCAGCACAAGTGAGAGTAAGCATCACAATAGGACTGCGCTCATAGGGCCAATGAGGCATGTGGGGAAGGAAACTCGGCTCAACACTTCCACCCAGAACTAACCTGCAAGTTTTTGACTAAAGGTTGCAAAGTTGGTCAAGATTAAAAGGCAAAACTTGATGATAGCACTGGCATTCCTCAGCTGGCTTTTCTTTCAGTACTTTGTATGTATGGATGTTAAATGTATGGCATAAAGGAATAAAATGAAACCAAAATTCCAATTCACATCAGGTTTCAAAACCTGTAAGTGACACAGGGCTGGCAATGTAAGTTATCCAGTGAATTTCTTACCTGAATCCTGTCAGGCACACCTGTACTGTCCATTCGGCTGGCTACATTCACCGTGTTGCCCCATATGTCGTACTGGGGTTTGCGTGCTCCTATCACCCCAGCTACAACAGGACCAATATTGAGGCCTGGAAGGAGAAGAGAAATCCCACAATGCTCAGATCCACATAAAGCTTGAGGCAAGTTATTTTTCAGACAATAAAAACCCATCCTGAGGTTCATTTGTTCTAACTCTGCTTTACCTGACATGTAAAGCTATGGCCAAACTGTGTGGAAAGAAACTTTTAAGTTTCTTTAAGAAGCTTCTTTGATCCACTATGCCTGTCTGACTGGCAGCATGCACTGGATCTGCTCAACTCAAAGCTAATCTCCAGTACCAGGTAACAGGAAAAGGTTTGTTTGCCATCTGGCTGCCAAGCAAACTGCTCACTTGGAAGTCAGCACACAGCTGCTGTGATGCTGGGTGCCTGTGACACAGCAGCCCAGCAGCTTTCCAGAAAAAATACCACACTTCACATCATCACATTTCTTCTCTTCCTTCTTTTCTGTCTCTTTTTGTTCCCTGACTGGAAAGATAATTTAATGTCCAAAAATGGCAAAGCTGAGGACCATAGAGGCTGTGAGCAGGGAGCACATCACAGGCAAACGAGCACAAGTTCAGCTACCATTTGAGACCAGCTGTGGTAAGAAAGAGCTTCTCTGCACCAAGGTTGGTTGCCCAACTGCTCTTGATTCTCCAGGGAGCCTCAATAATAATGCTGCTACACTAACAAAGCTGCTCTGATGTTTCATAGAGGCCAAAGTCGTCACCAGACACAAGACAATTAACATCACTGTAGAGCATCTATGGGTTTTACTCTCCATAAAATCCCCAAGCTCAGAATGACCACTACCTATACTTAATCCAGTAAACACAGTGACATTACCTATCTTCATCTGGAAGTTGTTGAATGAATGTTCATTAATGTATTTCATTTGGTCCATTAACCTCATGGCAAAATCAGCCAGAGCTTTGATATGCGTTTTCCCTTCCTTGTCGTATGTGGAATCGTTCAGGCCTGATGCAGCCATATATGTACTGCCAATGGTCTTGATCTTCTCCAGCTGCCGGAATTGGTCTTCACTTATTATCTGTTTCACAAGAGCAAAAGAAGTGAATAAACCTTGATAAATATGTACATGCTGGTAATGTCCTTGCCACGTGTCTTTCCTTGGTACAAGTACTACAAAGTGCTGGACAGAGCCTCCACTACTCAAAGTATAGGAAGAAAAGGATTGAGATATTCAGAGGAGCAACAAGCGAATGGAAGGGATCTTAATGGGAAAAAAAAAAAGAAAGACTTCTAGAGCGAGGAGAAATGAACCGTGGCGCAAGGATTTCAATAAGCTACCTTCCCTCAGGAGCTCAGCAAAGCCCAACTAAACACATAGACTCGGTTCACTCTGTCCACACAGATTTGCTGTGACTTACTTCATCAAAATCGGCAATGATCTCGTTGAGCAGCCTCAGACACTCCACCCCTTCGTTGTTGGCCTCTAGCTCCACGTAAAACTCTGAGAAGTTGCTTATAGAGGCGAACATGACAGCCACACACTCACAGGACTGGTAGTACAGTTCATCATTTCGCCGCTCCTGAGCCAAGAAATGGGCTGCCACGTCCTTTGGCAAAATGTTGTGGAGGAGGCGTCTGTTATAGGCCTGCAGCTCCTCCATTTCTTCTTTCTCTTCAGTGGCCTAGTTTAGGAGGGAGAGACAGTGATGTGCTTACTCTTTTGGTAACTGCTCTGGGGAGGAAAAAAAAGCTGAAAATGAACTTGCAGGGAGTGCAGAAACAGAAGAAAGGGGGAAACTGCAAAGGAGGGCAGAACCAGAGATATGCAGAAACTTGTGGAAGTTTCTCCAGTGGAAGAGGGTCCATCTCATTGTGTGTAAAAGCAGACACAGAATAACACCAGAATCCAATGTTGTTGTATTTCTGGGCTCTGAATTGGGTAACCTGTACAAGGTCTGTTCCTTTTGGGAAACTCCACCACCATCCTACCATCCACAAAACTGCACATTTGGCTTTCACAGTCAAGCACAACAGGTTCAGGAGGAAAAAGACCATTGCTGAAGTCTGATTGCATGAGTGGTGTTCAATTATAATCCTCTCCCTGCACCCCCTAACTGCTCACATAGCCATACTCTCCAGGCCTCACTTAATGAGGGGAGAAGGGATAACCTCCCCACATCCCGTAACTACATGTTGGCACAAGCAATACTTGCAAAGCGCTTGCGACTTTGCTTGTGGATGCTGATTTCTGAAACAGGACATCTGAAACTGGAAATAAAGCAGGGAAGGACCCTTTAGAAAGTGGTATGTCTGGACAGAAGAAGGAAAATGTTTGACTCCACCTGGGGACACAAATGCTTTGGCCAGCTGAGCCTAGACCTGGAATAGGCAAGTCAGCTCATGCCTCCAATTGTTTTACCATTTATAAATGAGGATAACAATGTTCATCTGCTTCCCAAGGAGCTTTAATTAATTGGTGCTTCCTCAGTGCCTCCTACTCAAACCACTGAGACCTATTATTAGAATGATGTCCTGCCATCCAGAAGGTAAAAAAAATCTATATAAAACCTGCAGTTCTGCAGTCCCCCAGCTGAGTCCTGGGCAAAGCTGAGACCTGTCCTGCTTGCTTGAGAATCACATACAATGCCCCAGTATCACTCATGGACACGGGTAGTGAAAACATTAACACTGCACTCAGGGACAGGAGCACAGTGTGGCATTATCTGTAGCTTGCTGGTTATCCAGTGCTGCTGCCTAGGGGCTAATGAAGGCTGGATATCAAGCCGGTTCCCACTGCTTAGCAAGAAAGCGAATGAAAATGCAAATGTGAATCTTTCACAGCCCTGAACACAGCAAACTAAAGCTCACTGAACTCTGGGAAACAATTCAGCAGTGAATACGAGCCTCTTACATTTACAAATTGTGTTATAGTACAGATTCTTGCAACAGTGACAGGCTCAGTTGCCCAAATTAATTACCCTCTATCTTCAGATCTATAACCTATTACTATTGAAAATGCATTTACAAGGAAACAAGGGGTTAAAGTAAATAATCAGGGTAGGAAGCAGTGAGTATGCAAAGTACTACAGAAGAGGAGAGCCCAGGTACATGCCAGATCCAGATTAAATTCAAAGGCATTTTATAATGCTCCTCAACTTGGTAGTGAATAGCTCAGTAATTTTATATTAACACCAATGTCTATGTGCTCCAACACAGCAAACACCCACTAACCTGGAGTTTCCAGAGGAAATCAAGCCTTGCAGTGGATTCCACTTGCTGGGCATGCAAGTACAGTGCCAGGACAAAGACAGTAATGATGACAGGGGTCACAATCTTCAGCGCGACTCGTGTCACTGCTGGAGAGCTGCAGCCAACGGAACAGCAGAATCTCCCAGTTAGTGTCAGAGTGGAGGAACTCAGCTTAGGCACGCTCCGCAGTTCCCACTTTAAGGCTAACCAACCTCTGAAGAAATGTCTTTTTTCTTTGCCCTCAAAGCATGTGTTTGGTAAAGGGACAAACAATACCTGCAAAAAGCTGAGGGCTTTGGCTCATAGGTGCTGATTTCTAAAGGAGGTCTTTGAAACTGGAAATTTAATCCACCTTCATTAAAAGGGTTAGCAGCAATATAAAAGCCATTTTTTAGAGAATAGCCATACATTCAGCCAGCACCATGCTTGGCAAAACCAAAATGCTGACAGCTCTTCAGACTCTATTCAGTGTGTCTCCTGCACTGGCTTCCCCATTCTCCTAAGTCTGGAACTGTTCTACACTTACTGCTTCTGTAATTCGTAATTTCTTAATGGCCTTTGTTTTGTAAGTATTCTGTAAGTTCAAAAAACCCTTAAGACACGTTTCCATCCCTTCTGACAAGCAAGCAAATAAAACCTGTTAAATCAGAATTAGAGTTATACAGGATGACAATATTGCTTTGATAAAACCTTTGACTTGTAATTACAAGTAAGCTGTATGAGATGGTCTATAAAGCAAGTTGACGTAAGTCCCACAGGAAAGAGGAAGCTCTGAGAGTAGCTATACGTACAAAAGGGCAATACTCAGTCCACTCACGGCATTTGCACTGTTGCACCAGGTCACAGCAATGCATAGTCAAATACCAGATACTGCTGGTGAGCCAACATGCTGATACTGCACCTTGTGAACAGAAAATGCCTACCAACAAAACGCCATAAAAATATTTCATGCCAAAGTGACTCACCATAACGTTCCATTTGCAGACATGCTGAAAAAAACCACAAATACAAGGTTAGTAGAGTGTTTGGCTCCCTCCAGCACTCGTCATGTAACAGCACCTTTGCAATGTGGCACCTCTAACACTACGTGGGGCTATAGCTCTTTCGAAACAGAAAACTACAAAAAGATGGAGGGGAGGAGAAAAAAGGTCGCCTGATCTACTCTCAAAAACCCAGAGTGGCGGTGCAACACGGTTAATGTGGTTAAAATATCGGAGAAGGATTAAGAGTCAGAGAATCAACTGGGATTCTGATGTCACTGTGGGATGCTTAGCAGTGCTTGTACACCTGTCACTACTTCATTAGGTCAGGCTGGAAAATTTGACCTGAAGAAGGAAGCTTTGGGCTGATACCTTATGAAGGATGGCTCCTCTGCCCCATTTATTGTAGCATGGAGATATGTTTAATTCCTTTAACTAGCACTACTCCCTTCTTCTGCAAGTTACTCATCTCCAGTGTTGTGCCTAGCTATGAGTACCACACATGAATGCACTGAAGAAAACTCTTATGTGGCTTGCTATTACTACTTACAATACTGCAAAGTACTCATATGAAGCGGAGCTGCTGGAGAAGGTGGAGGGTGTGCTTTTCTTACGGTGAGAGGATGGAAAGGAGCTTTCTGGTACGTAGTAGCTATCTGAGTTCCTGACTGATTGCTTAATGCTGCTGAGTTTCTTCTGAAGCGTGGGTGGCTGAGAACCATGTACATGGATCTTATAAAATACTAGTTAAGTGGAAAGAAAGAGATCGGTGGTAAAATTACTGTAGTGTCATTGGTGCAATTACAGCTTTGCAGGCTACTAATGTGATACATCTTTAGCCCAAGAATCTCACAGCTGTCTTGAGAGCTTCAGGCCATAGTTTTCTGGGGCTGAAAGAACCTCTCGCTATAGAATCAGAGATACAAATCATCGAAATTGAAATAGCCGAGGTAGCCTAACTGGGCATAAAATTAAAAAGTAGAAGCACAGTGACTCTCTAACCTTGTTTGTTCCAAGACATTTTCTACAGCTCCAAGCATGGAATTATCTTCTGACACGGATTTTGCAACCCACCATTGTCTTGCACACAATCTCTTGCATGGCCTATTGGCCAGCTCCAGCACAGAGCATGTGTGCCTGGACGTGGACCCAGTTTGGGAACCCTGGCGACAGTGAGTCCCACACTAGAAGTTGGATCTAGTTGGAGACATTTCCCACGTGCAGCATGATTCCCCTACTCCCCTATATCACTACCTGGCCAAGGACAACTGACTGCCCCCCAAAATCACTCTGTCTTATGATGGGAGCCTGGCAGATCTGACCCTCTGCACCGGCGCTGCAGCTCACTATGGGTGTTACACATGCTCTAAAATCTTCGCAGATACTACGGAATGCATGAAAGCCAGTATTTACAGTAACTCTTTGATAAGTGAAAATGCCCAATGCAAGCAGTAATGGTGTTACATTGGTTGCTCCCCCATGGGACAGGCATTTCCAGCAGCAGATGGCTCTTTAATTACTGGAAGGCAACACAGAGACGACAAGCTCAGCAAATACACTCCTGCTCATTAAGTGCACATTTTTAGCAGGAAAAGTGGTTGATTTTGGGGACAGCTCCTGTAGGACGGGAGCATCTCCCTTCTTACAGCCACAATGCTGAGGGACAGCCCGCCCTCTAAATTACAAATCACTGGGCAAAGCTCTTTGGGCTACACTATGCAGGCTACACTATGCAGGCTACACTATGCAGGAACTCAACTTGGAAGATCATATTGGTCCATCACATCTTTAAACCCAACTCATTAGTTTTATGTTCTGCACAGAGAAAAGGTAATATGATAGTAGCTCTGTGCATCCAGTTATACTTCGTGTGTCACCACGCTGCTGTGTCGCTGCAGTGAAGTCTAGCAACTCCCAACATGCTATACTCAGCTTTTCAGTCGCTTGCATGTTGGGTTGGTTTGTATACAGAAGTGAGAAGTGACATCTGCATTGCTTCTAATTAGTCAGAGTACCATAATGGCTGCAGAGCAGACAGTAATTATGTAGCTGCAATGGGCACCAAATTAAAGTAGTATGAGGTCATGTTCGTTGGTTTGTTTGGGTTTTTTTTAATATCAGCTGGACAATAAGGTACATCTCTGAACTATGTGCTACATGCTGAGCTCTCATTTCCCACAACACACAAATGGACTGCCAGACACTGCGACAATAAATAGCTGTCCATGGAGCTCTCCAGACAAAACAAATTGTCCTTCTTTCAGACGGGATAGGGCTAATTTTCTTCCTAGTAGCTGGTACAGTGCTGTGTTTAGGATTTAGTGTGGGAATAATGTTGATAACATGCTGATGTTTTTAGTTGTTGCTAAGTAGCATTTATACGAAGTCAAGGACTTTTTAGCTTCTTGTGCCCTGACAGTGAGAAGGCTGGAGGGGCACAAGAAGTTGGGAGAGGACACAGCCAGGACAGCTGACCCCAACTGACCAAAGGGGTATTCCATACCATATGATGTCATGCTGTGGGGAAACCTGGCTGGGGGGCACTGCTCAGGGACTGGCTGGGTATTGGTTGATGAGTGGTGAGCAATTGCACTGTGCATTACTTGTTTTGTATATTCTATTATTACTATTAACATCATTATTTTCTTCATTTTCTGCCCCATTACACTGTCTTTACCTCAATCCAGGAGTTTTCTCTCTTTTACTCTTCCAATTCTCTCCCCCATCCCACTCGGGCCGGGGGAGTGAGCGAGTGGCTGCGTGGGGCTTAGTTTCCAGTTGGGGTTAAACCGTAACACAAATGTAATTTGTGAGAGATAATATAGTATCACAAAAAGCTATTTCTGGGAAAACATGCTAACCTTCTGCACTTTATTACTGACATTTTGATTGTGAAGTGACGTAAATTATACTTCTAAGTGCTGTAATTTCGCTTAGTGCTTGACTTACAAGAATGAAATGATATTTGGGATATAAAATGCTTTTATTTCACTAATTGTGTTAGAAAATGCTAAATAGCTTCTGCTGCTGGAATATATAACATCTACAAATAAAAGTAAGGAAACCTCATTCTCCTCATACCTCCTCAGAAAGCTCCATGGGGCTTCCTACATAATTTAATTCACTTGAGTTAATAAAATAATTCAGGTGATTACTGCCAATAGCAATAAAAGCCATACCTCCATTAATTAGTAATGGGCACACAGGAATGCTAACATCATGGAATATTTGTGTGAACGACAGAAGTGACCAGGTATATCTGGCTTGAAGGTGTTAATGACCATCAAGAAATTTGAGCAACTACACAAGCTATTTCATAACCTACAAGATAGCACTGGAAAGAACCATGGCAATCTTCTCAACCACCATCCTGTCTAAGATAGGAGCAACCACAGCCATCATCCTTGACAAATTCTTTCATCTAAATTGGTGCTTTCTAGATCTCTGATGGTTCTTTGCTGCTCTGGACTCCCCATTATTGTGAACTGCCTTCTTGTGCTAAACTGGAAAATGTATTCCAGGTTAGGCCTTCCCACTCCCGAGTAAAACAATGGTCTACTCGTGTCTTACAGGCAACCCTCCTTATTATACATCTTAGCATTATATTCATCTTTAGACAACACCATGATTTTACTGACTCACATTCAAGTACAACTGTTGCCTACAAAGGGAAATCATCAAAACAAGTACTCAACACAACAATGCAACTCCCAGTGAGAAATTAAACTTGTGGAAGAGGGTGGGTTTGTGGATGTGCCAACTTTCCCTCCCTGGTGTGACCTTCAGGACCCACACTCCCACTTAGCCCAGGCCCTTCTGCTGGGAATTATGCTGAGACTAACTATGATACTGACTTTTCAAATGTGGACATGTGTCCAACAGCAACTGTCAGGAGATCACTAGCCAAACAACAAACACCACCATTCCGCCACCCCATCTGGGTTTGATATACCAGATGTCTGAACATCTTGGTGTTTCATTATCACATCCCTGAGTCAGCTCAAGTTTGTTAGAGGTTTGTTGGGTTTTGTCTTTTGTTTTTTTGTTTTTTTTTTAATTTTATGAGAAATGACATTTCTATATTGGGAGTGTAAGAGCAGAAGTGAGAATGACTAACGGCTCCCCATTTCTGGAAGAAAAAGCAATACAGATCCACTCTGATTCCAGTTATATTTTGTTATTAATAGATAGCTCGTTAGTCAAGTTCCACATTAAAAAGACCTTAAAGGGAATGGTGTTTTGCTATTCTTCAGAGGTTGAGAGCAGCACAGGCAAAGCCTTTAGTTTACAGCCATGCCTTCTCTGGTATCATGCACTTCCCTTTCTTGCACCACTGCCTCAGCACTCATCCATCTAATGGCACACTGAAATCATTGGGTGACAGAAATGAGGTGAAGATTTTGGAAGTGAAAGGCACTTACTAGGTGTTAGCTGTAACCAGGAGATCTGCATTGTCAAAAAGGTTGACCCCTGGCACTTCCACAATGAGAACATATATAAATTCAATGATTAACATAAGGATCAGTTTTCCAATACAGCTGATCTGAAGGAACACAGAGCAGGCCAGAAGACTCAGTAAGACACTGTAGGTAAAGTACTGTATAAAGACAAAAAGGGAAAAAAAAAAAACAGAAGAGAGATGAATGTCAACTGGATAAATCAAACTGGAAACAAAGGAAACTAAACAGAGGAATAGAATGGGATTGGGAGTTATGTAGTTGAGCTGACTGAACATGTAAGCCTGAGGGTGCCTGTGGAATTCTCCCACATTACAAAAGATTTAAGTGTTAAAACTGAACTGATGGAGAAGAAGAGGCTTGCATTCTTCATCAGGTGTTATTTGCTTAATGCTCAAGAGGCATAGGGCTCGCAGCTGTATACCCAATGGTGTGATATAGGTTTGCCCTTGACACAGCTACTGTATTAGCAGAAAGCATCATCCAGTGATGCTGGAATACTCTGTGCTTTCATGTCAAATTTTAGACTCAAATTCACCTATCTGCACAATATACAGGACCATGGGTATTAGCAATTCACACCACCAGGACAGATACCCACTTGAGACCAGTTGGAAAGTATTGCCCCTGCTGATGTGACACACTGAATCCATCGGCAAGACACAAGCTGGACAAACTTGTACCAATGCCCAGTATAACGACTATTTTTCTGCCAGCAGTTGCACATGTGGCAGCAGAGCCCTCCACCACACCTGGGTAGTGGGGCAGCAACTTCTGCCAATCTGAAAGCTGAATGCTTAGCATGACAGTGCTTTCCAATGAGACTGCATGTGCCATTTATGGCTCCTGCAAAAGCTAGCATGGATGTAAAATGAAGAGAGGCACGTTATTCAGCTCATCACCTTCCTGCTGTCAAATCTGTGACGATTTAAGCTTCCACTCTGTCTGGACAGGCTTATTTCTGGCAAAAAAAGCCTATCAGATGCCTGAGGCAATCCATCCTTTCAGTTAAAAGAAAGCCCTAGTTGAAATAGAAATACAATTATGTTCTGAGCTCGTTTATTAATAGTTCATTGCAGATATATTAAACTAGAGAAAGTAACTTGTGCAGTTTGTAACTCGACTCTTCAGTTTCTAGAAAATGGGTGGATGTTCCCTGTGGCTGAGAGGTAGGATCCCACCATCTGGGAACAACAGACAATGCCTGTACCAAGTCCAATATCTGCCCTGCAGAGCACAGGGGAGGGACTTCCCACTTAACCCACTGACCGGCAGGACCTGGTTCAAGGCTGCCATAGTACCCTCATCATGCGAAATGGTTGTTCCTCATTGCTTAAAATCCCTCTGTCCTGAACCAGCACTCCTGACAACCTCATGATGAGCACAGACTGCTTCTAGTTCTCTATTGTGCCTGTTTTTGCTCCTGGGTGTTTCTGCAGACATACTTAGCCTTTGCAGGATTGAAAGTCACAGTAATGGTGCTCTCAGAAACCTCACTGAATCAGATAGGGAGCATATTCCTGTTAGGTTAAGTGGAAATGCGGTACCAGGACTTTCAGTAGCACCTTCAACATCTGGATGATAACAGATGACCCATAAATCTGTCAGGTCCCCATAAACCCAAATGACCTTGACATAAATTCTGCCTCCAACCTAGATGGACTTTTTAGCTTTTCAGTTTCCAGTAGACAACACATAATGTCCACGACCTATAAATTCAGAGAAAGGTCTTGAATAGCTATGGAACAACTTGTTTTTATGAACAACTTGTTCCAAAGAGGTAGGATTTGCATTTGTGAATTGAAGCAGACCACTATCAGGGCTGCTAACCTGCCTGAGGACAGAACCTACTATACCTATAGAAAAAAACATAAGCAAAGTTTTTTATCAGGATATAAAACAATGGAGGGAAGGGTTAAATCTATGACTAGACACTGGTTTTCAGTGAAGTGATTTTCAAGTAACATTAAGCACCCACAAACTCCTTTGAAATGACTTGCAGTTCTGCATGCCATTAAGGACTTGATGGAGAAAGACCATTTCTCCTCCTGTAGGCAGTATCCAGCAATTATAAAGCCTACTGATTATTCAGCCCTGAAGGAACTTAAACATTAATGTGGACTCATGGTAATAACTTCAGACACTTAAGTTTGTGCGTAGTAGCCTGTGTCATCCTATAACATCAGTCAGGAGCAACCTTGCTTTCCTCTGAATCACTGAGATTTGTCACATGGGTTTTATAGCCCCTTCTCAGATCAAGCTCTGCAACTCATTTTTTTCAAGCAGTACCTCTGGAAAGTTGCAGTTGGGCAAAGGACTGTCACAGAATCCCTGCAAGGTGCCCAGGCTGTAGTTGGAAGTCAGGTTGCTCATAAGGCATGTGTCCACCCGGTCCAGAGTGATGTTGTATTCTGCAGCCATGCAGCTGGCAAGATCCACAGTGCTGCACATGAACTGAAGAATAAGATTGTATTAAACTCAATGGCATAGACAAAGAGAAGAAAACAAAATAGTTTGCATGAATTTAAAAGCCCCTTGGCTTAATTTTAAGGAAAATGGCTGTAGCAATGTGCAAAAGATGCAAAATTGAATCACCAGCTTCTGTTTTACTGGGTGTGCAATGGCTATGGTTTTTATCCCCCAAAATATTAATTAATAAAATCCAGGCAGTGCACTCTAGAAAGCTAGTTTTGTGCTCAACTTCACGTACAACTTCACAGGCAGAGGGGCTGTAGATATTATACATACAAATATATCCTGCTGTGTGTGACAGGTTCCTGGTGTTGCTCTATTTCTGATGACGGGAATTTCTGAGCTGATAACTTTCCCTTGCCATTGCTGAAGCTTATGCTGTGGCTCCTTCTACAGGGAAGACTTTTGCAGCAAGGCTGAAAAGCTGATGTGCTATCTTATGCTGAGGAAGCAGCAGAGGCCTATTCTGATCTCCTCCACATGCTGCTCCATTTGTCCATTCTGCTAATTTTTACACTACATAGTTCATGACTGCAAAGAATCACACACTATGCAGAAAAACAAAGCTCTAATTTCTGCGTGGTGCTCAGCAACCCACACAAGCTCTTTGCAGGTGACTTTGGGGGAAGATGGTGGGGTGTTGATGTCACTTAGCTAGTGCCTCTCATTCAAGTACTTCAATTGTTTCCTAAATCTCCACTATGTGTACAGGGAAGCTAAGGCAAGAGCAAGTTGGAGGCTGATTTTTAGACGTTTAAGCCTATCCTTGCTAGTGCAAATCAGCACTGCCACAGCTGAGGCCACAGCTGAGGAGCAGAGGGCCATGTGAAGCCTTTGTAGCTACCTCCAAGCTTAGGGCTTTAACCCCAGGCCCATCTCTCCCCCCTAACCCACCCTTAAAAAATCAAATAGATGTGTGCAGGGTAGAGAATATTGAAGTGGTTTCTTTAAAATACATTCAGCCTTCAAGCCATTTGTACAAGTCAGAAACCAGCAGCTGCAGGGTTTTAGAGAACAGCCCATCTCTCTCCAAGTCTGAAATCAGCAGCAGTGTTTGATTGCAAAGCTAAACCACCTGGTCCTGAAAGTTTAACTCAAAGCAAAGTCTTCACAGTCCCTGTTAGGTGATTACTGTGCTCAGAGCAGGACACAGCACTGTGCAGAAGGCTGGCACAAAGCCTGTGCAACACTTAAGTGCCACTCAATACTGTGGGTGTTAAATGACACATCGGCCTCATGCTGGCCCTTCATGCAGGGGAACACTTCAGGCTTGGCTTATGTACTCAAAGCAGAAGGATTTAAAAAAAGAATATGGGCAGAAGTTGGTGCCAGCACATAATGGGCTACATGGATGTGGCTTTCGGGCTCCTGTTTCTCTTCTATGTCCAAAAAGCAAAAGGGAACTGATCTCAGATGCTGTAAGCATTAGGCAGGATTACATTAAACCCAGTGGTTGTAATGGGCAACCATGATGCTGAGCGCCAATAAGAAAACCACGCAGAACCAAAAAGAAATAATGCACATACCATGTTGACAAAGGCAGATAGAAAAACCAGGATAATGGCAAAGACTCCAACTAAGGTACTATTGGTCCTGGACTGTACAATCTTCTTAGAAAGAGTCTGGAGCGGAGCTGGGAAAAGCTGCATGTGAGGGGAAAAAAAAAAGATTAAATAAACATAAAAAATCATTGCTTGTTTTACAGATTACAACCTGCATTTGAGCTGCCCACATCCTTCAGCGCTGTGTCTGAGTGGATGCTGCACAGGGGTTAAAGAATGATGATGGGGGATGGCAACTCTGGGACAAGGGTGAGCAGGAACATGACCGCCTCGTGGCCGCAGGCCCAGCTGGCTCACCAAATCTACTCAGTCCTTCCTAACGGGAATGATGGCTCCTGAGCCAAGATAGCATGTCATGCAGGGCTGTGCTCATCCTGCATCATGAGAAGCAAACCACAAGCCATCTGCAACTCAAACAGCCAGGAGCTTGAGCCTGTGAATTACTGGATCAAAAATTAAAAAAAGCAGAAATGAAAAAATACATGTCATATCCTTTTGATCACAGAAGTGTATCATAGCACTTTCTGGTGCCATTCCAGAAGCAGACTGCTAAAAAGCCAGGCTAGTCCTGTGATCTGTCAGACCCTTAGTAAAGGCGCTGGAGAAATTAGCTGGCCTAGTCTGGTCTATGGCACTCAGCACTACAGACACATGTGACTAAAAATAACCACTGGTGAGGACAATCACTGAGCTCCCTAGACAGACTGTCCCAGTGATTCACTACTATCAGAGCTAGTACCCTTCTTCTAATTGCTTTCCTGACTGCAGGCCACCAGTGTGCTTTGCTTTAGGTGCTGCATTGTATTCTGGGTAGAAACAGTCTCTGTGTTAAAGCAGAGACTAATCAGGCACCTCTTGTGGCAAGGGTCACCCCTCAGCATCGCATGAGGCCTCCTTGCATTGCATTAGCTACAACAGAAGTCCAGAAGACAATGAAACCAATGCTTTCTCTTCACATGTCACCACCGCCCCAGCGCAAGCTCAGGGCTGGAGCAACGAGAGATGGAGGCCAGGCAACTCCTGTGCACCAACACATTCACTCTGGAGGTCACTGGCCCCATGGTGCCCTTCCCCTCCACACCGTCACGCCAGGGCAGAGGGGCTCTGCTGAACACTGACAAAGTGTTTTTCAGAACCCAGAACCAGAACCTTTCCCTCCCAGCATGTTGCATGAATAACTAAGCCACTAGAGGGTATTTTTAGAGACACAAAGAAGCTAGCAGTGCAGCGGCACGGCACTGCAATTTAACTATGACTAATGTTTCTATTAAAAGTCTTGCTTTTCCCTTTTATCCTTCACTCTTACATCTTCAAGAGATGCAACATTTTGTCAGTGCATAGCTTCCCACACAGCAGTCCTACAATGTAATTACGAAGCGTTTGAACGGCCAAAGCACTGATTAGCTGGTGACTTTTACAGAGGGAGAGAGAGGTTGTGGCAAGAGTTTAAAAAGAACTGCTTTCACCTGCTACACACACAAAAAACAGCTAACTCGAGGCGAGAGGAGAGGGCAAAGCTCTGTAGGGGACGGGAGGGAAGGGGAAATTTATGACTTCTTTGCACTGAGGATTGGTTGAAATTCAGTGAAAACTCATGCTATCCTTCAGGCTCATGCAGCCACTGTAAAACAAAGCACAATACCTCTCTCAGAAATAAACCTTGCTAATGTAGAAATCCTCTGTTGATGAACCATTAATCAAGCTATCTTCTTGCCCTACCATGTCCAGCTACTTCCACACAGACATCAGCTAGCAGATCCCTCCCAGCAGAGGGATGTGGGAAATGCCATTGGGCTTTCTTCCGCCCTAACCTTTACAGGATTTGGAGGGAGAAGGAGGATTTGTACTGCATTTAGACAGTTTTCTCAATAGATTAAGAGCATGACAAGTTTTCCTGCCACCCCTTTGTTTAAGCCTGAAGGCCAAGCTCCACAAAGGTATGCATGGACCTAACCTCTTTCTGTAATCGCTGGAAAATCAGGCACCTAAATAAAACTCGGGAGTGCTTAGTTGCGGATCTTGGCTCAAGCCCCTACTGCCAATGATCCCAAAAAAGCCTGACTTTGCATCAAGTCTGAGATATCAAGAAAAGCTATCAGTGGAAGACACTTTAATTCTAATGAAAACATGTTTTCTTTGCATTAATCTAGGTTCTCATTACTTCGCAAACTAGGGAAAATTTTAGGTCAGTAAAGAAGTACAGCTGGAAAAAGTCCTGAAGAGGAAACAAATGCCAAAAAACCATAGGGGGTCAGGACTGCAATAGAGAGTGCAATGGCACAGCCACGCCACTCATCTGAGGAAACTCTGCGTTGTGAACAACATTCATGGAGGCTCTGTAACATAAGTAATGCTCTCCCCATATCACAGGGGCAGACAGAGGCCAGGAATACTTGCAGCTTGGAGGACTTCTATCCTAGAAATGGAGGACCTGTCTCAGCTCTGATAATTCAGCTCCACTCTAGCAATGTTCCCTCCATAAAAAAAAGAAATCCAGAAGTCAGGGGTATAACAAAAAAGAAGGAAAAAGAAAAGCAGATGATTTACCCTTTCATTCTCCAATAAAATAAAATCCCTTCAGTCCTAGGAAAAGGAGCAGAACATCAGGGCGTTATAGTACGGTGAAAAGCCGTGCACTGTTGCCCATTGGTTTGTGCTGTCAAACACAATTTATCCCTCTTAATAGGACTAAAATCTTGCCTGAGTGAAGAATAGCACAAGGGAAGGTCTGATGAAATGCCAACTCTAAGCCTGCATGTGCACTACTGAGAACAGGAGCTGAAAGAAAGGATGTGATCCATTTGGGTGGCTGAGATTCAATTTTGGATTGCCACACAAGCTTGAGGTCACTCATGTAAAGAGAAACAACCACAATAGGAGAAGGGAAATTGGATTGTACAGTCAATTCCAGTTCATTCTGCATTGAAATGCATAAATGTTGCTGGAAGACATTATCTCTCAGAAGAGAGAGACTCTGAAAGCATGCAGGTACCAATGAATATAGAAGAGGAAGGTAGGGCACTGTTGTACAAGTGAAAGTCCTAATTTAAAAAGTGATTCAACAAGTACTAATGTTACACTGAAAATAATCCATAACCTCCAGCCATTTGCATGACAAAAATACACTAAATAAAACCTCTACTTTGCAATAACAGCTGATCACAGACAGAAGAGTAATATTTCTCCTTTTTGTCTTCTTACCATATATTATGGACACGGAAAATTGCTTAGATAATTGCTGTTGTGTTGTGAGATGAAAAAACCTATGAGGTCTTAAAGTTCTGATTTTTCAATTTGTAATAAAAGCCTTTGAATCATTTTGAAGTACATTAAGATGCTTCTGGAGTAAAAGACAACATCTTCAGGCTACTTTATGTTGCAAGCCCATTTATGTAACATTTCAGTGATTTATTACTCTATTAAAAAAGTACAGTTTCCAGAGATAATTTTTCGCCTGCTTGAGAAAAAACCCAAACACTTAGGAACATCTAGATTGGTTTTCAAGAAGGCTAAGAAACAGGTAGGCAAGCTGCACATACTTAGAGCTATAGAAAAACTTCTTTTCTTTGTAAGAATAACTTGAAATTTCTCTCATATGTTCTCTCAGAACATGCGAGAAGTTGAATTCCACATAGCAGTGTAGATACCGGAAGTTAAGGATTTTAAGAAGAAACACAAACTTGATAAGTTAGTAGCAAAACAGATGTCTGTCAGTGGAGTATTTGCGAAGGGACCCTGGTTCCCATGACCTTAGATTCTATGGGGAAGGAACACCATCTTGCAGTGGCCAAGTCTTCATGGAGCATCAAAGTGAAGAATTAGAACTCTTGTTTATTACAGCTGAAGAAACTTGGAAAGCCAAGCTGGCTGGGTTGGCAGTTCCAGGATCAACTTCTAGTCAGTGGAGAATTTTATAGTGGAAGATAATAATGACAGCAAAAGAAAATAAAACACGATCAAGCTGTTCAGAAAGAGCCTGCTGGCCACCGTCAAAGCTAGAGATGGAGAGGCCAAAACAGGGAAGGAAAATCTCACATGAAAACTAGAAAGAGGAAGAAAAAATAGTCACTTATCATGTAACAGCACAGCAAACGAGCAAAAGTCATGTTTATGCTGATATGCTGGGATGGACACCTGCTTTCCAACTTTGTTTGTAATGAACCACTGGTATGTAAAACACGTGCTCTCCTACCCCACATCCAAGTGGGAAACAAAATGAAGAATGCTGACATCCCTGTGCCTTAAAATTTCATCTAAAGGATCTGCAAAAGTGCCTTGCTTGTGCATATGTGTAAAAGTGCTTCCTGTGTGTACAGAAATAAAGTAATACCCATTAATCACAGGCTGGGTAAACCCATTGCTTAAAAAACTCTGACTTGAAACACCAAAATCTTCAATGACAGACACAGGCTGCAGCTACTGGGAGCTGCTGACATCAAAAAGGTAGCTGACAAGAGAGAAGTACCTGTCCCCTAAACAACTCATCTCATAATCAGATGTTGTCAGCAGGGGCTAATTTGGAACACTAAAAAAGGGGTAATCAGAAAGGTACTGGAGCTAGAAGGCCTGCTATTTTCAGTATTTGCAATCTATACACAGAAGGCACTGGCAACACTGAATGTTTTACATAAGCACCTTGTAGGTCTGGGCTAACATGTTGCAAACTCACTTTTGGAAATACTAGGAGCTTCATAAAATCCCCTTAAATTCTTATGTTAGCCTGAATTCCCTCGGATGTCTCATGTTTCCAGGGCCTGTGCACTGAGGCAAAGCCAGCCTAAGAACAGTTGCAGGCACCACTGAACAGACCTCTTCTACAGAAATTTCAAAGATCCAGGCAAAGAAAGCAAGACTGAACATCTGCCTAGAGTCATGGGGACTCAAAAATCCTGTGTGCCTTCTAAATTAATCGTTAGTTAAGATCAGTAATAATATTAAACCAAAAAGCCCAAACCAAAACCTTTGAATGAAGACAGAAGATAGGAGTACTGCTGTCAGTATGTGGAAGCAACCTAAGCCTGTGAAAGCCAGTGGCTGACAAGACAGCTGTGTGCCTTGAAATCTGTCTGGTTGCAAGTCAGCCAACTCAAATGCTTCAGAGGTCTGGGTCTGCCACAGCTCTTGCCCCAGTATTTGCACAGCACCAGTGGAGCTGGTGTGTTGGTATGGCTCTGCATGCTGGCAGTGCACTGGGATGTTGCTGCTGTTGGCCAAGCAGTGAAAACAGGCTCCAGCACAGCTCTGCACCAGATTTTCAAGTCCTCTGAGGCTGTGACTAAAAGTCTTCCCCATTTGTTGTTAATTAACTGCCAAGCACATTAACTGCTGATACCGGTTTACAAACTAATGACACTCAGTAGCATTCTCACATGCAACGGACACACCAAGTATAACCAGGCATCTATGGGTACCATTTCCCAGCTCAAGGAACCCAAGCCTTCCTATTAGTACTATTATTTCTGACTTGTAATTGTCATTGCCGATAACCAAGCAGGACCAACGGGATGCTGTGCTTATGAACTAAGCTCCCTTTGAAATTGTCATAAGCCCAAGGGAAGCCCTGTGATTGAGTTGTTCAAATATAACCTCAAGCTTCTTTCACTGGGAACAGTTTGTTGCTTAATTCTCCAAGTTTAACTTTCAAAAGTCAAAAAGACATGAAAGGTGCAAGTCTGTCAAGAGCACCCACATTCGACTGTTGAAAATGGTACAGAGAAGATAATTAAAGTGAGGCAAATCATCTGCCTGACATAATCCATTACCCCACTGTTTCTTCTGCAGGAAACATAATGCTACTGAGTTATTTTATTCCAGGCTCTGAGGAACAAAGTTGGGCTTGGGTTTAGGAGCCTGAATCTGAACGTATTCCACGTTCAGACACTGCTAGACTGGAAGGATCCCCAAAACTGCAAGTACAATCAACTAGCATCAACATTTTAATAGGAATACCTTTGAGTGAAAAAGATGAGCACATCACCTTTCCCAGAGTGCTGACTGCCAATTTAACCACAGACTGCCAAGAAGAATTAATATTTTGGGTTTCACACAATGTATTTCTTTGCTGATCAAAACCAGTTACAAGAAAGAATGTTGGAAGCTCTGTACACTCATCTGAGAAAGGCTGATAAAATTCTATATATTTATGGCTTTTACTTCCTCCCTAGGACATTTTGCCTTGATGATATTCTGCTTCTGATTATCTGCCTACCCAAACATGCATATGCAGCAGGGGCTGGTACAGAGGCAACTCCACAGGAAGCTTACAGGGAGGAAACGAATGGTCAGTGTTTCGTTCCACATTGGAAAATGTGTTCTTATTATATCAATATGAGAGTGCCTGCAGGGGACTTAATAGACATGCAGATCCACAGAATGATTACTTCTCGCTGAGCTAAAGAGATGCCAACCCTAACATCTGTTTGCAGTTCTTTCTGTCTTATCAAAGGCTTTTTCTGTAACCCTTATCACATAGTGTGGAAAGGATGGATAACAAAACACGCTCTGTTAGTTGAAGAAACACATTGCTGATCGAGTTATCTTAGGCAAAGAAGCCACGGTACGTACCTTTACACAGGAGTAAATGACCGAAACAAACACCACTGTGGTCAGGATCAGGAAACAGGTCAGGTAAAAACCCAGCATAAATGTAGAGCTGAAATCAAGGAGATTTTTTTTTTTTTTTAATAAATGCACATCATATAGAATAGCTACAGCTCTGCTCTCCAGATCATGACATTTGTACAAGACATGACACACTGCACGGGCTTTCCAGTTAGGACAGCAGTAGAAGATACGAGGTGCCTTGAATACCAACAGATACTCTGTCCTATTTAGAATTACTCACACAGGCTGCAGAGCAGAGAATACTGCATCTTTTATAGCAATCACCTTCCTGCCGAGCTGACAGCAGAGGGACTGAGAAATATTTAATGTGCTAGAGGAGCTGATAGAACAACTTGTTATGGCAGGTCAGCCCCTGGCTGGCTGTGGGCAGGAGACCCCTGGGAAGGAAAGTGTGCTGAGTGTTGCACTGTAGCCAAGTGGGAAGAGTCTGAATGGGAATAGCTACTTGTCCTTGCCACGCACAGGGAATGTCTGTGCTGCACCATCCTCCGCGCTCTGTCTTGTGCATGGGATGGGAGGAAGCATGGCATAAGTCAGGGAAAATAGACTTAGCTTGGCCAGCTTGAGAGGTTCCTGTTCCTTGCAACTTTGAAGCACAAACAGGACCCCAGGGCCAACAAAATTCATAGCCAACTATGAATTTTCATCTGTTTTGATCATGAAGATACTCAACAACAGTTTCGCAGTGATTGGTCTCAGTATGACAGGACATGCCCCCTCCCAGGAGTCAGCCTTGTTCATAATTTAAAGGAAGTATTCTTGCAATGTGACATTGAAGCCAACCACACCAAAGCCAGCTGGTCTCTGTGTTCTCTCATGACTACTAAGATAATTGTACTTGCTAATTCACTGTTTCAGCCTTTGTGAAATTCATTAAACCTATTCCTCTTTATTATCATAAATTATCACTGCCATTTTGTCTTTAGTTTCAGATTCAACTTCCATGGTGTGTTTTTCATGAAGCTCTGATGGTGACACATACTCACCTGTGGTTTCTGTTGCTGCTTTACTGCTACCTTCAATAAAAGACACAAACTGTGCAATTGAAATATAAGGAAAAACAAACTAAAAGGTGAAGGGAAGTATATCTGACCTGAAGTTAAAACATGGAATTTCATTTACTCTTGAACCAAATCATCTTTCAGACAGGCCAGGCTGCCTAAGGACACTTCAGAAGTTACCAAAAACCCACCCTTATGGGTGGTGTGGAAAGAGACAGAAGCATGACATTTACACCACAAGTGATTGGCTCCTGCATAATACAAAGGAGTCAGCCATATGGTTGCCAGAGATCAGAAATCGTCAAGTTGTCATTTAAATGTTAAACTGGGTTTTATACAGACAGCTTAGTGGCTGCTTGGGGAGTTTGATGAGCAACGCAAAGGCTGGTAGAGGGTCTCTGCACATGTGAAGTGACAACAGCAGTATCCAGAAATCCAAAGTGTAAGCTCTTGCTAAATCAATTACCCTCAAAGAACATTTTTGGATGTAATTAACAATGCATTAATTGCTGTGACTTATCTAGTTTCAATTTTCAGCCTCTTTCAGCTTCAGTTACAGTTTCCCAAAGTGGATCTGTCTGTTTACACAGTGCATTTGTACTATTTTGCTGATTCAATCTTTCGGTGATCAGATGTAAATGTCCTCTTACCTAGGACAGTGAATAACCTCAAACGTCAGACTATGAGTTGTTTCTGTGACCTTCTGAATATCTGATCTGAACACTACAAACCAATCTCTATTCTGAAAAGATCTGTGGTGTGAACAGAAGTAGAAAGAAGTTGTAATGGCATAAAATAGTATTGGAGCTCTCTTTAAGCATTTTTTCTCTTCTTGTAATGAAGACAAATTTGGAGCATTTTCAGAGCTTCTGTGATCTTGTTCTCCAGATTTAAAATTACTAACTCCGTATTTATTTCCAACACAGCACTGCTTAGTGAATGACATATTATTGCTACTAAAGCAGAGCACAGGAAATACCAACATGCTTTAATTTTAAGGAATTTTTTATGAACTCTTTGAGAAGAAATACTATGTCTGCAGAGCTCACTGCTGGCAAAAATCTAGTGGGTTACTCTGTGCCTTTCAGACAAAGTATTTCACTGGAGTGGGCCAAGAGCACTGTGCCCAACAGTCCTGAGGAGCTTTTGCTGCTCTTGCCTGGGGAAAGAAATGATTGCAACCCTTAAGCCTGGAGTGAGCTACTCGAAGTTTAGACATGTGTAGCTTGACTCCCTCTCTACCTTTCTTCTTGCACTGCTGCTCTGAGTCCAGAAGAATAAATGTATGAATGGTTATGCCTCATCCGTTAAGCAGACTCTGAGACCTCAGTGCTCTGAGCAACAAGACTGTGATGGGTTTTTCACCTCCCTGCCCCACTGCGTTCAGATAAGAGGGCAGCCTAGCCTCATATTGTGAACACGTACTACGCTTTAGTAGGCAATCTTTCCTACTTAGGGGGATTTGTTTTCCACAGGCTTATAAATGCGCTGAACTGAATTTCCCAAGATGGAGGTGAATGGTGAGAGAAATCACACTGGGAAAACAGAAATCCTCACGTGCTAGTGAGGAGGTTTTAATCTGCACTAGAAACAAGTGAAAACAATAAGCACCATGCATCACTTGAGCATGAATTATTTAAGGATTTTTCTCTTCCCCTTGGTGCTCTAAATTCTCAAGAAAAAAAAAAAAAAACCAAAACAACAACAAACAAAGAAAAGTAGGCCAGAATAGAGGAGGGGAGCAGATGGGAGCAAAGGGATGAAAAGGTACTCACTGTGGCACGATTATGATTTGAACAAAGCAGATGAAGAGGAAGACTAGGGAGGCACAAGCCACGTAGGCTCCAAACCTGTCATCCACCTGCTTGGAGTACTGCAAAAAATGCAAACAGGGTTATGTTAGTGGGAAATTTGGCTGGCTGCCTTTTCTTCACAAAAACTTCTTGCTTGGCTTCTGTTTAGGTCCTTGGAAAGCAGTGCTGATAAGAAACAACTAACATTACAAATTCGCCTTCTCCCTGGGCAAGCTGTAAAGGCTTGAACAGACCCAAAGACCAGGGAACAAACCTACACAGCTGGGTGGCGAGAGGAGTCACCATCTGCCCCTCACACTAGAGGAACAGAAACGTATTAGCTGGGACCAGCATTCTAGGTCACCACTGTCAGACCTAAACTTCTTCCATGGGAAGTTTCTTCCAGCAGGAACGAATATTGCTAATGAGAAAACCTTGTATTTGTGCAGACAGCTTGGCTTGTTCTAATAGTGCGAGGATGCTGCGGTTTTCGCACAGTTACTCCTTCCAACTACTTGTCAACATATTGGTCACATGGGAGCTGCATCCGATTCCCAAAGAT
Organism: Strigops habroptila; assembly: GCF_004027225.2. Classification (NCBI taxonomy): domain Eukaryota; kingdom Metazoa; phylum Chordata; class Aves; order Psittaciformes; family Psittacidae; genus Strigops; species Strigops habroptila. The sequence goes on along the minus strand of NC_044281.2, from coordinate 54,022,479 downwards.
GCTTTATTTAGCCTGAAGCATGGTTCTCAGTACAGATGGTCTTAATGTTTGAACCACAAAATAAAAGGTGATTAGAACAGGTGAACCACTAATTTCCCTAGCAGTTTTCAGCTATAAAATTGAAGGGAAGGAGTGGGTGGAAATTACATGCTTCAGCTTTTATCCGGACCCCTTTTTGCTTAAAATGGGCTCCCAAAAATGACAGGAGAACAAATTGCATACTAATGAATGCTAGTAGTACTTGGGGGGACAAAGGGCAGGGAAAAGCCCCTCCAGAGGTGACTGGGAGCTCAGGCAAGCTGAAGCAGGCTTCTCCAGTGATTTGAGGGAGATAAGAGGCGACTGCAATCTCAATTTTGGATGCCTCAAAGTCAGAGAAACAAATCTGGCTTATTCTGGATTCCCTTTACAAATCATCACTACGTACACATGCGTGTCTGACAGAAATGGCTTGGGTTTCCTTCCCAGTGCTCCCTTTGGATGACTGTGACTTTCTAGGGACACATACATTAAGGTTCCCATGAAGATGCATGGATTTTCTAAGACCACAAGCCCACCTCCAATACCTAAAACCTAGCTTTAACTATAGGTATATAAGCATGACCTTATGCAGGAGAATAAAAACTCTTAACAGGCCTGAATGACACACTGCAATGATTTTTAGACAACATTACCTTTTTCTCCAAGTCAGGCTCCCTGAATGTTAAGAGGAACTTGCGCACATGTTCAGAGCGTAACCGATCAATACTTCTGGCATCGATAGCACGGCCCAGAAACTCATCCACTTCATCTTCTGGGTTCATACTTTCCTGTGTATTCCTGAGGATGTCACAAAAAGGGAGCATAAGAGGACAAGATAATTTCCCCCTCTTCACCATATGTTATCATTTCACCATATAACAAGCTGGAGGTTAGCGGCATTTTGCTTATAACAGCTTCAAGCTGGAAAACAGATTATGAGCTGAGGGGGAAATTTTATCAGCTCTACAGCTCACCTGCCAATCCTGAGTTCACTGGTGAAAGGATTTGATTTACTTGCCCTTCTTCTGTACTACATCCATTTTCTTGCCTTGCAGTCTCTTTACTGTCCTTCATTCTCTAAAACTGTAGTCTCCTTCTACTAGTCCTCTGCACTGCTGTGCTATTGTAGCTGCTAGTGCCTGAACTGGCAAAATTATTTATGTAACCAGTCATATTTCTTGCTTCCCAATAATATTTTCTGTAAATATTTCTGTGAAAATTTCCAAACTTGAACAAGTCTCCATTTTTGAGAAAAAAATTTTACAGAACAAAGACGTAGGAAAAAAATGCGTCCTGCCTCCCCACTGTCTCCCCTTCATGCAGTTATTTATGAGTATAAAGCATAAACTAGACAAATTTTTCTGTTTACAAGATATTTACTTAAGGAAAGGTTGAAAAAAGTAGCAAAAGAAAAAAATTACAAATCAGATTCTGCTTTCTAAATACATGGAACAAGATTTCTAAATTGCTTAACATCTTTAGTATCAGTGTGTTCCTGATGGTCAGCTACAGCTTCAGAAAAATGAGGCTGATTTTCAAAAGCTGTTGAAAAAAATGACACTGAAAACTTAATCACCCTGAGGTATTTTGCACTGAGGATGAGGAAACCTGAAGCACCTCCCCAAACTCTTTAGCTATTTTTAAAATCTAACAGGATTTTAATGACTTGATGTTGTTACTTTAATGGCCTGCCTTAAAACTAGCTATAGGCAGAAATTAAAAGCTAATCCTGAAGTGCTGTTTTTCTGCTTTGCTTGCATGATTGCCAAGGTTATCCACAGGATATGCCAATAGTTATCCACTGGAATACAGCCCTCACTTGCACCAGGGCATATTCCAGTGAATAACTATTTCTATGTGCTAACCTCATGACGGCATAGCAACATATGGCTCATGTTGTGTGGCCTTCACCTTAGGCACTCTGGAGAAAAAATCCCAAGGTCTGACAAGCAGGATGAAAAGCTACACTACTTTAGTTTCTTGGTTTTGTCTGTACTGTGTAACAGTGCACAATGGACACTGTCTTGCAGCCAGCAGGCCCCTACAAGTATGACTGTGCTGGAAGTGGAGATCGCTCAGTGCAGCTTACAAAACAGAATGTGACTCTGTTTGAAAAGTTAAAGGTCCATTTCCAAAAGAAAGACTTTTCCAAAGCTTTCTGCAAAACTGCACCGGATTTTCAGAAGTGCTCTGTACCCCCAACTCTACCATGCACCTCTTGCCAAGGGAAAAATAAAACAGGTCCACCTAGTCATTTCCATTCCACCTCCCTTTGCCTCAGCCAGAGAGCTGAATATGTCTATACCTCAGCTGGGTCATGATGACTCAACAGCAGTATCTATTTAGTGACCCCATGGCAATGGCAAACCCAGTTTGTTTCAAGTTCTTATCTCTGTTTTAGCCAATCTTAATATTCCAGTGGGGTTGGGCAAAAGAGGTTTTTATTTTGGGGCTCTAGAATTATTTAATTCCTTTGAATTCAGTATTCCACTTTGAAATTAAAAGTGGTTTTGTCCCTAGGAAGACAGGACATTCAATTTACTTCTAGATGCCTCCTTAGAGGAAGCACATCTGCTCGAGCATTCAAGATGATGCTTCTTATTTTCATTCAGTCTTCACAATGTTTTCTGGACTCATAAAAATGAGCAAGGAAATCATTAGGCTTCCTATTTACAGAATGTCTTCCAAGATCCTGCGAGTTATTTACACATTTGGGTCATTCGCATTTAGTCATTACATACCACGTATGAGAGAGGCAATACGTTTTCCCCTAGAACTGAAGCAAGAGTTGGCCCAGCATCCTGGTGAACCTCAGTTAAATTTCAAGTTTCAGCCTAAAAGCATCACTCAGGAAGACGCAAAGAGGAGACTACCTGCTTGGGCTTTGGCCTCGGATGCCTCCAGTTTTGTGATAGGTCATTATACTGCTGAGGGTATCTCTAATACTACAATAACTTGTAGTAATAATCTGTGGCTGCAGATTATGTAGAAATAATCCTGCAGGTTTTCAATTGCTTTGTTGGGACATTTGCAGTGAGGCAGCCGCCTTCATGTAGACTGCAGGAAAGCTTAGTTACCTTGCATAAACCTACCTGCCCAGGTGACCTTTGCAGTCAGCAGTACCCAAACTAAATTACTGTAGCAATTTATTTTTGTAATTTGTAAGTTTAGGTACATTTGCATAAATACAATTTTAAATTGAAATACAAAATTTCCCCATTTTGTCAGAGCCAGGACTTCAGGCCACCCCGAAACTCCAAAACCACCTTTTAGAAGCACTGCTGAGGTTTCTCCAAATGCAGCCACAAAAAATTGTTGCAAGGGACAGGAACAGCGTGAAGAGAGCTTGGAGCAACTTTTGCACTCTGCTTGCAAATGTGAAAGCTAGCAGTCAACCCAGAGATGCTGGCTTCAGAGTAATCCAAAAATGTTCTGCTGATTTAATTACTTTCTGCAAATGAAGAGTGTGACCACTGCCAAAACTACATGTATGCCATAATTTTAAATGCTTCATGCCTAGATTCAGTAACTAAATCTGCATTTAGGCACATAAGTGTCAGGTCTTGTTTCCAGACGTGTGTGGTGCCTACATCTTCCTTTGCTGTAAGAGAGAAGTATTGATGCTCAGTGTTTCTGCATGTAAGGGCACTGAGTTGAGTACTTGACATGGTTTAGGTATCTGATTTTAACCAATATCAACATGAACATTTTCTGCCAGAGAGGGTTTTTTTTTGCCAAATCTTTGTTCTTAAGTTGAACAGATTTCTGGATCAAGGGAATCTGAAGCAAGTGGCTTCTTTTGGTGCTGAACAGAAATCCAAAAATCCTGCAAACTGTATAATAAGATAGCATCATACTGAATCAGCACTGTAAATGCACAGCTTTTATCAATTGGCCATAACAGCTCAAACTTCAGGACAGAGAAGAGACATTACAGTCTTTGGAGCAACAGTGAAGATGCAGTTCCTTGCCAGCTGGGTTACTGTTGTGGACCAATACTAAGGCAGTTGAAATTATGTTTTCTTTCACAAACTATGAGGAGAGATGCTACTTCATGAGGGATACCTGAAATTTACGCATTTTTAAGAATTATTTTGTTGTAATCTGTTAGCTCTTCTCTGCTCAAACTAACATCAACTGAGTTCCCAGCAGCCATGGATGCAATAGGAAACCCTGGTGACTCTCTCTAGACACCTTGTTACACACAAGAAACATCCCAGGGTGCACAGAGCTAAATGTTAACAAAATTGAGTTTGCAGTGAAGGGCAGGGGAAGAAGAGAATGCTTCTTAATACTGCCATGTTCAAACTTACAATTTCCCTGTACTTTTAAGGAGTTGCTCTCAATGCTCAACCACCATAATGTGAGTTTTCCCAAAGTCAGATACTTAGGGCTCACAGAAGCATTTAGCTGTCCCAGCTCACAGAATTCCACTTTGTCCTGGCCAATAGCCTGAGAAAGGAGCTGATAAGAAGCAACAGCAACATAGTTTATGTATCAGTCTCCCCTATCGTCACCTACCTTGCTCTAAGCAAGCTTACAGTTAATGCCATTCAGTAGGGCTGAATGTGAAATTATTCTGAACAACGTCAGTACAGGAAATGTTTTTGCTATGTCCAGCTGTAGAAGTTAAAAAGTGAACACAGTTTGGGTTTTTCCTCCAAAAGCAATTTTTTAAAATACAACTCTTGTTAAATTGTTATTTTAGACATTTTTTAAAGTGTTATAGAAAAAAATGAAAACGCTGCTTTAATGTGGCTGTGTTTTCGAGCGTGAAAGTTTGAACTGACTTTTTCAAATAAGCTGTAATTTCTGAGTTTATTTTTATATATAGAAATAAGTAATATGTAATAATGATTAATATAAAACACATACAAATAAACTCAGAAACTCTATCTATTTGAATACATACTTATCAGAGATGTTCAACTCTTAGACATACTTTACAGGAAGATTTTGTTCTTGGGATATTCTCAAAGCAGCAAATAGCAAAGAATATTGGGGACAAGGGGAAGAGCAGCAAAAGCAAGTTAATTACAAAAGCAGGTTAGAACCACACAAACACAAGTTTTGAGGGCAGTGGCAGTTCTGAGCGCTTATCAGTCAATCCCGTGCCCTTGACTGGCTGTCCCTCCTGAAGAAACCTCTGGGGAGTCCAGGCGTTATTCTTGGCTGCTAGGCATTAATTTTTTTCATTTTTTTTTAATATGAGAAAAAAAACACCAAATGTGCAAACATAACCGTGTATAACAGAAGTAAATTTGCTTACTTGTCCTTGGGGTCCTCAAAACCCTGAAAGAAAGGAAAAGGACACAAGGGTTAGGAAACAGGCTGACCTTGAGAACACAAGTATCCTGAGAACGGCATTTTGCAGAGGACTTTTCAGGGCACTCACTTGTTAGGTGTGGATGGATAGCCTTATCCACCCACAGCAATATTTTGTGCTGCCATGTCATCAGGCAGATGGAGCAGCTTTAGAAAAACACGTGCTTTCAGATATAAATTTGTGGAAGTGAAGATAAGGGAAATTGTTCAGCTGACTGCTGGCACACTGTATTTCAGGTGTCTTCTTTCTTGCAGTCACCATTACAAATGATAACAGTAGAAAATATGCTGATATAACTGAGGTTGTATTTTACTTGCAATGAAACTCAGAATGATAACATAGGTCAACTATTGTAGTCCCCAAGGTTGCACCTCTATGATGGGGCTTGGCTAAGGAAGCTGGAAGCATTTTGGTTTTCATCTCTTCAGGTGGAATCTCAAGGGGTCTCCTTTCTCCCCTCACTGCATGCACACACAAAACATGTTTCCTTGAATAAGATTTCAGAAATTATTTATAATATTTGTAATACCCAAAATGCTCACAATTCCTTCAGGGCCACCTGAACTGAGTAAGTGTATGTATCTATGGGTCATCCATAGTTTAAGTGGCTAGAAGGCCTCAGAGAAAAATAGGTACAGAGGCATATTTTATATGTTCAGCATTAACATACCTACTAGACCAAACTGCATCAAAATGGCCATTTTGCATGGGCTGAGACAAAATCTGCCCTCTGACATAAAGCCTCTTGGCTTAAATTTAACTGTCAAGAAAAGTTGTATGTTTGACAAGTAGGGTCAAATACTCAAGCGCAGAGTTTGTACCCTGTGTTCCAAAACATAAAACAAATGTAGCTGGAAGATAGGAAGAGTTCCTTTTGTTTTTCTCCCAGGGACCTCACGCCAAAACTGCTCAAAGCAGTTTGAGGATATTCCAGCTGCTGGACCTGCAGCTGCTACCAGGCTGGGGGCAGCAAACTGAGATCCATCCTGACTGTAAAAAAGTAAAAATCTTTGAGCAAATGTCTTCCACAGCTGTGTTGTCTAACGCCATCAGGAACAAGAATGTTCACGACATACTAAACAAGAACAGATATCCTCTTGCAACTAGTTAGCAATGTGGTAATACGGTGAGAGGCAGAGGTAAAGCCAACAAAGTCTCCCTGAACAGCATCAGCTTTGCGAGAGGGAAAAAGTGAGTTTTGTTACTCAGGCCAACAGTCAGGACTGTGATTCACTGACAGAGGAACTTCCACTCTTACATAGTCTGTTTCAGACTAAAACCACAGTTCTAAATAGAAACTGCAACTTCAACTTAACCCACCAGAAATACAGATAAAGGAAATCTCTCACTCCCATGTAACAACCACCAGCAGATCCAGTAGGAAGAAGGGAATGGTAATGTTGATTTCAAAGTCAGCATGCCCAGTTATCCAAGCCAAAAAAACCCATGTACTTTTTGATTTCACATTAAGGAGTGATGGAGCAATCATTCGACTTTCGTTGTGTGGCTTTGCTTTTCTTTTCTTTTTTTTTTTTTTCCTTAATCATTTTAGAGTTGTCAGGAATATCTGATTGATTTATTTTTCCTCTAAGCAATCCTACAACACAGTGCCAAAACTGAAAGCTCACTGATTAATAATGGAGACAAAATGCTCACTAATTTGTCTGGTGTCACAGTCAGGCTGAGAAAAAAAAAGGTAATCAGCTGAACATAAATAGGTTCCAGCCAAAAAATAAGGGGAAGGAACGGATGAGAAAACAGCCAGTACTTGCTTATTAGATAGACATCAAGTTCACATTTTCAAGCGTAGCCACATGGGAACTAGATGACTGACTGCAGAGGAAGAATCCCCTAAAATAGTCTGGTTTTCATGGACAGCATTCATCCCACTGAAACCCTGAAACTAAACACAGATCTCATACTCCTGCCTTCCAGGTGCACAAGTTTGAAGACAGAAGTCAACCAGGTCAAGTTACCAAAACACCTTAGCAAGCATATCCTTAAAAAAATTCCCCAATATTCAAGTGTGGAAAAATACATCAGCTGAATATTTCACTGATCATTTATATGGGCATCCCGTGATTAACATGGAATTTGATTCTCCCCTGCTTCTCTCCCCCAGCAAAACTGTTATAAGGAAAGTCTCTAAAATAATACAGAATTAATTGACCTAGCTTTTCAATTTAAAATACTAATTTGTGCTTGAAACACTGGAAATAATTAATGCTTGTAGCTCGAATTAAATTGGTGTTTCAAAACTAAAACTCAAAAAAAAGCACATTTCAGGTAAAGCAAAAAAGGAAAAGATGATTACATTTCCTTTCCTGGATCTTCACTTAACAAGGCTAAATATTTAAGAGTGACTTGAACTTTAATTAGAGAGAATCAGCTTAAAATTAAATGTAGTAGGAACCTGTTTAAGTTAAGCAAATTAAATGATTCACTTCAAACGTTCCCATTTAATATGAAAGATTATTCAAGCAGAATTGCCAAAAATGCAATTGTTATGAAGAAAGGTTTGCAGGATTATTTTAGGAAAAAAAAAAAAGCTTCTTAAATGCTGGTCCTTTATGACAGGAGATCTTTTTTATTTGCACTGTCTTTGCCAGGATACAGAGCAAATACACCTCTAGGATCTGACTGTGACCAGAGATTTTCTTCCCTATCTATCTACTAAAGCATCGATGTTTCAATCACATACCAAGAAGCCTTTTAAACGAAGCGGATGTTCACACACACAGGGCCATGCTGTCCACCCTCTTTTGGGTTAGGACGGAATTTTCCCCCTGGGTTTTAGTCAATGTGTTTTCACCTCCTCTTACTTCGTGGACACGCTTGGTCCACTGAAAAATCTGCACTTAAATGATTTCCTTCCCCTTGCATGAGGCGAGGGCACTAAAGATACATTGGTCTTTTTTCTTCTCTGCAGCTGGCAAACAGTTAAGTTTCTTTAGGACTCAGATGCTTTGCTCCAATTCAAGCCTTTTGGCTCAGCATAAGGCTGCTCGCATGAACTGCAACGGTCTCTGTTACACACAGGATAAACACTAAGCACAATCAATCCTGCAGAAATGTGATCTACATGGATTTGCCTTCATTCCTAAAGGACTAACACACTCATGATGTAATAGACAGACCTCCAAGCTCAAGTAGGAAAGTGAAATAACTGGGACTATAAAGCCACTCTCCAGCATCCCTGGGCAGCTGTTCTGGTATAGAGAAGATTTCGAGCTGCACGAAGATATGTCAAGACTGGCATTTTTGCACACACATCTAAAAAAATCAGAACACCAGAAAAAATAGCTGGTAAAAACCTGAGTTGCCTGTTGTCTAGGAGAGGGGGATGAAGAGGGTAGGAAGAGAAACAGCCAATTCTTGGAGTTAAGTATATAAATCCCTTTTGATTACTTATGGATTTGGGTCCAGCAAACTGAAGCACTACCAATGGCTTTTCTAGGGTGCTAGGTTATTATGAAGAACAGGCTAGGACTTGTCAGCAGGGATGAAAATGGCAAAAAGTGATGATGGCTACCAGAATCATATGGATTCACAAGAGTTCAAGAATAGCTCCATAATCATGATGATGAAGTAGCTCTTGTTAAGGCCAAAACTCCTTTTCTCTAAAAGGGAACATAAGGCATGAGAGAAGTCTTATAGCAGTGCATTTCTAATGGACTGCTGCATATACGACCTCATGCAATTTTTATTCAGTCTCATTTTAAATATCCCTGATACTGGATTTTTCTCCTTCCCCCAGGAGGCTGCATTATTCTGCCATCAGATTGCAAATGTAAAGGTAATAGCATTTAATAATTGCTCTGAGACTAAGACAGTTCCCTCTCTGACTTTAGGAATATTAACCCAAACTTAGCTGAATCAACTCCCTTAATGGCCCTAATACCAAAGAACAGTCCTACTCTTTCTTCTTTTCTACATGAGATTCTTAAAACCCCATAATTTTTATGACAGGTCAGGTGGCTCTGAATTTACAAGCATTTACTTTTAGTGACTATCCTCAGTGGGAGTAGACATGTGCAGGAGGAAAAAAGAGGGAATTTTATATTACTGCATCTGTCCCTAAGGCTTACTATTTTATGAATATCTATTGTGCTAAAAGCTCATATGACTGCCATCTCTCTGCTTGACTTCTAAATTAACTAAGCCCTTTTCTTTGAAGATTAAAACTGATTCCTTAAATAGAATGATAAAGTGTTTGTCAAAGCCATGACAAGCTGACTGTTATACCATAATGCTTCAAATCAAGAACCATTAGAAATAATAATTCTAACTTTGAGAACATTAGCTGCAATTATTAACATATTGTAAATATGCAAAGAAAAGTGGAATAGATTTTACATCCTTTTAACTCTTAATTTCATTCCAAAAATAAGACAGTAGAGGAGCTGATGAGCTCTGTGACCTTCTAAATGGTAACATGGCTGGAAGCATGGATTCCACCTTAAAAACTTCACTGGTAACTCCAGTAAAGACTATAAGAGCAAAAATGATAGAGAAACTAATTTTTCTTGCCCTTTTTTCATCTGTAGAACAAGGCTGAAATCAGACTTACATCATGATAAAGCAGAAATTGAAAGAGCTTTAGACTTATGGACAAAATGAGCTTCGTAAGAGGTCAGGCCAACTTGCAAAGCAAAGGTGCTTCACAGAGACAGTGACCATGTGAAACAGAAAAGGAGAGTGACAGGCTGAGTGTGAATGTAGTTAAAAACAAACCTGGTTTGGCCCTACCACAAAACTAACTATTCACATCTGTTTTCAGCAGTATTATACATTCTGCCTTTGTCCCTGTGGTCAATGAGACAAGGCTACAAAGATAGATGCTGTCAGGTGTAAAAGCCAAAACAAAACTGAAGGACTTCAAAACACTCAAGCCAGAAATAATGCTATTTCTATACCAACGTAAAGAAAGAACTGGCACAGAAAATACTAAGCCTGTTAGGAAGGATATTTAACAAGCATCTAAGTGCAGAACAACAAACTGGCAGAAAAACACTTTATGAAACAGATTATATGATGAGTGTGTCTGCTATAGCTGGAACACAGACTAATAAGCTCCAAAAAGGAAAGCTGAAGTGCTTCCTATCTGCAGTCCACCCCACTTGATAAATACACTTTCATTCCTCTGCACTGCTCACAGATGGTGAAACCCTCTACTTTGGTCTACTCAGAATGATTTCGTACACAGCCACCAGCTGGTATACTGGACCTGGCCAAACACATTAATTTATTTGGCCCATCAGATTTATATATATGGAACATAAGTGGTTGCTTTAGAAATAGGTTTTCCCCCTTACTTTTAATTAACTTCTGGCTCTGAACTCCCACCTCTGAGAAGTGCAGGTTGCTCACACTTCCCTGTTTTCTGCTAACTCTGAATTCAAATTACTTCAGTTCGAAGGTCACATTTTCAAGTGAAATGGTACATGGTTCTGCACCTCACTCATGAACAGTTATCAGGACATGCAAAACAGAAAAAGACATACAAATATGTAGTCCTAGAAATGCTCAGAATCAGTTCCTGGCTCCCCAGTCTCTGCCCTTTCATCTCTACACTCCAAATGGTGATATGCACAACAAACTTCTACAGAAACTACTGTCAAATAGCCTTCTAATCAGATGCAGACAGACTAAATCCAAGACCAACCAGCCTTAACTGAAATCACCCACTGGTGCAGACTAGAGCTGCTCACTCTCTCTGAAAACCAGACCCAAACCTGCTGACTACATCCTTTTGTCATTAAAGCTTAATGTCTGCTTTAGGAAGCTTTGGAAATCATTCTGGTAAGTGCCACAACTCCACCTGTGCAACGCTGCCACTAACATCGGAGGAAATGTTTCTGTGAAATAAAGGGGAATTGGTATCTTTATTTCTGCAGGCTTAATTTTTTAAAATTTTTTTTGGTGGAAAAAATATCAATTCAAGACTTCCAAGGAAATATTAAACTCCACATAAGTTTCACAAAAGCATCTACAGATTAGCTGTTGCATCTCGCTGACTCTTATCCCTCTTTTAAAGAATTTGATCTAGGATGATTGCAAGCCCTGATCAACTAGAATAAAAGTTAAGATTGCACATGAGAATAAAAAGCTGTATGAAGCCTCTGACAATTTAAGAAATGCACAATGTTTTATATGGCTCCCATACTCTTAATATGAGATCATGTGGAACATGTGAATCAGGCAAATCCTCTTTTCAGACGCACCAAAGCAATCATATAGCATAACTGCAGGATAGGATTCCTCCCCTTGCTGTTTGTGAGCTATCTAAACCAAATTGGCTATATAAATCCCAGACTAGACTAACAATTTCCTCCCTGGTCTATAGCAATATGTGGAGATTACAGCAGAAAGGATTGCTAGAGGGTTTCTCCCTGCTTGATTACGAGTTCAGGACATTCTGCGTACTACAATAACAGCAAAAAAACAGTGGGTCAGATTCTTCTCCATTGGGTGCCCCTGTCCAGCTCCGCTGATGTCAGTGTTGCCGTTACCAGACTTAGCAGATGATTGCTGGAAAAGAGGATAAGGGTGACCTTAAGTTAAATGACACCTTTAAAAGGAGGGCAAACCCTTGGTGCCTCACTCATGGCCTCAAATTCACTTCTCTTTGATAGGGCTGCACTATTGACTGACGAAAACTTGCCCTACTGAGTTTTACTTTAATTTTTTAATCATTTCTAATGTTTAAGCCGTAGAGTTGGCACAAAACCAGCTAGAGTCTCCATTCATCTGATGCACCTGTTCCCTGACACTGATTTTAGAGTAACAAGAAAATCTATTGTAAGGGCAACTTGAAGACAAAAGGAGGAAGTGAGCTGTATTTGTGATGCAACATGCAGAGAATTATTTGATTTAGGACAGGTTGAATAGGACAAAGAATTTTATTTTATGGTTGGATGATCAGACTTGTAGATGAGTGTTGCTTCATTAGAAAGCAAACACCAAGCAATCAATATTATGTAGAAGACTGTGCAGAGCTCTGAGCAGCACCAGAAGGAATCAGGCGGTGCCTACCTGAAAGAAGAGCTTGTTCTTTATTTCACTAGCCACATCCAGGATGCATTTTTTTAACCTTGTCTCACATTTTTAATGTCTTCATGCAGTCATATTTCCTACACATGTATAATCCCGATTTGATTTTATTTTGGTTTTTACTTTGTAACTAACAGGGATGTCATACACAACTTCATTGCAAATTAAATGCTTCATTAGTTGTCCTCAGACTTATGACAGAAGGAAGCATGGTCAGACTGAAATCAGTATTACAGATCTTCAGGGTTTCCTTTTTCTGTTCCTAAACTTCCTAATGTTAAACCTTTCCAGCAGCTGAAAAAATAAAAGGAAATCTGCCAGGCATCTACAGCCAGGCTCAGCAGTTATGTTAGCCACTCTGCTTACATTTGATTATAAGACTCAGAAGTATTTGTTTCTGACCATCTGAACCTTCTGCCAGGCATGTATCTCTCGAAAAAGCAAAGCTGCTCAGTCCCCCTAGCCAGTGTAAAATAAATATGATAGTGTGTGGCAGCCTTAAGATGCAACAGTAGGGCTTTCCACAGCTGAGCAGATCTCATGACACAACTAATGCTTTTTTTTTCTTTTGCTAGGCAGCATTAGGCTCTGCCGACCAACATCTTCTGAGCAGCACTAATAAAACCCCAGTAGGAGTTCTGGGTTCAGTGCGGGCGCCTATGATGAAAGATAAGATTTCATCATCTTACTGATGAAATAGCAAGTGCTCAGAGGGGAAGAAGAACAACCACTGGGCTGGGAAGCAGCAACTAGGGAACAAACTTGATGAGGGAATCAGACCTGTGCAGAGACATGGTAATAGCTTCAAATACAGAGAAGATAACTGTAAAGGAGAGAAAATTAAACTGTCCTCTATGTACTGTGAATAGCTCATGCATCACTGTGTTTTAAAATTGAAGCGAGGGAATGTGAAGTGAAACATCAAGAAAAATAAACTGCTGAAAAGGACGTCCAGCAAGACTGTGGGATTTCCAGCCTTTGAGTTTTCTAAAGAAGGGCTAGACAAACATTTATCAGAAATGTCGCTATAGCTGGCTCCTGTACAAGGGGTGAGATCGATGCCTCGAAGTTCTGTGCAACCTAGATTGGAAACTTTGTAAAATATTTACGTCCAGCTCATATTATGCTCATATTCTTCATTCCTTATAAATTCTCCTAATACAGATTTTTTTTACATTACTGTTTCTATATTTGCAAAGGATTTTGTGATACCCCTCCAGATTGTAAAGCCCTGAACAAAGTAAATAAAATGTTTTCAGGAAAATGGGAAATTTCACAAGCTCCTTATACAGCCTATTCCTTGCATCAGAGCTTTTTCTTTAATCTTCCTTGCAGCAAATGAAGATGATTATTTTTAATCCTGCCATTTGCAGCCATGGAGGATGATTTATTATTATTTTCTGTCCTTATAAGCATTCATGTATTTGAAGACTTTTTTTTTTAACCAGTCATCTCCCTTCTAGACTAAATAAACCAAATATTTCAACACTTCTTCACAGGTCACACCGGTGAAACTCTCCTAATTTGTAATTTTCTCCACTGGACTATGTCCAATTCATCCACACTCTCCTAAAGGATTGTGTTCACAAACTGGATGCGATTTTCCAGCTACAACCTTAATAATGCTGAGCAGGGTAAAAGATGCAAGAGAATCATTTGTCATCTAGAACAGCCCTCTAATTTTGGAAGGTATCAACATTTGCCTTTTTATCACTGTTTACAACAAACCTCTTTCAGTTTGCAGTCAACTGCAATCCCCAAATTGTGTTTCTTAATAGTAGTTCTGTTTTGCAAATAAAAACTGGCACATCAGTATTATTTCCAGAAATGTAAAATCTATCAATATTTATAAAAGCACTCTGAAATTTATACTGGGAAAAGCAAAGTATTTTTTAGTGGTGTATAAATATTACAGCTATAAATATACCTGTACTCTCAAATGCTTTCAAGTCCATTTATTTTTGACCTTATTCCTATTAAGAACTGGACCAGAGACACACAGGGGAAGACAAGGTTGGCATACGGAGACTTGAGGGATGCTGCTCCTTCACATACATCATGAACAGTACAAAAGTCTGCATTTCCAAAGAGATACAGTTAATGGTCCTGGACTGACCGCTTTTGTTCAAGAAGCAAGAAAACATGCTGTAAAAAGCAATAAAAATAGAAAGCAGCTGTGCTGCTGCTCTGCTATTCTCCAGCTCTTTTCAGACTCTGTTACAGCCACAAAGCTGATCCTGTCTAGGCTTCTTTGCCTGCCCCAGGTGAGCAAGGCAGCCCTCCACCCAGTTTCATGCTGGCAGCACCACCTGGTCCAACAAGGCTGGCTTCCAGGGCCAGGGCTCCAGCAGAACTGCCAGCTCACAGCAAGGCTCTTTGCCCTCCCAGGCCATTTGTACCTGATCTTCCCCTGCTGCAAATTTAACAGCTTTTTAGGGGCAGCCACTAACCCAGCAGCCCAACTCAGTACAGTACCCAGCACTGGCTTTCTCTGGGCAGCAGCTCCACCAGCTAATGAGGTCAGGGTCAGCAATGGGCAACCTCAGTGTCTCCTGCTTGCTGCCTTCCTTTGGAGGCTGTGCATGGCAAGAAAGGCCACTGCAGAAGAACGGGAGGGGAAAAAGAAGGATTGGGGATGGTCTGGAAAGCAGACTCATGTATAAGGGAGATGGAGAGGCTGTTGGGCAGGATGGGATGAGCTGGCACAGTTGCAATCCCAGCTAGAGGCCCCAGATAGCTAGGGTAGGAGTAGGAAAATAACTCCAGTTTTCCATTTTAGATTACTGCTGCATGGACACATGTAAGTTTTGTCTTATTTATATGTAAGTGCAAGTGCCTGAAAAAAATGCTGTGTGCCCAGGGGACCAGCTTAGGCTAGTAGCATCATAGAAAGGTAGCTGGACCCAGCAGAGGTTAAGCCCCAAGCTACAGTGCAGAGAGAAGCAAGGACCAAACACCTCTCCATGCTGCCAGCCAGGCTGCCCTTCCACACAAATGCTGTCGGACTCACTGCTGACATGCTCAGATACAGCAGCATGTTGAAATGCAATGAGAAAAGAGGGGAATGGGCTAAAGGAGTATATGGTACTAATCCATGGTGCTAATCCATGTCATCCAGGACTACTGCTCATATATCCTAAGAACAGAGACAGCTACAAGAACCAGCATTCAAAGGAAAGAGAAATGGCCAAAATTCTGTTTTCTGTAACAGTTCCCTCCCAAAAATGCAATTCAGGGAACTTTAATACTCTCTTTGGGGGAATTTTAAGTAGTGCCACAAAAAAAAAGTCCCTCTGTCTCTGGAAATATTGTTGTCTTCATAATGCAAAATGTTCTAAGTTTGTGACAAAAACCATGTCCTTTATGAACATCCATATTACTCCCTGCCGACAAATGTATTCATATCTACATATCAATATAATGTAATTGCACATCACTGCAACATTATCTGGCTCCTGCATGAGGGCTATCTCACAATTACCCTTGTTAACACTTGTTTTGAAATTACAAGGCTAAGGAGCTCCAGGTTTTAAAGGGAAAGGCAATGTTGCAATTCCTGCCTTCAGCATCCTGCTTTGACTAATCCAACCTTACATGTTCCTAGTTTCCAACAAAAAGGCTGTATATAATTACATGCAGGAGGTCTGGGGGAAAGGTGGGTGATGTGGAACAAAGAGTACATTTTCAGGAGCTTTGACAGCTAGTGCGGCTTACCAAGATCAATGACATGTCATCCCAGAGGAGGACTGAAAAAAGCCTTCGTAGTTCTGCTCCCCTTCTGTGTTCTGTATTTCTAAGCAGGCAGTTTGCAGATAGTGTGCATGTGAGTGCAGCCAACACACACTGTGTATGCATTTAAGCACACACAGCATCTATGTAATACAATGTTAGAGATCACAGGCAAATAAAGTACTGCGCAAAGCTGGGTGGAACAAAGGAATTAATATTTAAATTAGAAGTTAACATAGAAAGAGTTGAGACAGGAGATGAAGTAATTGTTCCTATGATCTAATCAATAAAATGTCCATTTAGGAGAAGGTAAAATGGAGACACAGGTCACAGAGAGCAGCATGTTTTCATTTTGACTAATGCATCTCAAACACAAACCAGTGGGAAACACTGTAAATATTAGACTTTAAAAAACAGTCCCAAGAACAACAAAAATTCTAGCTGAAAATAACACATCTGAATCAGGTTTAAATTGGCTTTCAAGGAACAGCCTGATGCATGCAACATCAGCCTCTCAAAAAAGAGTTTAATACAAGAGGCAGTACAGAAGCACAGATTGAGTGGAAAAGATTTTTCTGAGCTGCTGAATTTATAATAAGATAAATACCATTACAAGGAAAGGTTCAAGATAAGGAGAGGAAAAAAAAAAAAAAGAGAAGCTCTTCCTCCTACAAGTGAGGGGCAGTGAAGTTTTTAGGACTCAGCTTGATATTTCAATAAATAATTATGTTTTTCCAACTGAACAACCAGCTAGACACGGCAAACTGTAATTAACACCAAGAAGCATAATATCATTTGGCATGCTTACACCTTGTTTCTGAACAGGAGGCTGCAAGAACCCCTGAAAAGCTATTCAAAGAAACTTATAATTATAATTATGTGTTAGTGTGATTAGGCTCTTCTAATAATGTCATGCCTATTGAGTGCACTCTATTGAAAACCTACATAAAAAATGCACAGTTCCGCTGATCTGTACGCTTATGTCAGAAGCCCTCATTTGGAGATCTGAGAAATGAAAGAAACATTACTATGGAGATTAAGAAATTTGGTTTAGCACTGTGAAATAATATTATGATTGAATAATATTAGCACCAACTATTAATAAATGTGCCAGCATTTCCCATTAGAAGGCATCATATGCAGTTGCTTATAGGTATGCCAAAATTTTTAAGCTGTGGGAGAGAATCTCATGTTAAAAAGTTCTTTGAATACTTTAAGGCTTTGGTGACCTGGAGCAGAACTTTGACTATGGGCAACAAAGTGGGTAACAAATATACACTTTTGACTGCGCACGAAGGGTCAAAACAGCATTAATAAGGTCATGGAGCAATCTGATTACACATGCAATCATAGAGGTGCTAAATATTTTTATTATTACAAATACCCATTATAATAGAAACTCTCTTTGCTGCTTCTTTATTGCAGGAAACAAAGATATCATCTACAACTTTATGTAAAATAAGCCACTACAGTGCAATTGCATTAGTCACTAGCTCTTGTTCACTTTAATTTAGGAGGACTGAAAGCTTAGGAGGACTGCCTACTAGCTTAGGCAAATTAATCCATATACTTGAAAATGTATTCTCAAGAGTTAAAGACAGTGGCGTGATTCCTGGCAATCCATCAGTATGTATGGGCACGTAGCTCATAGAAGGTGAACAGCATCTGGCAAGCTGTTCTTGCAAGCAAGAAACCTTTGCAGGTGCTGAAGTCTGTAATGATCTAGTACAAATGTGTGCCAGCTGCTGTTTGAATGCTTGGGTTACTGAGCAATTTTTGCAGCTACTCACGTTTTCTCACGCAGCCTGGATGAGTTTTCAGAACGTGGGATAAGTGAGACAAAAGAGTCTTCTTTGTGCCATTCAGCCTCCTTTCTCCTCTGAAACAACTCTGCACCTCATCTCATGATCACTCACCTCCAGATAGACCAATCATTATTATTTCTGCAGTCAAAGTAGAATTTACCCCCATTTGGAAAATGCCCTCAAGGACTGCAAAAACCATCAGACAAAGTAGGGAGAGATATATAATGATGTACAAAATAGAAAATAATTTAATTTCCATAAAGCAAGGCATTACCATTCTCTTCATCTCCTTGGAGACCTGGTGAGGTCCAAGGTGGTTATAAAAGGGCCGGTCAACACCCCAGTGTGGCGGGTTGTGGCTGATGGAATTAGCACGCTGACGGTTCATCTTGGCTATCGTGGCTTTCTCGTCTTTCTGAAATACGAACGAGAGAGAAATGCAGAGTCACTTTGGAAATGTTTACACGGCAGTCATTCTCCAACCATCTCTCACCTCTGATCTCTCACTCCAGAAGTTGGCTCTGTGCCTCGAACTTTATGAAGTGGCTGCTGATCAGAAGCAGTCCCGATCAACCACTTCTTTTTCTTCTCATTTTTCAGAACACTTGCCCCTAAGTGGTGCCCACCATTTTACTTCTTTGCTTGTTCTGAATAACTACCAAAAACTGTGCAAACACACGGAGCATTCCAAAATGGATACATCTGTTTTCTTTTTTTGTAAACTGAATCAAACTGAATAATTTCAGATTGGAAATAGCAGTTCCAAGCTGAGGTACTACCTAGAGGGTCCTCAAAAAAAACCCCAAAACCCAACAGGCTGGTGTGTCTGCAAGAGAAACATTTCACAGAATGATCTGGTTGGAAAACAGGAGCCTTGGAGCTCCTTGAAGCTATGGGAATGAAGGAAACCTTTGTCTGTGTGTACAGGCAAATAATTTTCCACACTTGCAAGAGCACCTTCCCAGGCATGCTAAGGAAAGCATGTAAATCTTACAAACAAATTAACTGTGTATTTATTAAGGGTAGTGGTGTTGCAGAGTGTGACAAAATGGTCTCCTGTACCCTAATGCTAGCTGCAAATTTTCATTGCCACTAACTTTCCTGAAGTTTGGACAAAGTCTTTGGCTTTGTTATTAGAGCTGGCTTTGAATCTTGGTTGTAACTGGAAAGTTTGCACAGGATTTGTTGGAAAGATTTAATTCAAACTCAATCTTGGTTACAGGAGCACAGAAATGCAGCTAGGTTAAACAACAGGCTGGTTAGTGCCTTACTTTGAATATAGTCTCTAGCCAAAAAGACAGGCAGGTTTCCACGTGGAACGTGTTCTACAGAAAGACAGGAGTTTATTGCACAAGACCAAACCCTTTAAAATCTTCTTCAGCAAGGACTGCATGAGATATGCACAGTGAGGACTGTGAGATTTATCTGTACTGACTGGGAAGGCAGAGAGGTGGCAATTATTACATCCTTGCTTAAAAGAGAAACTCTGGAGAGGCTGGAAATTCAGATGGTAGAGATATCTACAACTTGGCTGTTTATTACTTGAGATTTTTTTTTTTTTCCAAGAAAATTGCTGCTTACATGAGATTACTGAAAAAAAAAAAAAGATGTAATAATTTTGTATTTCAGAAAGTATTCAGAGAACTGAATCATTTAAAAAGAAAGCATCAGTTGTTTTAAACTCTAGAAATTTGGTTCAAATCTTGTATGACTATACAGATAGGTTTGCATCTTTTATTGCCTGGAGTTTGTTTTCCCTACCTATTTATTTTGATTCCACACTATTCGCTGTAACTTGTGCCTGCCAGGGGTTTGCACAATAGCTGGTGTTATTTCCATGGTAACCAGAGAGTTAAATGTCAAGTGCAATGCTGCCTTAAATTATTTTTTTTTAAGAAATTTTAAAGAGCTTGCTAAGATTCAGTGCTGGGAAAGCTGCCTGATTGACAAGCATGGGAAATCATCATCTCTTGTCTTGAAAAAAAGAGACAGCTATGATGACAACATTTCCCATGAGACCATAAGCTTACCACGTAGGCACCAAACATTGCTGGGAATGTAATGCTGCAGGCTCCACGGCCACTAGCTGGGGACACTTGCAGTGCCACTTGCAACAGGAGCCCTGTGCTGGACACCTGACTGGCCTTGTGACAGTAAGTAGCAGTGGTCACCACAGCTCTGGGCTGCCAGCAAAGATCTTTCTCCACCCCACCAGGATGACAAGTGTAGGATCTCAAGGAAACAGTGGGAGCAAACCTAAGGGAGCTGTCAGGTCCCCAGGATGTTTGCTGGGGAGAACCGTATGTGCTCCCACATTGCACTCCCCCAGGACATTAAGTGCCTCCCACATTGCCTCTTCCCTGCATTGAACCCACCACCTTTCATCTGCGAGAGCTGTAAACTCTTTAACTTGGCACCAGCTGAATTTCACATGAACAATCATGACAGAGCCCCTGGATAACCTCCAGGAGAGCTGTATTTTAAATGTTTCTAAAAATACGGCAATGTGATGCAACACTGATGTCCAGATTTGAGTTGGTTTGAGGTTTTGTTTTTTAAAAGTCACTGCTTTTTATGGTCTCTGCCGTCACTTATAGAGATTTCTTGTGGGTTTTTTTCAGTTATGCAATCTTTTTCATAGTTATACTTCTTTCTTCTATGATGTGATGCCAGAAAACCGGTAGGAAATACAGTTTCATCATCTCCAAGGAAATATATATTGTTTTCAATAATAGAAGTGGCACTGTCAATTTGTTTTATTACAACTTAGTGAAGGGTTTTCAACCAAAAGCAAAAAAAACCCAGATGCTGAAACTAGTCTAGGGACCTATAAAGCAAAGCTATTTGGTTACATTACAAATGCCTTTACCATCAACAGATGATAAAAGATACATAGAACAGGTTTCCTCCCATGAGTTTGTAAATTTGGTTAAATTTGAGAAAAGCCTTAATGTCAAAAAATCCAAGCAGACATACTAACCCTTCTTGGCCAGTGAGTGATTCCTCTACCTGCTGCTAGTGCTGGTGGCTCTGAAGCATCACTTCGTTAATTTGAAGAGTACAAAAGACCTCATATATGTTTACTAACACATCTGGGTTGAGGTAAGGGGGGGACAAATGGGTAAATGAGTACGTACTTCTGAGATCATTTCTAACCATGAGGTCAGGCACCACAAATTTTCATGGCTACATGAATTCTGGCAGTATTTCCCCCCACATCCTGTAGAACTTTTCCACTGGATTGTGAAAAATGTTTCCGATCAGATTAAAACACATATACACAAGCATAGTGGATTTTTGGCTTCCCACATTGCATACTGTGCTACTATATTATTTTGAACAATAGAGCTTTGTTGTTAACATCAATACTTATTCAAAACCATTGTTTTAAACTGATATTTTAGAAAGTTGAGCTAATTTATTTTCTGAAAAATGACTTGTTCAGTGGGTAATAATAATAATAAGCTCTAAAAATGAAGAATTAGAATGACCACAGCTCCTCTGTGGAAATTTATGAGTATCTCTCCTCTGTTTCTTCCTGACTAAGTGACAACATGAAGAAAAGTTGCATACAGGGCTACCAAAGGCATGACAAGACTAGAAAGAAGAATAAAGAAAAGCAGATGATAATACTTTTCAGCCCTACTCATTACAGGTACTACCAACAACAGAAGCAGGTGCAAAAGGTTCTGATAGCACTGAGATTTTCAGATTTAAAGTGGTTAAACTCCAGAAAGCTGTTGTGGGAACTTTTCAAATCTGGACTCGCAAAGAGACTGTAAATCTTATTCCCAGGGGTTTAATAAAACACAATAGTGTTCCCACCACCAGTTCCCACACACTGAGCTACAGTAATGCTACAGCAAAACTGCAGAAATTGCTGGGATTTTCTTATACTTATCAATTGCATCAAGAATGCCTGGTTAGTGTGCGATAGAATTTTCCAACATATTGATCACTATCAGTGCAACAAAGCAGTGAAATCTAGCATGAATCAGCCATTTCAAATTCAGCTACATATTATTCTTTAAATAGTCTTCAAGTCCTATTGACATGTGAATAATGTTTCTTGTAGTATTACTTGCTCCAAACAATTGCCTTCATAAATCCACAGGAGTGGAACCCTGCTGAGCTGTGATTAAATTCGTTAAATTGAGGAATCATCACATCAGACTGATTGTGTTTTAGGGTGGTCACATGCACAACATTTACAGGACCATTTTGTTTCTTCAGCTGGATGGAGTTCCAGGACACTATTTAGAAAAGAATGAGAATTGTTTTTCTAGGAGTTACAGCCAATATTTGATTGAGCTGTTTTAAGGCCACTATCAACAATCTTTTCTGAAACAGTTGTGTACCTGCTATTGTTAAAAGAAACACCCATGTTTATTGCAATTGAAAGACATTAGAAAAAAGATTAACATTTTTTCAGTTTGCCAACTTTGTGCACTCTGCACTGTGTTCAGTCAGCACTATTGCTCATTTGTTGACAGTCACATTTTGTTTCTTTTTATGTTTAAAGCAAAGCATTTCCCCACACTTCTGACAATGTTGAGGACAATAAAACTAGCTGTAAACCTAATGTGCTGTTAAAATCCTATTCACCTTAAGTCTGTTTCCCACCCCTCCAAACATACTTTTCTACTCTTCTCAGAGTGAGGCTTTTACCAATGATTAGAAGTGGCGAGAAGAGTAACTGTGATGGTTCTGCAAATTAGTGCAGCACCTGATCTCAAAGAAGAGCAAAAAGTTGCCAATAACCACCAAATGATATGCTCCCGTACAAACTCCAGAAGCCTGGGCAGCACAAGACCTGGGTCTACCGGATACTACAACAATAATTAAGCTGAGTACTGTAAAAATAGCAGGGATGTGACAAGACAGCAGTAAAGACTGAGACAGAGGTTTTGAATAAAATGCAGAAGGAGAGATATGAAAGCTGTGGAGGTGGAGGTACAGGGCTGTGTGTTGGGACTGCTACAGACTGCAGGGTAAACTTTAAAAAAAAAGTAGAACAAGAATAAAAAAACCCCTCTCTGTAGAAGGATAGAGACATTGTACTGACTAATGCTGAGTAGTTCACTACAATGCTTCAGGGTTAAGTTTGAGAATCAGTAAAGATTTGGGTAATAGTATTAGTAATTCTAGCTGATAATTCACTGTTTATCTGGAAACACAGACTTTCAGATAATGAATGAAGATGCAAAACCACTAATGGAGGAAAGACAAACATCTCAGAGAATTCCCATGTTTCACAGAATCACAGAATCATTAAGGTTGGAAGGGGTCTCTGGAGATCATCCAGTCCAACCCCCCCAGCCAAGGCAGGGCCACCTAGAGCAGGTTACACAGGAAGGTATCCAGGCGGGTTTTGAATGTCTCCAGGGAAGGAGACTCCACAACCTCCCTGGCAGCCTGTCCCAGTGCTCTGCCACCCTCAATGTCAAGAAGTTCTTCCTTGTGTCAAAGTGAAACTTCTTGTGTTTCAGTTTATGGCATTGCTCCCCGTCCTGTCACTGGGCACCTCTGAAAAGAGTCTGGCACCATCCTCCCGGCATCTGCCTTCGAGACATTTATATGCATTAATGAGATCCTCTCTCAGTCATCTCTTCTCTAGACTAATATAGATTAATTTCTTTCATGCTAAGGTATGAAGTCCATTAGAAACAAATGAATGAGAAAAATAATGAGCACAGAAGTCACCCTGTGTAAGTCACCCTATATTATACAGGGATAACAAAAACTTAAAAATCTACATTACTCTAGAAGGAGCTAGAAGGAATAACTGAAAGAACAGATTATTTCCCTTCAGATAATCACTGCTGCCACAGTAGAGGCAAAAGGGAAGAGGGATCATAAGCATAGGTTTATAAACGGAAAACATGACTAAGCTGGAAGCAAAAATTAAGTGTGATGTGCTGAAGTCAGAAGGACAACCTCTAACCCACATTGGTGCAAAACTGCCAATTGCAATTTCAGTTCTGGTAACAGATACTTTTAATAACTATTTAGTCAGGGATCATGACGCAGAACTTGTAGAGGAGCAAATGCTGGGCTTGGATTAAGAGCCTTGAGAGCATCAAGTTTTTCTAAACAAAAAAAATACTGTAGCTCTCACTGTAGCTTTTTTTTTTTCCCCATAGAGCATTTGACAGAGTACAGTCCTGGCGATTAATGGCTAAAATAGGCGAGGAATATGAAGCTGGGCAAAGAGCTGGTTTTCTGCAAAATGGCAAGAGATGGGTTTGAATGAAGAAGTACTAGGCTGGATGAAAGTTATTAGTGGAGTTACTCAGTGATTAGTCTTGGGGTTGATTTTGTTTCATTTTTCTCTTATCGCATCTGGCAGCAAGTGTAGCAATGACAGACTTTGCTAATGAGAGAAGCAGAGGTAGTGTTTGACAGATAATTAAAAAAGGAGCATTGGCACCCAATGTTTGAGGACTAACATAGTAGTAGTGGGACCTGGGACATTCAAATATACAAAATGCATGACCATTCACTTAGAGATTAAAATCAGAAACATCGCTTCATTATCAGGAATCACGTTAGTTCATCACAGTATAAATATCAAACACCAAGACAACGGAACTATGCCAAAGGTAAAGATTTCCTTTGACGATCACAGAAATGAAAAGCTTGCTATAAGAGCTTGTGCTTGTCTTTTCTTCATTGTGAGAAGACGTTAGAAGAGTTTGTTTTAGGAGAAAAAAGGTTGAGAGGGAGAGAGGGGATACAATTGCTGACAGCAGACACCAGACATCCAGGGCAACCAGGCACCAGAACAACCAGGTTTTAGAATAGCGCACTGTTAGCTCTAATGGGAGCAAACAAACCACAGCAAAAGATTCAACAGATCTTTATGGTGGAGCATGCTAATTTTATGGCAAGGATTACTTTGTATATGCATATATACTTACACATATATGTGTACATATGTGTCTACATGTACATGTGTATACATATATATATACACATCCACGCTACAATGAAATGCAATGCACCCTTTGTATCTCACAGAGTTAAAACTGGTTTGCATTTTAATTATCAAAATCCTGGCTTAAGGAATTGAAAGCAAACACAAGGAAAACAAATTTGGAACTTTGGATCTATGTTTAAAAAAAACCCCACGAAAACTTTTATCTAAGGGAACATAACACTGTGATAATAAAAGTCACTCCTGCACTGCTCTGTGGGGTACCTGAGCACTACCTTCTTCACAAGCAAGTGCTCACCCACAAGAGCAGCAGCATCACAGGACAGAGCAAACAGAAAGGTGAAAGTGGATTTGGAGGTAAAGATGAGGAGAGAGAAACCTAAACAGACTGTATTTTAAAAACTTCACAGCTTACTCTCTTTCAATAGAAAGCAACTCTTCTGTGTACCAGATAGAAAACTGAACTACATTTTCAGCTCTAGTGATGTTACTTAAAGGCTGAGTGATCAGAATATAGCTTTTTTCCCCCTGAAACTCAACTAAATATATTCCAGTTAACAGCATCCTTAAGAAGGAAAAAACCTATTTTCCAGGGAGGGCAAGTCAGAGTTCCTGGAACAAAAGTATCATATAAATATTCCTCCCATTTATTCTGTGCCAAAGAAATGGCATTAACACGATGAAAAAGTCAAATAAAAAAAAAAAAGTCAGGAAATTCAAAGTTATGGCTCCACATGGCAAGAGTAAGCAGAAAGGGTGTGGAATAGATGCCGTCACAATTTATGCATTCATCATAACTCCTGGTATTGCTTGATTTTGATGGCTGTGGGACTAATGGACCAGGTATTCAGATAATTCAAGCCTGCCAGTGTGAACTGAGGAATAGCTCAGGCAAACAGCCTCTTGGATCAACTATGCGTCTGCCCCTGGGTCAGTGCAAATCCTGTGCCTTGTGTGTGAGGATAGCAGGAACCCAGACACGACCCACAGGAACCCATTACTAAGTTAGGTGAACATTTTATGGCCTTTACTGGAACAGACTGAACTGAAAACCTGGCTAAATACCTCACAAGAAGTAATTAAAATCAAGCAGAAATGGAAGGAAAAAGTGAAGTGCTAGAACTTTGCCTAGCATCAGGCAAAATATTCAAGACTGACTGAGCTGACCATGGGAGAAAGCTTTTCTCACTTCTGCTCTTCATATTAAGTAAAAATGATTTTTTAAAGAGGGACATAACTTTATTCACAAAGGGATAGAAAATGGCTTTGAGAGCAAGTAACTTACAGCAGTATGGGCAAACCAGGAGCCCCTCGACTCTAAATACTAATATCCCTGACTTTGGCTGGCAGTTTCTTTACGTTTCAATTTAGCACAATAATTACATAGAGCATGTGCATGTCCCAATTCTTAGCTATTCTGGGATGCAGTATGTTAGAGCAGCATTATAGTAGTGCCTAGAGACTTAGCTAAGAGCTATGCTGTGTAACAGAGCTGCAATAAATACATAGAAAGCAGTGAAAGAATGAGAAGGAAAAACCCATTTTAGTTTACCATGGAAAATCAAAGCACAGAGATGCAAGTTCCTCAAAATCTATGTCTAGAACGGAATCCACATCTCTCCTAAGCCTATGTCCAGTCTCCTAGTCGAAAGACAGGCCTGTGTTCAAAAGCAAAATTAAGTCCCAAGTGCTCTGTGTGTCTGTTCTTGAGTTTTTGCCTAAACTGGCAAGGATCAGAATCCTGATCTTAGGTTTTCTTCTTCACTCCAGTGAAACCTTCAGTTCTCCATGCATATAGCTTGGTGAGTGCATGATTTAAGAAGTCAGTATAGCTTCTCCAGCCCAGGAGATGGGGTCTGGCCGTAAGAGTATTTTGGTTTATGTTCTTAAATCTTCCCAGCAAAAAAATGTTTTAGGTATAAACATCAGCTGGCCCACTGACAGGCAGTGATGCTTAGGAAACAATAAACTTGCACTGCAAGCTCTAATCCTCTTTTGAAGATTGACAATTGTTAATGAGATTTATCTTATGAGCAGATAGAAACCAAAACATCATCTTCTTTCTTTAGCAGATGATAAGGGATTTTCTTGGAGATTTTTTACATAATATCGATTAAAGAGATTCAAGGCATCCATTCTCTCACGAAATGAGGCAACACTCATCTGTATAGGTGTTAGTGTTATTTAAATCAACCATGCTACTGGAACATGTCACTAACACTAATTCATTTTATCTCCTAGTAGTCATATTTACAGCTGTGGGAAGGTTTAGTTGGTCTTAGACTTAGAAATTATTTTCAATTAGATTTGAAATTATTTTCAATTCAGGCCATTCTTTATATGCTTCCCATAGCAAAGTAGTGTCTATAGTGCAGAAATTACTTAGCAAAATGTTATTGGCTAGACTCAACTAGATGATCAAAAAGATAATTTTCTAATATTACAGTCTATCATTATTTAAAAGAATACAAACTAGTGATAATATCAACCTATTTTATGTTATTGGCAGTGTCACAGAAAGAAGATATATTGGCTGAAATCCACTGGAGTTTGATTGACTCAAGTTCAAGCCAGTAATGCCCTAATAGTCTTATTTTGTGCAGCCTGACCGTGTCATAGCAGTAAGTATGATCTCATCCCACTGACACAGTGACCATCCATAATTACAGTGGGCCAGATTTTCCCATTTTCAGAAACAGGGGCTGAAAAGTAATGACAAGAACTGCTCTAATTTTTATGGTCATGGCAATAACTGTGAGCAGGTGGACAAAAACACCTCTGGCTGTTTCTGACAGAAATCTTCATGGTTTTAAGAACTTGTACAAGTATCAAATTTAATTGAAAAAATACACATTTATATTAAAAACAATCTTCAAAATTATTTGAAAACTCAGGACAGTTTCTT
Source organism: Strigops habroptila (assembly GCF_004027225.2). Taxonomy (NCBI): domain Eukaryota; kingdom Metazoa; phylum Chordata; class Aves; order Psittaciformes; family Psittacidae; genus Strigops; species Strigops habroptila. Next base: position 53,994,703 of record NC_044281.2, on the reverse strand, counting down.
TGATAGAACTAGAAAGTACTTGTTGCAGAAACCTTATGCAGATGGTGGCTGCACTCCCTTCTATGCAATCAAAAGTTCAGGAAGAGGAGAGAGAAACAGGAATTTTTGTCATGCAGTCAACCCACTCATCTAGAAAGGCTGGTGTTCACTCTGCTTTGGTGAGTTAGAGACTATCTAGTTATTAAAAGTATCTAAAACTGCGTTAGTTTGTTTGGTCTTACCCGTTTCTGGCTGCACCGTACAATCAAGAAGGTCTCAATACTGTGCTCTTTGAGATAAGCATTGCGTTCTCCTCCAAAGCCCAGCTCCACCTCATAGTCTCCATTGAGATAGTTCAGGGTTGCTTTTGTTATGTGGATGCGCCTTGAATGAGACAAAAGACAAGCCAGTTTTATAGGTTCTGAAAAGATATCACCTAAAAAGCCAGTTCCTGTCAGTGACAGGTTCAATGTACTGGAACAAACAAGCAATATACCCCTGTTTATTTAGCCATACTGCTTCTCTTACAGATGTAGTATGGGAGTTTCATCTATTTTAAAGGAAGCAGGGCAGAAGCCATCTTCTCAAAGAGAGAGGTGTTCACATTAAGCACCTTACACATAGATTTATAAGCACCTCCTTAGATATAAAGCACTCATTCTTTTATTCACTTTGCTCTAACATACAGCAGACACATGTTTTTGGCAAAGACAGGGACTTGTCAACTCAGCGGACACATGTATATACTGAAGCATGTATCTTTTTTGTTGTATCACATTAATCACTGTTGTACAAGAGTGCCTTGTAAAGGTATCCTATCAAGTACCATAGTTTTATGCTTTCATCCAAAGCAGAGAAAAGATGGAAAGGCATATAGAAAAATTCTCTCACAGAGTCAACTTGGCAGCAACTCAGATGGTCCGTACAGTGGTGAAACAAGGACCGATTCTGCTCCCTCACAGGAATAATTCAAAACAAAAGGCTAGTCTGAAACAATGCTTCAGACAATGCATATTCATACATATGGATATTCATACATTATCCATCGACACCTGGGATGCTCTCCAGCAAACACTGTTGACATACGGTCACGCCTCTTTGTAACCATAAACAGCTCTGCTAGTGCTTGCACAGAACTGCTCATTTCTGTTGCATCTATCAACTTTGTTTCCTGGAGAAGGAATTCAGTTCTTACCACAGAACAATATGCCCATCGGGGCATTTTGTAGACTTCCTGTAACCAGTGACGTGTACACATGGAACAGAATAACCTTGGTAACATCTGTACATGCTTAAAACACTACATCCACAGTTCATTTTACAACAGACTCTCTAAAACTCTGTCTTCCATTTCACCTCCTCACTGTGACATGTCAGACACAAAACAACACACGGATTAGCAAGACAGCTTTGATGAAGCAACTTACCCAGCTTTGCCCCCTGCTTCCATGTGGTTGGCTAATGTAACATCGTTGGACCACACATCAAACTGCCACTTCCTAAGGCCCAAGACCCCACAGTGAACTCTCCCACTGTGGATTCCAACCCTCATGTTGACATTTACTCCTGTCACCTCCCGGACTAGTCTGAAAAGAAACATGGGAAAAAAAGACATCTCTAAAAACCATGGTTGTAGTCCGTGGCACAAACTTGCATCCAGAACACCAAAATCCATAATAACCCATAAATCATTCATGTATACACATGGTGCTGCTCATCCACATCAACAGGACAACCAAACAAAACCAGACCAGGTGTACTACTCTTGGTTGGCCTGGCTGGCCAAACAGAGACCTAATTAGAAAGGGGAGCCCTTGGACTTAATCCATGTACTCTGAAGTCACAGTCAAGTTAACAACTTCTTATAAAAAAAAAAAAATCTTTCAGGCAGCGCTGGCCTCTGATTTCCACACCAAAGCTGGACATAACCTGCCAGCATTTAGCCTCATTAAGAGGTGCATGTTGCAAAGAGAAAAAGGAAATGATTTCAGAGGTCTTAATTTGTCTGTATGGCACCAAGCATCAACTCTTCCATGGATGAAATATGATATGTGTGTGAAATACCTCACTGCAGCTGGAAAGCTTCTGCTGGGCTTACAGGGCTTACAGCTGCAGTCAGAGCAGCAAAACCAGAGAACCACATTTATTAGAGTCACTCCAAACAGGCAGCTACAACTACTCTCAGTTCTGATTTTAATGAGGTTTTGGATGCTCTGCTTACTCCCAAAATGACTGCTGAAATACTTTGTGGGTTTTGCCCTTTTAGGGCAAAAGTTAACTTCAAGAGCTGTTCACATGAAAAACATATTTAGGAATGTGGGCAGGAGAAAGTCTTGATGAGGCCATCAGAACTCTGCTCATTATTGCTGATCACTTCATTCTCAGAATGTCCATGTTTCACAGGTAAATTTACCTACATCACACTGCACAGTCCTTTCCTTTGAGTTATTAGTTCCTTGCAGTATGAAGTTGTACTTTATACCTATCAGATTTCAACCTCTTTGGTTTTCAGGTTCATCTAGTCCTTTCTAGATAACATCTTGTTGACAGGTAAGTCCTCCCAACTTCCCGACATGAACACAGATCTAATATTTATGCTTTAGTTATTAATAAAAACAAATGATTAATGATAGACCAATTCTGGACTCTAGTTCACTCTTCACAGCATGATAGGCCCTTTAAAAGACTGTTCGAGATGACTTCCTGCTGAAACAGCTCTTGCTCTCTTAACAGTTCTTTTTTCCTTACAATCCCTATCTTTCATTTCATTACCTACTCACTGAAACGACATTCATAATTTTTATTAACAAGCAGCAGATTCTCTACCAGGGAAGGGAAGCTGCATATAGGTAAGGTGCCACAGGCATACAAACTGAAAGAGCTCCAACCACAACACTTGGGAAAGTAATAAGAACTGGGGTGATGAAAATGCAGCTGCAGCCGTAAGCCTTGTAAGGGCAACAGCAGCTGCAGTGTGGGTATAACACTGAGGAGGACGGAAAAACATGCTGCATGAGTGTTATAAACCCTACTGCACCCTCTGCCAAGCCACTGACAAGTTACTGACACAAGACCAGGGAACTTCTCTTAGAAGAGTCATGGATGAAAAGGTGACTTCCTTTAGACTTTGCAGCAAACAAATGAGTTGGTTATCCTTTATAGACAAATGAAATATCCCTTATCTTCAATTTTTTTTTTTTCTTTTTAGTTCATTTATATCAGCAGTACAGTGAATATAATTCTATCTTTCTGATTTGGGGTAACACTCCCTGCTGTTATTGTACACAGATGAAATCAGCCTATGGGCAGGACCCAGTGTTGGTGACGCCTGCAATCAAATGTTCAGTAGCTATTTGTTACCTGCAATCAAATGTTCAGTAGCTATTGGTTACCTTAATTGTGAAACCTCTTATCTTGATCCTTAGGGGAGGAGGAGGAGGGGGGAAGCAAGAGTAGTGAGAACAGAGTCACCTTCCAGACTTATTAAGAGATAAGATTGTTAAATATATTCATCATTCATCAAGTGGGAAGCAAGTTTTAAAGCCTGCTGAAGAGCTATTTGTAAACAAACACTGAGTGCAGTTCAACTCCATGTTAATTTCAAGGAAAGGTGGGTTGCAGTTAATCAATGAAGTCTAGACATCCTGGTGTTACTCAGCCTTGTGGGAGATTACACAGCAATGCGTCAAGGTCTCCAGATTTCATCAGGCCAACTACTGCAGAAAGTGAAACTTTTCTGGGCAATGTACACAGTACATTTTTTGCACGGCTGGTGGCTAAGATTTGCTTCATGTGTTTGACAAGACACCTTGTCGCCTGCCACTTAATAGCATCCTTTCAAGGGCTACTGAAAACAAATTACTTGAAACTCCTTTCGTCTTGCATTTTGCATGCAAACCCCAAAAGGAGACTGGTGCAAAGTAACAGAGTTTAAAACCAGGAAAGTAGTGGTAGGAAGTCCTGAGAGTGTACACTGTATACAAAGCAAGGAAATGCTGCTCAATGGAGTCCCCTGGGTGAAAATACTGGTTTTCAAACTATCTGTGTTATGAAAATGAGGTTGAAAAGTGTGGGTGTGTATTCATTTACAAGATATACTGTATCAAGCTCAGCAAATAGGTAGCTCTAATTTTTATTACAATGAAGTAGAAACTCCATCAATTTACCGAATGCGAGAACTGCATAGAGATCTTCTACTTCTCTGTTGATATCACTGACACTTTAGAGGATGCTTCCACAAAACAAAAAAAGCAAGAGAAGGGAAAAAGAAGCAGAGTCTCTGTGCAGCAGGGATGATGTAGATAGTAAGGTCAACCGAGTTACCATCCAAAACTGACTGAATTTTGTGCTTAAACTTGCCTACACTCAAGATGACCAAATAAATCTTCCCTCCCTGAATTCTGACAGAATTGGCATGTGAGAGCTCATGTTCGATGCAAACAATATTCAATATTGTCCACAATTCCTCAAGTAATATAACTAGATATGTGTCTCATATTTGCCTCTCTGTAAAGACAGGCATAGTCTGGACAAATACAGGATTGCTAACCTGACCTCAGGGGCAGGCATAGATTCAGAACAGATTTTAAAATAAAAAAGTAAAGGCGAGGAAGTAAGTGGAAATAAAGGAACAAGCATCATGGACCTGTCTCAGTCTGTGCCAGACCAACTTTATGGTTTTATTCAATAATTAATTTAGCTAAAATAAGAAAGTCTTCATCTTTTTGGCCTAGTGACACATGGAGAAGGATTACTGAAACCAGACAAGATACCGAAACCAGACAAGACAGACCTTAGCAGAGGAATTGTAAGGTGAGTAAAAAGCTGGTTTAAAGACAAATAAGTGAAGAGTGACTGAAATTTAATGGAGTTACTATTAATCCTCTGATTTCATATTTCTGTAATTCACTGGAATCCTCCTTTGGGAGTGAGACTTCCAGTAATTACAATAACCTTTGCCTTTCTCATCAGGAGATTGAGCTCTGATATCCCTGTGGCTGTAATGGATTCAAGTGTCTGTCTTTCCACCATCAAACCTTTACTTACTTTGTTTTCTTGTTCCAGCTGGTCTCCCTTTTTTGCTGGCATCAGTTCCCTGGTTTGGCTACCTTGCTACTACTGTAAGGAAGACCTAACGGGAAAGAGAATCTGCTTGCTATTTGTTCCGAAATTCTCCATGGGGAATATGGTACTTACGAGATTGCCTCTATCATATCCATTCCCATTTCAACACAGCAGTGTGCATGGTCAGCTCTTGCTTCTGGCAACCCAGACACACAGTAATAGCAATCACCCAGTATCTTGATACGTAAACAGTGGTTCTCCTGAAAAATAAATAAATTAACAAAATAATAATAATGAAGGAGAGAGAAGTATTCAGTCTATATTCATGCTTGCAATAGCTTGCCTTTTAGGGCAGTGAATATTTACAGAAACCCAGGGAACCAGCACAGTATGTCATTCTTGCAACAGGGTAAGAAAAAGAATCAGAATTATAATAGAAAACTTACAGCTGCTAGTTTATCAAATCTGGCAAAGAGCTCGTTCAGCGTCATGACCAACTCCTGAGCAGTGCACTGGGAGGCCAGACTCGTGAAACCCTCTATGTCTGCGAAGAGGATGCTTGGGAAAAGAGAGAGAAAAAAAGAAGAAAGCATTACAAAATTTGTTGCTGACATTTGTGCAAGTTCTGTGGTAGAAGTCCAGGTATGGGGAGGCATGTAGGGATGCCCCAGTCCTAAAGAAGCAAGGATATCAGCATCCCTAATGCCACCTTATGATACAGCCTTTATCACATACAAAGCCCTGAGGGGCACAGCCTCATCCACTCCAAAGATTAGAAAGGGCCAGAAAATCCTGCAATCCTTTCATTCCCCTACCCCTGCCCCATGTCCAGAAAATTTACGGTGCACTGGGAGTTCGTGATGGCGTGATAATGCTATCGGCCACCATAAACAACAAAGCACTCCTACACAATGACCAGATTAGCCCAGCTGTAAAATCAACACTTACCCATTTTGTTCACATTCCTCAACCTCTCGGCTCAATAACATCACCTGTGTCTTAACTCTGCTGCAGAAAACCACACTCCTCTGTCTGCTTCCCCTGCTGTCAAAGTACAGCCGCAAAATAAAGCTCCTCTCTAGTGAATATCCTTAACTTTCCTACCTCAGCTTTCACCCCGCTTTGGTGTTCAGCTTCCATGCACACAGCCCAACTCCGTGGCTGGCAGCACCCTGCCTGGTACCGTGTGCCTGACAGATGCTCCTGCAATGTTAGAAATGCACAAAGCCAGGCACGGCGGCACTGCGTGCTACCAGGGCCAAGGCTTGGGTGCAGCAGGGCTGGCTCGCCATGCCCTAACGCACTCACTGTCCTGGGGAAGGCTTACTATCAGGCTTTCATTCTCTGGAGAAGGAAGTTTACTCTGACTTACTCTACTCATGTACATGCTTCTCACTCATTGCTTTTTTTTTTTTTCTCCTTGGCTTCTAAAGAACTAGAGAAATTAAACCTCCCATTTGTACCACACCTTCCAGCTGGCTCAGCCCCTGAAACACTATAAAAATATACACCTATACTGCTCAGGAGCTCCCCTCAGCAAGGCTGCAAGCAGGCATAACCCGACCTTCTGCCAAACGACGAGTGCAGCCCTTGCCAACTGAGGCAAACCTCTGCTATTGCAACAGGGATATGGAATCACTCCCATCCATCCAGGATGGACTGGAAAAGCCCTCTGAAGGCAGCGTGAACTGTTTTGAAAGCACAATTATTTGAATCACAAGTATTAATAATGATTCTTTGATTTCAGTTAATCGATATTAATGTTGTACTGCAAAGATTATTTTTTTTTTTAACTGGAAAAAGATCCTGCCTCACTGATAATTAGAACATTGAAAATATTGATTTGAATCAAACACAGCCACTACGCTGTATTTAAAACTATTCAGTAAAACAAGCACCAGACTATGTCTATATAGATCTAAGATAAAAATGTACATATGCATATACATTTATATAAATATAAAATTTGGATATTGGATACATTTGTATCCAATATACATATTGTCCAATATACATGTGTCCAATATGCATATTGTATATTGGAACACTTATCAAGTAGTTGATTTCTTCTTTGAAGTTGATTATTGCATCAAGCTGAACTTGAATAGGAAGAGAAATTAGAAGTGTAAATAACAAGCACTTTGGATTAGTTTTTTTTAAATAAAGCTCCAACATATTTTAGGCAACTTGCGGAGGCTGTTTTCAGTTGGAATCCCCTCCAATGTCTTCAGACAGAAAGCAAAGACGACAAAAATATTTTCACAAGCTTTTTTTTTTTTTTTCCCCCCCCCTCAAAAATCCAGAGACACATTTCAATTCTGGCATGCTTTTCATATTTTCCTTCTGCATTTCAACTCCAATAAATCATCAACCAAACATATTGCATTAAATGTTTCTTTGTCAGTAAGACTGAAGCTAAAATGTGCAAGAAAAAAAGCAAGATAGGAATACAGGGATGTCTGAATCAAAATATATGTTGCCATTTTTTAAACACTTGAGAAAATAAACAAAAAATAAACCAAAATTTCACATATTTACAAATGAAAGTAAATCTCCCAAAGAAATACACTTGAAATCAACTGCAATCTTAAGAGATGTCTGTATTGCTTGCTAAGCAACTTAAGTATGTGTTAATATGTAATGTTCAAATAGCAAATGTCTCCAGTTCTTGTGGCAGTAACAAAATGTATCCTGTTGCAAGCATGTTCCTCTTCCAGCATGGGGCAAATCGCAAATTCCCCACAGCCATGTGTTATGACAGGAGGAATAAAGAGTAATTGCTGCTCTGACATCCAGATAGTAATGGGTATATCTGAAAATACTACACAGGAATGCCTTAGGCTTTCTCCTCATTCCTGAATCAGAAAAATTAGTGTTAGCACAGTGTCCTAATAAAAATTCCCATGACTATCATGCTAGATAAATGGATCACACATTCCCAGAAGTTAAATCACAGCAATATTTGCAACCAGGCAAATGAAATAATCAGCAAGGACCTATGGAGATATCCTACGCACAGATTTATGCCTTTTCAAATTGAAACTAATTGATGACAACATTTTCTCAAACTTGTAACCTTCTATGGGTGGCCAGCACATTGCTCTTTGTTCAAATTCAGCAGCTATCTCCTTGTCTTGCACTTCCAAGGACTGCATGGTTGCAGCTCCTCAAGTAGCTCTCTGGCTGATTTCTAGATAACTACAATTATAAGCACTACAAAAGGGTTTATTATGAGAATAAAACTTGGAAAGGTTGCATGATGGGAATCTGAAATGCATTCCACATGAGCCAGTAGCAATACTGGGAAGTTAACATTGACGCCCCTGTTAGGAAGCCAACATTTACTACAGGAGATGCTTCTCAGAATGAGCATTTTGTTTGAGGAAAGAGGGATGCAGGAATCAATTTCAACAAAGCCAGTTTGATAATTTTTGAGAGTGAAAAAAAAAGAAGTTTGGTTTTATCTAAAGCAAAGGAATAAATTGCAAGTATTTTCTTAGCTGCTGCAAGTCTCTTCTCACTCTTGAACATGGACATAACACTTGGCAATAAGGGGAAGAGCTTCACCTGGCATGTCCTTTCCTCTTTGTATGAAAATCTACTTAGAATTGACTACATGTTAAGTCCTTTGCATGACTCAGTTTTTGCATACTTTGTGATTAACATGAAGGTATCTACCTGCATGGTCCATACCCTCACCCCTCTTCCATGTTAGCTAACCAAGTAATGCATGAACCTCTTGAAGCACCTGAACATATTCCGTTACAGGTTTCAGACAGCCATGTGACCTGCTTTGCAACCAGATACTGACACATTAAAAAAGCTATCAGAAGACACTGCCTGGGGCACACGGGCTGCAGGGAATGGAAAACCTCATCAGAGTGCAGAAAGGACCATATAGGAGATGGCAGAGGACCGAGCAGTGATTTGGGAACTGAAGACAGAGAGGGGAAAAGACACATGCATAGCGGGAGACTGGAGAAAGAACAGCATATGAATGTCAGAGAAAAAAGCCCTTGCAAAGAGGGGCCCATACTGAAGCCTCTGTCTTCTGTTCTCAACGGAGAGCTCTGAAAGCTGCTAAATCACATTTTACTCCTCCTGTCTAATCTGTTCCCTCCACACAGTCCTGCTAGCACTACAGTTGCAGCAGCAGAGCCAACAACCAGTCTTATCGCTCCCAACCCTGCTAATGACCCACCAGGGAGGAATGGGGACTTGTGTACATGGTGGTGTGCTATGCCACTTCTGTTCCTTTTGTTATTAGCCCTAGTAACCCCTAAATTCACCCTTCTCCCTGTAAAATACCCAACACCTCAGAAGCAACTAGAAAAAAGATTTCTCATACAATAGACATCAAGGAACAGCACAAGATCCTCATCTTCTGTTTAGTCAGAGTTTTTCTTTAAAAATGAAGCCCACTGTACCTCCTTAAACATACAACATGCACACAGTGAGGTTGCAGGAGCATCTCCCTGTCTTGCCAGTGCATCTTGACTAGACTGGGAGCCTTAGACTTTAAACATACAGTTTCTCCACTATCCTTAAGTCCTTACTCCACACTTCAGTCTTTCATGTCAGACTACCCTTAGCAATGAAAAGATTTCATTAAAGGACGATGGTGACAGATGATTGTGAGGAAGGGCACAACTCAAGCCAACTATCTGTCAGTCTTCAGAGGGCAACACGTTTCCTTGCTGGTGGGAGCACGATACCAGTAATAGGCCTTCCTTGTGCCAAAATGTGCAGTAAATGACAGCGGCCAACAAAAGGTCAAATGAAATAATTATTATAGCTATAAAATATCATGAGATAACTAAGGCAGTGGTTTAGAAGTGCTGTTAGCTGAAGCTGACTGGAAGGGATTGATCACACAATCTGCAGCCTGGGCATCAGCAACTATTATCAGTCCTGGGTCCCGGTAACTTCATCTGGAAGGCTACTGCTTTGTGGAAAAACCAGTTTAGCATGTAATTAAAATGTTGTAATGGCTTCAGAGCTCTTGATATATTTTCCACTCTGTCACTGCCTTCAGATTTACCATCTGATTGGGTTTTGTCCAGCAGTAACCAGGGTATGACCTCAAAAGAGATAAAAAAATTGTTTATTTCTGGGAAAGACAGATGAGAAAAGGAGAGTTATTAGTTTTATAAGGTTTTTATTATTATTTCTGTTTAATTTTGGTTCAAAAGTACCACAGACTGTATTGGACAGTAGAAGTGAATACTTTCCTAATCTCCTATTTCAGCTCCTATTTCCAGCAAGGTCTGGCTCAAGATTTCATATCTGTACAAGGCAAGTTCAGTTTTGTGGCTGTTGCCCTACATGGCTCATGACACTGACAGGGAAGAAAGATGAAAGGGAGCTTGAATAGCTTCCAGATTCTGCCATCCTCCCCTCTGCTTAGGACCAGCCTGATACCTGCCTGCTCTTGCCCAAGCCCCACACAGGAGAGCAGGAAAGGTGAATACACAGACTGGAGTATCCCTATGCCACTGGCTCCTGCTGATTCCAAGAGCCCAGGGCAGATGGGCAGCAGAGGGCATTCTGGGCACACAGCTCTAGCTGCTGCTGCCACTGGGATGCCAGTCTCTGCCTGAGCTTGGCCCTAAGCAAAACCATCACCACGACTGTGGACTGCGAGACCTCCATGAGATGGATGTGTAGATGCTTTTTGCACAGTGCTTCACATGGCTGCAAAGGCAGAGTGAGGTGAAATGGAGAGAGGAGCAGCTAAGATGCAGAGCCACGCAGAGGAAATTGCCAAAATGTTGAGCTCAGCCTTCCCATTTTTTTTGGTCTGTAATGCATTCACAGAATAGTTAAGATACACATGGACAGGCACCTCAGGTACGAGTAAGAGCCTCAGTGCAACACCTCAGTGTGAGCCTGTCCAGCTTGGGCTGTTTTCACAGTCTCTGTTCAGGTCCATCCCACTGCAGGTCATTTAGAACTAGCTCCTGTAATTCAGGTGATGTGACCACACTGCTAACATACCCTGAGGCAGAAGAATCACAGGATCTTTCGGATGGCAAAGGAGAAGGTTCTTATCAAGAGTGCGGGAAGGGAAGAAATCTCGGCAGAAAGCAAAGAACGATGTAAGGAGTAGGAAGAGCTACGGACCAGGAGGGAAGCAGGAAACCCACATGAGACATCTGAAACCACACACGCTTACAGAGAATGATTTTGAAGTGCAGCCTTAAATGTCTGAAACTAATAGAGTTATCAAAGGAGTGACATGACACAGTCAGGTTTCCCTGCAAATGCAGGATTATTCAAAATGCTAAATTAAATCATCAGTGCTTCTAATGTAAAAACAAAAAAACAGTCGTGTTCTATTTCAAGACATGTGCGTGCCATGCACGCCAGCCACAACATAAATCAAGTAATGCAAGAGACACAAACCCTATCACCATCACAACAGTAATGCCAGTCATGAATATAAACACCATGTGTTACTGGAAACTGAACACCACAGGCACTGCATGGGAAACAGAACAAAACCCCAGACTTGGTAAGCTTTAATGACTTAGAAAAACTGCAAAGTGAGTCTGACTGCATGTGAATCAAAGCCATGGTATTTTACTGCAACGAATGCTACCTATAAGAGAAGAAAAAGTTAATGTACCATAATAAAATCATCATTGTTCACTAAATACAAGCATTCATGAGCAAAGGTGTAACAAGAGAAAGCTATTTGCTGTAGACAGTTTACCTTTGTCAGCGATTTCACTAGGCTAATCGGTAAGTGCAGTGTCTCAGCGTGCTCCTGTTATTTCACAATACCATCCGCTGCTATTGGTGTTGCATGTTATTAAGTCACACTATGAACAAGGAAGAAGAAAAAGGATGGATAGGAACGAAGATGGCAAAACTCTCACCTGAAGGGCTGGGTTGAGCCCTTAACACCAAACTATGTTTTCACAGAATCATAAAATGGTTGGGGTTGGAAGGGACCTCTGGATGCCATCTTGTCCAACCCCCTGATCAAGCAGGACCACCCAGAGCTGGTTACCCAAAACCATGTTCAGATGTCTTTTGAGTATCTTCAGGGTGGAAGCTTCTCTCAAGCAGTTTGGTAGATTAGTCAATTTTTGCACTTGGACATCTGTTTAGAAGCCAGTTCCCTGACAGCATTATAAGCTCAAAAGTTACTTTCCAGCTCCAGTGGCATAAACATAGTATTAAGTTCATCTACAAGTTCTTAAAATAGACATGGCATCAAGATACACCCAGTCTCTCTTTCCCAGCTATAGCTACTTGGATATGCGATGACAAGGAGGTCTTCTATGTGCTTTCTCCCCTACCCACCCTGTGTACGCACAGGATTTCAGCTTTCAGCGAACATCTCACAATGCTCGTTCCCTCCTGATTTTAATAGCAGCAACAACAAAAGGACGAACCAAAACAAGGTGGGGACAAGTATACAGCAGTGGCACAGTGACCCCAGTCAGGCAGCATATCTAGGTAAAGCAGCACAAATATGAGCAAAGGCAGCAAAGCCCATCTAAGGAGGGTGAAGTGGCCCACACAGATCATTGTGCTGAGTGACAGCCCAGTGACCGGTCCAGCAAAGGCTGCAAGCTACTTCCAGACTAACTCAGGTCTCAACAGGACGTCACTCCTGCTCTCTAGGGATGTCCATGGCGACAGGCTAAAGTCTTAGCCTTAGCGATGCAAAAAATGTTCTCCAGAACAGCAGGACATCAGACAGACCAGAGGTTAAAATATTTCCTTTTCCTACAGTCATGGAAAAAACCCAACCCTAACAGTAAAATGATACACTCTTTCCTAAACTTATATGGTCATTTCAGAAAAGATCTGTTTTGTATTGAAAATCACCTATTGCTTCAAATGAGTCCTAGCACTTCTGTGACACATTAGCTGGCACAGCTCCCCCTTGGGAAGTGGGATTCTCTTGTGCACCTTGATAGTGCTCCATCTTCAGTCATGCTGGCTCCAACTTGCTCAGGAAAGTGAGCAGACATGTATGCACATAAATGATGTGATAAGCAAAGCAATACAGAATAACAAAAAAATCAGATGAAATGCACACAAAATCCCTACAAAACCAAAAGTCCAGAAAAATGTGAGCCTTTTCACCCTTTTCTTTACAGCAAAAGGCAGAAAGCCTTCTGTCCCTCTTCCAAAGTAGCCAAAAATATAAACCAAACCTGCATCCCATATTTGAGAAGTTCACTCTGCAAGACCATACCAAGTGAAACTGGTAACAGAGTTAAAACCGGCAAAGAAGCAAGAGACCAGATGGGTCACAGAGACACTGGTGTCAACGTGCAGACTGCCATCCACAGAGCTACTGCATGACGACAGCAAGGCTCATTGCAAAGATATAAACTGCAGAACCCTGCCTTTACTTGATTTTCCTATGTTTGCTCTCAAATGAGTGTTACTGAAGGTTAGAACTGCCTGGGGGACTCAGATGGGAGACGCACATCTCCATCACATAATCTCAACATTTGCGGTTGCAGCTTTGTCTGCATTAGCAATGTGCTCCTGGGAATGCCCCACTGAGAATGTCTGACCTTGCTGGCATTCAAGGTCTGCTGACAAAAATGGCACCATACTTTCCACCATGGTCAGTGAGCTTCACATTGATGCCTGTGGTCTCTTCTTCACTGTCAATGCAGGAAATGAGAAGAAATCAAGATCCTGAAATCACCAAGAGAAGTGGAAGACTGCACCAGTCATACAAGGAAAAGTTTTTTCCATGACCTTTCCAGATTTGCAGTTTACAAGTGTGAGTGGCAACTCCAGTTACTGGAACTTAGTTACAGCTAAGTACTCATTTTTTATTTTAAACATGAAAAACTTGCTACCCTCTTCCTCTAAACATCTTGAGTTAAAAGATTTTCCTATTTCAGCAGGCTATATTTAACCAGATTATTTCTTCACTGGAAACAGGAGTAACAAATAGCTTTTTGGGAAGAAAAACTATTTGGGGAAAGCAAAACAAACATAGATATGCAGTGGCTACTAGCCAAACTATAGGTGGAATGCATTATAGATGTCATGGAATACATTATAGATGTCTTTCAGATAAGGGGAAGGAATTTTATTACTCCATCATCGCAAGCCAACTTAGATGCCTCTGGCTGTCGAGCATAAAAAAGAAATCCAAGTGGCCTAAATGAGATTTCGGGTTATTCAGAAGGAGGGACTTCAGACCTTTTTCATGTATCTAAGAAGGACTGGTGGGAATGTGAAATTTTTTCCAATCATTCTGGTCAGGGGGAAAACTATGTAAACGATAAATATGCCAAATCCATTCCAACTCCAAGGAAGTTTAGGAAGTCAAAGCTGAAGGACATACATGGCCTTTTGCAGAAAGGCACAAAGGAACCATGCATACTGCTGACCCTGACCATGCGTCTTTGCTTTGGCTCCAAGCAAGCCCAGACTCACCCATGTCTGCCTGACCAACGCAAAGGAGTTGGCAGGTCTGCCCAAACTGGAGCTGGATCCAGCCCGCACCAAAATAAATCAAATTCATTTGTCCCACAAGACAGCCTGAAATCCAGAAGTGCATATAAAACGAAAAGGAAAAACCATATTATTTTCTGGTTTTCAAACTTCGAGAATGCTTTTTGCTGTGAGCATTCTTGCAGACTGTTTTCTGGCATTAGAGCAATCTCTGATGTCAAAATCCTGCCAAAAACTAAGAAGAAAAAATACGGAGTGAAGAGAATTCTTAAAGAAGGGTCTATCTATTACCACTACAGGTATAAGAGTCTGGCACTATTCCTCCCTGCCCCTCTTCCAGAGAACAGCTTGCAAAAGTGACTGAAGCCATAAAAGCAGCAAAATAGGAAAGAGAAACAACTAAAAACTTGTGTATTAAACCAAAAGACAACCTGCTGCATAGAGGCTGTGTGCCAGCAACCAGTCAGTTGTCAGTGAAGACAACAGAGTATATAAATTTTGTCGTAGACATTTAACAGTTTCACATGTATATCCTGGGAAAGGCACATGGGATAGATATTGCGTAAATTGCATCTAGTCAGGTTTGGGATGCTTTCTGTTATATATTGCTCAGGTGTTTGTCTTTGGTGATGAAAGAACGAGCTCTACATAGCTGTGCAAATTGCATTCAGTCTGTTCTTCTCTGGTATCACGGATATTCAAACAATGATGCTTTTGTACTCCCTAACCACAAAGCTACAGTAATTCTGCATGCAGTGGTCATTTCCTAACCTTACTTCTTCCTCACAATCTCAAATAGCTTATCCAGGGTCCTGTTCTTTTGTGATTTATTTACTCTGCAATTTTGGTAAGCCAGGGTCTTTCCTCTGGAAAGCCACCAGATAACGAAAACATTACATTAGCATATAAATGTCATATAAATAATTTAAAATATTAAGGAACAACTACACCTTTCCTATAGTTATCTCATTTTCCCAAGGAAAGTAGGTACCAAAATATATAGACTGTTTCATGGATAAGCTGAGAATGGACAAGTGATGTCCATCTGTATACACAATTACCATTCCTGTTTGGGAGCTTACTAGATCAATAAGAAGTGGCCATTTGCTGGGAAAACTGATTGCTGAGGAATAGGAACATGAGTCTTATCACCCTCTTTGGAACAGCCAATGTGAGTTGATTCGTTGCCTTCTCATTTCTACACTTTTAAACATAATCGAGCAACTGTGGTTTTAAAATTACACCAATGAAACTGTAAAGAGAAATGGACCCAAAGCATGTAGAGAAATTAAATTTTTAATGCTTACTTCATGATGCCCACTTTGCTGAGAAATACCACTGTGACATCAGTGGAAGAGAACTTTAAAATGAAGACATAACCCTGTGTTAGTTGCTCTGCAAGGTAAAGTGGCTGGTCATAGAAAATGGAACAGCTCATTAACTGAGGGACCAACTTGTTATTAATTAATAAACAAACCTGATAATAAATTTAATAAGAAAACACGTGATGTTTTCAGTGAGAAGGGAGATTAGCCATAATTTCAGAATTAAATGAAAAGGAAAAAATCCTGCAGGAAATTGAACTCGTTATCTGGTTATTGTACACTACACTAATAATCGTTACCTGATAAGAACCAACTCATGAGTAAAGTTCTCCCAGCTTCATGAGGGCTACAATTTAAGGGGTTTGTTTCCTTTTTAAGATGTGGTCTACCATCACATCGCAATTGATCAATGGCACTTGAGCTGACATCTATCTTTGGTTACCTCTGGTGACACAGAAAACTCCAGCTGCCATGGAGAAACAATGTAAATATAATGAAATTCTGTACAATCAATATCAGCAGTAAAACCACTCCACTTCAGAAGACAGTATAGGTGAGCTCACTAAATGAATATTCCTATGCAAAGATCATCCTTGAACAGGAAATATTAAATTCTATGCACCTGTATGTTAGTCTCTATGAGGTATGTTATTCCTTAACATACCTCATATTCCATATACTTTACATATGTCCATTATTTTACAGACAGTAAACAGTGTTAAATCTACTTTATGGCATTCAGATTATATATTATAAGGAAACATTTACACCACTTTTGGTTTATTTCGCTGGTCAAGATACCAGCTATCAAGACACCTTGAGTCTGATATTTAGAAGCCCATCGTTTGATTCCGTGACCAGTTACTTAGTTGGCTCTGTCTCAAATTTATTTCTTTATAAAATAAAGTGGACCATTGCATCTCTATGAATATGAAGTTTTCAAACTGGCATTAAGCAATTGTTATAATGTTACTGGTGCTAGAAAAATGTCATTTTGCAAAGACAGCAGTATAGTATATAAAGAAAATACATAAAGGAGCTCAAGGTCATGGGGGAAAACTATGGCAAAGCAGGAATGTGAATCCTGGCCTCATGAGTCCAGGGAACATCCACATAAAACCTACTCCTGAAATGCTGGAGCAGGAACATGGTGAGGCAGGTCTGCCCACTGCATATGTTAAGACTTTTTAACTTTCCATTGAAACTTCCCTGATTTTTGCAATCGATGGTTTCTTCTCACAATGAAGCAGGCATAACATTTTAATTTGATTTCAACAGAATTACTGTAATTACCACCACCAGAATAATAGGTCTGCATAGAAAGAAATGGCTTTTCTCTTGCATTTTCCATTGGAAAATTTAATTTTGTGTTAACGCATTAAGGTATTTCACTAAGCCATTTGTTTGCTACTCTCAATATTCGCAAAATATCATCTCCAAATGCAGTTCCTGTAAATAGTTATTAGTTTACCAGTGAACTAATGCCAATAAAATCAATAGAGTCTGACCAGATCTTTTTTATAGCATAGGAAGGCACCTTAGAGACCATCTAAAATACCTATTATGGTAGTGTGTCTTAGACCACAAAAATAAGAGGAAAGTTACTCTGACAGATCTTTCTACAGCTATGCAAAACTAGTCTAGCTAATTTCTGTTTACCTTCTCTGCCACTACAGTAGCAGCAATTTTAGCTTTAAGACTAAAAACAAGAAATGAAATCAAATGCCTGGCATTTGAAAGGATGAGTTCAGTTCAGAACAGCGGGTGTCCCAGCTTCAAAACATTTCTGTATATTCATCCATTACATATACCATGAAACCGCTACTTCCAGCAAGGAGTGAAACTGGAGACACAGCTTGCTCGTGTCCCAATGTTACGGTGGCCTGTCATGAAGCCCCATGAAATGCAATTAAACTGCCATGGAAGACACGTGCCAATCTAAAGGCTAACACAGCTGGCAACAAAATTGCGGCTAATGAGTCACAGAACAAACAGCTTGGGACTTTCCCTGTAGGGGATTCGGGTAAGCCAGAATTAAATTCACTTGCAAAGCTGGAAGAAGTTTGAAAAAACTGTCTCGTGAAATGTTTTATAGAGTATGTATGTTAACAGCAACGCTGTTTCTGTCCCTAGCACAGGTGCATTCAGGTTTCTAAACAGATGCTTTGGATTAGAATAATTTGCTCTTCCAGGTAGGAGTAGCCACGACTGTGGTAAAGTGTTTCTAAAACAACGGATCTGTGCTCTCCCTTGGGGGGTTGTACTGTAACTGCTGGAATTAATGTAGTACAAGTTTCTGGCATGAACAGGGCCCAAGGCTGTCAGGCAGATCCAGGGTGATGGAGAGGGGAGTAACAAACAAAACACAAACCATAAAGATCTTTGAACAATCTGGAATTTGCAAGATGTGCACTGAGGCAAATAGCAGCTGTGGTATTTGATGTTTGTATAGCTGGTTTTAATGCTCCAATAGTTCAGATATCAAGAGATGATTCTCTGTTCTTAAGTACCAAGTCACTCTCCGGAAGTCTGAAAATGCTTAGCACAGCTACTCTATTTCTCATATACCACAACAAACAAACTTGCAAAGGAGCTGGATTCTAAAAGCCAGTGCAAAGAAAGAAAGGGAGAGAAAAAAAGCAGCAGCCCACACAGCATCAAATGCTGCTAGGCTTAGTGCTAAATAGCAGATGATTCTTACTGAATAACTGCCCTAGATTCTGCAAACAATACAGGGAACAAAAATAGAAACCCATTTACATATTGCTCTTAATAACTTTATTTATAGTGTCACAGCTAGAGCACAATAACTGCAGCCATGGCTTAACTTGAAAGCCATTCACTGTGGAAGAGTCAGACAGATACTGTTTTCTCAGTTCTTATGCAACTGAAAAAAATCCTGCTGACAACAGCCAGTCACCAGAATCCTTACAAACAGAACCAGAAAAAAAGTTAACAGCAGACAAAGGAGAAAGCAAATCATCCCCAGGAACCCACTGGCCTCTGCCCCTCCTGGTACTTCAGACATGCTGTGGTTAATCAAGGACCACTGAGGCTAGAAAACTCAGCAGATAAATTTTCAATTCAATTTGAGTCTTATGGTAGCATCTTATAGCAATATTTGACTGGGTTTTTTGGGGTTTGGTTTTAGTTTGTTTTGCTTGCCCTTTTCTTTTTCTTTTTTTTTTTTTCAATTAAGAAATAGGCAGGGCTCAGACTAAGTCAGCAGCTACAATAAGAAAAGATATGTGTCCAGCATTTAAGAACATCCCTACCATATCCATGCTGCTGCTTCATGACTGTAGCCAAATCTTTGCTGGGAGCCCATATTCCTGCCAGCTAAAATACCACTGGCCTATCACAACAGACTGTCACATTGTTAAGGAAGAGAAATGTACATAGAAATCTGTATCCTTGATGCCCTAGTATTCTGCAAACGCCTCTTATAAAGTGAGAATGCAAGCAAGGAAACTCTTAAGAGCCTTCGCCTGAGAAGTGAGAAAACATGGATCTGATTTTTCCTCTGCCTGAATCCAGTCTGAAGTGGATGACAGGCTATTTTGGATTGGGAATGGGAGTGCCCTCAGGACCTCATGCTGCAGCTGCTCATCACATATAAAATACTCAGAATAATTAGAGGCAGAAACAGCAAGCCCCTCGCTCTGCCCTGCTGATTTTGCAGTCTGCTCTGTGGCACGGGACAGTAGCATTCAAGCCGCTGCTCCAGGGTCTCATTCTTTTATATAAAAAAAATGAAACAGAGTTAGCAAAAGAGAATGAGGATGCCTTCTTCAGTTAGGGCCTCTCCTAGAAGATGTGGCCTCAAATGCCCTCTGGCACACAGGAAAAACAAATCTGGATAACCTATACCGCATGTAGGTTGAGCCTTTATGCTACCAGATGAGCATGGCATGCCTCATCACTCTTGTCTCTTCAGATCTTCACTACCTCTCTGCTTTACTCTCTGCTACCTGGAATGTCAACTGAATTAATAAATTTCTCTGGGCTTTCATTTTAGTGAGGGACAGAAAGATGCCCATTTGGCATGTCAGCCCAGACAAAATGTAGCACTAATTCCCCCTGCAGACACATCCAGCAGTCACGAGAAGTCCCAAGCACAAAGAACATGTGTGTTTGTGCACACTCCCTGCTTGTTCCTTCTGGACAATTCCTCTGCAGCACAGGCAGGACAGAGCCTTCAAGGTCTAGTCATTACAATGTTTCTGTAACAAAAGCCAGGCATTTCTGAGCTCTAATCAGCCTCACTACCAAGTACAATTAAAGAAACTGCTGCCAATCTCAGCCTCTCAATTCTCCAGCCCATACCTCCTCTCTGGGACTGGTAGCAGGAGATACTTACACAAGAGTTTGAGTGTAAAGCACTGAAAATGCAAGGAGGTGTTTCTAGGCAGCACCCATTACCCAGCAAGATGACTTAGAATTTGTTCAGTTATTAGTAATACAATAAATGCTTTATCTGATATATGTAACGTAAAAATAAAGAGCTGCAGGACATGACAGACCAACAAAATACAGCTTTTATGTCCTCCACTAGAAATGAATCTGTAGGAAAATTAACCAAAAAAAAATAAAAATACACAAAATACATTTAAATAAGCCAGTATATGTATGTATTTAAGTGAAATACACTGATCTAATAAGTGTTAATGAAGTCCATATTGGGCTTCTGCATTACAAAAGTGTAGTCCTGGATGACTCTCAGGAGGCATGCCATTTTATAGTGGATGAATACTCCTATGATGCTCTCAGAATTGCAAGTCCCTTCAAAATCACACATTTCATCCTCTCTCCCCACCCCCCCCACTTCCCTCTTACAGCCCCTCCCCCAAGTTCTTTTTAAGCTTTCAGGAGAGATCCTACTTTTAATTTACTCCTTCCACCTTTTATGTACTTCCAAGGAAAAGCTCAACAGGCAAGTCACATCTGCAACTCCAAGGTTTCTGGGCTTTGCAAGAAATTTGTAATAACTTCTGATTTCAATTACAAAACTTTATTCAGTTTGCAGCTGACAATGACAAAGAGTACTGGATCTTAAAAGCAGAGTATCACTTGCCATTTGTATTCTGTAACACAACTCTGTCTCTACATTAGACCTGTCATCCTAAACAGTGACTTGCTGGACGCTGTTCTGCAGAAGGGAAGATTCTTAAGGAAGAAAGGCAAGGATGACATGGGTATTTTCTCCTTGTCAATTGAAACAAAGTTGAACTATTAAATCAAAAGGTCTCTTTTTCTCTGGTCTGGAAAGAAAAAGAATCTCACAAAGAGGCTTATAGTAGTTCTGAATGCAATCCAGAACAAAAGGTTCCAAATGAAACAGAATAATTATACTTTTATGGATCAGCATTTGGCTTCTGTTGAACTACAATTGCTCAAGTTCCCCTGAGCAAAAGCCAAACTTTTGTTTGCTTTCTTCTACAAATTGATTCTTATTAGCTCATTCTTTGGAAACAGCCACGGCAAAAAGCAGTAGTGCATTGTTGCGCATGCTCCCAAGCTTGGAGGCTTTCCACCAGAACTGCTATGGCACATAGCTGTCCACTATCTAAAACTGCATGCATCTGTTTTCCATTCTCTCATCTCCTTTCCTCCAGTCATTACTAACAATTCCTAAATTTGCTTTTTACTTTTCAAGGTTTTTTGGTCGTTCCCGTCTTTTTCACCTACCTCCCCACCCCTCAAATATCTCATCAGCTATGCAACTTAGGTGTGTCATCTCCTTCATGGTCTAGAATGTTACAAAGCATCTCCTCAAATTGCTGCTGCAGTCAGCACTGGTGTATGGGTCTGACAGGCCTTGGAGATAACAGAAATTAAGTAGTTATCAAAAGAAGAAGGGCTGTCCTACTAACCTCCTATTAGCAATACATTCCCCACAATGAGCAGGAAATGCGACCATATATTATCAGGCTCTGCAAAGAATCATGCTTAAAGTTAAAAAACCCCACCCAAACCACCACCACAAATATTCCAAACAAATAAGCTGACATGGTAGATCAACAAACTGTCACTAGTATATCACTGCCTCACACATTCAACCTTCCTCTTCATACAGGAGGGCAATTTGTGCTTCCAGACGCTCTGCACAGCTACTGATAGGGGCAAACAGGCATTTACAGATGACCTCACAATTGAACAAAGCCATGGTCATCCAGCATGCTACTTACTGGGAGATCTCTGCAACAGGAGGCTAGGAGACAATATTTTGCTGATAGTCACACAGATTCAAGTTTCACAATCAGCCACTACAGTAAGTTTTTGGGCTAGGGGATCAGCTCTGTAGAACTGGAATTAAGGGAGCTGATTACAAACCCTGATGATCTTCCTATATATTTAAGGGGTTCATTTAGGAGTTTGCCTCAAACAGGGACATGGTTACTGGTTAAAAACATCCTTAGAATTTCTTAGTGCCTTTGAGAACCTCTGATACTTGTGAAACACACATACAGCAACCACAGACAAAGATCCCTTCTGGCTGTGGCATCAGGGAAGATACGGAAGGTAATATGTAAGCTCAACATGAGCCGGCAGTGTGCTCTTGCAGCCCAGAAAGCCAGCCATATGCTGGGCTGCATCAAAAAGAGCATGACCAGCAGGTCAAGGGAGGTGATCCTGCCCCTCTACTCTGCTCTCGTGAGACCCCACCCACAGTACTACATTCTGGGACCCCCAACATAAGAAGGACATGGACCTGTTGGAGCAAGTCCAGAGGAGGGCCACAAAGGTGATGAGGGGGCTGGAGCACCTCTCCTATAGATACAGGCTGTGAGAGTCCGGGTTGCTCCGCCTGGAAAAGAAAAGGCTGCAGGGAGAGCTTAGAGCAGTTTCCAGTAGCTGGAAAGGGACTTTTTAAAAGGGCCTGTAGTGACAGAACAAGGGAAAACAGCTTCAAGCTGAAAGAAGGTAGATTTAGATTACATATTAGGAAAAAAATCTTCACTGTGAGTGTGGTGAGACAGTGGAACAGGTTGCCCAGAAGTTTTGCATGCTCCTCCCCTGGAAGCATTTAAAGCCAGGCTGGATGGGGCTTTCAGCAACCTGGTCTAGTGGAAGGTGTCCCTGCCCATGGCAGGGGGTTGGAACTAGGTGATCTTTAAGGTTCCTTCCAATTCAAACAACTCTATGATTCTATGATATTCCTGTATTTTGTTTGCTTTTTAAAGTGTATCACACATACACTTCTTTCCAACTTCTGAAGACTATTTGCAAATTTCCAAGTCCTCAGAACCTACATGGTCTTACAAATTCTCGTTCCCTCCATTTAAAAGCATGTGAATCTTTCTAGGACTTGGTAACAGAAACACAAATGGACACAAAAAAAGTTCGATTTTTTAAAAGGAGCACCTCTACCATTCTACAAGCCCAATGCCCTACCAATGGTGCATGTGTGCTGAAATTCATTTAATCCCTTTGGTCTTTTGCTTCTTTTACTCTTTTGTGCAGTCTTCAGTTGCTTCTCATTTCTGTTAGCTCTGTTTCTTAAGCAACCTCTTTGTAGCCCATTTTCTTACAGAAACACCATTTAGGGAATTATGCAGTCTGCACAGCCAGTACCAGCCTCTTCCTAATTTTTTAACTACTTAGTATCAAGTGAAATTAATAAAAAAGAAGTTTAAAAAATATTCTATGACTTTCAGTTACTGGAGGACATAGACTCAAGTTAGCAATGCACTAACTTGATTCACAGGATAGCAGACCACTCAAGAGTTCTTCTCCACTAATTGGTTTCAGCTTTTGTCTCCTATTCATCATTTATCCAGTGCCAAAATTATATATAAACCAGTAAGAACAGATGCACAAATTAGCAACAATTGTTGAGGGATATAAATATAGAATAAGACAAGAGAAATTAATCCATCCCATCCAACACTGTGCCTGTTTTACAGCTTCTGTAAAAGAGCTTTAAATAGTCTTGCAAAGTTCAGTGCGTTACAGAATAAAAAGTTTAATTGATTTTTGCTTTTCAGTCATTATAGTCTAAGGAGGAAGAAAAAAGGTGGGATGATTTTAAGAAGAACCTCTTAAATGTTATATAAACTCAATGTTCTTAAAACCACTTTGCATGTTAACTACATGACAAAGTAGTTCATTAACTGAAATTTAACCAAGTCTTTACAAGAAGAAAGCAAGTCTGTACAAGCAAGTGTTTACAAAAGTGAAGTTTTGGTCCGGGAAGACTCCATTTTACTTGTCAAGGTTACTCCAGAACAGAGAAGACTGGAGGTGGATTAGTTCGACAAACAGAATTTGATGTATTTTTTTTACTATAAGTTTGATACATTTGTTTTTACTATCAGACCAATCATCAGACTTACATTTACTAAAAATTTAATTTATTTATAGTACTATTGAAAAGATAAAAGAGAATACAAATAACCTTGATGAGTTAAAATACTGCTCTGTAAACTTCTGCAGGCACCTTCATTATTCTCTCCAAATTACTATTCACAGTATTTCATCATTAAAACATCTAACACACTTCAATCCATCACCCTGTGAACTTCACAGACCCTTGTGTAAACTCAGAATAGCAGGGTGTGAATTATACATCACAGGCCCTTCCTAATTGCTGATGGCTTGCTGGTGGCTGCAGATCTGCAGTCACCTGGCATGCTGCACTTCTGGGATGTTATCTTTATTACAACACACGTGTTTAAGTAATGCATCCAGCAGGGTGCCTTGCAGCAAGTTATTTAATATGCTTTGTTCTTCGGAGGGTACAAGGCTCTCTTATGCCCCTGAAGACACCAGGAATTCCCAGTAGGGACCAAGATCAAAATATACTCCCAGTTCAAAAAGAAAGATCTGCAGACAGATGAGTATTTACACAAGTAATGATGTATCTGTTCTTTTTAAAGGGTGCTGTGCACGTGCATAGGGAGGTAGATTTGATAAAATATATAAACCTGCTCTATTCTTCGGCTTAAAAGTTTTCCAGACTTAACCATTGACACAAAGGTATTGAAAAGAGGGAGTGATCCTGGGTTTAAACACCCCTTTTAGTATTAATGGCCAGACTTACTGCACAGCTTTGATGTCAAGTTCAGGAGTAACAATGGCTGCAAAATAAGCAAATTCCTTTACACGTGGATTTTAGCTTGAATGCCTTTCTCAAAAAGACTGATTTTTCCTCTCAAAATGAACAAATTGGCTAAGAAGAGTCAAGTGATTAGCGGCAGTAAAAGCAGAGTATGGGTTTCATCCATGGGTGAAACCTACTTCCACGCTTCCTAAAAATTATTGCTAACCTAAAACAAAAATAAAAAAATTACATTTTCTGGAAAATTAAAAAGCCGAGATTCACACCAGGAAAACACGGGTGAAGTTCCCAGGAGCTGGGTCTTCAGAGGGAAACAGAAGAGTTTCTGTGTAGGTAAAATTCACTGCTGTCATTTGGGGAAAGGTGTGGGAGGGCTGATCGTTTCTCTCCTACTCACTTTTCTCAGCCTACAGCCTCAACCACAAGTTATGGCAATTAAATGCAGGAGGCCCCTGCACCCACATGAAACCCACACAGTTTTCCCCACCTGAAAGTAGAAAAAGTAGATAGTAGAAAAAGTAACTTTCTACTGCTTTTGGGCGTATGCCTCGAATAAAAGTAGGTAGAGGTCTTGATAAAACTTGATGCTGGGAAACAACCAACTGACCATGATGACATTTTGGGAAGAGGTCAAACCTCACGGACTGGGAGGGAGAGCAGTACCAGGCAAAAAGACATGGATAAAACCTGCTCTTGGGCTTCCTCGTGCTTAATGCTGCTATTCCTCATCTTCAAACATAACCCATCCATTTTCTTTCTACCTCTCCCCAAAAAGGGAATAAGTCAAGGAGGGAGATGGATTATACAGTAAATATTAAAAACAGTTACTGCTCGTGCCCTTTCCTGGCAATGAGGCCTTCCATAGAAATTAAAGCTACATAAACTTCAGCTGGGAAATTTGGAGAATCTTTGAAAATATCCATGGAAAATCTGTCAGAAATGTAAACACGCCATACTGTAGTTTTATTTATTAAAGATGGTAAAATTAAACTGGTTTCTGCTTAGCTTCAATAATCTTTCATGAAAAAGCATGAAAACAGAATCAGGATGAGCTCCTGAACTAAACCAGCCCATTGGCGTAACTACCTCCAAAGGCAAGCTGCTGTCTGACCTGGGCTTGGTAGGATATGCCTGATTATAAACCCATTTAGCATTTCAAAAACACTGTTAACAAGCCCAAAAAACCCCAGCCTCATGCCTATACTCACCAACAAGAATATACCACTAAGCAGCACATCGCTTTTCAAGCCACAGCACTTATATATCCAGTTACAGCTGTATCCTGAGAACCCTCCTACTAGCCAAGATCAGAGCTCAGCTTTGTACTATTATTTGTATTGTTAAGTCCTCTTACACCAAGAAACATAGGACCTCTTAGACCTAGATGTCCTGTGTGCAAGGATGGTGGTAGGAGGGAGGAAAAAGATGTTTGCTCAGCTGAAATTTTCACAAATTTCATAGCACGTAATTACACAGCATCTTGCAATCTAAGAATTTAACACACTTCATAAGCAACTAACGATAGGTATCACAACACCTATAAGGCAAAGAAGTTAAGTTGACATGGCTGGTCTGAATAACCTGACACTCAGCCAAAATGCAACAATTTGGTAATTTTTAAGGGGAGAAATTTTGGTATTAGAATATCATTAAATCAGAAAACTAGTTGAAAATTGTTTTTGTTTACAAAGTTGAAAGCAAATGGACTGTTTCATTTCTGCAAATCGTTTAGTTCAAGTTGCCAAGATGTTTAAAAAACTCTGAGATCAAGTTAATGTTGTAGAGTACATGACTCATAAGAATTATGTGAAGGGGAGAAGAGAGGAGACTCACTTTCACCGTGCTTGGATGCCAGCCCTAAAATAAGCTTCTTGAAACAGTTCATCAAAGGAATTTCAGTGACAAAGCCAACCTTTATCCCTTCACAGAGGACTTCAAAACTCCTTTTATAGCACAGAGATTACTGTATTTGGCCAAACCTAGATAACATTAAAGCCACTATCACTGCAGTGAGATACTATAAATAGCAAGAGTAACATGAAACATTTAAAATTCTGCCTGGAAAGCATGATAGATAAACAATATTATCTATGTGTATTTTAGGGTTTTTCTATCAGACATAATCTCATTCACGATAACGTGAACTGATTTAGTTACATAATTCACCTTGTTTACCCAAAATTACTTGCATAGTCTTGGGAACTCCTTTCCTGATTGCGTTTGACAATAGACTTTATATTTAACACACACATATGTGGGAAAGGTCAAATCACACTCTGAGGTTCTGGATTTGTCAAAGTTAATTCTCATTCAGTAAATCAGGACAGGAAACGGTTTCATTCTCTGTTAGAAGGTCCTGTTCATTTGCATAAAAAAAGAGTGTATTAACCCCAAACCTCTTCATCTTACTTTTGTCATCACCCTAAATTCTTCAGAAGAACATAATAGTGAAACAAATTTTGCTGCCAAAAATGACAGGAAATTATATTTTCGTTGTGGATAAATTAGTCTCTGAACTTTACTTTCCATAACAATAAGCAGGAGATTATGAACTCATTCACAGGAAGTCCTGATAAGACTCAAAATTGATTTGCTTTACCCATTCAGGTCAGAAAGACCACTGTGTGTTGCATAAAAATACCATCTTTCCCCAAACAGAGAGATAGCCCACCCTCTAAGACAAGTGTAACACAGTAAGTAATACCATGGTAGAGCTGCCCCTTACTAAAGGATAATGGCTGTGTTTTATGGACCTAATGCTGGCACCTGAGGAAGATGTCTTTTCTACATAGGTTTTGAATTAACTTTTTTTTTCTTAAATAAAAAAAGAAGTGTGTAACCTTTTTAAAAAGAAAAAAAGAAGCCTGTAAACTAGTGTCTAAACCTAAGTGTATCACAGCAGAACTGGTCATTCAAAGACTCCTCATTTTAAAACAGAAAGGAAAAAAACAACCACACAGTAACTTCACATAATTTTAGAGTAACAATTTTTGCTGGTACTGTGGTTTGGTTTTGGTTTTTAATTAAAATTAGAGGTGGTCCCAAAAGCCCAGACCCAATCATCCCTGAAAATTAGAATACTTAATCTTGTCTGGAACAGAATTTAGTAAGCCACTTCTCACATACAAAATGTCAAACCAGGCTAAGTGCATGAGGCTGTGCTACTTCACCTCCCAAGTTCAAAGGGCCAAAGTCCTGGATGGAAACCTTCAGTGCCAGTGAGGCTCATTATTTCCACGTTGACTATGAAAGCAGTAAGCAACCTCACCCTGAATACCCAGTAAAAATTGGATCTCAGGCTCCAGGCATTACGATGGCAATGAAACTTTTAAATCAATAGCTAATTAAAATTCTCATCCATTATACTTTTGTTTATAATCTACCTTTTTAACTGATCTGGGAGAGCAAGAAAAGAGAATGGCTGGATACAGCTGATGGAGGAGGGAAACCTGCACCCCTTTGCAGACACACAGACCTTCCCGCTTCTACGAACTGTGGAGGAAATAAATGCTCCTGCTCATAAATCATCAACAGGAAGCTAGATTCAATGGCTGGGCACAGTACCCTTGCACCGACTTCACATACTTCTCAATTGCCTTGACACAATAACCTTTAGCTCATACAAACTTGAATCTTATGACATTTTTGAACAGTGACAAAAACAAATCAAAATTGCTTGGAGCGTTCTCATCTCAAAAGCCTCCCCTTGAGCATTTTCCCATGAAAAGTAAAAAGCATGCTTGCTTTTATTCAGCCCGTTCATTAGTTCACATCATTGAGATGCTAACCCTCCTCATCAGTGTGTTTCTGTGTGCATGTAAATGCTTCAAAATCATCTGCAGTCATTCCCACTAGAGGTGGTTTCAGTGCACCAAGGCAGGAGCAAAGGCTCCATGCTGAACTCCTAGTGCGAAATGAGTCACTTGTTCCAAATCATGTTTCTTTTTTTCAATATTCGTACTTAGTTATTCATTTCCCTGAAGTACGTGAAGATGAGATGTTCCTAAGTTTCTATTTGCTCTCAGTACATACACTATTTTATTCCTATTTCTTATCTCTCTTTTCCAGCCTTTTCCATGATCTCTGTGGGCTTTGATTTAGGAGCTCATAGACACAGGCACAAAATCCATTCTTTGAGGAAGATACCATTTAAGTTCTTTCCCCTTGCAAGACATTTTGAGACCTTGGCCTCCTTTGCACTGGAGACAGTCAGCACCTGCAAGGGCTTGATTCCTAAACAATCATTACCATAATGGACAAAGTCAAAATTACTTTTGGGCTGCAGAATATAATCTATTATGGAAAGGTTTGTATTATTCAAGAAATATGCAAGATGTGAAAATTGCATGTTTGCAAGCTACTTGCTAGCTACCCATGAAGACAGTCCAAGAAAATGATTGGTGCATTTACCCATCTATGTATACATGTTTAACCTTTCATGTTACTTAACAGCCATAACTGAAAATCATAGCAAACTCTTTTCTCTTTCTATCCTCTGGGTCATACATTATTTTTTGTTGTATCTCTTGAGGTCACCATTTCTCCATACCAGCCATTATCTTTGGGCTATTTTCTCCAATCATAATTGTTTTGCCAGATTCCCCTCTCCCTTCGAATTTAGTTTATTATTGTTTATTTAGTTTTTGTTTATTTAGTGATACACATAAAATTTCAAGTAAGTATCATCCTAAAGTCATAATCACCTTTACTGAGATCTGATTGTACTGAACAACTTTCAAACCTGCAAATAATGACATACGGAAATTGATGTGAAAGACTATAATACTACACTGACTAGTCTCATGTCATATCTAACAAATTGCATTCAGTTTGAATGTCAGGCTGACCTCTGAGTACTGGAACAAATTAATTCACAAAAGGCATCTATCACAAGAAATCTACTGCTCAAACAAGCTCAGTGCCATTAAGGAAAAAATGAATGTAAATACACAAAACCTAACCTAATCTACTGTGGTACATACTCTGCTGAGGGCACTCTGGATAGCATCTTCCTCTCTCCTTCATCATTATATATACATTCTTTATTTTTCATCACTGAACCATTATTGTCTTTGATATCTGATAATGTTTTTGTTTTCAATATTGCTACTGGATCTTTATCTGTTTACTAAGTCAAAACCAAAAAAATAAAGGCTGAACTAAGTCCACCCAAGCCAGCACATGGACTTGCCCTGGTATTGGTGAGTTTTATATAAGACTCTACATTCAACAATGAGCAACCTGCTCCCAGTTTCTGCTTGTACATTACCTGTCCCCGCAACCCATAATGCTAAGGAAATGTCTTCAAATGCTTCAGAATTTCGTGTGAATTTCCCTCATCAACTATTGGAGACTATGCAGGTTGCAGTATATTAGAGATGTAAGAAATTCACTTTTATTTGCTGAGAAGCAAGGACCAAAAAATATAATTCCCCAACATACTTAAAGCTATATAAGAGAGAAGGCTACGCAAGCAGTTTACAGGAAAACCTCTTGTTAAAGAGGGAATAGAGAGGGGAAGAAGAGAAGCTGTCTGTCCCCAGTCCTCGTGTCTCAGTAGAAATATTTATAGACTGACAGAGCTGTTACATCGCTCCTGGACCTAGCTTAGCAGAGACATAACTGATCCCCAAAGAGGTCAGGTACAACAGCAGAGGTAAAACACACTGAGATTAAGTTAAAATTAACTTTGTATATGAAGTCCATAAAGATATTAAGCAACAAATGCACTACTTTATTGTCTCTTCCCCTGGGAAGTGGACAGTGGGAACCAGGTGATGTGAGAATCTCATGGGGCTGGACTACTCCAGCAACATGGACTGGGTTTGATTTTGCACGACTTGCCAGAGATCGGCTATTAGTTTCTTCTGCTCATCGGGGAAGACCAAGGAGCAACACATTGCTGGGTGACTGAGCAGGTACCAAAGGCTGCCTGTAATTTTAGTGGACACCCTGCTTGTAATTCCAGGTGATCTTAACCTCAGCTGGGCTCTGCAATTCACCCCACGGAAAGAGTTCCCAATCTTTAACTTGCTTACCAAAAGGGTGCTTGTATACTGTCAAAAAATAACTGAGTCCAAATATACCACCTTATCAAAAGCACCAAGACTCACTCCAGGAAAGGAAGCAAAACAAAAAAACAAACAAAAAACCTAAGGAAAGAAATCAGTTAAAGTTGCTTCTCAAAGGCAAATGTTGCAGGAATATAACAATTAGGAGGAGGCAATCGTCCTCCTGTCCTGTAAACTGACTTTCAAAAGTCAACTTTAGAGTCTTTACACTTACTTTGGATTATGTGTTGCTGTCATCTTTGTCCCTGGGTGTTAAGTACCAAGCACTGGGAGGGTTCCTCCTCCCCAGGCAGCTGGGAAACAGGATGCTCTTCTTACCTGACATTGTCATGCTTCTGGATGTAGATCTTATGAAACATCATATCTTCCTGTTTGGCATTAATGTCAGCTTTCATCTCCATGGCAACATGTCGAGGAAGTACAGAGAGCAGGAGACGCTCCTGTGGAGTCAGACAGATGAACCAATTAAAACACCTGCTGCCCAGTTAACAAACACACTTTGTTCCTTACTGGGGAGAAATGAGTCATCAGTTTGGGGAGAGATGAGTACCACCAAACAAAATGGTCTCCAGAAACCCAGGAGTTGATCGCCTAACGAGTTATATGCAATTCTGTCCCAACCCTACAATAAGAATTCAATGATTTTAGAAGAAAAAATAGTATTTTCATCCTAGCTGCACTGGGCTTGTGATTCACAGTTGCCAATTCTTGCAAATAAAGAAGCCATGCAACACAAAAAGTGCCCATGCACCATTATTGGAAGGACTCTGATAAATTACACTGTCTGACCTCCCACAAGGCTTCTCCTAACCACCATGAAGTCCTCTTTCACATAACACCAGAGGTCTGATACCCCAGCGCCCTTGGGCGCAATTTAAAATTCCTTCCTCTCCTATCTAATCATCTGAGCACATTCCCCCAGCAGGCACAAACCTGTTCTTAGCAGCTAAAAAGTCAATAGGAATGCCCCAATAAAACTAGCATGAAAAAATAGCACAACTATACAATTCAGTATTATACTTCTACACTTAAAACCACTATTAGGGCCCAATTGCATTAAGACCTGTAAACCCACCCACTCACCTACAAGAGTATTTTCAAGAACCATCTCTGCCATCAACAATTCACAGCTCTCCACCCTCATTTGGCACTTCTATTTACTGCTAATAGCTTTAGTGTGACTTTCATAACATTATTTTGGAAGCTGTTCCACATATAGTTCTGCATGCTAGGCAAAAATTAGTTACATGACAAAATGATGACTTTCTTGTAATTTTCCTAAAAACTCACACAAAAGCCTATGCTTGCTATTATTCTAAACTTGGTGGCAATTTCATGCAGAAGCTGTAGAATTAAAATCTGCAGGTAATATGTGCCCTAGGTATGCATTTGTGTATTTCAGCAATCACACATGAGAAATTCTGCCCAGACCTCCTTTTTATTCCCAGTCACACCCCTTGCAGATCAAAAGAAGTTTTTGCTGTGGCTGAAGAAGGTGGGGAGCATCTCCTTTGGGAGCCGCTCCACTGTGGTTCAAGCTGAAGGCAGTGCTCCGAAATAGTTGAAGAATCCCAAAAGCTTATGCTGCTCTTGTCATTATTTTTCTTTAGCTGCAGTGAGCAGAAGGAAGAAAAGGGCCTTCCTGACAACAGACACAATGTGGCATAAAGTAAGGTCCCTAACCTTATCTAACAGCTCATTACTTCTCAACAGCAGAAGGAACAGTAGGGCTCAGGCACAGTCCTGACTCGGAGGGGCCAGCAATCCTGCACTAGTCACTCACATCACCAAACCTATTGCCTATACTACAGTTACAGGCACATTCCTGGTTTCTCATTTCTAGTTTTAACTGAAAGTTCACCATTTATTTCTTCCTTTAAGGAAAGAGAGGAACTTTGGGAGAACCAGTGGAAGATGTATTCACTAGAAATGTGCTTACTATGCACTGAGACTCTTTATAGTCTGTGACACTGCCCGGTGTTTCATTTTTCCACCCTTCAATGTGTACCTTAAAGAGATTCTTGCCACTAGTTGCTGAAGAGGTAGTAGTAACACAGAAGATGATGTGTTGAAGGGATTTTCATCTTTTCTGCCCAAAACTGCAGCAGTCCTGACAAGATTGTTTTTATTTTTTAAAGTACTCTCACCTTCACTAGCATACTGTAGGTGCTAACAGTTACATATTCACATTAAAAAAAACCATGAATCATGCACGTGTCCTCAGGCTTCTGTCATCTATTAGTGTACTCCTTGAGTGCAAAAGCACAACATATTTGTATGCTTTTCAGAGTAACTGGTGTACATGCTGTTGTCATTTGCATATTATAATAGGCATCCTCAAATGTGTGAAAGCTGCTATTTTACGTGTGATT
The DNA here is from genome assembly GCF_004027225.2 of Strigops habroptila. Classification (NCBI taxonomy): domain Eukaryota; kingdom Metazoa; phylum Chordata; class Aves; order Psittaciformes; family Psittacidae; genus Strigops; species Strigops habroptila. Next base: position 53,961,390 of record NC_044281.2, on the reverse strand, counting down.
TTACACATCCTCTAAATAACTTGGAGCTTTATGGGAGGTTCAGGGGCACCCACAGGTTTGGAACATTCCCTGTGGGCGCACGAGCATGGAAGGAGGTTTTTTTTTACTTGCTTACAAAATAAGGACACATTCAGGGGACCGAGCTTTTCTTACTAGCACTCACAAGAGATTTTCACATACATTTCTGGCTAACATTTTCTTGAAAGGCCCCCACTCCTACTCTTCCTGACTCCATAGGCACTTGCCAGATTAAATCACCAATATTTTCAAGACACTTGAGGTCTCCAGGAGATGAACTAACACCGCTCTGAACTTTCAGCAACCAGGGAATAAGATAGGCTTATCAACTCATCCTTACCTCTAAACTGACAGATGCACCACTCAGTGGGTAAGGAACTGGCTGGATGGTCACACTCAGAGAGTTGTGGCCAACGGCTTGGTGTCCAAGTAAAAATCAGTGACAAGTGGCATTCCTCAGGGGTCGGTATTGGGCCTGGCGCTGTTCAACAACTTTGTCAGTGACATGGACAGTGAGACTGAGTGCACCCTCAGCAAGTTTGCTGGTGACACCAAGCTGTATGGTGTGGTCAACACGCTGGAGGGAATGGATGCCATCCAGAGGAACTTTGACATGTTTGAGATGTGGGCCCATGAGAACTTCATCAAGTTCAACAAGTCCAAGTGCAAGGTCCTGCACCTGGGTCGGGGCAATCCCAAACATAAATACAGGCTAGGCAGAGAATCAATTAAGGGCAGCCCTGAGGAGAAGGATTTGGGGGTGTTGATTGATGAGAAGCTCAATGTGACCCAGGAATATGCACTCGCAGCCCAGAAAGCCAATTGTATCCTGGGCTGCATCAAAAGAAGCATGGCCAGCAGGTCAAGGAAGGTGATTCTCCCCTTCTACTCTGCTCTCATGAGATCCCACCTGGAGTACTGCATTCAGCTCTGGATTCCCAACATGAAAAGCATGTGGACTTGCTGAAGCAAGTCCAGAGCAGGCCACGAAGATGATCAGAGGGCTAGTGCGTCTCTACCATGGTTACAGGCTGCAAGAGTTGGGGTTTTTCAGCCTGGAGAAGAGGTTTAGGAAAGACCTTAGAGAAGTCTTCCAGTACCTAAAGGTGGCTTATAAGAAAACTGGAGAGGGACTTTTTAGAAGGCCCTGTAGTGATAGGACAAGAGGGAATGGCTTTAAACTGAAAGAGGGTAGATTTAGACTAGACATTAGGAAGAAATTCTTTACTATGAGGGTGGTGAGACACTGGCACAGGTTGCCCAGAGAAGTTGGTAGATGTCCCAACCCTGGAAGTGTTTAAGGCCAGCTTGAGCAACCTGGTCTAGTGGAAGGTGTTTGTGTCCATGGCAGGGGGGTTGGAACTAGATCATCTTTAAGGTCCCTTCCAACCCAAACTATTCTATGATTCTGTGAAGTGAAACAAATACACGTAAGCACACCCCTTCATGCAGCAACTATTTAGGAAGTTGAGCCATGTTACAGAGTTGTCTATTATCTTTATTCTGTTGGGATCATCACAATCACTGAAAATAATCTCTGAAGCTAACAGGAGGAGCCTGTAGCAAGTGCCTTTGTAAAGCACAAGCCATGTTAAAAGACCTCCAAACTAACAAAATCCCTATTTTTTATTTTAAATGGAACACATAAATTAAAGCCTGCATTTGAGTACAATTTTCATTTTGCTGAAAGGACTAGAAACTACTACAGCCCTCACTGTAAAATCATTTACTATGCACCAGCGAGGGGACTAGCACTGCTGTTTTACAAGTATAACAAGGCTGCATTCTGACCTGATAAAAAAAGCAAGAGCAAATTCATATGTAATTCTCACTTCAAAATAAGATGCAAGTATAGTTCCACTGAATTATACATCAAAAAATGCATCCTGAGGAGCACTAGACTCTAGAATAGGCACAGATGAAAGAGTACAATACAGGTCTACTCTGTTTACATATATACACATAGATACATGTATACGTGGGCACACTCATCCCTATGATGACTCTGTACTAGATAGTAATTTTAACAATTTACGTCATAACCTCCCAAGATGATCTCAAAGCACTACAAATATTTAACGTCTTATGACTATCTATTTGTCTTCAGGTTTAATAACACTTATTTTTCACCAGAAGTTAAGTGATATAGACATTAAAAAGAGAAGGAGAGAACAACTTTTCAGATACAAAAGACAAGCAATGCTAGAAGTAAAACTGCAGAACCTATAACCCATCTCTTCATAGAATCATACTCAAATCTTAAATATTTCCACACTACAGATTGTGGAGAACATCAAGCAACACTGATTCCCATTATGGCTGTGGCCTATGTTATCTTGAATAATGAAATCACAAGAAACCTCTTGTCTGCATTGGACAGTCTGGATTTTTATTTACTTTCTTGCTAATTTTGCATGCTGATAAACGCTTAATAAAGGAAACTACACATTCCTTTGCCTGAGAGAATCTGCCTGTCATTAACAGAGAACAGCACACAGGAGCACCATCAGATCTCCAGGCACACAACAATAACACTGTTGGACTGTGCAGTTGCGTTTCCTTCCACCCCTGTTTGAAGACTGGCTCTCCCGGGTGCGGGCTGAGCTGTCCTTATTTGTGTCTGCTGTCACCTCAAGATTATCTCAATATATTATGCATAAGGATACAACTGAACTGAACCTGGAGATCAAGGTCAGTGCAAGCTGTAGCAGCAAATCATCTTAGTAGGAGTCCCCCTGCTGTGAGGACCCCTTGTTACCGCTGGAACTACTGGAGGGTGCTTTAAGTGACTGGCTTTGACCCATGTTTTTCTGATGTCCTGGCTTTCTTCTGTATGGTAGAGTACTTTCTGGGGAAGGGGAGAAGAAAAAGGCATAAAACTAGGGCATTTGCCAGGGCTTTTTTCATTAACTACTTCTGACACAGAAGCACCTAAATCTGGAACAGCACAAGCATTTGAGCCATGCCTCCCTCTCAGCAGGGAGGACAGAGCTGTAATCAGTAAGTAAAACAGGGTATTCTCTTGGCTCAATCCTTTCCTCCATTTCAAGGTGTGGAAGGAAGAGCAGCTGCTCATTTCATCTTTCTGAGACTACATTTGTTTCAAACGAAAAAGGAGCCTTGAGCATGAATCTTTACATACTAGATGCTACATACTACACATACTAGCAAAATAAAACATGTACAAGTTATTTCATAGTAAGGGGTGAACAGCAAGTATGCCAACCAGAAGTACCTCATGAAACACTGCCAAAAGACAAATCCGTAGATGCAGATGGGCTGAGACATGAAGGAAAATTAAGCTGTGTTGCCACAGAGATGCAAAGACACTACAGTTGATTCATTTCCCTGACCTCTTCTCTAAAGCCACAAGCTACAAAATATCTCCCAAGGGTAGAATGGAAGCCCCATTTTATGATCAATTTCAAATTGGACTGGACAAACCATTATGAATTGTACTGCAGGGCAGAGATGTGTGTTAGCAAGGAAATAGTCAAGCTGCCCCTAAAGGTCTTTTGTATCTAATTCTGAGGACACAAGAGTTTCATTGTAAGAGAACCCACAAATAAATTAGGGGAGTTGATATGCTTGGTACCTAGCTATCAAGCTAGGCTGTGTGCTTGCAGTGACAGGTTTTTTTTCAGCAAAAATTATTGAAGTTGGTGATGAATCTTACTTTTTTTTACAAATACAATTCTCTTGAGGCTTATAAGGTATACAGAAGTGTGTAAGCAGGTAGGAACCTTTGGGAAAGGCAGGAAGAGGACCTTTTAGGAACCATCGAGGGACAGATTGTCTTGTCAATGATTTTTAACCTTTCATTTCTGAAACCTGCCTTACAGCTACCTTCATTCTGTGTAATTTTAATCTGCAGAGCATAGACCGCAGGATTTGTCGATGTCTGTGGAGAAGTCTATCAGGGTATTAAGGAAGAAATACTCCCCTGAACAATCTTTCAAACCTTTAAAAATCTTGCCCTCTGCCATCAGCATATTTTTACTTGGATTAGTTAAGAAATAAGAGGCCTGCAAATCCCATCCAATCTGCATGCTATTTCTGCTGCAGCAACTTCATTTCTTTTTTCCCACTGTTGCTCTTACCTGCTGCTGGTTTTCCCTTTGAGAATGCAGCCTGGCTTGTATGCATTCCCTGGTCTCTTGGAAAGCCTGTCTTTGGGACACCTCTGCTGGGTAGTGGGTACACACGCCTACAATGTTTGTACAGGAGAAGATGAGAACATTGGAGACCAGCTGAAACAAAAGAAATAAAAAAGAGAAAAATACTTCGTTACACTTTGGAAACCTGCCATCGGTAACAAAGCACCAGCCAGAACCCAGCCCCTTCCATGAATCCTTAATCCAAGCCATGTTTAAACCTCATGCTCTTAATTCCAGTGTATTTTACCTCTCTAGTCTTTAAAATACAAAATTTCCATATTTGGCCTCAAATATATGTTCTTAACATTGCGTATTACTTCACTGGTAAAAAATACAATTTCACTGGTAATTCTGTAATCTTGCTTTTGGTAATCCAATATCTTGGAACCATTGTGACAAATAGCTATCTAAAAATGCATCATTGCTTTGTCAGCTAAAAGTCAGCTAAGACTTGTGCAGACAGATCTGGCAGAAGAACACAAATATTTCCATGTTTGTGTACCTATATATCTGGCTTGAAAACATATCAGGGATACATTAAACCATTACTTTTATAAGTCTGAATCATATTTATACTGGACAAACACGAAGGAAAAGCTGCATCACTCTTCTACTCTCACTTGGGTTATATTTTGTAAGGAATCACATAACTTTTGCTGAAAACTAGTGTTGCAACCTTCTGTTTCCCAACTATTTTTTTATTAAAAAGGAATAAAAAATATCTATGCCCACTGGTGGCATTTAGTTCATGCAAAATGTTCAAAACCGATTCTGACAGTATCATGTAAACATTTCCCTTGACAGAGGTTAGTCACAGCATAATTTTTTGAGAGTTGCACAAGCTATGCTGGACTTCCCTTGAGGACAGACTTATTTGAAACCCCTCTCATCTCTTCTAGAGGGAAAGACTGTCAGACCTGAAGGATTTTAAAAATAGGGATCTTTGGTCTAATCCCTAATGAGTCCAAATATACCCTTTGCCTTTATTACTTTTTACTGCAGAATAAAAAAATAATAAAAAAAAAAAATAAAAAAAAAATTCCAGACCAGTCCATTCCCTTAAAATATAGGGCCAGGCTTCGAAGGACAGGAGGGGTACAGGGTACCCCTCAACCCCTGAGCTCACCAGGGGTGCTCAGGACTCCCCCAGACAAACTTGGTCACTGTGCAGGAGGGAGAAGCTACCCCCTTTCCTCCCTGCTACATCCTGAGTGTAACAACCTTTCCAAGAAATCCCACTAGGATTACTCTAACTCTTTGGTTATATCCACATGCTAAGGACAGCAACAATTATTTTATTAACATCTCTGCCTTGAAACAGGATTTAGGCAGAAAAACCTCATCTTTCAGCTCAAAATAAGCAACACCTTAAGCTACAGCCAGCTGCGGAACTTTTCTCTGTGGACGGCTGCCAGTAGATGGCAACGCTCCAACCTCCCAAGCTCCTGCACCGAAGTGCGGCATTTTGGGCTGTGTCGCTGCAGTGAGCTCCCACACTTAGATATCATACTACAGTACAATAACCTGCAGGATATAGATACCCACTGGTGATCACCATCACTGCCAGCTCTATGCATTTGTAGATAACTGGTTTCTGACAAGGAAATGATTCTCATCCCCTCCAGATTGCTCCCTCCTTCCAAAGCATCCACCCTTTGCACCAGAGATAGGGCTATTGAAGGTGCAGGTCAAACACATGAATATGAAATAAGCCCTGATCCTAAGCTCACACATTCCCTTCACAATTACAGTCTCCCTCAGTTCTTTCTAAAGCTGGCTGGATTCTGCCAGATTCAAGGTCTTCCATCTCTCCCCCAACCTGATCATACACCAGCCAACTTCCACCCAGATCCTTCCCAGTTACCCTAACCCAGTGCTTCATCCAATGGGCATTTGATGGTATTTGTTGCTCATAATGATAATTTTTAAGGATGAAAAATGTGCTCATTGTATAAAAACCATTAGTGCTTCTTATATTGAAGAAACATCTTAGAAAGGGAGCTAAAATAGGGTTTTCTAGAAAAAATCGGAATTTTTTCTGATTCCTGCTCTACGGATGCACTGATTGCAACTTGCAGCCTGTAAACAACACATCTATAAGTTCAACATGGATAATACAGGCTCAAAGAAGTTAACTAACACTGAACAGCATCTTTTTGCATGGCTGGATTAAAGCAAGACTCCCAGATCCTCTCTGTTGGAGCTATCCAGTAGCGCAGAAAGTGGAAAATTTATCTGGGCATATAAAACAGCACAAGCACGCATCATATATCTGGAATGGACAAAACTGAGGGCACAGAAGATTGTAAGGAAATATGCAGCTTTACGTTTTAATCCTGAGACTTTGAGACCTCATTTCACTTACCATCAATAGCACAAACCCAAAACAAACTCCCCAAAACAGTGACTCAACTCTTGCACCAAGAACAGGAGACAGCATGTGGTTTAGATGGCAGGCAACTTATCAACTTAACCAAGCAGAAAAGAACACCTCGGTCCTGAAAATAAGCTCCTTTTGGGTATACCTCGGTGCCAACAAAAGGTCCCCCCAGTGGGGCCCACCCATGAAGATACTGTTGCCAAGCTGCAGAGTTCAAGGCACACGATTCATATTGTGCATGGAAACCAACATTGTCAAAGGGGAGTACAAAAAACATCACCAGACTTGACATTATTGATAACGTTTGTGGAACGCAAAGCGATTCAACTTTTCGGCACTCACTGACGTCACTTGACATAAGCCCAAGGGACTTTGCAGACTGATTTACAAGACGGACTCAGATGACCATGCTTCATCAAGTAGGAACAAAAACTATATTGCAATGTAAGCTCTAAGTAGCAGGGGAAAGACAACCATATTTATTCTGTTAAGCAGAAGCTCATTTAATTCACAGTTTGGCATCTTTGCAACACCCTGAAACATAAAGGAAGAAATTATAGTGTAATGTTGAAAGTATAAGAGATCTGAAGAGATTTAAAACTGAAGCTCCTATTATTTGCAGCGACACTTGTTACGTGAGCAAGAGCATTTTGTTCAATCTGTTCCTTCACAGGTATTAAAAAATATAATAAAGAAAAAAAAAAAATTCTAATCTCATTAATTTTTCACAGTCCTCTGTCTTAATAAAATAAAATTTATATCCTATTTGCCAAATGGTACTACTTGCTTATCAGCTTCCTTGCCATTTTGCTATGGTAACCAGCTTCAGTCCCATGAGGAAAGAGATGATGTAGATATTAAAAACTGATTCCCTAAGCTCCATGGCCTGAAAGGTAAAAACATATTATGGCAACAATTTCAGACAATCTGTGCTCGAAGAACTGTTCATGGCAATGGGAAAATATAGTTGTCTATTTCGTAGTTGATTTCCTTCCCCTGCCTAGCTAGAGATTTAGCTAAGAAGATTCCTACCCTCTTGATTTTGGAAAATAACAGCTTATAGAAGACTATTTCACTTACACGTAACTCCTAGATATGCTATTAAACCTGCCTGCAGTATTGCCATATTTGAGTATTTCATAAACTAACACATTTATTTTTACAGCATCTGCATGTGGCAGAGAACTGCTATTACCCTGGTGTCACAAGGCAGAGTTCTTTAAAGGTGATTCAGTACCTAAGAAAAGCTATGTACTATGAGCAGTTTTCAAAACCACTCATAGTCCTACTGAAATAATAGATCACTCAATCTCACACAACAAAACAGACCAGACAGTTTCTAGTCACTTTGATTTCATCGCACAAACAGAGCACTGCAATACTTTTGTTGAATCTCCTGCAGGAAACTGTTTTCAGTAGGGAATAAAGAGAGATATGGAAATAGTTTAGTTCCACAAGTTCTAGGAGTTATGAAAACCTGGTATTACAAAATCAAATCGAGAGCTAAATTTGGCCTGATGCTATTGTTACAAAATTGATGTTTTGGGCATTTTCAGGCCAGGCCTAGGAAGAACTGGAATGGTTCAGTGACCAGGGGAGAATCCTCCAGCCCACCACAAGCAGAAGTCTCAGCTTGCACCAACATTGCCATGCTTCTCCTGCTGTGTTGTTCTATTCAATTATTCCTTCAAACAGCAGATGCTATTTAAAAATGTAATTAAGAGACAACACATGCTTAAGAGGGATAGTGTCGTGATAAATTGTTAGTTCCCTACCTCTGCCAGAGCAAACAAGGCTGGCTACTGACATGGGAAGGTGGGGCCATATTTGCCAGAGTATCATGGCTTATTATAAAAGTCAAAGCTTCTGTTTTCCGCCCAAGTTACTCTGCTTTTGCCTACTTCTCTTGCAGAGGTTTAGGATTATTTCTGTTTTGAGATCACAGCACTAGGCTATTGCATGTTAGTTTTCCCAACACCACTAATCAGTTTTTGTTATTCTATTTTAGTTTTTATTTAAATCAAATTAAAAGGTTTGATATTTCAGAAGTCCTGGGTTTTGAAAACAACTACATTTGAAGCTTTTACTGTGGGGCAGTAAAACTGTCAAAGGAGAGGAAGGCACACACATGAGATTAAAAAGTCATGCAAACAAGCTAGAGCAAACAACAAACTACGTATCCCTTCTTTCCAGAGTGTAACACTGCTCTGCGTCTGCTTCCAGCTCTTCCTGATTCAGTAGCAATTTTCTGTTAAAGTGATTATCCATGCAAACAGCTAGGTTAAAAAGCAAGTAACAACTGTATACTGATTGACAGATTGGTCAACTATTAATTGCAAGGACAAACACTGAAATTAGCTTTACTTTTGAAGAGTTTCCTTTTTTTAATCCCATGAAAAATCATTATAGATCTTTCCAATATTTAATCTGCAACCCATTGTAGAGAACAAAAATGTGACAAACTACTTGAGATATTTTCCACAGCACCTATTGACATTGCAATCTGAATTGAAAGTACGGATAAATGCTAAAGATAAAATCACAGACATTATGAAAAAAAAAAAAATAATTGTTGTTATAAGGCATAGCTGGTGCTGTTTTTTAAACTCTTTCCCTGAATAGCACTTAACCCTCTACTGCCTCTTTATATACTATCAAATAAAAAAATTGGAGCAGCTACAGAGCCAAAGGCATAATGAAAATTAAAACAAAAGACAACATCAGCTGAAATTACTCATGTATTTGTGCTGTATATACAACAACATCTTTCATTTCCCAGAGCTACAACTAGCAGAGTACTAAGATAGAGAAAACTTCTGGATTATGCTAGAAAGATAATTGAAGAGTTATAGTCACATGGTCTTCTCCCAGTATTTGGCCAGTAAAGAACAGAGTAAGTACTAGTGAAGAAATTAGAAGGAATATTCTATTTCAAATGTGACAAGTATTTTTACCGAGTATTGAGAAATAACTGCAACAACAAAAGATTGCATCAATACTGCAGAGTCTAAGAACAAATTTTCTGAAGTTGCTGTATGGTGCCTTTCCTCTCTGTCTGCTGCCTCTGTGCAGCAACCCCTTACTTGGTTCTTGAGCAGAACAGGAAACTGGTTACAGCCACTATCTGCCAAAGAATTCTAAAGAATTCTCTAACTGCACAGAGGTAGTGCTACAGAAGCCAGCTCTGAAAGTTTAAATGCTTCCCTAAGGCACAGTACAATTTAACTATCCCAAAGCAGCAGAATTTATTAGAGAGCGACGCTCTAGATATGCAGTAAATCTCTAGTTGATGTTGAGAACAAAAGATTTCTTTGCAAAAATACTTCTGAAACTTTTTTGCATATTCCTTCTATTTGGGACACCTACAAGGAGAAAAAGCCATCTATTTTAATCTTTCAGCTAGATTCTATATTCAGCATAAAGTTACTTGCTGAGAGTGAAGCAGTGATGTTGTTGCTTAAAACACTAAAACCCCCTTATGCCACTTCTGAATGTCCCTGTTTAAGAATTACAGTCAATAAAAACATTACACTGAAAGCTATCCATTCTGAGTATCTCAGTGACCATCCCACCTTTTCCAGCTCTGGAATACGCTGATCTCATAGACGTGATGCTCTGTTCTCTCAGGGGAAAGCCAAACAAGTATTTTGCCCACTTAAATTCGCCACAGCTCTCACAAGCAATACTGCACAGTGAGTTAGCCAGAGCTCACTTACACTGACCCTAGTAAAAATCCATTTGTACCATGACAGAATTGAGCCCCCGGAAGTGTGTTTATTTCTGATCCGTAGAGGTACCTCTGTGTCAAAGACTTCAGCAACCAAATACAATCTTACTGAAATAAGAGCTCTTCACACAGGACTTCAAACATTAGCACATCTCTTTAGGGTCATGAAAGTGGATGAAAGCTCCTACACTTCAGTGCATGACTCACAGCTGACTGATGGGTAAACATATTCACACACAAAAGTTATGTCAAGATAATTTTGAAAACTGTACAAAATTTGCCAGATGCATGATAGCTTAGACAATTTAGACAACAACTTTAGTTAAGAAAAGTAAGTACAGCTCGGATATTCCAGCAAATCAGTTATTCTGCAAACAACTGTAAGCATGTTTGAGTTCAAGTTTTCTTCATGCCAGTCCCAGCTGCCCATGTGCTCACAAGGCGGGAGGAGCTGCCTCAGATAAGAAGACACAATAGGTGTCAACTTAAAAGGTGTTAATAAAAAACACTGTAATGGAGTAGAAAGTTGGATTAAGAAGTCTGGTTATGCTTTCCAGATACTCCACAATGCCTCTGAAACTAAAGGAAGCTGTAATCAATGAGGAGAAAGTTTGAGAAATGGTCTTAATTAGTCTTTTTTATTCTGTTTTCCTTCCCTATCTGGTGGAAGGGATGTGATGGAAGGAAGCCAAATGCTTTAGCTTTTCTATCATGCCATTTTAAAATTAGTTTCACTACACTGAAACACACATGAAATTCCATTTAACATATGCTGACTAATTCAACAAGCAGATACATATGCTGATTTGACCCACGATGGGGAAGCAGAATTTGTTTACTTTGCTTTTGTGCATACTTTTTATTTGTTTGTTTGGATCCTGTTGTGCCTAGCAGCCATACATGATCTTAGCAGAAGAGACCACTGCAGCCCATCCTGCAGGATCCCAGTTCCTCACAGTCACCTCTATGTTTGCTACTACCTGTCCCCTCCATTCTCCTGGCAAGGGGTGCTCTGCCTTTCCCAACTGCCTACATGCTGCCAGCAAACACACTTCACAGAGCAGTACATTGCCAAGACTTGCGGTTGCTTTCAATGGCTATGAGAAAAATATCCATACTAAATAAGCAAAACCATGAAGATCAACACCCCTCTGTCCCCCGCCCCCCACCCATCACAGTACATCCTGGTCCTTAGTGTTTCTGAGAATATTTCTGGGAGCCTTGGACTCAGATACTGGCAGTGTATCACCCCTTATCTCCCATAGTCATTTAAGCACAGGCATCACCTCCAGGTCACTGGGAAAACAAAAATATTTATCTAGTTACATGAAAGTTCTATTTATCTGGGAAAAAAGAACCTTCTCCAATTGCTCAGCAGGCAGAAATGAGTGCCCTAAATATGGTCTGTGAGATATAAAAATCATTATTTCCCAAGCAGTTAGAATGTGTGTTTTTGGGAGGTGGTGAGTTGGGCTGGTTTTGTTTGTTTGTGTGGGAAGAAATGTAAAATTGGAGAAAGAATGGAATACATATGGATACTTTGGTTTTGATTTAAAGAAGATTTTCTTTCTTTTTTCATTGCTGGATTTCAAATCAAGCCGGGCAGGTTGCCCACAAACTATGCTCCTTCCTATTAACATCCCTATCCCAACATATATTTTTAATAAACAAAACTTGCCAAGCACCACCAGCAAAGTTTGAACTCCTGAACTAAAGCAGTGGCTTGTACCAGATGAGGTTGAAGGAGCAGCATTCGTAGCAGATAGCAAAGATTGTGCACAGCCACCACTAATATACAAGGCAATCTATAAGGGGTCTGTCTGGATCACAACTGAATACTCTCCTTTAAAAGCTGATGAGCAGTTTTGCCAGCTGTTACAGTAAACTAAGCTTACTTTTGAATGAGATAGGTTGCAGAAAAATCCATGTTTTCATATCTTATATCTGGCTGCTTGAGCAGTTGAGCAAACTGGCTCTCTAAACAGATTTGGTTTTAACAACACAAAACCATCAGAAGGCAAATCCCCAACCAAATTTTGACTGAGACAGACGGACAGCTTGAAGGCACATTCCTTGGCCTTATCTTTGTCATACTGAATTTCAGATGTCTACAGCAATACAATAAAGATTTTATAGAGAAGCTCTAAAAGACTCTTCAGAATTGTTTATAAAGACAAGTGTAAGAAAACCTATCAACAATGGTTACGACTGCCCTTGTTTATAACACAAATTACACAACACAGTTTACCCTGCCTTTATTTCATTATACACAACCCATCTTCCCTCCGCCTTTGAAGCTGCACTACTTCACTCTTCATGTGTATTTCATTCTGCCTTCTTTATACTCTTGTTTTCATCCACCCTGGGCTTTCTGCTCAGCTTCCCAGTCCTGTCTTTCCCCTTAACACACACACAAACACATGGCCTCACAATTCCAGGATCAAACCAAATTAGTATTTTCAAATTAGCCAAGATGAACCTCATTCTTTTCCTATAACTCCAAAAATTTGGTTACCCTGCTGTTACATGAGCTTTTCACAGCATATGTTACAGGGCACAGTATCTGAAGATACTGCTTTGAAGTATCTGAAGAAAAACATTTCAAGGTATACTTTCGAGGCATATATATTGAAAACATTATCCAAGTCTCATACCACACGTCTGCATCATTAATTTCTGTAAGCATTATGAAATGGCAGGAAGCTGGATTCCTGAATCAAGTTATGTTATAGCTTAAGGTTATTTTTGCTAGGATCTTAAACCTGCTTTTTCTCACTGTCAAATGTGTAAGATGAATATACTGAAAATATTTGCATTATGATGCTGTAAAAATTCAAATGTTTAACAGAAACAATCAAATCAACCTCACTTTGCAGGAGGTGCACAGTTTGGAAGAGTGTTTGATTTCTGACAATTGAAATAAGCTGGGTCTGCTGAGAATTGGGCAGCATATAAAGAAAATAAATCCAAATTTCTGTAGCTAGTGGAAAATTTTGAGCCTGTAATTGAGCATGTACTCTTATTCTCCCAAAGATCGTTACCAGAGATTATGCAGCTGAATAGGTTTTCTGAGGTGAACTTAAAATAGACCTAATATCATACTAACCTCCCCAAGAGGATACTGTACACCATAGAACTGGACTTTGAAAAACAGTGAATTACAAATATTTAAAGTAACCTAATCTGAGAAAGACAGGCAGAAGAAAATAGGGAGTACTTATTTTCAGAACTTTTTGTAATATGGCAAGACAGCAAAGGACCTAAGAGACCTCATGGACTATGTAGTTCATTGCCCACTTGCCTCTTAAAAAATTGTTGTATCCAAAAACTGATATGACAATTCTGTTGATGTTTAAAGGGCATTGAATAGCAGTATTTGCTTTTGTTATATTTTATACAGTATTTCTCTTAACATACCCCAAAGAGACACTTACTTTTCCTGGAGTGGACAATATCGATCATAAACAAATTAGCAATCTACTTTCCCTACCATCATCTGTTGCATCACTGCTAAATATTTAGTCATGGCATTAGATTTTTCATTTTCAAGACTATATTCCTGTGCACTTGGCCTTAGCCAAGCTCTTCACAAATCAGCACTTGTATTATGTGGAGATTTATTAGTATACCTCTAAACAAAATGAGTTCATGAAAAATACTTCAAATGTGGAAGATGACTGGATAAATAATTGCTTGAAAAGGAAAAAACACAGCTGAGAGAGGTTTTGCTATCTACTGAAAACCAGGTAGAATTATTGCCTTTATGTCTGGAAAATGAGCATCACATAAAAACAAATAAAGAATTTCTCAAGGGATAATAATAATAAAAAATCATACAAAGTGGTGTAAAATATTTCAGTATGTGATCAGATCCACAACTGTAGTTTGAAATCATAGATTGGTTCTTTGCCATGCTACTGTAATGTGATAGCATTTGTTCGTCTAAATCCAATAGGGAGCTCCTAAGCTGCTTTTGATAGGATAAAGATATTGGATCCAGTTCTCTATTCTTATCAGTTTAACTATATCAACTTAAGACAGACAGAACTAGAAAAAACAATTAATTGTATCTCTAAGATCTTATCAGACACTTCTTAGTGCTTTCTGATAATCAGTCATAAGCAAATATGAGATAGCCGTTCAAACGCAAAGCAAGTGGTCCTTGACAGATAGCAGTGATAACTGATACATCATCTGATGCACAGAAGGCCCAAGCGCTCTAATACAAATCCTGCTGCAGAGCTGGTAAAAGAGCAGTAAACAGAAGTAAAAGTGAAAGGATGGTAAAAGTTTAATTCCAGATATGCAATGCAAAGCCAGAATACAGAAACAGAACAGACTAGAATGAAAGACTTAAATGGGTCTTATCTGCCATTGACTTCCTTCATCCATTGAGATCACCAAGACAGTCTTTAAAAGTAACCAACTGCTCTTTTGAGAATGTCAAATGCCTTTCCTAAACAAAAAGCAGAAAAGTATCTCAAAATGATTCCGTCAGAAGTTCCAGAAAATAGCCATGTAATTCTTAAAGGCAAACCACAGAATACACCAGCTCAGATATATCGTTTGCTTATGAATAAAATCCCTCCAGACCTTTTTCCTTTTTAAGAAACTATCTCAGAAATTTGTAGCAGAAATCAACCGATAAAATCAACTATTTCAACAATCTGATGCTAAGCCATTGATATAATCCCAGGCATCACATAGGCATCACCAAAAGTACCAAACACAGATAGCTTTGCCTGATACTTCTGTTATCACCAGAACCTGGGGAGAAATTTCTCATGTGGTTATCTATCAGTTTGTTTGCCACGTTTATGTTTAACTGAAAAGTTCACAATGTTTATGTAGTTTTGAAAAACACACCAAAAAAAAGGCAGAGGGTGGGAGGGTGAGCAGGGAGAGAGAGAAAGGTGAGTCTGGTGGAACCTCAGAAGAGGCAGAACCCAAACCAAATGGGACAGAAGAGGGAAATGCAGATGGAGAAGCAGAGATCAGAACAGAGGGCCAGGAACAGTAAGTTATGGTCAGAGAAGCAGAAACATCTGCACTTTTTCTGGAATGATTACACATTTCCTTCTTATAGAACCTGAAACCAAACCACTATTTTTTTCCCTCCACTGTTTTCTTCTGCCTTCAAAAAATAACTTCTGCTCAATAACAAACTACGTGTACAGTCCCGTCACCTGACACGTCTGCAAAGAACCAAATGGTCTGTGTTGCTACACCTTGCTACAAGTATTAAACATTGTATTTGTCCTGGGACTACCTTAAACAAGAGAAGTGAATTGAAGCTGCAGAGGCCACCTAAATGCTGAAGAGTGCTCATCAGCTCACAGGCAAGTTTTTATCAGTTTCAAACAAGGCTCAGCAGGCAATGTGTCACCTTTCCTAGTATGAGTGCCCAAATTCACAGATTCAATTTGCCCTTAAAATACCACTTTCACAGTATAATATTGCTATGTCTGATTATCAGCACTAAACAGATCAGGAAGAACTATCTTAAAAATGGCTGTTTAATTAGTTCAGAGCAAGCTGTGCTCCTTTCAAAGAGAAACGATTTGGGAAATCAGCACCAAGTTTTATTGGACTTTCAATAAATATTTGATATAAGTGAATATCCAGGACTCTGACTCTATGGATCACATTTACCTTCCTCACCATTTCCAACCACTACAGATGGGTTGGATGCTAGTATCTAATCAAGACTTCATCCAGCTATGCACACATCAGGTCTAAACAACAGGAATTAAAATAGTAGAAGTTATCTATCTACCAGAACTAAGGAAGGGAATTAGAGGTTGAAAACAACAGAATCAGGAAAATAAGGTTGGGTTTCTTCCCATGCCTTTCTTCAATTCAAGAAATGTGAGCAGGGTGATTTTTGGGGGAAGGGGAAGGGTGAAGAAAAAAAGACCTGAAGAGTACATTGTCCTAAGTTCACCACCCTTTATACTATCATAAAAGCCACTAGCAGGGGAAGTCAATGTAGCTGACACTGAATAATGAAGAAACTTGGTTGATCATGAAGACCCTCTTTGCAAGCATGCCTTCTCAGCTCTGCTCCTTCTTCTCCATTTGAGCGCCTAACATCAGCTCCAACATCAAAGGAACAAAAAAGGCACATGGCAATAACAGCTTCCACTTCAGGGAGAAAAAGGTCAGCCCTTGGTCTGAATGCAGATACAAATGTGCTCAAGTACACTGATTCCTGACATGTCTGGAAGCAAAGATCCCCGACATCGAAAATTGTCTTATTAACAGCAGGTGCAATTCCCTCAGGGGAGGTGAATAACCCTATGCCACGGCATCTCAATTTTTCCCCAGCTCTGCAGAATTGCCTCAGTCCAACTACCAGCAGGTGTTCAATCAAGCCCCTTTTCAGCTACTCTGGCTGTAACAGCTGTATGAAACAGAAAACACATTTCTCCATGCTCTCTTATGATTAAAAAGACAGGCAGTCTACATCTCTGCTCATCTAGGTATGAAAGGTTTCTACTTCTGTGCTCCAGTGTTCTTTGACACAGTTTAAACAGTAATCCATCAACAGCAGGCACCAGGCAACTAAATACCTTTGGTCCTCCTAAACCACTTCCAGTTTCATCATGCCAAACTTCTGAAGACTCGGTAGAGGACACAACACAGGGAGCAGAGCAAGGAGATGGACAACATGAGAGCTTACTCTATTCATGAGAAAGGTTTTAGGCAAGTGGACAGTGAGCCCAGACTACTACATTCACCTCTGTCCTTAATACATACCATGGGCATGTCCATAGTATTTTCAAGCAACCACACTTGACACCTGCAGAGATCACTACTGATCAAGGAACCAATGCTGCTTCTATCCTGTGCTGTCACTTGAAGCCAGGCCGGTCTGAGGAGATCCCAAGGATGTAAGGCATTGCAGAGCTCCTCTGTTACCAGAAGGGGCAGACTGAAGAATTTACAGGAAAGTCCTTTCTCCTCCTCCAAGGAAGGAGGTTGAATCCTTGCAACTGCCTACCCAAGGGAGGCTGGATGCCTGTCCTCCCACAGAGAGCAGCTCTGATTTCCAGAATCTCCCTGCTGAGCCAAGAACAGTCTTGTTTCAGCTCATGAATTATATTCTAAAACCACACCAGCTTTTAAGAAAGACTAAATTCTGCTATTGCTGTGTCTGCACAATTCAAGTAACTACAATAAGGGAGCATAGCTACTTAGACACTGGCTCCTGCTGGTCTTATCTGAGACACTGGTCAGGTCCACAAGACTATTACGTCGTATGTTCTCAAAACAGGGCAAAAGACCCTCTATCATTGAGTAGCTTATAATTAACAGATGTGTTGCCAGTACGTGTAATCATTTTCCCCACAGTATGATTGCTATATGGGTCTTCAGAGAAACAACAAATATTTGATTAATTCCCTCTCTACCTTTTACCTCACATAGTCAAGAAGTTTGTGGTAAGATTCATAAAATATTGACACCATCACAAGCACTTTATTCACACAGAACAGAATTTATTTAATCATTGAAGCTATGCCCACTAATTTTTACAACTATCGCTGCTTCTTTTTTTTTTTTTTATCTTTTAAAGAAACTATTATGTTTCTGAAAATAACTTTTCTTCATATATTCCTCTTCCACCACAGCCTGCTCTAATCTGTAGGCCCAAACTACACAGTTTTTCTGCCCACCTGAGTATAATTCTAGTTCTTCTCTATTTGGACAAGGCATACGGAAAATGGAGTTACAGTCCAGACCTTTAGGATTAAGGTCAACCACGATTTTAGCACTTCTAGGAGACCTTATATTCACCAGATACCATTAGACCAGGTCCTCTTTCATTTATATTTTGTAAATCAGTCCTTCCTGTCTGTCATTTGGCTGTTATCTCCCTTTCTCACTGTGATAACAAAACCTATTTTTAATTACTCTACAGCACCTGATTTAAAACCATTTTGTGCATTTTCAAGGTATGCACATTGGAAATATTCTCCAGATCCTGTGCTACAGGACTCAGTCATTAATCCATTTAAGCAGCATGAAGTGATAGGGAAGTCAAATGCAAATTCAAGCAGGACATGAAAAAAATTGCTTATTTCTCGAGGCCCCAAATGGAAATAAATTTTTGGCATTTGTGCCCACACACTCAAAGATTTTCAGGTGTATAACTGCCACCAGTTTATTAAAATGCTTTGATGAGGTGGTTTTAGGAGCTGAAATTCTGTATCTATATAAAAAGTTCAATTTCTAAAAGCACTTTAGATAAATGAGCTGCTGCTACAGTAAAGCATAGTCTTTGGGCATCCAAACTCAAGTGTAATTCATGTACTTTTTTAAATCACAGAAAAACTTACTTCTTGTTCCCCTGCATGTTCTGGCCAAGCAATTATAACCTGAGTTTTGGCGGAGACAGACACTGAGAGGTATTAGCAAACACAGTGAGGGTCACTGTTCAGAAGTGGAGAGGCTGTTGATTTTATTTCCCACTGGAACCTACTGGGAATAAATGAACTAGAGGATTCCAGAAGAACAGCTTGTTCTCCAGGCTTTGCTCTGTTCAAACAGGAAAAACATAAGTTATTAAAATACATACACAGCACGAGGACTGAAAACAGGCTGTGAGATGCTCTCAAAATCACAAGCATAACTCTAGACCAGTGCTGGCCAAAGCAAATGCCTTTACTCTTCTTACTGCTTTACAGCTTCTTGATATTATCCTTACTATTAGCAATGGTGTGTCAGTATTGCTGGCCACACTGCTTCCCTCATCATACCATCACAGGCTGCCCATATCTCAGATGTTTCCATTCCAACCAAGCCTTCATAGTGGTTCCAGCAAGGAAGCTAATGAGTGAGTAAATAAAGGGTGGCAGTCCACTTCAAACTGGGTCAGCCTTTCAAACCAGCACACAAACCACCATGTATTGCTACCTCTGCTAGACAGACAAAACTCCGATCCTTAGATTTCAGAGAAAGGTACTTCAAGAAATCCTGCATTAGACCAATCTACAACTAGAATAACTCATACAACATACCTCCAAAATCCCACTACTTTGGTATTGATTCTTCAATATGATAGTTAATGTTAATTAACCATCCTTTGCTGTCCTAAATGCAACATGTAAGTAGTGGAGGAGGGAGCACTTATCTTAGGCAGTCTTCTTGGCACCCATCTGCTACAATCTCTTCCCTAGCTCCAAACTCTAGGTTTAGTTTCTGCTTCTAGCTGTAGAAAGGTTAGAGTTAATTTTGTATAACGAGAAACTGCACTAACAAGTGTTACATGATTTCCTACTTGATCATTAACCTGTCAAATTCAGCATAATAAAACCTTCACCGGTTTAAGAAAATACAAAAGACTTGTCACAGAGAGAATTTTAAGAACACGACAATCACGTATAAATTAAGAAAAAAGTAGTGATGCTACTTTCTACAGCTGGATCTACAAGAATTTATTTTCTACCTTCACACAGTAGAAGCAACTGCTTCTTCAAGAAGTTTTTAAAATTTTTTTTAGTTTCTTGAAACTTTCTGAGCTTTCAGTCTTGCAAAGAACTCAGCTGAATCACAGAGTCACTCAAAGTGACACTTCGATGCTTTTCAGGAACCGGGCAACGGTCTGGTATACATTAAGTTATGATCTATATTTCTTTGTCTATCACAACCTAACAAAATCATATCAACAAGTGGTAAAGAGGCAGAACTAACACAGTAATTTTCCAGCCACGTTATGCCAGTTCTCAAATGCCAAGCTTCTACTACCACTGTATCTGCAGAGCCTGAGTATATTGAGCATATTGCAGTCTAAGCTGTAAGCAAGCTCCTGCTGGCCGATTTTCTAATAGAGCATTCAAATGCAAGAGATAATGCCAGGATGTCTACAAGCAGTAGGAGGACAGTATTCCAGGTGCGGTTTGCACTTCTGAGTTTGGAAACATTTGCACAATCAGATAAAGAGCCTTTTATAAGCAGTACCAAGTTAATGAATTTCTCCAAAGTGTACAGAGAGCCACAGAGCAGAGATCCTTAAAAGGTAGCACACTGACAAATGAGAGCTATAATTTTGTGGGAGGAATTTCAGTGTAACTGTTTTTCCTTCACCCAGTTGTTTCTTCTGGTGGATAGCTCCACTAGGTATAGGTTTCCTGGAAAGCAGGCCAGGAGACCAGCCAGGGTTTGCAGGCTTCAGGGTCTACTTGACCCTGCATCTAAGCCAGGCAATCAGTGCCTGTTCAACGCCATTTTTCTCCAGAGAAAGACATCCGTCACAAAACAACGTCAGTCCTCAGGACTTAGGAGGAGAGAGTTTTCAAACATATCTCAGAAGGCTTCCTCTTTTCCTCATTCTGAATAAAGGATAAACTAAACCCTTTGGGTATTCACAGAAAGGAGGTCTTTTGGCTATTGACTGGGTATCTCCACTAAGCACATCTTTATACAGCCAACATTTTCACTAGTGAAGTGAGCAGACAACACTTACGGTGGCCTTGTCTGATAGTGATGGACAAGACTGTCCTATCTTGTTTACTCACTTCTTCGCTCATACCTTACTTGATTTATTTGTACTAGCAATACATTAACATTGTCTGACAGCTACTATTAAAGTGTCACAAGCGTGTGTATGCAATAGCACAGATGCTGCAGGGAATCTGCTGCAGGCCACTATCTTTTCAGACACAGAAACAAGAGGAGGGATGGGAAATAGCTTACAAAACAGAAATCTCCTACTACTCCCTACTGCTCTTATTCAGAGGGAAAACTGACAAACAGGAGAAAACACTAAAAAGGCCAAACACATGCAGAAGGCATGGCAACATTCAGACAAAATGAACGCTGCAAGTTTTCCCGCCTGTATACTGGTAATTAAAAAAACCCAGCAAAACCAAAACTAAACCCAACCATTCATAGAGCACCATTTCACCCAGGTAACCAGTACACGAAGCTGGGCAGACAGATGGTGTTGCTGCATTGAGTAGATCGGTGATAACGTGCTTTCAGAATTTTATAAGACATTAAAAAAATAATCTTTTCTCTTTAAGTTACTTTCTTTACAGCAGTCTACAAGTGTGGAGATAAAATGGCATACATCTGGTTGATGACATTTCTTGCCTTCATGACCATTCAAGTACTTACAGGTCTATTCTTACACCACCCACAAAAATGTGAAAGATGTTACCCTCAAGTCTCATATATACAGAGCAAGCAAAAAAGAACTTGTCAAGGGTCACAGAAGAAAACAGAGGCAAACCCAGGATTTGCATACAGATTTCCCAAGCACCAGATTGATTGCCCAATACTTTTAAAAAAACATTCACCAGCTTCTTCTTTGTCTCGATCTCTGTGAGAATAGTTATACAGGAAGAACCAAGCAAAATATTCTTGCTACATCACTTGAAGTCAGTACTTCATGAATTCTGAGAAAGGAAAGTGATTCCAGGTCCATAACTCATAATGGGATGGAAACACTTGACAGCTGTAAAAATCTCAGATAATGTGAAATAAAGCCATTTTGATCTAAAGAAAAATAACTTCATAAAAAGAAACAAAGAATTATTTCTGTTCTGCATGGGACAGAGCTTTCATCTGCAAGTATGAGGAGGAGATGCAGGAACCTCACTGGCCCTTTTTCACAGTCTCAATGAAACCATAAAGCAGTTTTTCCTTAGTATCCAAAGGACTATGGGTCAGAATGATAGCCATTATATCCACTGGAATTCAATGCACCATGTAACGGTATAATTCTGTTAATTTTTCAAGGAACACCTAAAATAGCCTGTAAAAGACAGTCTGAGCTGGGATGTTTGTCAGTTGATCTGCCAAACAAGCACAAACCTCTGAAGGCATCTGTTCTGGTAATAAAATTGCATCCCTTCTTTCCCTACTTTAAAAAATTCTTACTGTAAAACACAACTTTCTATCATATAAATAAAGAAATAAAATTTAGCCTATTTTTTTTTGTCGTTTGACTGAATTGACTCGAGTTGGCTAGTGTGGTCTGCTAACCACAAAACATAGCAACATCAATAATCAGGCAGGGAGTACAAGACAAGGACAAAATAAGGTGCTGCTCAGTATTTATTGGTGCGTGTGCCACCAGTGTGATGTGGTTTGCTATAGATGCCACCACACAGGGCCTATCAAATGTACAACTGGAAAGACTACTACATTTTCTCACGTCAGAGTACTCTTAAGTACTGTTGCACGGGACACAGGTGCAACAGTTTTCCACAACAGTAAGGACAAGGCAAAAGGCTCATTCAAAACATTTACCCAGGAGACTTGTACCTGTGGCAGCAGTGGTTTCTGCAGAAACACAGCAGGGTAGGGACTAAATCCTCCCGGAAAAACCTGCAGCACAGTGTACTTTGCTTAGCCACCACCATCACTGTCCTCCAAGCACCTTTTCCTCTACCTGGCACCATCAGCAGGACAGCTGATACTCTCAGGATCAACAGGGAAACAAGCTGTAACCTATTAACTGCATAATTTACCGTCTCTCCTTCCAATGCCAATATGGGTAAAAAAAAATATGGGTCAGATTTGCACAAGTATTTAGGCCAGATGTGCAGATAAGCAGCTAAACTATTTAGACACACATTAAATCACATTAAGTGCCTATCTGCACCTTTTTAAACTGAGCTTCTTTCCCTTTATCAGATTCATAGTAATTTAATAGGAGCTGATTAGAAATGAAGGTCTGCAGGGCCAACACACAAAGTTTACTTCAGTTCACTCCAAGCCACAAAGCCAGCCATAAACTACTTGTTGCTGTGTGAGCGGAGACTCAGTGCATGCAAACAGATGCCAGGCAAGTAAACCGGGGAGGTCGCGACACTTGTGTCATGGGGAACACAAATTGTGAGTGTGAGCTCCACATAGAAACAGGCGATGAGGCCGATGATGGCTACGTTAGCATGCCGCAGCCAGCTACATCTCAAGCTGTGTCTTGGCTTTGAGTCCCCCTAAGGGGTAAAAGTGTACTAAAAACAAAGGCCAAATAAAACATGCTTTAATTCGCAGCCATTAAAACCCCAGCTGCAAATATAACTGAAGCATGTTTCTTTTTAAAGAAGCAACACAACACTTTCCCCCTCCAGCCCTGTTGACTTCAAAGGCTTCAAAAGTAACTTGATGCCATGACTAGAGGCAGGGCTGCCATTAAGTGCCGACTCCCGCAGTCACAGAGCTTTTAAGGTCCCAAATTCTATTTTGATTCTTTACCTTCAAATGAATTAAAACAATACAAAGAAATAAGAAAAATAAGATGGGATGCAGTTTCCAACATGGCTGTCTAAATGCCTGTATGTATGGCAAGAGCTGTTGGTTGCAGGACATGATCTTACAACTACTTCTGATACCCTCCTGTGAAGACCATCCCTCCCCACCACTGCAAGGCTTATCACACACAATTTCTTATGTCCCTGTCCCCTCTTTTATCAGGTTATGCTACCAGTCTTGATCAAATTCAGAACCCACAGAAACCCCTTGTAAAGTGGCTCCTCCAACATGCACGTCACAGCCCACTGAGCTTTGCACACCAACAGAAACTGAGTTTCTGCATCCACATCACACACAAAGACTTGGGGACTCTCTGAATTCAGCTACAGACACTGGATGGCTTGCCCTGATCCCGAATTTAGCTTCATGAAACCCCTTCTGTCCAGGTAAGCTGGTAAATTTAGGTAAATAAAGGCAAAGGGGGACAAGGCACCCACCACATTGCACTGTGGTGTGTCCATAGTGCCGGCTCTTTCATCTTTGAAAATCAGCCAGAGCACAAGTCCCTGTGTTGTCAGTGCTGCACGCAGCCTAGCCTAAGTGCTACTGCAATGTCCACGTGCTCAGCTACAGAAAACTAATAGTTAGAGGGAACAGGAAGGGAAGGAAAAAAATAATACCAAAAAAGGGATTGAGCCCTGTGGCTATCATGTACTTGGATGAAAGATTGATTCCTTGCTTATGCTGATGATGTTCTGGTACAGACTGCACACGAACAAGGCATTCCCAAGCTTTTAATTTATTATGGTGTTCTCAAAAAGCGCAAACATAAAAGTTACTTTTCAGGCTTTCTTGTCCCTGTGCATTTGAAAACAATGAAGCCACACTGAACCTCCTTAGCCACAGCTGGGTCTATTGAGAGAAGGATCAATCCAGACAACAGCCCCTCCTTCCTTTCCAATTCTCTATCAAACAAATGGGAAGGTAGGGACAGGAAAGAATCTGAGGACCAAACAGCTGAGCTCACTCATGCCTTCAAAGTGAACATTTAAGATGACCAAGTAACTATTCTTTAGGTCAAACCAGACCAAATGCAAGTCTACATATAAAAGTAACTCTCCTAAAGGCAGATGCTAATCACGAAAGCTTAACTTCAAAAGAAACACTCAAGGATGCTTCCCAATCCTGCCAGTGTAATATCCAGACATTTTGCAATCTTTCAGTGATGGTAATAGGGATAGTAGAGTACTGAGAGCAGACAATCTTGAGGGACAAGGCTGTAACCCAGCCACACTTGCACAAGCATCTACACCATTCTCTGGGCAAGAGCTGATGGAATATATTGAGCAGTTATGTGAGAATAAATTAATGAAGAAAAGATTGATTTATTTTTTTTGGCACATAACAACAGCACAGAATACTTCAGCCCAGTTTCCACCTCTGCAGCAGACCTACTATACAACCTACAGTTACTCACTCAGTACCATCACGTGCCAGAGCTTGGTTGTGGATTATTTTTGTTTCATATCCCTTCTCTTATTTAATCAAGCCGCTCAGAGAACAGTTTACAGTTTGTTACTATGTAGCTTCACAGCATCCAGCACAATGTGGCTCCAGTCTTGATCTTAGGGAGAATAGCTTAATAACGATTTCTTAACAAACAGCATGGCCCACCAGTGGTAGCATGGAAAGGCTGGCAGAAAGCAGAGTATGCATAATGCAATTACTCTTCATGATTGGACTTTATGGTCCTTTCCCTTGGGCAAAGGCTATCTTGGTGCCTTCAGTGGGAGTTTGGTCAGAGTAAACCCTTAATTTCTAAGAAAAGAAATCAATACACTTGTAGCAACATAAAGAAAGTTGTTTCCTATCATCTATCTCTAAGACCTCAAGCTGTTGAATCCACTCTACCACACCAAACTCCAACCAACTTGCTAAGTTGCAACCTGCAGCCATGAAGACTACCTTCGAAAAGCAACCTCAAGTATTACTTCTTTCTTCTAGGCCTGCCTTATCTTCCCCAGAGATGTATTTTCCTATGACAATGAGTAAACCAGGTTTGTTTTGTGTTTTGTTTTAAATCAATCTGTAATACAGAAACAGTGAAAATAACAGACAATGCCTTTTCCCTTAAATCTTTCCAACATAAAATAGGAAAGCATGTGTTTCCAGGCCAGCAGAATTTTCTTGGTTTATTTGTTTATTTTAATAAAAGTAATTCAGAAAGCATGAGAGCAGGACGTACTGGTACCAACTATGTTATCGCAGCAGTGCTGCTATTTCCCACAGCCTACATTATCTGCAGGGCCTCTGTTTCTTTCTGGTTATGAATTCAGAAACAATGAAAAAGCTGAATAAAATCAGGCGCCTTGATGAATAGCAAAATGTAGAAATCCTGTATTTGACCAGGGCTTCCTGGCTGGTGTCTGTACAGAAAAAGCCTGGCATGGGAGATGGCTTAAAAACTCAAATACTTACAATTCAGAAGTCACACAAAACCTGTAATGCCCTGAACCCAACCTTATCACCAGTCTCAAATTTTCCTCACTACGCTTCATCTGCAAAGAGTTATGGAGTGTGTTGAGTATGTCTAAAGGGTATTAACAGGCAGAAAAAGTGAGCACCACAGATGATGCAGACAGGCAGAAAGCCAAGCGGGTGCCCTAATGATAATAGCGACCCTTCTGAACAGATGTCAGGACCCTGTTAATGCAGCCACATTAATGTTAGCTGGCCTGGACAGGCTCACATCTGCCTGCAAAACATCTTGCAGACATAGGCTAGTTCTCTCTGCTGAGCTCAGAGAGCTCTTCCGCTGCTGTCAGTTAACAGCTGGCCCTGAGCAGGACATCCTGAACAACAGGAACAAGAAATGTCAGGGTCTGACCAACTGAGCCTCACCTTCTTAAAGTCACTTCAATTTCACATTGACTAGCAGCCCTGGATGGTGAGTGAATGGCACACCTGAGAACCTGGTGGGAAAAATGCCACAAGAATTCACTTAATTTTAAGCTGTAATAGAGAAATCTGCATTTCCCCAGATCAGGGAAGGGAAAATGTGAGGTGATGAACCTACCGTACTCTATCATTGCTGAAGTCTAGAAGACAGCAAGTTAGCAGCAGCACAGTAAAGAGCTCACAGTGTAATTTCTCTCCAGACTGCTCTAAACTTGGAGTGGGGATTTTTCCAAATTTATTGCTTCTCTGATTTCATAACAAATTAGCTCCATGTACCATTATAAGAACTGCTTTGCTGTCAGCCCTGCAGGCTTAATTTGGGGTCTGGGAAGCAGAGGGCTCTTCCCTTCTCACACATTGTCAACAGCCATACAAGGTTTTGAACAGTGAGTTCCACCCACGTCTGTCCTTGTACAACCCCAGTGAAGCCTTTCACAAGGTTGGACAGGTGTAAAATGACAGGAATTGACCTAAAACAGCACTTAAAAGATAAAGCTGGGAAAAAAAAAAGAAAAAGCTGTTGCTGTGACAGTACATATTAGACTTGAACTGACTAAGAGTTCTCGGGTTCTTTTTTTTAAAAAAAGAACATCGACGTATCAAATCAGAACGAACATAACTGAAGGAAAGGGGTAGGAGGAAAGAGAATTGCTGCCGACAGTCAACGCAATACTACTGCTTTTGTGGAGCATGTGTTCCCTTTAAAAGTGGTCCGATAAGCTAGTGCAACAGCCACTCTGCTACTCAAGCACTGTGAGAATGTAAAATAGACGGTTAGAAACTGGGACCCTGGTGTCGCAGGCAATCTTTCACAGATTTATGTAGGCGACTCTTGAATCTAATTATCTTATCTCTACTACGCAGTTCTCTCACTGATCGTAAATACTATGCATCAAACTAGCAGAGAAACAGCTTCACTTGGGTGCCTGTTCTGGCTGTGGTAATGCTCATATTGACAGGCAAACAGGAGCAAAGGCTCTATATTAAAACAATCCAAGTTAGACTTGGATTTAGTTGCATGCACTAACTGAAAAGATTGCTCCAAAGCCGCAGTAGTCCTAAATATGCTGAGTATGTGTGCAAGCAAGTATGCTGTCATGATGCTGACAGATGATGCATTTGTGCAGTGAATACATGCAAGTAAGAAGCAGCTGGAAACGTATTGTAACATGTGCTCTACACAAATCTAATCTCCACTAATATTCCCAGAATTCTAGCTGCAGGCTAGCTGGATGCCACTGAGTGACAACTTTGGTATAAATTTTTGTTTGTAACTAAAGGCCAGATACTTGAGGGGGGGCCAGCTTGAGGAGGCTATCTTCAAATTACGTTGTTCTGAAGAGGTAGAAACAATACTCTAATCTTCACCTCAAAATTACTCACAGCCAGGGTTTTTTTATTTTGTTTGAACGCTGTCCTCTGGTTTAACATAGTCTTCTCCCTTTCTCAGTTGTCTCATTTGTATATAAAAAGGGTATACAACTGTATTTTAAAATATTCAGCATTAGGTTTTTTGTAAATAAGGAGAAGATACTTTCTTTTAACTTCCCTTTGTGAGAGAAACCCTCCATTCCTTTGCTAACCCCTTCTTCTTACACATCTAGTTTGAGTTAATTCCCAAAAGTGGCTAACCAGACCTGTATGCAGTATTCCCATCACTGCAAGGTCTTGCTTGCCGTCTGACAGAGCTACTAATCTCCTTTTGTATTGGGAGCACTTCACTGAATGCATCCCAGGGTCATACTTGTCTTTCACAGCTGCATCACTATAGCAGCTTAGTCATTCTCGGTCTGACTCATGCACCGTAGTCTTTCTCCTCTTCTGTCATTTCCAACTGATGAAGGCTGACTGCAGAGCTGAAATGAAATCTAACATGATTTAACAACTATCAACTTGTAAGACCCTAACTCTAAGAAGAAAGAGTGCACAACCGTAAAACAAGATTTAAGCCCAAGGTTCCTATCTGTCAACTGACATCACAACTAAAATCACCCAGAGCAGCATCCTGACAGTTCACTTAGATGAACTTTTTTTCTCAAATATCCATCTATACTTCAATATCCTTCAGACCTATGGCATCCTCTCCAACACAATGAATTCATTAAAACTCCTTGCAGTTTAATGTACCACTGTTTGCCTGATTTATGATTTCTTTACTCATTTTCACCCCTCCCTCTATTTGAGCATGCTTAAAACTTACTTACATTTAGATGTGGCAATTGCACCATCACTTCTCCATATCTCTTAGCAGTGCTCCTTTCACCTTTTCTCTCCCTCTCTCCCACTGATCTGCAGTACTGTCCCGAGGCAAAACAATTATTCACCTTTAATCCATTCCTAGGTGGTCTTTAACTTCAATCCAGCTTGGCAGCTGCTGTTGTTTCCTTGCTCTATTTTTATCTCTGTAAATATGTTCAGGCAGGCAAAATAAGAAGTGCCGCAATTAGGTGGGTAGTTAAATGACATGGTGTGATGAAGAAAGTCAAACTTTGTAACACTTGAGAGCCTCACCTACTGTAACCCAGCATAAAACTGATCAAGCGGCAGAAATGCTGAGCCAACAACAGGTGAGGTATTGCTCACAGTTCTGCTCAAGTGTGGTATCATTCCTAGGAAATAATGGGACACAGGTAGTGTGCTTGTATTATGTGCAGTTAGAAATGACCAGCTTTCAGTTCACCTCATGTTTTTGATTATTGCTCAGATCCATTTTTTTTTTTTTTTTGCTTCTGTAAGGTCAGTTCTAAGAAATAATAAAAACTGATTCACACTAACAAACCGCGAAGCAATCACAGAGCATGGAATCTTTTGGCAGCGTCTCTGGAATTAAATATTTACTGGACACATTTCTATGCCAGGGACTTCGCCAGAAGGAGACAGAAGGCATGTAAAGCCAGCCTTTTCCAAAGCAAGCATAAAACCTCACACATATAATGCCACGCATCCCCCACTGAGAGATCACAGAAACCTGGCTGCCTCAGAGATCATTCATCTGAAAGGAAAAACAAGAGTGGACTGGTAGGCTAGGAGGCACATCAGACAGCCATCTCAGCTGTAGTGTGCCAAGGAATAGTTGATTTGACCCTGCCCCTTGCTCTTTTTTCTCAAGCAAACACTGCTTCTTGCTCTGCTGAGGCAGAACTCCAGCAAATGTTTACATTACTGCATAATTAAGGTAAGGTTTAAAAATACCTTGTTGAAGATTTTACTCTACATGTGATGAAAGCTTGTGATTGCCATCATGCTCTGAAACTAGCTGCTTACTTTTGTTATCACCTTTCTTCTCCCATAGCAACCCTTTCCAATCAAGTAATGCTAACTGATCTTGGAAATCAATCAAACTCCCACTATGTTTACATACAATAGACCACCATGACTCACTTTCATTTACAGCCCTTGAGCTCCAAACACTGGTTTAAAACAGGCCACAGATTATTATAATCATGTTTACACAAGAAATATAATATGCCAAGACGTCAAAATATTGTCAATATCTATTTCACATAAATCCATCCCCAAAAACTGAAGCGAAAACTTAATGAAACATTAGAACTGAGGCAGGCTGGGAAAACAAGTAGAAGCGAATATTTGAATCAAACACAAATAATTAACAGATGAAGCTTAAAAAAAGCTGAGTATTAAGGAGAGAGAGTTGCCTCAAATAAATTTGGTTGCTTCACAAAAAACAGTAAGGCACGTGAAGTGAAAATTTTCATGGGCCACAGAAGACATCAAGACCAAAGAGAAACGATGGCAGACTGCCCTTAGAGTCAGGAGAGTGGAGTGCAGTGCAAACCTGTATAACAAGAGATAAAAAGGCTATCTACATAGAAAAACAGCAAGTGAGTAACATGCCTTGCTTTCAAAGGATAAAAAGTTAAAACCAGATGGCCAAGCATCATGGCAAGATGAAGTATATTTCTATGCAAGTGGAAACTGGACATGATGTTTAACTACCATTCCTCAAGGAAAAAGTGTATGTATGTGGAAAGGGGTTACTTTATGTTGAAGGGCAGGAAAGAATCTTTACAAACAGACTAAGCTTGTTAAGGAGCTCCATGTTTCATCTCTCACTGAGGAGCTATTCTTTTCTAATACAGATGGGGAGAAATTGAGCTGATTTCCGCATCATTTAGTACCATTTCTGAGAGATTCTGCTCTGTCCTATGCAATGCAAGCTTGGATGGATTTCAGTGGGAGTTAGCAAGTGAAACTTGCAAACAAATGTCAGGAAGGAACTCCATGTTATTTTTACCTAATCTTATTTTTCCAAGTGAAGTCATCTGGGGCAGTTTTGTTCCTGCTGGAACCCTGCAGTCCATGGGAGTTTCAGGTAAACCGTATGCCAAATTAAGTGCTGCGCAAACAAAAGGGATGACACGTTTGAAAATTAAAGCCCTTACCTCCCTGTCCAAGTTCCAATCTGTATAACGTGGGATGCTACAAAATGAACCTGAAGCATTCAGGAGCCAGTTCCTATTTCTATAGCTAACTTTTAATGGTAACAATTTGTACTTCCAGTTTTGAAGCACTTCTCTCAGTTCTGTGAGTTCTCACTAAAACCCACTAAATGTGAAAAATCTGACACTAAGATGAATTCAGTAGCTGTCAAAGGCACGTTCAGAATGTGAGAACAAATAGAGCATTAACATTACTTACTAGTCATCTCTTATCTTCCTATGGGGTAGATAACATCTTTTGTTAGGAGTTTGCACAGCACTCACTACATTAAGGTACTGATTCCTAACTGCGCACTTACAGTGTAATAGAAAAATAAGGTCTGTAGTGAACTAATTAGTAGTTATCTCAGTCCCCACCTAACACAAACACACATTTTGTGAGGATAAGATTTTTTCACAACATCAGTTATTCTTATGGTCATTCTCTGCTGTTACTTTTTCAATTTATCTACAATAATCCTCTAAAAAACATTATCTTTTCATTAATAAGTTATTTTAATTAACTTTTGATCTTGTTCCCAGTTTCTCTCTCTAAAATTGTTAGGGTCTTGAATATTCACACTGGCATAAAAATGCCTTTTATTGCCAAAAGAATTTGCAGCACAATGTTTTTTTACTCTTGCTTAAAGAATACATGCAGAATAGCACCCATTTTTAATTTTTTCTTGTTTAGTTTCCTCCTTACTATTCAAGTTTGTCCAGATTGAGAGTTAAAGCCTATACAGAACTGATTACCAATGAAAGGCAGCTTGATTTTATGTTCTATCAGATATGAAAATACTTTTAACAGAAGCCTATGCTATCAACACAAAAATCAATGCAAGTCTGATCAGTATTCAGTAATTTATCATGGATGGTAACAGATACAATAAAAAGTGCAAGAAACTCTTCAAAGTAAAATTAGGTGATAAACTTCACACAGAAGGAAGCATCTTCCTAACCTCCACCACTCCCATAATTTATGGGCTGAAGCATAGAAGGTTTTCTCTATAACGAAAAAAGGGGGAACCTACCAGTGGACATGTTCCAAACCTTAGGTAGGCATTATTTTGTTCAGTTCTCATCACTTGTCTAAAAAGGGA
The DNA here is from genome assembly GCF_004027225.2 of Strigops habroptila. Lineage (NCBI taxonomy): Eukaryota > Metazoa > Chordata > Aves > Psittaciformes > Psittacidae > Strigops > Strigops habroptila. The sequence goes on along the minus strand of NC_044281.2, from coordinate 53,929,405 downwards.
CACAGCTGAAGTAAAACAGGATCTGTGACAGAACATGCCTGCTAATAAGTATTATTTGCTATCCTTTTCCTTGCAATTCTGACATATGTTCTATTAGATCACCACGACATACTGAGCAGACATGTTCATTCAGCTTTCCACAGTGGAAACTGTGGGAATAAATATTTTTATTCCCCAAAATATTTTTCCACCCACAAACAATGGTTGCTAATTTAATGGTTGCTAATTCCACAGGGGGGTGGAACTAGGTAATCTTTCAGGTCCCTTCCAACCCAAACCATTCTATGATTCTATGGTCAAATTAATCGCACCATTTGGAACAGCTGCAACTCAGAGGATAATAATGGTAGTGAGTAATTTTACAAGCTTATTCTGACCTTTTATCCTTTTTATTCCCAAGTGTTGGCTTTGGGTAGGCCAGCACTATTTGTGCCCAGCCACCTCCTGGTCACTTCTTCAGCAAATAACACTTCACTAAATAGCAGCAGGGATGAAAGTGAACATCTCCTTAAAATTCTCATTGCAATACAAATGACAGCTGCTATTCCTCCCTAGGACGAGACAAAGTTTTTAGCCATGCTATTTCTCAGATCTCTTTTAAACTCACACATGTCAGTAGATTTTTTTCCCGCAACAAGTCTTCAGTTACACTCTGAAGCTTTTTATTTCAGAGCTGGATTCAACAATAAGTACAGCGGGTGCCTGTCTGCTTTTGCTTTGCTACTTAAGTGGTAACATATTTCAAATTACACCGGATTGCTGGGTTCTAAAAGCCTTTTCCTTACAAATTGATGGTACGTTACATTACTATGGCTTCTGAGCCTGGTTCTCAACCACAGTGTGTTCTGCACACATCCCAGAGCTTTACATCTCCTAAGAAACCATAACAGCCTTCAGTCCTGCAGCTGTGCTTTGTAAGGTTCAGATCTTGGTAAGCGTTTTGGTCTCAGATGAAAGATGATGCGAACACCCTTTTCTTTGACTTTTTTACCAGTACAGATCATAATTTGGAAATAACTCTGAAACTAAGCAATTCTACGAAGTTTTAACACGTCCAATTCTGTTCAAATTCTGTTTTTAATCTATAATTAATAATTAATCTATTATATCTATATAACCTGTCCTGTTTCAATACTCTTCCTGTTGCCTGTGATCCAAGATGCACTGTGAACGAGAGAAGAGAAAACCTTTTTTGGTTGCTTTCAGTTTAGATCATGAGATCTACATGCTTATCAATGCAAACTTCAATTTGCAGACTTTCTCATTAGGAAAAGACTATTAAATTAGATGTGCCAAAGTAGTTTTATTCAGAGGGATTTCTTATAGGAAAAGGAATTAATAAAAATTTAAAGGAATACCTTAATAGGAAATGTGAAGTCTGCTCTATTTTTAAAAACTATCCATTTATAGCTGTCTATGTTTTCCCTCTCTTGCATTTTTTCTAATTAAGAGGGACATTTGCATTATGGTAATTTTTCAGTAAAAGCTAATATAGAAGCACTGTTTGCAAATATTATTAAGATAACATGCAAGAACTTTATTAATCTGAACTTTTAAATTTGTTTCTCTGTTTTGTGATTAATCTGTTTTTCTATGCAATTTTTCTACCTAAAACTGAAGCTGCCAGACAGTATGTCTGCCATGGCATAGTTCCAACCTATGTGAGTCTTAATAACTCTTGTTTAAGGCACAGTAAGTTAGTGACATTCAACCTGAATGCAACCAGCCGGCTCAAGTGTCTTTGCACTGAATTTGTTAACACGTTAGGTTGCAAGGTCAACAGAGACAAAGTATGCTTGGGTGAGTTTGCAAATGCTGCTATTAAGAGTTCCACCTATGTAGCTAGGCTCCCGGCTGGGATCTTCAGCTTCATCTCCATGTCAGGCTTAACAATTGTAATTTGGGCTCCCTGATGGCCAAAGAACTACTAGAGGTTATCGCTACTAATGGAGCAAAATGGTCACATTCACCACACAGCACACAGAAAACATCAGCTTCTCTTCCATGTCAGGCTTCTCCTGTTCCATTTGCACAAGCATCTCCTCAAGGTTACAAGGCTCCTCAGTGCCTGAGTAAAGATTAAAAATCATCTATTGATGCCCAGTCCAATTGTTCTACCAGAGCAACACTTTCCAGCTCTTCCACACTGACACCCTTTGGGCAGGAATAATAAAAGGTATGAGGGAAATAAAGCTATGTGGGACTCCCTCTTCTACTTCCATAGAAAGATGATGACTACTGTATCCTTTAAATTCTAGACCTCTGACGATCTATCAACACTTTAAAAAATGTAAAGACACACAGTTTACTAAGTGAGCATGCAATAGCTATTCATTAAACTTCTGTATTTTTCAGCTGTTTCTGGCCACAACATGGAATACTTCTCTTTGTTGGCATCACACACATAGAAAATACCAGCTCTAGTTCTGTTTTCTGCACAAATGGTGCAATTTTCTTATGCATCACCTAGAATTAACTAATCTCGTCATGACAACAATGACACTCAAGAGAGTTATCTTCAGCATCTTCAGCTATAAATCCATAAAAAGATCAGGATTATAACTGACATCCGTATTACTTAGGCATGTTATAAAAATAACTTACCTAAGACATTTCAGTTACTCTGAACACATGGCTGATGGGTAATTAACTATTCCTTTCTGAAGTTTGGATCCTTTGAACATCAGCTGAACTTAACTATGTAACTCTCAAGACTAGACAAAGGAATAAAACACTTGCCTATATGACAGTTCTTCCAACTGACAACATCCTGGTGTTCAGCAGAAGCAAACTGTAGTCTTCTACATCTCCTGCTTGGACAGTGCTGTATGACAGAGCATCCAACAGTTTGCAGCTTTCTGTAAAATTATATTGACAGCTTAAATTGAGCTGTGGACTGGAACATGCTAGATGTAAGAAGCTGGCCACAAACAGAGATGGAGGTTGTTGGAAGGGTGGAAATGGCACTTCCTCATGTCTTCAGTGGCAGCACTGATAGGCAGTTTTATAGTTGCTCTCTCGTCAGACTAAAAGGTCTTAAGCTTAGGTTTTTATCATTCGATGAAATCAATCAACTGAGGCTATGGTGCCTGTGGTAGGTTTATATATTCCAGTTTAACACATCTCAAGAACGTGAGAAACACTGAAATACCGTAATACTAAATGATATCGCAAAAATGTTCTGATGCTCAACAAAATCAGGGTCCAGATTTTTAGGCCAAGATTAAAAATGTGATGAAAACAATTCAGAGATCATTGCTGAAAGAATCACTTCACCTCATTAAGAATAAACAAAACCACAATACTACAAGACCCTGTGAGACAGTCATTTATAATTAGTAATAAATTCAGAACTAATAAAGCACAGCATAAACGGTAAACAACATAGTTGCTACAATTTTTACTAGCTTTCTTCTACTTCAGCTTTGTATTGCTTCATTGTTCCCAGTCTACTTCCAACCTCATATCATCTACTTCGAATGAGGCCGGCTAAGCCTCGTATTAACCTTAAAGACTTTTTCCTGAAGACAAGATAAATCAACCATTTGCAAAGTTATGAGCAGTTTCTTTGATTTATCTCAGTAGCCAGAAGCAACTATGATTTAAAGAAGGAAAGGTCAAAATGTTCAAAATGTATTTACCAATGTTGCCTATAAGAACTACAGTAAAATTGTAATGTTAGAAATAGCATTTAAGTCAAAATAATATTCATTACCCCTTTACATACCTGAGCCAAATATTTCCATCTTTTTTTTTAAGCACAACAATCTGATGTAGTTGATGTACGTTTCATCATATTAAAGGAGATTAAATGAAGTCAAATATTAATAAAACAACAGAAATTCTGGCACTGGTATATAAAAGGGAATACAGTCTGCATAACGTATCGAGCAGTGCTATTATTCTACCCAGCATTTGTTGTCCACTGCTCCAACAGGACAACAAGAAGGATGATTACAGAGATGATAGAAAAAACATCCTGTAAGAAGTACTACAGTTGCCTGACTTAGGAAACGGAAGCAAGACTGACATGAAAATATATTCTTCAGTATATGAAAGGCTACTGCAAAAAACTTCAGGTAAATCACCTGTTCTTCATATCACCGTTGGCCAGGACAAGAAGTTAATTGCAAAAAAACCCCCAAGCAGATCATCATCATTAGCTTTCTTTTTTCTATTTTTTTTTTTTTTTCTTTAGGGAACAAACGCAACTTTCTAAAGGTGAAAATAATTAAGCAATGAAACAGATTGCCTAGGGAAGCTGGAAAATCTCAAACTCCAGAGATGTTATACAATTTAGGCAGGTCAAAAATTACATGAGCAGATACTTAATCCTTCCATCTTGCTTTTTTAATTATTATCTTATAAGCATGACTTTTAAAATGGCACAATTTCTTAATAAATATGGTGCACCAATTAACATGTCTCAGAATTGTACATTTCAGTTGGCTTATGCTGGGAGAATGAAACAGACGGAACAAATGCCCAAATTATTTCATTTATTAGAAACACTTATTTCCTAATTAAGAGGAAAATGCACTCTTGCTTGTATAACTATGGGATTCAACAGCGTTCCCAGAGGCCAAAACTCTCACCAATTTCAATGACATAGCAGTAATTACAAACATCACCATCTCTATAAGGCTTTTTAAAACAAAATCAAAAGAAAAACCAAGCAGAACAATCTCTTGCTTAGGAAGAGAAAAAGCACCCTCATGCTTTGCCAGCAGAGGTTGGCATAGATGATGAGCTCCTGCTCTGAGAGAGAGCAACGTACTAGCTCCTTCCTACAATGTGCTTATTTTCTAATTACATTATTCAAAAGGAATTTCATTCCATCTGCTTTATTGGTGACAATTGCTTGTATTATAGAGTTACTACAAAAGTCAACTACACAAACATAATGGGTGTGAAACAATAAGACATACATGCAAAGAAGCACTCTATTAGTTTAAATGTTCAGGCTGTTTTTCATGTGCTAGTTTCATATTATAGTGAAAAACATGCTCATCTTCCTAAGCACATCATTTATAACACTGGTTTTGTTCACTGCTAAAATGTAATCTCTTCAGACACCAACTTCTTTATAGGTCAGAAGTCATTTATCTGCTTAAAGCAATCTCAGTTCTGCCATTTGGGTTCTGACCAGACTCTGCTTCACTGAGATCTTTGTATTTAATCACAAAACATCTAAAATGAGAATTTTATAGCAGCAGGGCTTAAGGGCAGAGCTATGGATAAGGAAACCCATCTACCTTTCAACTGATATACTCCCTTTCCATAAAGTTGTAGCAAAGACTTCTATAAATCAGTGGTTCGCTCTCACCTAGAAGACTGCCAAAGTATTCCCTCCATTAAAAAACCCTGAGGAACTGAAAAGGATTCAGAAACAGACAACAAGTTATCAAGGGCATAGAAGAAGGGTTTCTCACACAATGACATGGAAAGCCTGGAACTGCTTACCTGAAATAAAAAGGCTACTGTAGTTATAGTACTGTCACAAATAACCAGCCTACTGGATATTAGAATCCTCTATTCTCTCTCATAAATCAAATTCAATGGGTTATTCAAAAGTTAACCAAGTCCTTAGTAATGCTTAAATAATTCTATAATTTTAATGATGCTACTTAAACCAAAAGCAGATCAAGGTTTAAGGGAAAATTGGACCGATCTTCGGACATTAGTCCAGAGAGATGTCTAGAAACAGAGTTCAGTAAGGGTGAGTGGTGGAGGAGTTACATGTTTAACACTTTGGAGTTTATGTTAACCTTCAAGCTACTGGCTATAAGAGAAGCAACCTCCGTGGGCAGATAAACAGCTTTCTTCTGGATTCTGTAAATTGACCTCTGAAGTACCTGGGACTGGTTACTGTCAAACCATCTGCAGATGTTATAACATATGCTGCTTCCTACGCATTGTTTCCAGAAACAGTGCCATGGAGATGCCCTGAAAATGCCCACTTACTTGTATTTTTCCTCAAAGAAGAAAGTCTTCATGCTAAGTTTCCTCAAAAAGAAAGCTGAATCATTACCACTTGAGTAAGCCTGTGGTTAAAAATCAATGCAACATTACAATAATCAGATGTTACTCATATTATTTAACCATTAAACAGAAAGTTAAGAAGCTGAAGTTGGAATAACATCTCCATTGTTCATGTGTCAAATGACTTTGTCTATTCTACTCTGTGACTGCATACTAAGTGGTGTTACAACACATTTGGCCATCAACCTCAAAATTATTAAACCCTCACCACTTATTTCAATGTGGATACTCAGCAGCATTCAAAACACACTCTTCCCATGAATTTCAAATTGACTTGTCCTGTATAATGCAAGTGAACTGCAGGAAGATTTTATATTTTCTATTGGTATGGAGAAAAAGCCTTTTCCCTTCCTTGCTACCATACAGCACATTCCTACACTTTGCAATAGAAGTGGTCTTTGAAAGGCAAGCCTTCTGCCTCAATGTAAGAAGTAAATGTTACCTCGCTGGAATCTGCAGTGAGCCCTTGTTGATACCTAAGGCTATGTATGGGTGAATATTATTTTAACAACCCTCATTAATTTAAAAGGAGTTTTTCCATCCTATGGAAATGAACAGATACAATGATAAATCGCCTTCTGGGTTGAGTCCTTAAAACCTCATTGTAATAGGTTTTTCTGGCTGTCCTTCAACAGAAATTTTAATTCTGCCTCATAATCATCTGTTCATCAAAAAAGGGTGCTACTTCCTTGCTTTAAAGAGAAAGGGAAGAGTAGTGTTAATTTGTAATACTCCTAACACATGAACTGTTTTGCCCTCTTGGGTGCAATACTGCCACCGAAAAAGCAATGCAAGATGTTATCGCTGCAGTAATAAAACCAAGAAAGCATTTCACAACAGCAGAGTGCCTTTATCCCAAAGGATTTGCAGAGAAACCAGTACAGGAATTGCTGCTCTCTGAAATGCAGTACGCATACACTCAACCTGGTGCTATTAGATGAATTTGTTGGAAAAGACTAAGGCAGCTCAACCACACGTGGGACAGCAGAGAGGAGGAACTGAAAAGTATCATCTACAAGGGAAATCCAGTGGAAATTTAGGTAGGTTGAATGCAAGCTGGTACTTAACCAGATCTAACATCTTTTTATGAATAAATAGATCTTTGCCTACTCCACATGCACCAGAACTTCAAATTTTTAATGTTATGAAATATATTGGTATCAACTCCCATTTTTCAATCTGTTGTGGAATATACTGGTCTCATGTTTAAGTGGACTCAAAGAGAAAGGAACCCTATCCACTTCCAAGATTGGAAAAAAGTTACTTGGGACCAAAAAACCCACACCGCACAAACTTCTGTAACTGGCCTTCCAAAAGTCATTAACTACTGGTATGACTGACAAGCTTTCAAACAGAAAAATGCCAGATGGAAAACTATCAGAGCATCAATATTTCAAAGGATATAAAACACTGTCTTCAGCTGTAAAATACATCCCTCTAAAGTGTCTGTGTATGAATCATGGCTTTTTTGTTTGGTTTACTCGTATTGTAATGATGAGCTGGAAGACAGAGGGAGGAGCCGGAAAAGCACGAGGGCCTCCTGTCTTACCAGCAGGCCCCTAAAAGAGCTCTCAGTTCATTAGAAAAGCCCTGGAGAGTCCCTTTCCCTCAAGGCTTGTTTCTCTGCAGCCTGTCTGTCCAAGACCAACTGAACGATATTTACTTTGTGACCCTTTAATCTGTGCAGGCTAAATTGAACCAACAGGGGCTGGCTGAATCATTAAATTAATGAATCATTAAAGTTTGGTTATTTGTGAGAAGCAAGTGTCTGAGCAGAAAAATAACAGTAAGAAAGGTAAGAGCGCTGAAGTGCAGTGGTCTCATGCTGGCTGCACAATATCCATCATCACAGGACTTAGAAATCCAATGCAGATCTTCATATAATGTTTCATATCACTCTGAGTAAGGCCCTGGATGGGTCCCATCTCTCAAAGTCATGTAGGTCAAACTGTATTTATTACTAATTCAGGCTGAGCAGTGCAACAGTATTAACTCCAGCAAGAAATACCACAAGAAGCAGATGTCCAGCAACAACTTTTTCCTACAAATAAACAAACTGGTGTGCTGAATTCTTGAGCAGCATCTAAAGGACACCAAACTTCACCCAGAGACCCAGCAGAGATCTAAAACAAAGCAAAGCATACCGCTGTGAGATGCTGAACTTCCTTATAGGGGCAAAAAATGCCTAAGAAAGTCAAATGAAATCAAGTTTATGTCCTAGAAAGGAGGAGAAGGAGGAAGAGGAAGAAAATATCAATAGATTGAAATAGCTTATTTTATTGAACTTTGTGTAAATAAAGAGAAGCTTACATAAGTACATCATTGTTCACAAAAATGTTCTCAGAGTCAGTTAAGTAAAAACACTTCAATTACTGCTTTGACTAGATGCTTTCTACGTATACTCATTTCAAGCACTATTCTCTAAAAACAGAGGTATCAGCTTTACAAAAGGTGGGGACTAAAAGACTGAAGAATCAAATTATTCCCTTTGCTTAGAGCAGTGTGTTAAACTCCCATCTTCCCCAGTTGCCATACATACCTTTCCCATAAAAGGAAACCACTTTGGCTAACTTGAGCTCAGAAGTAAAAAAATCTTGTCGACCCTGACCCTAGCAGTACCTGCAGAAAAACTCTGAAAGAGTGGAAGATGCTACACAAATTTCAGGATGAGACTCAAACTCTCCCAGTGACGGGACATCGGCATGGCGGGATGAGCTGCAGAGGAGGAGTTTTCAATCAGCAGCACTCAGGTGAAAGCACGGCTCTTGCAAAACTGCTCTGGGATTAACACCACCCACACAGAGCCTTATTGAATCCAAGAGACTCCAAGCCACAGAGCAGCGGGATTCACTGCAGCTTTAGCACCTCTAACAGAGTCAGGACTGATTAACCCTACTGATGTTCTGTACCCATGTGCCAGATGAGATCAGGTTTCTACACTGTGCCAGCTTAACCAGTTTGAAATAAGATGAGCAGAAAGTTATTAGTGCTGAGCTACCAGGCAAGACAATAAAGTGCTCCTTGGTTTACACTTGGAGGTGCAGGGGATGAAGGACAACGTTCTTCTTGTGTTCTTACCAATTTTGCTATATGCTCAGTTTGGACACTTCTCTGGGCCAGAGTTTGTCACAATAACCAATGGAATAATTTTCACCTCCCATTGAGTAGGGCACGTGGTTTGAGATGGTGAGAAGCACAGCACATACTAAGTGCTACTGGCAAAACTCTCTACAATCACTCCCTGCTGATACAGCGTCTGGTACATTCATTGCTCAGCACTGAGAGGCACTACTATGATTAGTTACCATGCGCAATCTAATGCCATTGGTTAACTATTTTCATGTTTGTGCCTTCACAAAAGCAAATATTTCCTTAAACACAATTCCTGTGTGTTCCACAGCTGTCCTGTGAGCAAAGAAAACATTTCACGACTCAGGAGTGCTTTGCTTTGTCAGGGAAATGATACAAAGCGCTATTGCTGCTACAAAGCCATCACACACTACCATCTTTTCCCCTTTCCTGCAAAAGATGGGGTGCTGCTCAAAGCATTGGCCGAACAAGCCAGATGCTCCCCATGCCTCACTGCCACACACCAGCCACAAACTTTATGGATTTGCCTGCAAATGCTTTCTAGAACCTATATCTAGCACCAATTCTCTCAGAAACTGCACTGCAATATTTTAACTCAGGTTTAGAGGTCACACACAAAAGGAGCATGTTCTATATCAGTGGTACCAGTATCTCATTCAATACATGGGACTGCTCTTGAGTTAGACTTTTCCCTTAACAACACTCACAACAGCTGTTTGATTTCCTGAAGCTCCTCTCTTTGAGGACTATGCCAAAGGCAAATTAGTTTGAAAATAGCATGTATTGTATGTGGAGTACGTCCAGGAAGAGAAGGAAAGAAACTAAGAGAGAATATCCTCAAGCTAAATGCTAAAGAAAAAACAATCCTATGCTTCTTTATTTACAATGAAGCCACTCAATTCAGAAAAGATAGATACCATCCACATTTACAGCCTTAAATATATATATATAAATAAACAGTGCACCTGGCAGCTAAATTTATAGATTTTCTAATTCCTGTGGGACAATACATCTAAATAAATTGAATAAGGTAATTTAAAAATACAGACTACTTTGTTCCTTTAAAATCAGCACAAGGGATAGAAATACAAGCTTTGGATTTCAATTTAATGCTGGTACAAATAGAAGAGAGATTTTATATCAAAAAGTACAATGAGAGATCTGTGTGCCGGAAAGCACTCCTAACGGAAGAGATACATCCTCTTAATTAAGGTTGTCTTGTATGTGTCTCCCTAAGACAGACATGATCAATAGGCGCAGAATAGAATTGATTGCTGCAGCTCATTTCATTAGGTGAAGCAAATGTCTCCATAGAGATTAAGCATGTCTTTGATATCTGAAGGTGGTAACATCTGTCTGGTTGAAACTGTGAGCTCTCTGAAGGAAAGTTAAAAAAGAAAACAAACTCGACCAGATTAGTAGTAGCTGTATAACTCTTTCTGCTGTCTCCCCCACTCCAAATCACCAAACCCCATATTACAGAAATTATCCTTAGGGCTTTTATCTAATTGGCCCTCTGTACTAGCACTAAATGTCACATCCTTCCCTAGCAACAGCTGCTAGGCTGAGCAAGGTCTTGTGTCATGCACATTTCTGCATAGCAGTCATCCAGGAGCTCCAGCAAGAAAGCAGCTGGGAGGACAGGGGAAATGGTGCTCCTGTGCAGCCAAGACAGGAAGGCAAGGAGGGAAGCTGCAAGCTGGAGGAGTGCTGGGAGGAGCATCTGCAGAGCAGCATTTGGCAGCAAAAAAACCCTGCCAGAGCAAGACAAACAGTGAGGAAAGTTATCAAGTAAAAGGCTGGGCACAGATCCACTGCAATCACTGCTATGTGTGTGCCTTCTCTGCTCTTCCTCCTGCCCTTGGTGTTTCCACATTGCCAAGCCCCGTTTTAAAAGTAATGTAGCCAAATGGTGAGTAATCAACCAGCGTGAGGGGATGAGGCAGGCAGGCAGGGATGGATGGATGAATGGGTGAAAGGAGAGAACACAACCCATTTCAGCACATGTGGGAATCTGACTTAATGAGCTTTGCTGTTGGCTCTTGTTTCCAAAAGTGATTCTTGGTTACTCTTTTGTTTTCACCAACCACCTCACCTGTGCAAGCAGGAATGTAGAAGGCGGAAGACGTGCCTGCAGTGTGGGAAGTGTTTTGCAGCAGTATAGATAGCTAACAGAGGATCTGAAGCCCTGAGAAACCAATCACATCATTGTTTTATGTTCTCATTTGGGGAAGAGTAAATAAAAATGCTTCTTGGAAATAAAACAATAGGAAGGGATTAGAATGAAAAGCAGCCAATCCAGCATTACCCCTTCATCCTGCAGCTTCGCTGAGGTGAGAAACATTATAGGATTCAAGCTACCTGGAATGGCATAATGCAATTTTCTTCCAGCAAGAGCCCTCACCTGAGGGATTACTCTGAACCCAGGCCCAAATCCTGCTAGAGCTCCCACATAAGCAGAGATACATAAAGCTTTCCCCCACCCATGTTGAAGAAATTGTTTTCATTGTAACTACACTCGCACCATCTGTCTGAGTTGCCTAAACAGTACCATGTGTGCAGTTTGTGCTGCCCTCTCTGTATAGATATTTACATACTCTTGCACAATACACTTGCTAAAAGATGGATAAAAAGAAAGCATAATCCCACTATGGCAGCTGCATGGAAAAATTAGAGAGAGACATTCAGACTTGGCATGGTTTAGAATGTTCAGCAAATCATTATGACATTCTCATCAGTGACGCACAAACACATCCACGAACACTGGGAAGGTAGGGTCTGGGAAAAAACATTCCCACTTCACCTGCTCCTCCTAAAATTTGTATCTGTTGTGGTCAACTAAAAGTTGAAGTCCTGTAAATGTTGGCTGAAAGGTGCTGGGCTCTTCATTACATGTAGACATTGAATTGAGAAAATTTCAGTCAATTTGCTCATACTGAAAGAAACATCACTGTAAATAACTGATTTCTTTACATGGTGCCCTTCTAAAGTAAGGCTTGTGAGCAACTTATCCTTCATAAAGCTTCCCTTCCACCTCATTTATGGGGAATATCAGGGACTACTCGCTTGCAGCGGGCCACGAGCAAAACCAGAAACAAACCTCAGGCAGGCTGCATCGCAATCTGGTCCTCTGCTCAACAAGACACAACATAAGCAACACTTTACAGTTTCAACAGAATTTCATCTTAGGGTTTCAGGTTTACTGCAAATGAAAAGCTGCAGCATCAAGCTGCAGGGAGGCATCCTCCACTCACCCAGCCTGCTCTCCCTGGTAACATGCAACTCTGTCCAACACTTGACAAATGTTTAGTCAAAGTCCTGGAATATGATACATTTTACAAAACAGGACAGTTTTACAGAAGATATTATGAGGTTTAAAAAAAACAACCCCAAAACTTAACTAAAGACATATGACATAAAGCGATTGTATACTTTGAGGAGGAAAGTCCTGAGTCGGCAGCCAAGGTTGTGTTGTCAATTTTTCAGAAGTAAAGAGAGTAAATTATTGTTGTTCTAAAAAAGAGTATGTTTGCTTTTGTATGAAACTTTGGGAAAGCAAGGAACTGGATAATTAGATTGGTGGCAAAGTGGATTGAGAATAAGCCAGATCCTTGTACACAGCAATCACCAGCCTCTCACACCAAAAAAGGTGGTAACCTTATAAGATTAATCAGGAAATATTGCAAAATCAGCAATCTTCACATTCCTGGTTGTTTTTAGACCAGTTTTCTTTCTTTGCTTTCAAGACAGAAAAAAGAAATTAACGTTAATCCCATGAACAATTCTGAAAAACTCCAAAACTTTCAGCTGAGCATTTGAATGTGCAGTTCTGGGCCAGGTCTTTACGCATGCATATCTGGTCTGCCTGTGTTCCCACAATGTTTCAACATGCCGTATCCCATTTTTCCTGTGCTCTAGTCTATGAAGTTATATAAACTTAAACAAAAAAACCAACCTTTCAGCAAACAGTAAACTATCTCTAAGTAAGTTATGCAGAAGCTGGGTTGCCTTTAAGTTTTCTGAGCCTGCTGTCAGATGTTTAAACATTTAAGTTCCCTCTGAAAAGGTTCTTTAACAGGTCAAATATTAGTGAATGGCCCTGAGACACAATCAAGACGCAGGCAGACAAGCAACAAAAAACTACAATTTGCACCTAAGCAAAACCCACACAGCTGGCATGGAAAGACCAAGAGGGTAACTGCGAGCACCAGCCACTGCTCCTGGGGCTGAGGTTTGTGTCTCCACACTCTCAGACCTAAGAGAAATTCATGACAAACATTTTTCTGGGTTGTGACTAATAATTTCCAAAGAAAGGAGATGTTGGCCAGTCTTGTCTAAACAAACCAGATGAGACGTGTTTAGGAAAGGTGTTAGCTAACCTTTTAAACACCACTTAGCATCTACTTTAGGTAAATTTAGTGAAAGCAGTTGGTAAATACTGTTCACTTTCCTAGTCTGGACAGTGGCAGAAGCAGCTGCTTTGTCCAGATTTTTACTCTGGCAGTTTATGCTAACAGCTATTTTTCTTTAAATAATTCCTCAAATTGCATAGGCATGTGCATGAGGAATTTTGTCCTCAGGTGGTGCAGGGCTACACTACAGCATCAGTGGGCACATCTATGCTGTATCCCCCTTCCCATCACATACCCAGAAGTAACACTATAGGTTGCTACAGAGGTGGGATGAAATAAATTCATCCTCTAAGACAAAGCAAAGCTTGTAATTGAGGTAATAGGTTTTATTAAACTGACAGCAGGCAAAGCAGCTTTCAGACACGCAAACTGTCTGAAAGCCCTTGTCTCTGCCCTTGGACCATGCCACCTCCAGCAAAATTTCTTCCTCTAATGAGGAGATGAATGGTCCTTCTGGTATGTCTTTTTTACCCTTGTCCAGATGACCACCCAGAAGCACTGCCAAGACTGAACCAAGCCTTTAGGTATCTAATTTTCAGTATCTACATTAAAATAAAATGAATCTCAAACTCTTGACAATTTATTCAAGGGAGACTCACAATGGGACTAACATTGGTCTCAAAGAGCAGGAAATTACAATAGAGGTGATTGTTTTAGATGTAATTCTGATTTACACGAAGAACCCTCTGAGGGTTCAGCAGGGGAAGGTGACTGATGTTATCCTCTGGGTGCGGGGGGAAACAATAACAGCAGCAGAATGAGGATGATGGACTTAAAAAGGCTTCAGTAAATTCAGAGAACCAGCTGGCTGGGATCCTGGAACAGAAACTTCAGCGGGAAAACACTGAAAAGCTGCCAGAGAGAAAGGCTGGAAGCAGGACAGTAGACAAGAAGGCATCAGCTGTTTGAAAATCAGAAGTTTTGAAAATCCAACACAGAAAAAACTTCTTATTGCTAAGAATAAATGTAAAATAACAGCAAAGCTCTCCTGTGACAAAACCGGAACCTACGTCACAAGAGCAGCATCACAAATACTGAGGGACATGAAAGATGAAAAGAGAATATTCTATAAATATATGAGAAGGAAGGTACAGCCTATTGCTTAATAAGGAAGGAGAGAAAATAATTAACGACTGAGACTAAAGTAATCCACGCTTTCACTGTTCCATGTCTTCACAAAAAAAAGGTTAGCCATGACCAGAAAGGTCATACTATTCTAAATCAAAAACACACAAACCTTTGAACCACTGCCAATCATCTCCAAGAATCTTTCCTGAACATTGAAGACTCAGCAAAATGGGAAAGTAAAATGCTGCAATTCTCTCTAGAAAATGAATGCATTGGGGAATAATTACTAGAAGTAGAGGGTGAAAGATCTGGATTAGTTTAGTTTAGGAAAAAGGAAAATGAGAGGAGTGCAGTCACTCAATATATGTTAAAGATATGTAAAGACGACAGCAATTAACTGTTCATCACATTTACAGAGTAAAAGACAAGTAGCTGGCTCCATTTGCACAAGAGGAGGTTTATTTAGGTCAGACCCTAGGGAATTTTTCCCTATGTATGGACAGTTACGGATGGAAACATATCCCAGGAATACTTGGGAAACTGCCTTCACTGCAGATGCTCACTAATAAGAAAATAGCTATAAAGAATGCCTTGGGATATTCAGTTGTGCCACAGGAAAAGCAAAGGAGTAATGAAAAATTAAGCTACATAGTTTCTTGAAGTCCCTTCCAGGGGTACATTGCATTTCTGTGATTCCCTAGGGCTTCAGGAACAAACTTGAGGTGATATTGGAAGGGAAAAATAAAAGAACAAACCATCAAAAAGCAAAGCCCACCTCCAGGTTGCTGCTAGTCTCTCAACTTCTATTCTTTAAGAAAAAGCTGAAATTATTTTGCAAAAGGATTCTGAAGAATATGCTTTTTTTGGACAATGATTCAAACCTGATGGTGTGCTGTAGGTGCTCTGAACTGCCCCCAGAAAAACCTCCCACTTGGCTCATTAAGCTGAGAAAACAGCCTTCACAGTTAACTCAACCCTCCTGAATACTACTCTCTCAGCTCCTGATAACAACGAGGCATCTTAGAACAATATTAACTACTTCACTTGAAAAACAAGCAAAATCCTGCTTGCAATGCAGGATAATAAATGCACCCATATTAAACATGGACTGTGTACATGAAACTAAAGTTCTCTTTCTCTAAGCTCTCAGCAGCTTATAGACCCTTACATTTAATCAACTACTGGAGCTGGGGAAAGGGTTCCTTTGCCTGGACATCACTGAAGTACGTGCACTGGAGTGAAGAAGAAAATTTGCACAGTGATTGCTACCAGCAGTTTCTCTGCCATGTCTAGAAATGTGGCATTCAGAATAACTGGAAAGAAACTCATTTTGCCACTGAGAGGAATGATTTGTAAAATATGCTCCAAGATAGCCTTTGATCATTCACTTCATGCTTTGTCTAACAAGGATTTTCATAGTCTGTCCTCCACTTGCAGAACAGCTCTTGTAGTTGATAACCATGGAAGCAAGGGCTGCCTTTTAACACGCGCACACTAAGGGCAGAGACAGGCAAAATTAACTGTGTAGGTTGTAAGGTGCAGTGCTAAAACACAGTCATTTAGCACAGAATAAATCAACTGATAGAGATATTTTAAAAAAAGGAGAGAGGAACACGGATGCTTTGTTTGTTTGTATATAACTAGGGACAAATGGGATAGAAATCAAGGCAAACAGCTACCAGGTCTAGATGCAACAACTTGACCTGCAGGAATAAACTACTGTATATCAGATAACCATGAGCTTGCTTGTCATATTATTTGGAGTTTCTGCAGGCCTCTCAGTATATCCTTGCCCTGAGGTAAACTTGCACCCGCCTACAGAAATACAAGCTAGGAAATGAGGAAAGTCTATACCTAAATTCAGCTCTTAAAATTTAGAAGGCATGCTGTTGAGAATCTAATGTCCTTTTAGCTTTTAACAGTATGACATTCCCAGAGGAGGCAGATGATGCAATGAAACAGGAAAGGCTATCTGGACAGAGATGTGCTGTTTATTATTATCAGCCAGACAACAAAATTTATTGACATACTCCTTGGTGGATGGACTCTAAAGTGAAACTTATTTTTCCTTTCCCAAAATAAGAACATCACCACAGTGAAGAACTTGTTTTTTCTCTTGGTTTCTATGTAATAAATACAGACAAATGTTTTTGCAAGGGGCCGGTTCCTATAACAGGAGGATGTGCATCTATGTGAGACAATGTACCTTATACTATTACAGTAAAATTACCTGCAACAAGCAAGGCTTCTTGTAATTGAGTAAAGAAAAATGCTGCTACCACCATCAGCTCCTGCCTGCATTACTTGTAGAAGTCAGGGATCATCTTTGCTCTGCTCAGGAGTAGTAAATGTTTCTAATAATAGCTAAAAAAAAAACCAACCCTAGTATGGGGGGAAGCCTTTGTCTGCTCTAACATCTATACTAGTTATACACATTAAAATGTTAGAGAAACATGACTTAGCAATATGGTAAAACTGGCTCAGCAAGAACTGTTGC